>NW_022631009.1:0-742165 GCF_010015895.1 Lontra canadensis | reverse complement strand
GGAGAGGGTTCAAAGGGGAGAAGGGAGAGGGTGGGTAGTGAAACCAGCTCACACATACAATAGGGGCAGCAACGGGAAGTGTAAACTCATCCAGACTCACCAAAAGCAGAAACCAAACAACCAAACTAATGGGCAGGGCAGCTGCACATGGACTAGGAGCCATACACAGATGGAGGTCCTCACCTGGCTCTGGCACTATCTGACTGCACAAACTTGGCCAAGTCCCTTTTCTTCTGCAGGCCTTGTTTTCCTTATCTCTAAACAAAGAAGGGTAAAGCAGCACGATTTCTAAGATTCCTTCCATCCACACATGTCTGGGCTTTAATGTTGCTGCAGCTTTCTTGAAGTGGGCACCAGCTTAGCAGCGAACCCAGTGAACAGCCCACAGTCGATACAAACACTTGTGGAGAATGAGCAGCATGGGGCAAGGATGACCGTTACAGGAGGAGGGAGAAAGGTCCACAGGTAAAGCACACAGGAAATGAGAACCAAGTCAAACTAACTCCAGGGGAAGCAAGCTGACAGTCACTGAGCTCTGATGATGTTCCAACCACAGCGCAAGGTGCTTTCATGCGCTTTCTATTTTTCAGAAATCAGACTGAAAATGTCCCCATCTGAGAAAGAGGAGGACAGCAAAACACAACCAATGTTTCAAAGCCAGTAAGACAGACAGGAAAGGAAGAGAGAACAGGAAATAGAAATTCGCATGTTTGATGATGTGGAAATATAAGGGAAAAGGGAAAGGCTACTACAGCTCAAACCATTGTAGGATCAAATGATAGCTGTTAATAGGGCCTGAGAAACTGAATTATGGAGCTAGAACCCTTGGTACAATTAGATTATTGATAAGCTTTGGTGGCTAGAGCCAAGAAGAACTGAAGAGATTGGTTGAGAAAGCTTTGTTTTCTTAAGATTTTAAAAAATTTATTTATTTACTTTAGAGAGAGAGCGGGGGAGGAGGGAAGGGAGAAGGAGAGAGAGAATCTCAAGCAGACTGTGCAGAACACGGAGCTCGATACAGGGCTCGATGTCATGACCTATGAGATCACAACCTGAGCCAAAACCAAGAGTCTGACGCTCAACTGACTGAGCCACCCAGGTGCCCCAAGCTTTGTTTCTTCTAAAAAAAATTCTGATTATAATTAAAATCTAGCCTTTATACTTAACTCTAATATTTCCCCATTTCCTCCAACCCCTGCCAAGGATTAAAACCACTCTCTAAAACATGAATTCAGCCACTTTCTCTGGCTTGTCAAATTTTAGCAGTCTTGGCCTCCCACCCTTTGCCTTCAAACTCTGTTCTTGTCAATATTCCTCACTTCCCAGCCCCTCCAACCTCAAGAATGACTAGAATAGTCTTCAGAGGCTACATTTAATTCACCTGTGAACCCTGCATCCTGCAGCCCATCCCCTTGCCCAATCCAAGCTCTTAGGAGACCTTTTATCTGTCAAGGCTCTAGGGTCCAAACCCTTACCAGGTAGAAGAGTGTTTCACAAACTGGCGTCTCCTCTGGGAGTGTGAGCAATGTAATGAATGGATGAACTAGGCCAACAAATCCTCGTGTAGTCTGACTGGATCCTTGCCCAGCATCCAACAGCAGGAGCAAGGATGCAGGCTTTCCAGGGGTAATTCACTTGGGGAACAGGGAGACATGTTTTGAGCCCACCTACTTCCTTCAATTTTTTGCATGGTGTCTTTTTTCACATACTTCCTTTTTTCTGGATATTTCTGTTCTAATATCCCACCTTCATCTACCTTTTACCTCTTTTACCCATTAAATCCAGCCTAAGCATCTCCAACCGAGGGAATCTTCCCTGACTACCCAGTCTGAGACAGACTGGTTTTCAGTACTGCATTCTTTTATTCCAAAGGACTCATCTCAGTTTATAAATATTCTTTCTTAGTTTATAAATATTTACTCTTGATATGACTATTTGACATCACACCCTTCCCCACTAGACTGTAAGCTACATAAGGATAAGGACCTGTCTTCTTGCTCTATAACCTTGCACAATGCCAGACACACGTGGTTTCAACAAATATTTGTTTTTGTTTCTGCTCTTTAAAGATTTTTTTATTTATTTATTTGAGAGAGAGAGAGATCAGGAGTAGCAGGAGGAACAGAGGGAGATGCAGACTCCCCACTGAGCAGCGAGCCCAACGTGGGGCTTGATCCTAGACATGACCTGAGCTGAAGGCAGACACTTGACCAACTGAGCCACTCAGGTGTCCCTCAACATTCATTCAACAATATTTGTTGAATGAATGAAGGAATTCAGAGAGACAGAGAAGAAGCGTCTAGGTCACTCCCAAACTAACTGTGTCACCACTCTGTCTCCAGGGTGTAGAGTGGAAGTGACAATATTGGTTACTTGGTCTACCCTCCAGTTGAATCAGGAAGCCCTCCCACAGCACTGACAACTTCTATCCAAAGGCTCCCCATTCACTCAACCACAGAAATGCATTTCAAAACATTTATAGCTTAATATCCAAAGAGTTGGGTGCTCCTATAGATAACTGTCTAAACATGAATGAAAATCAATTTTAGAATGCTATAAACCAAGTAACCTTGACCACATGAGATAAAAATGCCTACAACTCCTTAGAGAATGTCATCAAAGTAGACTATTAATGTGGAACAAAGGACTCCAACAATGCCAGCCCTGCACATTCTGATCTTTCCCAGACATCTGCCAAAGGAACAAGATGTCTATAAATACCATGACTTCCGAGAGTGTTTTCACAATAGTACTAACATCAGATAAAGAGCCGTGCCAGAAGAAACACTTGATTCTCAGAATACTTGGATAATGGCTGGACTGTGGGGTTTATTGATAGGATAGCAAACACACACAACAGAGCTAATGTTAGTCATTACCATGAATGAAAATAATATGTATATCATGATAAATACATATCAAATAATCTGTGTAGACTCTGAAGAGTACTTAACCCTGATTTCTTAGCCAACCCTATCAAGCCACTGTGGTCAGCGCAGTAGCATAATGTGCCAGGCATTTTCATGATCAACAGTTCCATCACTCTGTTGCTCTGGAATCTTTGAAAAGATTTTAGAAAGGAAGCATGTACTATGTTTCAAGGAACATAGGTTTTGGAGTCCTGATGGACTAGATTTGAACTTCAGGTCTGCTGCTTATCAGTTTTGTGCTATTATCTCATCTATAAAACAAAGGCTCATACAGGGATTTGTTAACTATGGTCCTTGGTCCATACACACACACACACACACACACACACACACACACACACACCTTTTTTAAACAAGTTTTCTATGGCTAGTTTCATGCTTCAATGGCAGAGTAGCTACAACAGAGACCATATGGCCCACAAAGCCTAAAATACATGGTCTGGCTTTTTTGCAGGAAAGATTTGCCATGCCTTGATGTAAACTGCACACATACTGTTCCCTGCCTGAAATGCATTCCTCTAACCCCCTTCATCTGGCCTATATTGTCTCACCTTTCAGAGTCATTTCTTTGGCGCAGCTTTCCCATACCATGCAGGTAAAGTCAAATGTCTTGCTCCTACACTCCCATTGTACCACTTTGGATGAGACTTATCACATTTCCAAATACTTGTTCCCCGTCTGCCTTCCTAACTAAACTGTTAGATCTGTTGAAAGTCAAGATGATGCCTGCATCCAATAGGTTTACTTAGAAGATCTAAATAAGCATCTTAGTTGAATTCTACATAATCTTGCCCTTCCATTCTACTTCCATATCTTCAGCAGATATTCCTGCAGTGATCAAAGTTTTCTCTAGCACAGAAAAATCCTGTTCCTTTGCAATGACATGGATGGAACTAGAGGATATTATGCTTAGCAAAATAAGTCAATCAGAGAAAGACAATTATCATATGATCTCCCTGATTTGAGGAAGTTGAGAGGCAATGTGGAGGGTCTGGGGGTAGGAAAAGAATAAATGAAACAAGATGGGATCAGGAGGGAGACAAATCATAAGAGACTTTTAATCTCACAAAACAAACTGAGGGTTGTTGGCAGAGGTGGGTAGGGAGAGGGAGGTGGGGTTATGGACATTGGGGAAGGTATGTACTATGGTGAGTGCTGTGAAGTGTGTAAACCTGGTGATTCACAGACCTGTACCCCTGGGGCTAATAATACATTATATGTTAATTTAAAAAAATACAAAATGTAAAAATAAAGAAAAAAGAAAAATCCTATTTCAAGTGAAAGTCATTAGAATGGAGGAAACTTCAACTTCCCTACTGCAATTAACAATAGTGGGAATACTGGCAATGAGCCAACACTGTCACTATGGATATATTTAATGGGCTCTTCCCAGAATCCAAAAGTCATTTCATCAACCAATATTTATCAAACATCCGCTCTGTGAAGAAACCATTTTGGTACTGTCATACAAAGAACTATAACCCAGTCAAGTTATATCTAAGCCAAAGAGTGCTTTGAACTCAGATCATGAGGCTAAAATTTCATACTGGAATTCCCTTTGGAGGACATTATGTCCTCCAAATGTAGGTCATAATGTATGACATTGTATACCATTGGAGAGAAAACTGACACCACTGTATCTCCTTTAATATAAGAATACATTTTATTGTTTCCTTGTTCTAGCACCAAATGAAAGAGCCAGCTTGCTTATACACACCATAATATGTTAAAATATAGAACTCTAAATGACAAAATCATACCCAGTATGACAGGATGGGAAATCAATTCACTAATTAGAAGATTGACATCACTCATGTTACTCTTACTTCGTGTGTTCATGTGTTCACTGATAGAATGAAAAATGGAATTGTCCACATTATTTAAATCTCTCTCTCACACACACACACATACACACTCACATGCTACCAAAGATATATGCCTTAATTTATATAAATGTTCCTATGATGTTACTCTACTCTGCAACCATCCTTCCCCATCTAGTTATCTACCATCGCATTATCGCACCACTCAGTGGCTCAAAGCAACCACTTTATCATGTTCATGATGTTGAATCTAAAATTCTGAGAGAGGCCCTCTGGGGGTTCTAGTTGGTGATCTCACCTACATCACAGTTAGAATTTGACTGGATCCACAGCTGTCTGAAGGTTGATGCCCAAAACATCTCACTCACGTGGCTGGCAGTTGATGCTGGCAGGAGGCTGAGAACTTGCTTAAGACTGTCAATCAGAGCAACCCCACATGGCTTGTCCATGCAGTCTGAGGTTCTCTCAGCATAAAAGCTGGTAGTGTCCAAGAGTGAATGTCCCAATAGACCCCTCTGGAAGCTTCGTGCCTCTTTGCCTAGCCCCTGAAGCCACTCAGCATCACTTCTGCACATTCTGTTGGTTTTAAGTCAGAAAGACCACCAAGGGGAAGAGAATTAGACCCTATCTCTCAATGGAAGAAGAATTTGTGGACATCTGCAATCACCCACATTCCACGTGCATAACTTGTGTTCCCACTCTCATTTTCCCTGAACTCTAAAAATCACTTGTCAACTATTTTACTCTCCGTAGAAAAAATATTGTATATACTATCATAGGAGAATTTTTTATCAAAATATTCAAAGTAATCACATATCCAAGGACTCATGAAGCTTGGCCACAACCAGCCAAAAGCCAGTTTAGGTCTCAAAAAGGGACCCATGTTACAACTGTCCCACCTGCTGCAATGAGCTTATTGCAGGTCACATAGAAATTTGTGTCACTGACCATATAGTAACAGCAGCATATTAGCTCCACAGAAATGGAATCATACTTATATGTGGAGGGTATATTATCATTTGCAAGGTGCTTCCACATTTTAACACCAACAGCAGGCATGTGGCATAGGCATCCCTGGCATATGGTCTGCCCAAAAGCAGAGCCCGAGACAATATTTGGATGCATCATTCTTCTGAGATGTGATCTCAGGGAACATTGAGAGGGACTGGGAGCTTGAGACAGGGAATAGAGGCAAACCAACTTTAAGAGCACATTAGCAGGAGGAAGAAGCAAGATGGCAGAGGACTAGGAGACTGAAATACCATCAGGTACCAGGAGTTCAGCTAGATAGTTATCAAACCATTCCGAACACCTTACAAACCCAATAGGAGATAAAAGAGAAGAAGAGAAGCAATTCCAGGAATACAAAATTGACCACTTTCTGGAAGGTAGGACATGTGGAGGAGTGAATCTGAAGCAACGGGAAGACAGACTGGGCAGTGGGGAGGGGCCGGGTTCCAGCAAGCGGTGGAGGAGCAGAGACCCAAATCAGAACTTTTACAAGTCTGCTCCACTGAGGAACAACACTTCAGAGTCAAAGTGAGGGTGGAGCCCTCACAGGGAGAGTGTGGTCTCAGAACCCACGGGGTCACAGAAAGACCGGGGGTGCCTGACTGCAGCAGGTCTCCCAGGTATTGGAGCAGAGAAGCTGGCTACAGAGATGGAGCCAAGGAATGAGCTTTCAGCTTGGGGTTACCTTAAACCGTGATCCAAGGTACAGTCGGGCCACTGCTCTTTGAGCAGAGACCCAAGTGGCAGATCCAGAGAGACCTCCTCTTTCCTCTTTCAGGAGAAGCGGCACGGTAGCATGCTGCAGAATCTGCTGGGTTTGGAGACGCTAAAAGGGGCCATGTGCCAGAAATAGAAACACTTGGTCACAGAGAGTGTGGGCTCAGAGCATGGCCAGAGACCAGGGAGACAGGAAGGACTGACTGCTGTTCTCTGAGGGAGCACTGAGGAGTGGCGGCCCAAGCTCTTAGCTCCTCCAGGCAGAGATTGGGAGTCTGCCATTTTTATTCCCGTCCTCCAAAGCTATACAGAAAGCGTTCAGGGAACAAATGCTATCAAGAGCCAAACCCAGCAGATTACTTAGCCTGGCTCCTGGCAAGAGTGGTGCAATTCAGTCCTCGAGCAAAGACATTTGAGACTCACTGCAACAGGTCCCACCCCCAAGAAAATCAGCAAGAATATCCAGCCAAAAAATTAACAAGTCAGGAAATGACAGATGCTGGCGAGGATGCGGAGAGAAAGGGAACCCTCCTACACTGTTGGTGAGAATGCAAGCTGGTGCAACCACTCTGGAAAACAGCATGGAGGTTCCTCAAAATGTTGAAAATAGAACTACCCTATGACCCAGAAATTGCACTGCTGGGTATTTACCCTAAAGATACAAACGTAGTGATCCGAAGGGGCACATGCACCCGAATGTTTATAGCAGCAATGTCTACAATAGCCAAACTATGGAAAGAACCTAGATGTCCATCCACAGATGAATGGATAAAGAAGATGTGGTATATATACACAATGGAATACTATGCAGCCATCAAAAGAAATGAAATCTTGCCATTTGCGACGACGTGGATGGAACTAGAAGGTATCATGCTTAGCGAAATAAGTCAATCAGAGAAAGACAACTATCATATGATCTCCCTGATATGAGGAAGTGGAGAGGCAACATGGGGGGTTAAGGGGGTAGGAGAAGAATAAATGAAACAAGTGACTCTTAATCTCACAAAACAAACAGGGTTGCTGGTCGGGGGAGAGAGAAGGGGGGTGGGGTTATGGACACTGGGGAGGGTATGTGCTATGGTGAGTGCTGTGAAGTGTGTAAACCTGGCGAATCACAGACCTGTATCCCTGCGGATAAAAATAAATTATATGTTTATAAAAAATAAAATAAAATAAAAATAAAAATAAAAGAAGAATATCCAGCCAAGACTAAGTTCAGTAGTCAATGAGAACTGCGGAACTCCAGAGCTAGGGGAAGGCAACACACAGAATTCATGACTTTTTCCACATGATCCCTTAGTCTTGCAAAGTTAAATTTGAGATTCCTCAAGAAATTAAAAATAGAGCTTCCCTATGACCCTGCAACTGCACTACTGGGTATTTACCCCAAAGATACAGATGTAGTGAAAAGAAGGGCCATGTGTACCCCAATGTTTATAGCAGCAATGGCCATGGTCGCCAAACTGTGGAAAGAACCAAGATGCCCTTCAACAGACGAATGGATAAGGAAGATGTGGTCCATATACACTATGGAGTATTATGCCTCCATCAGAAAGGATGAATACCCAACTTTTGTAGCAACATGGACGGGACTGGAAGAGATTATGCTGAGTGAAATAAGTCAAGCAGACAGAGTCAATTATCCTATGGTTTCACTTTATTTGTGGAGCATAACAAATAACATGGAGGCCAAGGGGAGTTAGAGAGGAGAAGGGAGTTGGGGGAAATTGGAAGGGGAGGTGAGCCATGAGAGACTATGGACTCTGAAAAACAATCTGAGGGGTTTGAAGCGGCGGGGTGTGGGAGGTTGGGGGAACCTGGTGGTGGGTATTGGAGAGGGCACGGATTGCATGGAGCACTGGGTGTGGTGCAAAAACAAGGAATACCGTTATGCTGAAAATAAAAAAAAAAAATTATTTTTGTCTTATGCTATTTTCTTAACTTTCCCTCTTTCCTCTTTTAACACTTTTTAACTATTTTATCCTATCAATATCTTTTTTAAAAAATCTTTAAGTTTTCATTGTTATAGTCATATTTTATCCCTTCATTATATTTAACCTTATATTTGGTATACATATAGGTTTTTTTTTTTTCTTTAAAATTCTGGGATACAATTTCTAATAATACATCAAAAAATACCCTAAATCTAGCACATGGCTTTGTTCTAGTCTCCAGCCTGATCACATTCTCTCCTTTTTTTTTCTTTTTCCAACCTACTTATCTTATCAATTCCTTTTTTAGAATTTTTTAATTTTCATCTCTACAGTCATATTACATTCCTTTACCATGCTAACTCTTATTTTTGTATATATATATAAGATTTTTGTTCTTTAAAGCTTTGGGAGGTAGTTTCTTCTAAGAGACCAGAATACACCCAAAATCAAGTGGGTGGCTTTGTTCTATTCACCAATCTAATATATATATGTATATATATACATATATATATGTGTATATATATGTATATATATACATATATATATACACATATATATATATATGTATATATATATATTTTTTTTTTTTATTTTTCCCCCTTTCTTCTCCCCCCAGTTTCAGGTCTCTTCTGATTTGGTTAGCATATATTTTTCTGGGGTCCTTGACATCCTTTTAGTATTTTATTCTCTCATTCATATATTCTTATCTGGATAAAATGACAAGGCAGAAAAACTCACCACAAAAAAAAAGAACAAGGGGCAGTACTGATGGCTAGGGACCTAATCATAAGGACATTGGTAATATGTCAGAACTAGAATTCAGAATGATGATTTTCAAGGTGCTAGCTGGGCTAGAAAAAGGCATGGAAGATATTAGAGAAACCGTCTCCAGAGAGATAAAAGCCCTTTCTGGGGAATAAAAGAACTAAAATCTAATCAAGCTGAAAACAAAAAAAGCCATTAATGAGGTACAATAAAAAAAAAAAAAAAGGAGTCTCTCTTACCGCTAGGATACATGAGGCAGAAGAGAGAATTAGTGATATAGACGACCAAATGATGGAGAATAAAGAAGCTGAGAAAAAGAGAGACAAACAACTACTGGACCATGAGGGGAGAATTTGAGAGATAAGTGATGCCATAAGACAAAACAATATTAGAATAATTGGGATCCCAGAAGAAGAAGAAAGAGAGAGAGGGCAGTTGGTATATTGGAGTGAATTACAGTAGAGAATTTCCCTAATATGGTAAAGGGAACAAGCATCAAAATCCAGGAAGCACAGAGAAACCCCCTCAAAATCAATAAAAGTAGGTCCACACCCGGTCATCTAATAGTAAAACTTAAAAGTCTTAGTGACAAAGAGAAAAACCTGAAAGCAGCTCAGGACAAGAGGTCTGTAACATACAATGGTAGAAATATTAGATTGGCAGTAGACTTATCCACACAGACCTGGCAGGTGAGAAAGGACTGGCATGATATATTCAGAGCACTAAACAAGAAAAATATGCAGCCAAGAATACTATAACCAGCTAGGTTGTCATTGAAAATAGGAGAGATAAAAAGCATCAAGGACAAACAAAAACTAAAAGAATTTGCAAACACCAAACCAGTCCTACAGGAAATATCAAAAGGGGTCCTCTAGGCAAAGAGAGAGCCTAAAAGTAATAGACCACAAAGGAACAGAGACAATACACAGTAACAGTCATCTTATAGGCAATAAAATGGCACTAAATTCATATCATTCAACAGTTACCCTGAATGTAAATAGGCTAAATGCCCCAATCAAAAGACACAGGGTATCAGAATGCATTAAAAAAACAAGACCCATCGATATGCTGTCTACAACAAATGCATTTTAAACCCAAAGACACCGCCAGATTTAAAGTGAGGGGGTGGAAAACAAGTTATCATGCTAATGGACATCAAAAGAAAGCTGGGGTGGCAATCCTTATATCACATAAATTACATTTTAAGCCAAAGACTACAATAAGAGATGAGGAAGGACACTACCTCATACTTACAGGGTCTGTTCAACAAGATCTGACAATTTTAAATATCTGTGCCCCTAACATGGGAGAAGCCAATTATATAAACCAATTAATAACAAAATCAAAGAAAAACCTCAACAATAATACAGTAACAGTAGGGGACTTCAATACCCCCCTTACTGAAATGGACAGATCATCAAAGCAAAAGATCAACAAGGAAATAAAGGCCTTAAATGACACACTGGACCAGATGGACATCACAGATAAATTTAGAACATTCGATCCCAAAACAAAAGAATACACATTCTTCTCTAGTGCACATGGAACATTCTCCAGAATAGATCACATCCTGGGTCACAAATCAGGTCTCAACTGGTACCAAAAGATTGGGATCATTCCCTGCATATTTTCAGACCACAATGCTTTGAAACTAGAACTCCACCACAAGAGGAAAGTTGGAAAGAACTCAAATACATGGAGGCTAAAGATCATCCTACTAAAGAATGAATAGGTCAACCAGAAAATTAAAGAAGAATTGAAAAAATTCATGGAAACAAATGAATATGAAAACACAACTGTTCAAAATCTTTTGGACACAGCAAAGGCGGTCCTGAAAGGAAAGTGTATAGCAATACAAGCCTTTCTCAAGAAACAAGAAAGGTCTCAAGTACACAACCTAACCCTATACCTAAAGGAGCTAGAGAAAGAACAGCAAAGAAAGCCTAAACTCAGCAGGAGAAGAGAAATAATAAAGATCATAGCAGAAATTAATGAAATAGAAACCAAAAGAACAGTAGAACAAATCAACAAAACTAGGAGCTGGTTCTTTGAAAGAATTAGTAAGATTGATAAACCCCTGGCCAGACTTATCAAAAAGAAAAGAGAAAGGACCCAAATTAATAAAATCATGAATGAAAGAGGAGAGATCACACCCAACATCAAAGAAATAAAAACAATTATAAGAACATATTATGAGCAACTATATGCCCCCAAATTTGACAATCTGGAAGAAATGGATGCATTCCTAGAGACATATAAACTACAAAACTGAACCAGGAAAAAATAAAAAACCTCAACAGATCCATAACCAGTATGGAGACTGAAGTAGTCATCAAAAATCTCCCAACAAACAAGAGCCCAGGGCCAGATGGCTTCCCAGAGGAATTTTACACCAAACATTTAAAGAAGAATTAATACCTATTCTCCTGAAACTGTTCCAAAAAATAGAAATGGAAGGAAAACTTCCAAACTCATTTTATGAGGCCAGCATTATCTTGATCCCAAAACCAGACAAAGGCCCCATCAAAAATATTACAGACCAATATCCTTGATGAACAAGAATGCAAAAATTCTAACCAAAATACTAGTCAATAGGATCCAACAGTACATTAAAAGGATTATTCACCACAGCCAAGTGGGATTTATTCCTGGGCAGCAAGGTTTGGTTCAACAACTGCAAATCAATCAATGTGATACAATACATTAGTAAAAGAAAGAACAAGAACCATATGATACTCAATAGATGTTGAAAAAGCACTGGACAAAGTACAGCATCCTTTCCTGATCAAAACTCTTCACAGTGCAGGGAAAGAAGTTACACACCTCAATATCATCAAAGCCATCTATGAAAAACCCACAGCGAATATCATTCTCAATAGGGAAAAACTGAGAGCTCTTCCCATAAAGTCAAGAACATGTCATGGATGTCCACTATCACCACTGCTATTCAACACAGTACTAGAAGTCCTAGCCTCAGCAATCAGACAACAAAAAGAAATAAAAGGCATCCGAATTGGCAAAGAAAAAGTCAAATTCTCACTCTTTGCAGATGATATGATACTTTATGTGGAAACCCAAAAGACTTCATTCTAAAACTGCTACAACTCATATAGGAATTCAGTAAAGTGTCAGGATATAAAATCAATGCACAGAAATCAGTTGCATTTCTATACACCAACAGCAAGATAGAAGAAAGAGAAATTAAGGAGCCAATCCCATTTACAATTGCACCCAAAACCACAAGATACCTAGGAATAAACCTAACCAAAGACCCAAAGAATGTGTACTCAGAAAACTATAAAGTACTCATGAAAGAAATTGAGGAAGACAGAAAGAAATGGAAAAATGTTCCATGCTCATGGATTAGAAGAACAAATATTGTGAAAATGTCTATGCTACTTAAAGCAATCTACACATTTAATTCAATCCCTATCAAAATATTATCAATTTTTCTCAAAGAAAAAGAACAAATAATCTTAAAATTTGTATGGAATCAGAAAAGACCCCGAATAGCCAGAGGAGTGTTGAAAATGAAAGCCAAAGTTGGTGGCATCACAATTCCAGACTTCAAGCTCTCTTACAAAGCTGGAATCATCAAGACAGTATAGTACTGGCACAAAAACAGGCATATAGATCAATGGAACAGAATAGAGAGCCCAGAAATAGACCCTCAACTCTATGGTTGACTAATCCTTGCCAAAGCAGGAAAGAATGTCCAATGGGAAAAAGTCTCTTCAACAAATGGTGTTGGGAAATTGGATGGCCACATTCAGAAAAATGAAACTGGACCATATCCTTACACACACAAAAATAGACTCCAAATGGATGAAAGATCTCAATGTGAGACAGGAATCTATCAAAATCTTTGAGTAGAACAAAGGCAGCAACCTCTTTGACCTCAGCTTCAGCAACTTCTTCCTAGAAACATTGCCAAAGGTGAGGGAAGCAAGGGCACAAATGAACTATGGGGACTTCATCAAGATCAAAAGCTTTTTGCACAGCAAAGGAAACAGTCCACAAAACCAAAAGACAACTGAGAGAATGGCAGAAGATATTCACAAGTGACATATCAGATAAAGGGCTAGTATCCAAAATCTATAAAGAACTTATCAAACTCAACACCCAAAGAATAAATAATCCAATCAAGAAATGGGCAGAAGACATGAACAGACATTTCTGCAAAGACATCCAGATGGCCAACAGACACATGAAGAAGTGCTCAACATCACTCAGCATCATGGAAATACAAATCAAAACCACAATGAGATACTACCTCACACCAGTCAGAATGGCTAAAATTAACAAGTCAGGAAATTACAGATGCTGGCGAGGATGTGGAGAAAGAGGAACCCTCCTACACTGTTGGTGGGAATGCAAGCTGATGCAGCCACTCTGGAAAACAGCATGAAGTTTCCTCAAAAAGTTGAAAATAGAGCTACCCTACGACCCAGCAATCGTAAATACCCAGCAAATACACTACTGGGTATTTACCCTAAAGATACAAATGTAGTGATCCAAAGTTGCACCGAATGTTTATAGCAGCAATGTCCACAATAGCCAAAGTATGGAAAGAGCCTAGATGTCCATCAACAGATGAATGGATAAAGAAGAGTTGGTATATATATACAATAGAATACTATGCAGCCATCAAAAGAAATTAAATCTTGCCATTTGCAACGACGTGGAAGGAACTAGAGGGTATTATGCTAAGCGAAATAAGTCAATCGGAGAAAGACAATTATCATATGATCTCTCTGATATGAGGAATTTGAGAGGCAGGGCAGGGGGTTGTAGAAGTAGGGAAGGAAAAAATGAAACAAGATGGGATTGGGAGGGAGACAAACCATAAGAGACTTAATCTCAGGAAACAAACTGAGGGTTGCTGGGGGGTGACAGGGTAGAGATAGGGTGATTGGGTTATGGACATTGGGGAGGATATCTGCTATGGTGAGTGCTGTGAAATGTGTAAGACTGATGATTCACAGGGCTGTATCCCTGAGGCAAATAATAAATACATTATCTGTTAATAAAAATTTTTTAAAAAATTTTTAAAGAGCACATCAGCAAATAGGAAGTGTAGGCAACTGGGACACCATCTTAGTGTGGGCCCCCAAGAAACTGTGGAGTGCATTTTAGGATTGTCCCACTGAGGGGTGAGGAGGCTGAGGTACTGATCCACCAAATCCTGTCCACAGTGATTGCTCCTGGGACGTTCGTTCAATCCTTGGCACTCTAGCCTTCCAGCCAGCCACACATATGAACTAAGCACCTTCCCAAGACCACAGATTGTCCTCAGGAGGAAAAACACAGGAAGCTCTCGGTATGCACACAACCTCCAGGGTAGGCTAGGGGAGTCTGCAGGACCCCCCACCCCAACCCCCCAGGGTTTACTGTGCTGTGCTAAGAGTTCTCTGAGCTTTATCTCATTTCATCCCTATAATAATGCTGCTGTCCGTGTTGTTGCTATTTCCATTTTACAAAGGAGGCAACTGAAGCTCAGAGATATTAAGTAACTTGCCCAGGGTCACACAGCAGATACAGGCTGACCTAATTCTAACTTCTATACTAAACTGCCTCTGAGAGGCCCAGAAAGGGTAAGTGACTTGCTGGGACCCACTTAATAAACATCCATGCCACAGTCAGAAAGAAAAGTACTGTCACCTTTGGCTTGTCAGCACATTGTGCCTTTCTGTCCTCTTTCCTGGAGCCCTATGCCTTGTAAATGCAGAGCCTCATGAACAGCTTAACCAAAAACATTTGCATGGTTTTTGATTCAGCAAAGCAGACAATACACACTGTGTAAGTCAAAACACGTGTCCTCTGTGCGATACATTAAGAACCTCTCCAATCGGGGATGCTCTTTCTACCCCCAACTGTGTGGAAACAACCCAGAAGGAATCTCCTCAGAATCAGAATGTACTCCGGATACATGGAAGAGAGGGGGCAGGGAACACACAGCCTCGGCCAAGTACAGCTCCGTTGAGGGCTTCGCTTTTCCTGGAATCCTACTTCAGAGCCGTAGCCCTGGCTCAACACCACAGATGTACAACCTAAACAGAAAGACTGAGCAGCAGGCTGAGTCAGAGCGTGAATGTTTACTAGAACAAGCCTGGACCCCAGAGAGTGGCTCCCATGGGGGTGGGGACTGAGGGAGTGCCCTCAGACAAGTGGGGTAGATGGTACTTGTAAAGCAAACCTGCCCATAAGGGTAGAAAAGAACCAACACTTTTAAGCCATGACTAAGTATCCAACACATTTCCCCCCACCTTGAAGTATCTATCATTCTCATTATAAATGAATGTCATTTGATCAGTTATTTGAACAAGGTCAGAGTGCTAGTGAGATCAGAGTCTAGATTTAACCTCTTTCTAGTGGGCCAGACTCCAAAACTCATTGCATGACCCCTCTTAGCCCCCATCAGGTGCTTAATGAGCACCTACACAGCACACCAGATGAAGCAAGCCATAGCATATGACCCTCCCAAAGAGGCCCATGACTTATTGAACACTGTGAACTCGGGGCTTTGCATACTGAGCTCCTTAACCAGAGTAAACTCCTTCTGGAGTGGCCCAGGACTTCACAGGGGGATCAAAACCTGCATGCTAAACCACATGCATGTAACCATACTGGAGTGGTTGGGCCCCAGGCACAAGAAATTACCATGGGGCTTTCACAGAGAAGAAAGGTCTGGAAGGGGGCAGAGTCACTGCCATGGTTGAGGAGACAGGGGGTCCAGGTAGAAGGACTGAGACCCATGCTTAGGGATGGGCATGACATAGTCAAAGCACTGTGAGAAGGCCAACTGGCTAGAGTTTGTGGTTTGTAACAAGAAGAAACAGGGAAGAAGTACAGAAACGTTGGTGGTAATCACCACATCCTTGAATGTCAGATGACAAGACTTAGGAATGTTTAGGAAATAATAATGCCCAAAATCTAGTAAGAACTTCCCATGTGCCAGACACTGTGTTCCAATTGTCAGTAGGATTTCTCAATGTTGGCACTACTGATATTTTGAGCCAGAGAATTCTTTGCTGTGGGGTCAGTACTGAGCATTGTAGGAAATGTGCAGAATTCCTGGCCTCTACCCGCCAGGTGCCTCTAACACCTCTGTCCCCTGGTTGTGACAACTAAAAATGTCTCTGGACATCACAAAGATGTCCCCTGGGGGGCAACATCACCCCTTTTCAAGAGCCAACTTTCTACACATATTTAGTTATTTAAGTTTTACAACAACTCTAGAAGACAACTGCTATTATTAGCTCTCTTTTGGGGGTGAGGAAACCGAGGCACAGAGCTGTTATATACTGCAGCCAAGTTCCCTGAGTTTCTTTTTTTTTTTTAATTAACATATAATATATGATTTGCCCAACAAGTTCCCTGAGTTTCTAAGAGGCAGAATCAAGACACTCAGCCAGAACCGACTGAGGGCCCATGACTTTATTCACTATGCTTCATTTAGCATGTTGAAATATCACATTTAAAAGATGTAATATGCAGTAAGCCTTGCATTTGCAATTATGTGGAAACTTGTATGAGGTTGCATGACAACCGATAATACACAAAAAATCGTAATAATATAGGTTTAAATCACAGGGGTGAAATCAGAGAAGCTTTATTTCTTTCTATAATAGTGTTAAGTCATATTTTTAAATTTAGGTGAAGGGTTTCATAGACTCCAGGCAAGACTCCTAAACTTATTGCCATCTCATTTTCAAGAGTAACTGGCTGAAATCAGTTCACTCCCACACATTCTTTGAGATTGGTCTCGGGCACTACCTCCTCCTGCAGGAAGACCTTAAAACAGTGCGGAGCATGGGACAAGCACTCCACAAAGGGTCGCTAGTATTGTTAGCTCCTTGACAGATCAGGAACGGGATTCAAGACATTGCTTGAAAACTTAGGTGACTTCTGCCATTCTGCAATCCCCTCCTAAGGGATTTTTCCCATCAGATGAAGTATCAGGAAAAAAAGGAATCAGTGACTGAGGCACGGGCTTAGACCCAGGTTTGCAGGCTTCAGGTCCCAGCTGGGCGCTGCAGCCAGAAGTAACCAGGAAAGCACTGTGTCCGGGAGACGCCTGTGCCTTGTGTTTTGGTGCCCTCTGCTGGTCATGGACTTGGCGGCTGGTAAGGTACACGGGGACCGGGTTGGAGGGCGGGCTGTGGCTCAGGGGAGAGGAGTGAACCAGAGTGTCGATCTGCAATTCAATAAAATCTCCCTGATACCTAGGTCCCTGCTCTATTTTCTCATTTTTTTTTTTTTTACAAAGAGGAGCAGAACGGGCAGAGATTCCGAAGCTGAGTAAAACAGAAGCTTTAAAGGAAGAATATTAAAAATTAAAAATGTATAAGTAAAGTCTTCAGCCATTCCTCGAAGCAAGTGCTATACAGGGGGATGGCCCTACCTATTTCCTTCCTTTAACCCACTCTGGGCTGGCAGTGCAGCGGTGTAGGCAAAAGGTCTGCGGACTTCAAGGCACAGAAAGAACACTCCTTGCACACACGCCCATGTGTGTGCCCACCTATTCTGATGTACTAAAAAATGAATTCAGTCATTTTTCACATGAGCTGTGCTCAAATACGCTGATGTTCGAGGCCTCACATCAGGGAAGTGTCGGATGGCTGTTAATAAGGCCAGGGAAGCTCCAGAATGGAAGAGGAGTTAAGATCTCTTGAGAATGGACACGACAGGCCAAGGGCAGGCCTTTCACAGGCATATATTCTTGAACTCCCTAAGGTAGGAATTATCATCCCCATTTTGTAACGTTCTGAACAGTTAGGTAACTTGCTCACAGTCACATAGCCAGTGCACACTGAAGTCAGGTGCAGACCCCACGGAGGGCACAGCAGACCCCAGACAGACCGACCACCCCAGAGGAGAGAGTGGACGCTGACCCCAACCGGGCAGCGGCTCCGATTCGGACAATGGTCTTGCAATCTTTAGGAGGAGCCTTTGCTGCTGCCTGTCAAGGAAAAGAGAAGAGCATATCTTGGAAGGGGAAAAGCTTGATGCTGAAGATGAAATCAGATTAGCTTTCCTGGGGTGACTGGTTGTTCTGAATCATCCAGCGCAAACAAGCGTTTTGCCATCTGGTAATTACCTTGGGGCTGCGGTGTCAATCCCCTCGCCTTCATCCTGCCCTCCCTAGGAAAACACTGGCCCCTGGGTGGTCCAGATGGCCAGAGGCCTGTGCACAATGAACAGAGGCTGTGATCCATGTGAGCCTTTCTGCCACAGGAAGTCCTCCCATGCAAAAATACATTCGATCAGACTTTCTTCCTCCTGAATGGCTCGTTAGAGAGTCAACGACTTCTGGGAAGGAAAGCATTCGAAGACCTTGGGACCTCTCTGTGCACCCCCTCCCCATCTCCTTTTTATTAAGCAGCTGAGATGCCTCCCTCCCCTGCCTTGTAGCAGTATGCGCACTACTGTGGGGCAGCCTCAAAGAACTAGCTCCTTCCCCGAGAAAAAAAAGGAGATGCTCTTTTTTCTTGATAACAGGCTTTTTTCTTATCTCAGGTTGTTTCTACCCTTCCTCTACTTTCCTGCCCCCTGACAGTAGCTATCAGTAGAAACGTCCTCTAAATGTACTTCATACAGCAACCTGGGGATCTCCAGCTCGCTCCCCCCAGACTGGAGAGTCCCTATCAGCCACTAGGAGGAGGGAAATCCAGTAGAAGAGGCCAGAATTCACCAAGGAGTGAGGGGTAGGTTTGATTACCCCCAATTCTGCACTTCACACTGAAGGGAGAACTTTACCAGGCTCCTCAGAAGTCCTGGACTGCCTCCTGCTGGTCATTTTGTCCCAAACTTCTTCCAACAGCCTTCAAGAACTGAGGTGATACATGAATTAGGGACACATATTCTAGTAAACATGACTTAGGCGCAACATCTCTGAGCCTTGTTTTCATCCTACCTTAAAAAGGATGATGAAAGTCAATATATTTAAAAGGGATATTGTGATGATTAAACCCATTAATAGAGGGATGCCTGGGTGATTTAGTCAGTTAAGCATCTGCCTTCAGCTCAGGTCATGATCCCAGGGTCCTAGGATCCAGCCCCACATCCTGCTCAGCGGGGAGTCTGCCTCTCCCTCTGCCTGCTGCTCCCCCTGCTTGTGCTTGCTCTCTCTGACAAATAAATAAAAATCATTAAACCCACCAATATATTTGCCTGATTTATAGCAAGTTGCTCATTCAAGTTTTTGTATAACACAATATCGATGTTAATATTGATTTTATTATGGCTATTCATTGTTATAATTGGTATATATTGACATTAATATTACAAAGGTCAAAGTCATACTCATACCTGTCTTTGAGCTCAAAGTGTACAGTTTATCATCTGTGGTAATGATTCTCAGCCTGAGCACTACTGACATCTAGGCCAGATGATTCTACATCATGAAGGGCTGTCCTGCACCTTGAAGGACATTTAGCAGCATCCCTGACTTCCACCTGCTAGATGCCAGTAGCACCTTCCCACCACTTGTGACAACCAACAATGTCCCCAGACGTTACAATTAATTGTCTCCTGGGCAGGGGCGGGAATCGCCCCTGGTTGAGAACCACTGATATACCATATCCTGTGCCACTCAATTTCTTCAACTTTCTTTCACGGCAAAAGGGGAGGGTGGATCCTTATATCATTCAGATGATGACTAGGTGACATGCTTTAAATGTTGGCTCACTTTTTTCCCCACCGTGATGTATGCAGATGAAGAAATATAAAAGCCCAAGCCCGTTTCCCTGCAGAGGTGACTAGGGCTAAGGGAAGGCCACGTGTGATACCACCTGAGAAAGGAGAGCACGGGGGTTCGTGAACAGGTCCTAGAAAAGCCAAAACAAGAACAGAAGCTAGAGTCGCAGAAAGCAAACAAGACAGTAGACTCAATGTCACAAAACTGGAAGAGACAAGAGGCCTAGGTCCCACTGGGATGCATTAATTCAGGGGACAGGATAGGCAGGTCTAGCCAGAAGCTCAGGAGAAGCAAGTAACCAGCTGTGGGGTTTCACAGGGTCCTCCTACCCTGAAACTGAGGAGGAAGAGCCACACACCACAAAAAGGCTCTCTCGGACTCTATGAAGGTGAGCGTGACCAGCTGGAGAAAAACAGGTCAGAACCAAGGAGAGACGTCAGATGAAGGCCACGTTCCCTTCCAAGAGAAATCTAGGTCTGAGCCAGATACCTGTGTTCACCTGTTTGCATGGCCTTTTCATCCTGAAATCCTTCCTGCTGGAATAAAGTGGATTATGAACACTGACCTATTCACTGAGACTGGTATTATTAGGTGACTCACCATGCAAAAAAAAAGAGAATGAAACAGACCAGAGGGACTGTCTCGGGGGAAGGCAGAGACGAAAACAGGGATGCTTCCTGTCAGTTTAGTCATAGCATCTGAAGTGCTAAGTGGGGCCACCTGTGTGACTGTTTGCCTGGTGCAGAGCAAAGATCGTGGGAATGGGGGCTCAGATGAAACTGTGTGGGGGCCTACCTCTGAAAGTGACTAGATAGGCAATGCTGGGTGGATTGTTTTTCTTCTCTGAGCTGTAAATTTCTTTCTTTTGGAGTCAGGTAACAGCACTTGCCTTGATTAGTTTGCTGCAAGGTGTGGAGAGAGAATTGCATGAAAGCCTTAGTATCAACCTTAGCTGAAGCAAAGAGAGTCATGGGGCTTTCCTCTATCACTAGAGTATTGAGATAATTGAGATATCACTACAGCATTGAGATAATGTCAAGGGCCTGCCACCGAGTTTCCCAATCTTTGGCAGAATCAACTGGTCAACCATCCCACCTAATAAGAAATTTTGCTTAGCGAGTCTCCCTCATTGTATTCTGATTCTGAGGATGTCCCTCTGTCCCAGTGGCTTATTGGAAATCTAATTTACCAGAACAGTTGCTTGAGCACAATTCCACATTAAAAGGAAGAAATAAAGCCCAGTTCCAAGTCAACACTTACTACTACCATGGCTTGAGAATCCCACCACCATCTGATTCTAACCTCTAGCCATCCCATCCTACCCCAACTCCTAGCCGAAGACTCAGACACAGGGGAGCTTCCACTAGCCTTGATAGTATGGACTTTTAGGGACAGAAGAGAAAGACCAGTCTCCCACTGGCTCTAGAGAATAGGTCCAAATATATTCTCAAACACGGTGTTAGAAAAATATGGTTCATTTGGTTAAGCACATTCCCCCTTCCATCTCTGAGTCCAGGAGTAGCCACAAGGGACATCTCATCCATATGTTTCTCATTCATTCAAATGTAACTGACTAAAACACTGCTAAGCAGCATAAGGCCAAGATGGGTTTGGGTGCTGTATCATTTATTAATTTTGTTTTGACTCCAGAAGCAGTAAATTATATTTTCCTGAGAGCAAACAATGTCAACCCTGAAAATATCTACACTCAAGCCAAGCACAGAACCTCCATACTGTACCATGATTCTGCATGAATCATGCAGAAATACACATCTCAGCCCTGGGAAGGCAGGGATTCTCTACTAAGTAGTTTGAAAAGATAAATCTAAGAAGTACAGTGGAATTTTACAGTTGGGAAAAAAGGTGGGCTTCCATAATACAGAGTACAGAATATAAACCATAGAAATTGACAACAGCCTCTCAATGGCTGGAAATGTACAGGAGATGCCATGACTCTCAACCAGACAGAGGGACTATATCAGAGCTGTTGTGGAGTGTACGTTTATGTTCCTCAAAAGAGGAAATGAAATTTGAAAAACACTCATATAGAAGAGAAACACTACCTTTTGTCTTCCTCCAGAAATTTCAAAAAATTTTTTAAGATTTTTATTTATTTATTTGACAGACAGAGATCACAAATAGGCAGAGAGGCAGGCAGAGAGAGAGGAGGAAGGAGGCTGCCTGTGGAGCAGAGAGCCCGATGCGGGGCTCGATCCCAGGACCCTGAGATCATGACCTGAGCCAAAGGCAGAGTCTTTAACCCACTGAGCCACCCAGGCACCCCTCAAATATGTTTAATATTGATGAGTTTGTTTCCTGCTTCTGAAGTTTACAGTTAAATCTGTTTGATTTGTAAGTGGAAAATTATTTTTCAAAGGTTTCTACTGTTATTACTGATACCAGATCAGATCTTTAGTCTCCGCTTATGTAGTAATTCTTGTTTTCTTCCTTGAAAGTGAACTCTCAGGTTAGGAAAAAGAAAAAGAGAATATTTAGAGCCTGAATTTAGGGATTTAGAATTTAGAGCCTTGAATTTAAGGATTCAAGCTCAGTTCAACCACTCCTTAGTTTGGACAAGTTGCTGAGTCTGTTGAAACCTCAGTTGCTATATCTGTCAAATTTTTGTCATCCTCTGTCTTGCTTCTAGTGCCAGAAAATTTGTTAATTTTCCTAGTGCCTTTAAAAATGCAGATCCCCAAAAGGAAAAAAAAAATTAACTCAAAAGAGGTAAAACCAAAGGTCTGAGCCAAAGGCTAAGAGCACAGACCTAATAGACCAGGACACAAAGGCCAAATTTCCCCAACATTTCATGGTCTCTCCCAGAGTCAATGGCTCTTAGGTTATTACTGCTGTGGCTTACTAAGTAATGGGAAGCCAGGAAGGGACAGAAAATCCAAGGTTGGAGTGATAGAAAAAATAATACAACCACCACCCCAAAGATGTCCATGCCCTAATCTCTGAACCTCTAAATCTGTTACCTTACATGACAAAAGGGAATTTGCAGGTGTGAATAAATTAACACTCTTGAAAGATGGCATCTACTAGATTATCCAGGTGAGCTCGACATAATCACAAGGGCCCTCATAAGTGCGTGAAGGAAACAGGACAGTCAGAGAAAGATTTGAGGAGGCACGGATGCTTACTTTGAAGATAGAGGAAGGGGTCACAAGCCAAGGAATGCACGTGGCTTCTAGAAGTTAGGAAAGATTAATGATCAGGGTAAGGAGAGGACCTCAGCAGATGGAATTTATTCCAGGAAAATTTCATCAAGAATAAGTCAACTCTTGACTGATTTACTCCAGTCCATCAATGGCTTTATTCATGTTAGCAACAACTTCAAATAGCATAAAATTAACCAGTCATTAAAATCATAAGACCATTCACCACCGTCTTCCAATTTCTGGCAAGTAAAAATGTTCATGTCACACTGAAATTCGTGGTTTCACCTAAATTGTCCCCTCAAGACACCTAGCTGATGATCTTCAAATTAAAATGGACCATGAAAGGAAAAGACCTCTGACACCCCGGAAATCATCAGATTCGACCAACACACTTGAAGGTGACTTCAAAAGATGAGTTTCAGATGTGTTTCAGCAAGCAGTGGTGAGGAGGGGCCATTGTATGGGGTCTGGGGAAAAGGCCTTGGAAGGGGATTAATCACATAAGTGTTCATTGTTCAATCAAATGTATTTATTCTGTCAGTCATCACGCTTTTCTTAATCACACCTATTATACAAAGGAGCTGATGAAAGGCAGGAAGATGTGCTTATTTGAGTGGAAAACAACAGTTTCAAAGCAGAGTTCATCTGACATCAAAAGGGTGGCTCCCAATGGCCCTGCAAGGAACCATATGCTGGTTTTGGCACATATGCTCCACCATCCTTCTGGGCATTCTCTATTTTACTTGGAGACTAAACATAGAGATGGATGGATGGGTGGATTTTTTGGATGGCCAGGTCAGTCCATGATAAGGAACATGAACATTTGTAATGAGGAATGCAAGGCAAGGACAGGATGAGATTTCATCACTGCTGTCAAACAGTCTTACAAAACATTCAGCTAAAATCATTAAATTTAAAATCACTTTTCACATTAGCATCACTCAATTTACTAATTTGATCTGTACCTCTTCTACTAACCACCCCTCCCCATCTTACAAGCTTTCCTGCTTCCTTAGCCATGGCAGAATAGCCTACTGTCCTACTTACCTTCTTCACCCCCTTCCACTACATCCTCAATCCATAAAAACTTAACTGATAATAGGTAAGGCATTCCATTTGCCTCAAGACATTGTCCAATGTAATGTTGAAATTCAGTCACAGCTATTTCACCTTGTAACTTACATTCTTCCCCTTTTCTTTTGTTTTAATGTCAGATTTCAGTTTTATCAAACATACAATACAAATATCCTCTATTTCATATCTCAAATCCATTTAGAAAAAAAATGACTGTGTGATTCATTAAATCCCTCCAAAAAAACGTGGTACTTGGGTATCTTCTTCATCCATTGTAATCAATTGTGGATTTTTTGTGTGTTTCTTCAACTTGGTCTTGTAAGTGTTAGGAATCTATTTTCTCCAAGGACCAGACATCTGTACCATGCCCTGACCCTAGCGAAAAATTTCTTCCCATGCCAAAGGCCTTTTTATAGTAGCAATTAGTTCAGCATATATAGAATATTTACTGTGCACAAGATTTTGGATGAAACACTTTCACATAATTACCTCATCTAGTCCTCATCATGACCGTTTGAAGAAAACACGATTATTATAACCCTACTCTAAAGATAAGGCACATTGAGGTTAAATAAATTTTCCAAGGCCTTAAGACTAATGAGTGCTGAGTAAGACTTGAAGCCTGCTGGCCCAGGCCAGAACCCAAGCTCTTTTGCTAGCACACCACATGGTCTTAAAAGAGGAGTAGTCCAATTCAGCTGCCTCTTGAATGTTCTCTTCTCAGATCACCTTCTCTTATCACTCATCATTTCAGTGAATGTGAATTTAAATGTCTAATAGCCAATGACCTTGAATTTTCTCCTCTACCTCCGATCCCATCCAAACCTAATGATTCTGATATCTGAGATTCACCCACTTGCTCTAAAATATTTTTAATAGTCCAATAGAAGCACCTGGGTGATGCAATCAGCTAACTGTCCCACTTTTGGTTATTATCTCAAGATCCTGGGATTGAGCCCTGTATCGGGCTCTACGCTCAGCAATGAATCTGTTTGAGATTCAATGAATCTCTCCTTCTTCCTCTGCCCCTCCTGCTCATGCTTGCTCATTGTCTCTCTCAAATAAATAAATAACTCTTTAAAAAAAATAGGCTATTTTGTTGAAATTCTCAACCATTAACCATTTAAAACTATGCCATTTGGGAAAGCTAAAGATGGAAGTTTTATGATTATAGAAGTATTATACTAAGCAGTTTGAAAAACTCATCTAAATGTCTAACTGGACAATAATGGTCCCTCCCTCCTCCCTTCATATTCCACTTGAAAACATCAGTTTTTGTAGTGGAAAGTCATGGTAGGCCTACTGTACTCAAAACTCAAGGAGGCCCAAGAGCATAGCAAGAGAAAGAAAGAAAGTATACAACCTGTAGTTACAGAACTGTGATGCAGCAAGAAATTCAGAACCCGAAACATTAGGTCCAGGTAAACAGTGGCAGGCTAGTGGGCTAGCCTGCCCCCAGTCCCCCCTGTCTTTAAAAATGAAATAAAGTGGTTCTGGAATCCTCTGACCTGACCAGACCTCTTGCTCTGTTTGAGGAACTAAGAGTTCCCTAGAAGACATGTCTCCTTACACCATCCTGTGTCCTGGATCTCAATCATGTACTTTGGACCATGGGTCTACTATCCAGGCAGTAGAATGAAATAAAAGCAACCCAGCCAAGCCTGGTCACTGTTTTCATCAATATTCAAACCCAGGCCGGCCTTCATGATCTAACCTAAGATGCTTAAGCAAGTATACGCAAACACATATACACACATTTTCTCTCTAATTAACATGGGATCACACTGAATAATAACTACTATTTTATAAATGGGAAGTTGGGGCTAGCTTAAAGGTAATTATACTAAATTTCACATCCTTAGTTGGATTTTTCATGTCATATTAGAACAGATATTATGGCACCCTCCCAAGTACTCAGCTAGACACCTAAAGGCTTAATTTCCCCAAACCCCCTTGCAGCTAGGATTTCCCATGTGACACAGCTTCTTCCCAACAAATACCCTGTAAGACATGGAAGACAGAAAAGGCCATCAGTACCAGAATTGCCCAGCTCTTCTGACACACACAATAATGGAGAAGTTAGGTTTCCCTGTGCACACTGTCACAGGGCTGCTAGGTCTGTGCCCCGCTCTGTGGCAGCAAATGAAGCAGAAAGAATCCCATTTGCATTCTGAATACCCCTCAAAACATCTCTACTGCCCACACTCCCCACTCCAAATTTTTGCATCAATTTTCTTGGTTTGGTCAGTCATATCAAACTTGACCTTTTTGAAGTGAATGCATTCTGGTGCCCTTGAGTCCTGGAGACCTCCTTTGCTGAAGCCTCATCTCTGAATCCACCACTTCACCAAGGAGTTGAATACAAACTAGGAAAATCTGAATTTCCTTTATTGATCTCAAAGTCACCTTATAGTTCAGCCTGTTGAAGTGCAGATTTGTGAAAGAAACAAAAATAGTGGTCACTTGTGCATCATTTGTATTCACTTATTCAAAACCATTTAATGGATGACTCTGTAAAGTCAAGGCTTGCAATCCCTCCTCTTAAGGAGCTCCCAGTTTAGTAAGGGAGACTGACAATAAAAACAGGAAATGCTGAGTTGGAGCACAGAGAGCAATGAGCACTAGGCCTAGATTTGGAGGGTCAGAACAAGTTTTCTCTGAGAAAAGGGCATCGATGGAACACTAAATCAAGTGACAGGCAGGCAAAAGTGATGGAGGGCTAGAAAAACATCATTTTAGGCAAAAGGAACAGCATGTGCAAGGGCCCTCAGATGATAGGGTCAAGAGAATGACTCACTCAGTGTTCAGTTCAAGCTGTCCAGAGTATGGCATGATTGTTATATCAAGACCAAAGCTGTTAGGCAGAGTCCAGATTACGGGATTCTTTTGATGAACTTGGTTTAAACTTGGTCTATTTCCATTTGAATGAAGAAATTTTTTTGGCACAGTATAATTTGGTAAGGGGAGAACAAGTATAAGAGCAAACAGGAGAGTATGCAGAAGGATGCTGGACACCTAAAGGTGAGGAGGGAAGAAAATATTCCAGGAGAGATGAAAACTCCAACAAGGAGCTACTGGGAGTCATACCAGTTTGCACAGAGCTGCCTCCAAACCTTTGGGGGAAAACACAGGGTGCAGAATGAGTGCACAATTAAAGAGGAGCCAGATTGCTCTTCACAGCTTCATAGATCTGCCATATGGTTGGGGGACTCGGTAAACATTCCCTTCTCATAACTTGCCCGAGAAGGGCAGAAAGACCGTATCTGAGAGAGCAGGAAATATGCAACATTTTCCCAGTAGGAAGAGCTGGTGCTGCCTCCTGACACTGGTTCAGGGTCTCCCAGAGCCTCTCTAGGCCCCTGCTGGCTGCAGCTTGAGTGACTATAGTCAAGGAGGAGAAGCTCTCATCTGAGCTACGAGAAAGGAAAACCCAATATAGGGTGCTGAGTGGGAGAATTTATGGTTCATCAGCTCTCCATTCTCTATTGAGATAAATGTCCCCACCATGGCTCAAGCAAAGGCCTAGTCCACACCACTGAATTGAAAGTGATGTAAAATTTAAAAGCCTTTTTCAAAGATCTCATTCCAGAAAGCCAAAGCCAAGTAAAATATGTGATTACTTCCAAGATGAATGCCTCGCCTGGCAAGCTTTCCCGCTCTCCAGCTGTATATTGGGGTCCCTTGTCTCAGCACATTAATTGATGCTTAAATCCAAATTTTATTGTTTCTTGTATGAGGAAATGCCTCCTAATTTTAAAAGAAAAATTAAAAGCTCCCTCGCATATGAAATGCAGTAACAACTTTGGGCCTGAGGAGTTCCAAAATCAAAAGAATATTTTCTTTTCACCCCTGGCAGTTCCAGGGGCAAGCTGTATTCCCTAGCTAGGATATAAATCAGAAACATCGTACTTGCAAGGAGGCTTGAATTCCAGCTCTGTTTCTTTACTAATTGTGAGCTCTTAGAGACTCATTCACTTCCCTGAGTCTTGATTTCATCGTCTTTCATGGAGATGATAATAATCCCTCTTCTCGGAGTACTTACAAGGTTTAAATAAACAAGGCAGTGCTAGGGCCAAGCACAGGACTCAGCTCACCGAGAGAGCTCAACACACAGGAGTTGGCTGTTCCACAGACTGGTTATTTTTCTGCTATCGGAAAAACCAGTTGACAAAGGCAGAGGCAAAAAGAGCCTGGCAGGTCACAGTTCACACTGGACTGATTCCCATTAGCCCGCCAGCCTCAGAGGTGCCTCCTGGGGCGTGCTCACAGAAAGGCAGACAGATGGAAGATCCAAGAGCAAATGAGAGTGCTATCAATCCACTATGTGCTGCTATCAATTTACTATGTGCTGCTATCAATCCACTATGTGCTGCTTACCCTATGTCTTAGTCACAGCTCGGGGTGCTATAACAAAAGTCTGCATGATTTTAGCAACATTGATTTCTCACGGTTCTGGAGGCTGGGATGTTCAAGATCAAGGTGCCAGCACATTTGCTTCTCGGGGAAGGCCCTCCTTCTGGCTTGTAGGGGGCTGCTTTCTCGCTGTGTGCTCATGTGACTAAGGGGGAAACTGGTGTCTCTCCCTCTTCTTATAAGGATACTGATCCCCTCATGGGGACTCCAACTTCATGATCTCATCTAAACCTAAGTACCTACCTTCCAAAGACCCCTGCTGCCATATTGGAAGTAGGGCTTCAACATAAGAGTTGAGGGGGTGGGGACACAAACATTCAGTCCATGATACCATATATTAATGTATTCGTGCACTCCCTTAACAAATCCCAAGCAAAGGTCATAAAGGTTAAGACAAGGAGAGGACAATAGCATGAGGCCTGGCTGTGTGACTGCCCATGTGAGCCCCTTCACCACCCCTGCAACAGGGAGACATCCCAGCAGTGAGTCAGAGGGAATTCCAAATGTGCTGTCCTGAAATTTGTATGTTATTGCCTTGTTTTCTTATGTCAGTTCAACCCTGGGTAGTTATCCTGATGTAAGCTGTACACCCCCTAGCCACCTCTTCCCCTCAGGCTCCCCACAAATATTGGTAAAAGGACAATAGAAGTTCCTGGAGGAAAAAAAAATCCCACAGAGAGCTAGAGTGGGTTGTAAGGCTGAGTTCATGGTGGCACAGGCTCCTCTATATAAGTGAGAACCACTAGCTTCATTCTTGCTCATCCAAAAACTGTAGTTATAAAGAAAATAGAACAGGGCCTAGGTCAGTGCCTGGCACATGACAGACTCTCAATAAATGTTTTCAACTAAACTGAATTAGAAAATGGTTTCCAAATGAGCTCTACTGAAATATACAAACATATACACGTATGCACATGCATGTACATACTCTAACATGTCATATAAAAGGAATGAAGTAATTGGGGTGCCTGGGTGGCTCATGTTAAGCATCTGCCTTCAGCTCAGGTGATGATTCCAGGGTCCTATTCCACATCAGGATCCCTGCTCAACGGGGAGCCTGCTTCTCCTTCTCCCTCTGTAGCTACCCCTGCCTGTGCGCTCTCTCTCTCTCAAATAAACAAAATCTTTTTTAAAAAGGAATGAAGTATTGATAATGCTACAATGTGAATGAAGCTTGAAAACATTATGCTAAGTGAAAGAAACCAAATTAAAAAGGCCACCTATTGTACAATCCCATTTAAATGAAATACCCAGAATAGGTAAATCCATAGAGACAGACTGTAGAGGGATGGTTGCTAGGGCCCAGGGGTGGGAGAGAATGGGGGAAAGGGGAACAGGAAGCGCCTGCTTAATGGACATGGGTCTTCTCTGCAGTGATGACTATGTTTTGAAACTAGACAGTGGTGGGTGTTGCCTAATACTGTAAATGTCCTAAATGCCACTAAATTGGATACTTTAAAAGGACTAATTTTCTTTTATGTGAATGTCACAAACGAAGTCTTCAGCCTATGTTTTTAAGACCCACAATAAGTGTTCCTGGTCCCCAGAGCCTTCTTCCTTGCCATTTGCTCTAGTCAGCCCCTGCTAGACACACATTTTCCTAATCTCTACAATATTTTACACAGGAAAAACAACCAGCTCTCCATCAGAGGCAGAAAAGGTTTAGGAGAACTGAAGCTTATAAAAACTGAGGAGACCATTTAAGACAAAGAATGCAAAATTATTATACAAAATCAGGTACAAAAATATTTAATTAGCATGAGAAAAGAAAGAGCAAGTTTTCGAAAGCTAGTACGACAAACTTCACAAAATCCACTGAAAAACAAGCACGTTATCTTTTATTAATTAATTGCCTGGCATATATCTGCAACAGTTTTTTTTTCTAGGTTTTTTAGCTACGTACATGTGATTGCCTCTATTTTACAGTATTAGCCATACAGGCAACAGAAATATAACTCAGTCTTCCATCTAGCATGCTGACTGAAAACTGTATTTTTATTGATAATTTAAGAAATTCCTTTAAGCTTCACAACTCGATATTGGTAACATTCTGTACATTTAGGATTGTGATGAAATCTGAGGAAACCTCTATTTCATTTATTTCATATGTAAGTTGTAAGACTTCAAGCTTTCAAGTTTTCTTTTGCAGTGACTAAATGTAGCTACCCTCACACAGCTCCGGTGCCAGAAACCCAGGACAAGTTCAACTGGGACCACCTCTGCCCCTGGATTTTGCGTCAGGGCACCTGGTGAGTCAGCTGTGAGGAGAGGGTATTCCTGGAGGCCATCTCCACGGTGGGACAGCCAGTAAAAATAGCACACACAGAAGGGGCCGAGAGCTATATAAGTGGATCTTGGTGAGGTGATTCCAGCTCAGTTTCCCCTTAACTGGATCCCAACAATGCCTGAGACCCCTCAAGCAGTGTCCCACAGGGGGAAATGTGACGGAGTGGGGATCAGAGTAGAAAAGGACCATGGTCTTAATTCACTTGAGTTCAAATGCCTTAATTTTGCAAATTTTATAAAAATCAATGGCAAGCTAACATTGCGGGGCCCCTCCAGGCTGTGGTTCATGAGAGCTGAGAAACTTGTGCTCCACTGGCCTCAGTGCAAACCCACTCTTATTCTGGATGGAGCGGGGGAGAGCACGTGGCAGCTCACCTTTTCTCTTGTTCTTTTTTTTTTTTAATAAACGTTTAATTTCTAAGAAAATAAAACATGCACATCGAAGTTTAAAAGTCAAACAGTACTAAAGTAGGCTAAAAAAATAGCATCATCTGTCCTCCTCCTAACCTACCCCCAACTCCTGGTATTCGTAGGCCCTCACTTAGACACTATCTATTTTCTCTCTATTGGAAATAAACACTTAATTCTCTTTCACCAGTAAATCACCTTATCTCTTCCTCCTCCTCCCATGTTCTCCACACACCAACGGCTTCTCACCAAACATAGAATCCAAGCCACTTTTTCCTATGGGACCTAGTCCTGCCTTTCTTACTGGCTTCGTCTCCCACCACTCCCTTCCCTGCTTACTCCACCAGCCGCATTAGTACCTTCCAACTGTTCCTGCCCTCTGGCATCTGTGTATTAACTTTTCCCCCAATCCTATCTCCCATTCCCAGACCTAAACATTTGTTTTCCTATACTTGGTTGTATTTGAACATCCATTCCTCTCTTTACCGATTGCATTTCTTATAAATTGACCCTAATTTTTCCTTGAACAAATCAACATCCTCATTCATTTAACAAATGTTTGCTGGGGCTTAAACTAGGTACAAGGGAAACGGGGAAGAAAGGAGACGTGTTTGCCCTCATAGCCCTTACAATTTCATGGGGAAAACTGAGGAATTAAACTGAGGAAATTAAATTAAATTAAATTAAAACTGAGGGGTAAAAGAGGAATTAGCATGGGGTATGATGAGCATCATGATGAGAGAAGTTCATGGGAAGAGGCAAGGAGTCCCACCCTAGTCCAGGTCATCAAGGTGGTGTCCCAGAAGAGGCAGTTACATTGAGACCTGAAGCTGGAACAGAGTCCAGCAAAGTGGGCTTGGGAGGAGGGTGTTCTAGGTGGAAGGAAAAGCCAACACGAAAAAAAGTAGTAGTGTCACCAAGGTACTGACATGGGCCTGCTAAACCTTCAGTCTGGATTTCCCCCGGGGGAAATGAGACAGATGCATTTCTTAGTTTGTGGTTGGCAGCAAGAATTTTGTTGCTCATTAATTTGTAAGCCTTCAGTAAAATAACAGTCCTCATTATCAATGCTTAATGAAATAAATAGAAGATATTACTAGATATCAAAAATGTACCTCTGCAAGGACTGACCCGAATCTGAGTAAAATAATGCATCCTGACAAATTAGATCCTTCAAATTAAGCATCCTGTCTACTTGCCTTTAGGAAGTAAATCATCATATGTATGGGGTAGGGGGTAAGCCAGTAGTTTTTGTGTACCAGGAGTCTTACCTATGATACAGTAATATTAATACTGATACTAGCAGCAGTAGAAGGTACCAATTGCTGAGTATTGGCCATGCCACTTTTCTCATCTTCACAATAACTCTACAAGGTGGGTGTTATGATCCCTCTTTACAACACAGAGGAAACTTGCATCAGAGAAGTTAAATGATTTCCTTAAGGTCACATGGTCAAATATTCTTTCTTTCTTTTTTTTTTTTTTTTGTTAAGACTCATTTTATAAAATACCTTAAAAGAACAGATAAAGTACTTGAGTTTACATAATAACCAGAATTGAAAAAAGATGAATATAAATTAATTGAACACATAACTATTTTGCCACATTAGACAAGTTTAAGGTCAAATATTCTTATTCAAAGTCCAATCCATGATACCACACTGGCCAAATGGGTCTTCTGGATTCCTCCATTAATCTTTCTTAAGGTCCTTTTATGACCCCCTTGTAGACAGACAGTCGTGTCTTCATGCTGGTCCTGCTTGCTGCTATTCTAAGCAATTCTCCAAGCTCTGGAGTTGTTGGTTTAGGGATTAGGGGGACTTTCTTCCCATTTCTCTTCTTCCTTTCATCAAAATATACCTGCCCTTACTATCATTTCCTTAGGACCCTGCTTGGAAAAGCAGCGTGGTATTTTGGGAAGAGTATAGTGGGATTAGGCTTCAGGAAACAGAACTGGATACTTGGATATTCCCCTGCTGAAACACTCAATTCCATCATCTGTAAAATGAATTCTTGTGCAGATTTAGATGGGATAATAGATATAAAATCTCTAGAGAAATCAGAGCGCGAGAGCTGATGTGATAAGCTCATTCAAATAAGGTTTTAATGGCTGCTAATGTTTTAATTATGTTTGCATCTGAACTGAGCCTTCAATGCCTTAAGGGAAAAATTCAAACTAGCATTTCAGACTCCTCGGCAAGCCAGTGTGGGAGGCACTGCTTGGGAGAGATGAGGGAATTAGAGGTGATCTATAAAGAATACCTAAATTATCTACAGGAAAATCAGTATGTGAATAGGGGCAACCCTGGTCTGCAGAGCTGATCTACACCCACACAGAACCTTCTACTCTGGGAAGATCCTCTAAAGAATGTCCTTCCCCATGAGGACCACCAATGCACAGAGGGTGCAGAAGTCAGCAAAGGGATGGGGAGGTAGAGGCATGGGATTCAGCTATCCCATCTAGATAATACAAGTGACATAGTCCAGGTGAGTGCCGGGTTTACAGAATGTCAAGGCTCAAAGATAACTGACCTGTCATCTGACCCAATGCTTCTTTCCACAAGAGGAAATTAAGACCCAAAGAGATAAAGCAAACTGGCCAATTTCCTCAGGGACAGAACCGAGGCCAGACATCCCTCCTCCCAGGCCAAAGCTCTTTTTATTAATCCTACTGCCTCTTTAAACTTCAGAAAATGTCAGTGCACCACCTTCAACCCACCAGACTTACCTTTCCCTAGTGCCTCCATCTTCCACGTGGTTAGACTGTTACTTTCCAACATACTGACAGGCCAATCTAACTCTTCAGACTACCAAAGACTCCAGACTTCACAAAAGACCAAAAGAGCCAATAGTTCGTTTTTCTATCTCATGTGTGACTCTAACTGGAAAAAGTCAACAAGGCGTGACTGAACCTTCAAAACATACAGAGACCCAAATGATTTTCATGGTTTTATTTGCTTATTGAGTCCTCCCTTCCTTCAACAAACATTAGTTGTGTGCCAGGCACTCTGCTTAGCGCTGGATGGCCAAGCTGAAGAAGACGCAATTCCTCCCAGCCAGGAATTATCAGACTATCAAAGAAGCTTAACACAAGTAACTGCAGTGTCACGTTGCTTTCAGAAAGGTACTTATAGAACCTGTGACAAGGTAGGGTGGTGCAGAAAGGATTTCTTTCATTCATTTGTTCAATAATGACTTCAGAAAGGAGCTGCATCTGAAGAATGAGCAGAAGCTCGCCAAGCAGGGAAGGTGAAGAAGGACACTCTTGGCATGAGAGTTTTACTGTGTTTCGGGAGCTGACGATAGTACCATGTGACTGGGAGGTGGGTTGCTTGGGAAGATTGACTAGAGACTGTTCTTTGTTATTGTGCAACAAATTACCCTCAAAACTTAGAGGCTTCAAACAACAATTACTTTTACAATATCTGAGAGTTCTGTGGTTTAGGAATTTGGCAGAGCTCAGCTGGAAGACTCTTATGTTCCAAATGACATCAATTAAAGTCACTCATTGATACTGGTCTTATCTTAGCCCGAATGGCTTCACTCAGATATCTGGTATTTTGTTAGGGCTGGATTAGGAGGAAAAAAAAAAAAAAGTAGGCACCACTGAAATCACCACAGAACATCTATGCCTAGCCTCTCAGGGTAGCTGGACTTCTGACACAGCATCTCAGAGCACCCTGAAAAAGAAATAATAGCCTACGGGGCAGGAATTGGAAGCTGACATCCTCTTAATGCTGAGGCCAGAGATAGGCAAAGGGTCACCTCCACCAGATTATATCGGCAAAAATAGTCACAAAGCCTACCCAGAAACAAAAAGAGGGCAAATAGGTCTCGCCTCTCTATGGGATCAGTGTCAAAGAATTTGCCACCATCTTTAATTTGTTACAGAGATGACTTTGGAGAAGAACTTCAGGACCACATTGAGAATCACATTAAGGAGTTTATATTTTATCCTGTTGGCAATAAATAAAGAGAGAGATTTTTCCTAGCAGAGAAATAAGTTTATTAGAATTTTTAGAGGACAATCATTCCCAAATCATGGTAGAGGTGAATGAAAAGAAAGTCTGTTGACCAAAAGACCACTGAAGAAGCTACTGCGATCATCCAGCTGTACTTTCTTCCTAGTTCTCAAGTAAACCCTGGAGTCTGTTAACAGGGGAGAAGGAAGGACTGGCTTCGAGCTAAGCAATCAGCTTTGAGTAACACAATCCATAAATAAGATCTGGTGATCACCCAAAATGGAAGGAGAAAAGAGGAGCAAAGAAGGAGTTGTGGATATGTTTAAGGTTTGTAGCTTGGGAGACTAAATAAATGATGATTCTATTAATAGAGATGGAACTCTACTGGTAGTTTATTATTTCAAAGGCTTACTACTCTTGGTGGGTTTATTGCTCCTGTAATGACCCTCAGCTCTTATGAATGCCTCTTCTTCCTCCCTACCATCATCTGTTCACTTCCCCATCCCTTTCATTACTTGTATGTAAGGAAAAATTCATATATATATGTAAGTATTAAATAGATATGTGTGTGTGTATATACACACACACATATATATAAATAGAGAGATGGAGAGATATATACATAAAATTCATGTGACACTGTGCTACCAGAAACTCAGCAGAGTCTCTTACTCGTTCTCTCCAAACTTGTAGCTTTCTATCTCTCATTTCACAGAGAGGTTCAAGGCCTTGCTACATAAGAATCAGTCAGAGGACTAATGAAAAATTCCAGTTCCCAGTGACTACTCCTGTGGATTCTGATTCGGTGGACCACAGAGGCTACCAGGCTTGGGGACCGCCACAATAAATGACTGATTTCACTGAATAGCGACAGTGGGTAATAGAAACATGCCAAAGGTGCTGATGGGAACGGAGCCCAGCCCTGTTGGAATGCTTCTAAACACCCTCTAGTAACACAGAGCATTTGGAAACGCAGAAGTTTAGTGTTTGATGAGAAACAGGACATCGTTGTGCTAGTTTCTTTCTAGTCTTTAAATGTGATCTTTTATCAGAGGCACATATGTTTTCTATACCTTCGCATGTGGCTGCAGTTAGGCAGGAAACAAATTCCCTACTAGTTGAAAGATTTGGCCTTTCTTTCACGCCCACCAAGCATCATTTCTATCCTCTGTTAGAGAGACCCCTGGGAAATAATTAATCAGCTTGCCTGCCTGTAACACTTCCAGGATTTGGGTCATAAGAAGTACACTGGTCCCAACAAATGGCACAGCTACAGGCTGGAGATCACCTCCCTCCTCCAGCTGCCACCACCGCTCTTGTCAGCAGGGCCCAGCTGGCTACTTTGGTAAGGCTCCTCCCTATATGGCTCTGTGGCTCTAAGGAGGAACCCCCTCCCCCCCATCCCCCAGTCTTCTCTCTGGTCCCACTGGATAATTAGTGGTTCATCTCAAGTCCTAGCCAAGCAAGGGTGATGGGCAATTTCATTTAAACATCCACAGCCTTAGGGATTAGGCACAGATTTGCTTCCCAAGGGGCCAGGCCCCATCAGCTGTGTAGGTCTGAGCTAGATGAACGGCACCTGGAAGCTCCACAGGCATGCAAATCTAAGCCCAGACCCTACTGGAAATCCAAGGAGGCCCCAAATATTGCCATATTTTTAAGATCCCAGGATATCAAAAAGTGAAGGATTGCCAAAGCAAGGTGGCACATTGACAGGAGGCCTTCTTGTTCCATTCTTGTCAGTGTGCCCGCCCATATTAGCTCATTTGGAAGGACAATCACAAGTCTGAACTGAGGCCCTTCACCACACAAATCCAACCAGTTCTCCAGTCTAGCCCCTTCCCATCTCCCACTGAACTAGACTTCACCTAGAACCTCCACGATAACCCTGTACCCAGGAAACTCGTGGCTTGGGAAGAAGAGAGAGCACTTCGGCAGAAGACCTGCGTTTGATCTGCTGTTCAGTTGGAAACTCAGAGACCACCCTAAAAAGTGTTGCCTCCCATTCTTTTTTTTTTTTTTAACAGAAGAGTTTAACACATAATTATTAATTAATTATTAATCATAAGCTATTGTGAAATGGCCTGTGGTAAGAACCTCTTGAGCTTGGTGTTCTGTGGGCAATTTGAAAGCCCGAGGGCTGCCCTGCTAGTCAGCAGTTACCATCGATGCCCACGCCCTTGGCATTCTACACTCAGCACCTTATCCTTTGCTGGTGGAAGCCCTGTGTGCCCAGTGGGTTAGGGTGATGACTGTCATTCCTATTTCAGAGATCAAGAACCTTAGCCTCAGAGAGCTTACCTAACTTAGCAAGGCCGCAGAGCTTGCAGACAGCTGAGCCAGAGTTCAAACCCAGGCTTGCCTTGCCACCAGCCTGAATATTGCCCTTAACTGCTGGAAACTGTGATAAGGACTCCTAACTGGTCTGCTTGCCTTCAGTCTTGCCTCATCAATCCACCCCAATATGGAGAAATAAATGTCCAGCATGACGTATTTATTGTTCAAAGTCACACGTCTAATTAGTAACACATGTATGACTTGAATCTCCTTCAAATGTTCCTGCCGTTATCCTCTGTATTTGATCACTGTGGTGACACTGAATAAATTAAGATCCCCAAAAAGATCTGCCTTGGCTTTATGGGCGATGCTAAATTAACTGCCTAGTGACCAAATGTGACGGGCGACCGTCTTACCAGCATCAATGTTATGGGCCCACAGAACATACTTGAGCTGTCACAAATGCTCAGAGCGGAAACTATTGTTTGACATAATAAGGCAACAACGTCCCTCTTTAAATCCTGTGGTCATTGGCATGAGTGGCTAGGGTGGTGAGGGTAGGCACAGAGGGGAGGGATGGGGAGCACACAACTCCAATTTCTTGAATATGCGGCATCTGTCTCCATAACAGGGTGCTCATGAATTTTCTTTCTTTTCATTTTCTCTGCTGAAGACAGTCTACAACTTTATGCTGTCACAGAACAGTAGAAGCAATGGCTCAGTTTTCCCTATTTCCGTAGCTAGGTCTGTCATGTCATTTTGACAGTTCTCCCACATTTTCAATAGTCACAAAAGCTTTTCTAGTAGGAGACTGAGTACATTTTCTTCCCCACCCCACCCCCACCGTCCCGCTGTCACTAGGCTCCTGGCCACAGAAGACCCTGACAAGATCTGGAAGGAAATCAAAGGAAAGAAATCCCCCCACCCGGCCCCCAGAGCTTGCCAGCACATATCCTTCCAGCTTGCCGACTGGCACTAGTAATCACAGGCATGTTTCTGCTTTGACGACCCCGACTTCTGCCTGAATCTCCTCTGAAAGTTGTCCAGGGAAGGGAGCCGGAACCGTGGACTTGACTTCTATCCCCACCATATAGATTTCATTTAAAACCCCCCTTGAAAAAGCCTTCCCTCCTTCTGATGAATCCATACACAAAAGCAGCAATTCAACCTCATGCATGGAAATCAAAGCCCAGATTATTGAATATCAAAGCTCACCGTGGGCAACCCCCACCCCAACCCTCCAGCCTGTTCCTCACCTCATCCCCAGCACTGCCTCTCATCTGACAGCTTCCACCTGGACTCCCAAACCTCCCTGCTGGACTGGTTTCCCGCTCATAATTAAATTCAGAATGAATCGGCTCACAAAGGACCCTCAGAAACCCTTTATTCAACAACTGTTTCCTGAGCACCTACTATGTACTGGGCATTCTGCTTATCTCTGAGGACTTAAAAATTAATAAGACCCAGTCCCTGCTGATAGTCTAGAGAGTAAGAGAGAGCTACAAGAAAAATTACAATGTCGTGTATAGTCACCGGGCAACTTAATAAGAGATCAAATCCTAAACTGTGTTTGCTTTTTTTCTTAACTCATTACTATATGTGTGACCCAAGCGCGTGGGTTCCCAAATTTTAAGAAGCAGCATTCGAGTCCCTGCTCTGCTACCCATTAGCTGTCTAATATGAGGATTATCACTTACTCTGTTCAGGCCTCCACTGCCTGATCTCTAAAATGAACATCAAAATGGCACCAAGTGAAGAGAATCAATGTAAAACTCAAATGAGGTCCTCTCTGTGAATGCCCTTTGTAAATCCTAAAGGGTAATATAATTGCCTACACCAGACTGGAATTGCCTCAAGGTCAAGGACTAAACCCTTATTCACTCCTGCAGTCCTGATGCCCAGAGCCCTGCCTGGATGATACCTCCGGGCTACCAGCTAGTCCACACTGCAGATTTTTGGACTATCAGCCTCTATAATCACATGAGCAAAATCCTGATAATAAATCTCTTTCTCTATGTATCTTATTGGTTTTCTTGCTCGAGAGAACCCTGACTGATAACTGGTCTTGCAGACACAGTGGTTATCATGGAAATGTGCCTTGTGAGGCACTGTGTCAGGAAAATGAATTGAGCTTCCTGACTGTGGATCATCACACCAGGAACCTGCAAGGGACGGTCTGGCAGTCCATTTCTCATAGCAAGTAAGAAGACAGGAGCTGGGTGTGGAGCAGGGGTTCTAGATGGAACTACTCTGGATATGCCTGGAGGGTGGGTTGCCAGGAGGCAGCTCTGAGTCTATTTTGAGAGGGACAGAGAAACTCCCTGGAAAGGGATTCACTATCTCTAGCAAGACAGTAAGGCACACAACCTGGGTCCAACATGTGGCTGCCCGACCTTGAGGCAGAAATGATGGTGAATGGCCCAAGAGTAGAGAAGAGTGTCCTCACTCTGCTGGGGACACGAGGCTTCTGCACTCCGGCTATGGCCCAGCAGGCTCAGTGGGCTGTGCAGCTTCAGGCTGACCCAGCAGTGGCTTTAGTGGCAAAGCAACTTAGCCTCAGAGGCTTGGGCTGGGGACATAATCTCACAAATGCAAAGCTTTTGCGCCTGGAGGCTCCACTTGACCAAGCGAGTCAGAGCCAGAAGGAAAGGCTGTCCCTGCCATTATTGTGACTTGGTTTTTATATCCTCGGTTTGGAGAAGCCCAGGACACCCAAATTGAAGCTGTTTATTCCTAGCTGTATTAAGAGGGCATTTGTGGAGACAAATGTGTTGTCTTGTAAATTTCATACCTGGGAAGTAAAGGGAAGCAAAGAACCCCCAGCATCCCCAGATTGCCTTTCAGGTAATTCAACAGATGGGGCTAAATGCCAGGAGCCTGGTGCAGTGGCAGAAGAGGGACACAGAGGACCACTGAGGCAGAAAAGGCAAGGCGGGACTGGGAAGGTAGCCACTGGAAGGCAGCCCGGAGACAAGAGCGGGGACCCATGGGAGGAAGACCTGGAACCAACAAAGGAGAGAAAGGCAAGGGCCTGGATGCACTTAAGTTTCCAAATTGCTCTGAAAAAGTTCAACTTTGTATCTCAACAAGGAAAAAGTCTGTGGGGTCTGTGGATACCAACAGCACAAAGCACTGGGGTCTCCCTGCCAGCCCACCTACTGGAGGAGGCCAGGCGTTGCTCTCCTGGCTCGCCATCAGGCTCTTGCCGCCTGACTGGGGCTGGAAGCAGAGATCTGAAGGAGCTCATGCTCTGGGCATATTCCCTTTGAGCTCTCATCCCACTGACCAGCGTCAAACATCTAAACCTTCAGAAGAAGACAGACTGCCAGGAGGAGTTGGCTGGAATGCTTTAATAGAGCGGGAAGCCACAAAGCCCAGCTATCAGCCAAGCTCCCAGTTAGTGCTGATTCTTGCCTGAAGCATGTTCAAACAGCAACCTTTCATTCTTGAAGTAGAAAGCAGAACTCTTTCCCCCATTAATTTCTCTGCCTGGTAAAAAATAGGAAGTCTTTCTTTTCCCGACAAAATCGAAACTTTCTTCAGACATTTGTGCAATAATGGAGCCCAGCTCAGGCAAGGCTCATGGTGGGCCTGTGATTAACAAGCCAGGTACTCACAAATGAGTCTGGTCTGCTCACTGCAGAACAGCTGCCCCTGAAATACTTTCTTTTCCTTCCAGAACAAAACATTCTTCCTCTGAAAAAGGCAAAGCCATGGAGTCCAAGGCCCCAGTGAGTGACTGGTCTGATCTACTTCCATTTTCCCATAGCTTCCACACAAAGCTCTACTCAGGAATGTCTGTAATATTGAACCGAAAGAGAAAGAATATAAAATATTACAAAATAAAGGAGACACTGCATCCTTCTTCACCTCAGAGAGGTAAAGGTCTATGTCAAGAGTTAGCAGTCTTTTCTGTAAGGAGACAGTGAATATTTTAGGTTTTATGGGCCCACAAGCAAAACCAAGATCTTATTGGGGATAGGTACATAACTAAAAAACAAATATCCATAATTTTTTCCAGTCATTGGAAAATGTAAAAACCACTTTAGCTCTTAAGGATGATGAAAGAACAGGCAGCAGGCTAAGGGCCACAGTTTGCCAACCCCTGGCCTATGTCCTGGGCTATTCTACCCAAGGTCTATCTGCCTTTTCCAGGTTTAAATGTCTAACTCATGGAGCTCAGAGCAAAGGAAGAGAAGATGCAATGACCTGCCATCAATTTAATTTCCTATCATGAAATGCTTTTGTTCAACCCATGTTCAAATTTAAGCACAAATAGACAACACATACAGAATTAAATTTAGCTCCTGAGCCACACCAGCTGTAACTGTGTTTTAAAATGTATATAAAATGTATGTAAAACAGGGGCACATGGGTGACTCAGTTGAGCCTCTGACTCTTGGTTTCTGCTCAGGTTGTGATCTCATGGGCCATAATCTCACAGGTCACGAAAGGAGCTCCGTATCTGGCTCCTTGCTCAGCAGGGAGTCTGCTTGAAGATTCTCTCCTTTTGCCCCTCTCCCCACCGTCCCCACATGTACACACACACTCTCTCTCTCTCTCTCTCAAACAAATAAATATTTAAAAAAAAAAACTAAATTAAATTAAGAAGTAAATGTAATATATACAAAACAATTGGCAAACCACAGAGTTTTCACCTAAGGAAGGACACCGATTTCTTTGAAAGCTCCTAAGTCATGATAATACATCAGGGGAAAGGAATTACCCAGAACCATCTCCATAAATCTTTAGAATAAAGAATCATACCCAGATATGGTGATCCTGCTCTTTAGACTCAGATACACTTGGATTCAAGAGCTGACTTGTCCCTCATCACCTGTGTTGCCTTGGGCAAGTTTCCAAACCTGACTGTCTTCTCTGATAAAAAGAAAATAAAACCTATTTTACTGCAGGATTTTAAATAAGATGGGGGTCACATTCTGAAAGCTGTAATTAAAAAATGGAAATATATCTTTATCAAGTACTCATTAATAATTATACAAATTAATCTTTTTAAATTATATGGGAAAAGCAGCAGGCCTGTGGGCATTCACTGAATGGGAGACATTATTTCCATCAGATTTTTAGCAGTGAGGACACTAGGCAGCACATGGCCTGCATCTTGGCAGGTGAGACGCACTCCTCCAGGATGGAATGTGAGAGGTAAGGTTGGGCAGTCCCATGTGCCCCACCAAATATACTTCCCCACCAGCATCCTAGGATGCCAGAAAGCTCCGTGTGTCTCAAGACTTCAGGTGAAGGCATTAAAAACAAACTCCAGCGAAGTATCATTGATTTTATTTTTTTTTTTAAAGATTTTATTTATTTATTTGAGAGAGAGACAGTGAGAGAGAGCATGAGAGGGGAGAAGGTCAGAGGGAGCAGACTCCCCATGGAGCGGGAAGCCTGATGTGGGACTCAATCCCAGGACTCTGGGATCATGACCTGAGCTGAAGGCAGTTGCTTAACCAATTGAGCCACACAGGCGCCCCGTATCATTGATTTTAATGCTACCTAAATAAGAACCCTTGTTGACACAATCTCATATAATCCTCCCTGAAACTCTGCAAGCTGATCAAGGCAGACATTATTATTTCTATTTTACAGGCCAGAAAACAAACAAAAAATTGAACACAGAGTCAGAAAATCAGAGGTTAAATTCCAAATCCACTATGAGTTACATGACCTCAAGCTTATTGGATCACCCTCAGCCTTGGTTTTCTTATCTGTAAAATGGGTATTTGGCATTATGAGAGATTTTTATTTGAAATGCCTGGCACAGGCATCTGGAACATGGTGGAGGTCAATAAATATTAGTTTAAACTGTATGGCAAGATGACAAAAATAATACTTAAACGTTGTCTATTGACGTCAGCTTCTTCAAGCCACTTATGGCCAAATGCATCAGACAAGATGAGCTAAAATTCTCACAGTCTGCAAAAATGGGTCTCAGGGGATTGGTAAATTCTTTGAGTCTCCAAATGCACAAAATTGTTGCCAAATCCCAGAGCCTGCTGACCTACTGGAATGCCTTGGTCAAATTAACAGACATTCTTGGATTCTCAATATCTCCCCTTTTTTTCACTCAGATCTGAAGAACTAACCTTTCTGTATCATGCTACCCAAGATGTTCTAACTCCATTAGTGACCTGCAACTCAGAGGGAATACATAAAACAAATGCCTGATCTTCTCCTAGCAATGCCTTCTAGGAGTATGTCCAAAAAATCATTTACCAATTCAACACCATTTTCCTGGGCACCTACTACATACTAGGTATACATGTGAATGACTCAAGGCTTCTCTTCTGTGGGACCCAGGCTGCCTACAGCATGGTGAGATAACACAATCTGATTTTAGGAGGTATCACTCTCTCATTTTCCTCCCGTTCTCAGATTGTCTCCTGATGTCCAGTCTCCCACCTCATTCAGATATCACTATTTCCAAGGTTCTATGTTTAGGCTTCTGCTCCTCTTTCTCAGGCTTCAATTGGCACCTTATGCTAACAATGCCAAATTAATATGAGTGATTTCCCTCATGAACTCCAGCTATCTATGTCCTTGTAGCTGACCAGTGGTCTTCCCTACCTCCTTGTTGTCTTTGTCATCGCCACCCTACCCACAGAGATTCAGAACCCTTAGAGATACACTAAACTTTCTTCTCTTGACCCCCACAATGGATCAGTTACCATGTGTGGTCTTTTCTGCCTCTTAAATATCTCTCTGTGACCTCTGCTTGCCCAGAACGATCATCCCTTACCTGGATTACTGCAGTAATGTCCTCAGGGGTCTCTGGGATCTGGGGATATAGCAATGAACACTAGAAACAAAAACCCCCGCTATCTGGCACCCTACATTCTGGGGAGCAGAGAAAGTCACTACCTGGAGGCAGAGAAAGAAACAGTATCTGAAGTATAAAATGTCCAGTCCATTCATTTGTTCCATCGTTCATTCATTCACCCATCCAGTTAGCACCCATTTAACAAGCAACTACTCCCTGTTGGCCACTTTGTTCAAATACTACACACACACACACACACACACACACACACACGTCAAAAGCTGATTTAGTGCCTACATCTCCTCCCCACTCCCATACCCTCCAAAAATTGTAAGCAATGTGGATTGCTTAGTAAATATTTGCTGAATTCATAATATTTGAACAGATGGTTAACTATGAAAGGCTGGGCAGCAAGGCACAGTCTGCCCCTTCAATATGTTCTGATGTATATCAATTTGTAACAGAAAAGTTAGAAACAAAAGTAATTGCTCAAACAGGAACCACTATTCTTCAAGGGCTCTTGCTTTGGAAACAGTGGAGCTGCTTACTGGGTCTGATTTGTTCCAGCAAGCAGGGCAGCCCGTGAAAGCACCAGATGCTTCGCCTATGCTGTTCCTGAGTCCTAAAGTGAGTCAGATTCTCAAACCTTCCTTCTCAGAGACAAGATAAAGGACAAAAAGGACAAAATGAGCCAAAGAGTCTCCTTTGCCCAGAAGGCAGGCACCGGAAGTGCCTAGAATCATGTGGGGGGCCAGCACCGAGGGAGGTCCAAGTTCTCCAGGGGGCCCTAGTCTCTAGTGAACTCTTTCCAAGGAGAAAATTCCTTAAGTTCCATCTCCCTTCTGGAAACTCTGGCACTGAATTCTGCCTGTTCCCAAGGGAAACATTCATGCCACTGTGATCCCATAGACCCTCATCTGGGCTTTTGAATCCCCTCTGTGGGAGAAGAGTGACTGTGAATCCTCCCAGCCTGAGAGCTCTTTGAAATTGATGGGAAATCCATCTCTAATTCCAAATTCCTCCCTAGAGCTCCTCTTTTTCCCCCAGAACTATTCTGTCATTCTCTGATTAAGGGACATGCAGCTAAGGCTTACACAGAGTGCAGGCAGCCTGGAGGAGGAGCTCATGTATCTCTTAGAATCAAAGGCTCTTAGAACTGGAAAAACCTTAACTGAAAGATCCACAAGCACCCTTTATGCAATAGATAAGAAAATCAGACTCCAGGTGTATTAGTCTATGAGGGCTGCCGTAACAAATGCGCAGACCGGGTAGCTTCAACAACAGAACTTGATTTTTCTGACAAGTTCTGAAGGCTCAAAGTCCAAGATCAAGGTGTCGGTATGGTTGGTTTCTTCTGAGGGCTCTATCCTCAGCTTGCAGATGGCCTCCTTCTTGCTGTGTCTACACGTGGTCTTCCCTTTGTAAGCACACACCTGTGGTGTCTCTTTGAGTATCCAAGTCTCTGTTTCTTATAAGGACACCGGTCAGATTGGCTTAGGGCTCGCTCTACTAGCTTTGTGTTAACTTAATCACCTTTTTGAAGACCCTGCCTCCAAATACAGTCACATTCTGAGGAGCCAGAGGATAGGGCTTCAACATATGAATGGCAGTTGGGGGGTGGGGCGTGGGGCAGAGAGACATACAATTTGGCCCATAATCCCAAACCCCAAGTTCCCCAGACCTTCCCACAGCTATCTCCTTCTCAACATCCAGGTCTCACAGAAGCCTTCTCTGGCCATCAAACTGAATGTTGTTTCCCTCAGTCACTTTATCTCCAAGACTCTATTTCCTTTTCTTCATAACCCTGTTCGTTTTTCCTCATGAGAACAGCCACATGGAAGGCTCTAGAAGGGAATCCAAATTCTTTAACTTGGCTTACAAAGCCCTGATAGGATGCAGCCTCTGCCACCCTCCCCAGTGTCACCTCCCTCTCCCTCCACACTCCAAACACCCTGGCCTTCCTTCTGTTCCTCGAAAGAACATCCCAACTTCATTTCCATCTCAGGGCCTTTGTACCTGCTGTTCTCTTGGCCTGACACACACTTTCCTCAGATGGCTTCTTGTCATTCAAATTCAGTTACTAATATGACTTCTTTAGAAAGGCTTTCTGTGATGAGCCATTCTAATGCAACCCTCAAGTCACACATAATGGTACCAAAGCATCTGAACTTTCCATACGGCACGCAATACCACCTGATATTTTTCTTGTTACTGACTCATTTCCTTATTAATTTCCAGCTTTCCTTCCCCTTCACCCTTCACTCCATACCCAAATATAAATGACATGAGAACAGCAGCTCTTTCTATCTTCTTCCCCATCATACCCTCCATGCTTAGAATAGTGTCTGGCCCATTAAAGTTTGTAGAGTAAGTGATAAAATGAATGAATACTGCCCTGGAACAGGGTTTGTTCACGTCAGCACTACTGACAGTTTAGGCCAGACAGCTCTTTGCCCCACACGCTGAAGGGTACACAACAGCATCCCTGGCCTCTACTCACCAAACACCAGTCATGACCACCAAAAATATCTCCAAACCTTGCCAAATATCCCCCCAAAATCACCCCAGTTCAGAGCCAGTCACTAGACTGTAAGCTCCCAGGTGAAAGAAACTGTATCAGAAACTATCTGATACCTGATGGGTCCGTAATCAAAGGAACCAGACTGATACAAAGCAAAGGTCAAGCAAAGCTTTATTTCGTGCCAAGCATCGAGAATCAAACCGACTGTTTGGGGCCGCCTCTTACTGAGAGGGCGACCCCCAGCCTCACAGACTAACTTTTATAGAGCAAAGGCAATATGGTTGAGCCTGGCCACACACAGGTGGCCAATGAGATTGCAACACACAGAGAAAGCTGCACAGTCATGCTAGGTCACACACGAGTGACCAATTGAATTACAATTCACTCCATAGTAGCTATTTGAACTCGCCTATCACCTTGGTCAGAACTGGCGCCCAAAAGGCGGGGCCCACACTCCTTGGTAGCTAGGGAGACCGTATGCGTGCTCCACTGATTGGATGTCTCCACTTGGCCCCACTCATCCCGGCTCTGTTACCTCCACCTGACCTGACCCACCCTTGTATTTGGGCTCTGTTATCAGGGACTGGTCGACCACATTTTACTGGTTTCCCGGACTTGTTTTTAAATAAGTTCCGCTGGGGACGGCGGAGGGGGGGGGGAGGGGTCAGTTTAAGTTTTACTGCATCAACAACAAAATGGCTGTTCAACCGAGATAAAATCGCTCTGGCTAAACAGGCCTTTACATTACCCAAGATGTGCACAGTAGTTGCTCAATAAATGTTTACTGATGAAAGATTAGTTTCACAAGATGCGAAAACAGATCACACAGTGTTTCAGAACCCATTCTTCAATACGATCTGGCCACTTACTACTTATGTGATCTTAAGAAATTCATTTGATTTTCTCAAGCCTCTGCTTCCTCATCCACTACACAGAAATAGCAGAAATTCCTACATTGTGACCCTGCTTTCTAAACCACAAGGGATGACACAAAAGTGCTATCATTTATTGGTTCCCAAGCTGTGCGTTTTTACTTCACTTCTTGCTAACTTCTGCGTGAAATAACTTCAAAAGAGACTATTTCCTTCTAATTGCCTAAGCTTGGCTTTAGTATTTACCTGATCCCTTCTCTCTCCAGCAAGTGGGGCACTTCCTGTGTTCTGTAAAATTCTGTCCCTTGGTCCATGTCAATTCAGACTCATCAAAGGAGTTCTTTCAGTCAGCTCTTAGGATAAGGTCTGCCTTGGACACTATTATCACTGGACAACCTGGGTTGTTTGCGATGCTCCTACTTCAGACTCCAGAAAAAGTATGTTCCACCATAAATATTATCCTTTCTTTGGGACCCCCTGATGTCTCAGTCTTCCCTCAAGCAGCTTCCAAGTAGAATTAACTTCTTCCTCCTTCAACCAATTATACCATCTTCTTCTTACCTCAAAGTACCTCGTAACAGAACAGTGGATGGATCTGTAAGCTTTTTGGGGTGGGTGGGGGAGAGATCCTGTGGTGTTTGAGTAAGGAGATTATAACATGCGTCCTCCTCTCTTTGCCACCACAGCCCAGAAGGAAAAAAAGAAGTTAACAGTCAGAAATACACATATTCTTCTGGGAATCTTGAAAGTACATGAAATCTGCTTTTCAGATTAGGAAAGACAAGTCATATTTCCATGAATTCTAAAAGAGGATACAATTTACAGTATGTATTTTTTGATCAAAGCCAAAAAAAAGAAAAAAGAAAAAGGCAGAGAGGCGCACAGAAAGACAAGCTATGAGCGCCATCTCATGGAGAAGTTGACCTTGGCCCCCTCAGCATATGCCCTTCCATTCTCTGGCCTCACCCACGGACATGACTGAGGGGCACCACTATCCCTGACACACTTTACCACACACACACACACACACACACACACACAGAGACTTGTTGCCCTGTTGCCTGCATGTCACATCAAAATGAGAGCCATGTCTCTCACAGTTAGCTCAAACCCTCATTCTCTTATCTAGATCTGAGCAACAGCCCCCAGCAACACCAGGCAATGTCAAAGATGAATCTTGCTGCCTATAGTTGATTCAGTGGTGATGGGATAATCCTGGGTTCACGACACAGCCCCTAGACCACAGAAACTTAACTGCAGCCCCTGTAGTATGCTCTGGCCATTCCCTAGACCCAGGTCCACTCTCTGTTCAACCCTTCCCTGGCCTTGAGCTTTCAAAATGAAATTCCATACCAGCATAGCTCACATTGTCTCTACCCTACTCAAGCTCCCAGGCCATGCTGCCCAGAGTCCCAGAGTATTGCCAACCTCCTGGAAATTGGACGTCCCTGTCCAAGCACACACCTGGACAAACACACGAGAACTTACCGCATCCACTGGACATTGTGGGGCAGCTATTCCTGCCAGTTAACGTTCCCCAGCACCCACCTACCAAGTCAGGTTTTTCCTGCAGGCCATGCTGTTACAGTCCCAACAGGCTTCCCACCTGACTTCCTATGAGTTCCTGTTCATCCATCCAAGTCTAAGACCCCGATGTGCCTCACGTTCGCCTCTAGCCAGTTCATCATAACAGAGGACAGACTTGAGGCCAGGAAAGGAAAAATGGACATATATGCCCAGAAAGTCATTTGATTCCAACGAATCAAACTATCACGTAGTGCCTGATAATGAAGTCTTATACCTAATCATGAAGAGTGATGCTGGAGGAAGAATCCAGACTCAAACATCTCTGAGTCAGAAGGAAGAGGGAGTAAACGGCATGGGTCAGGTATCAGACAATCGAGGCAACTGGAAGCACACATCCACTATGATAACTGAATTTATGTGTCAACTTGGCCAGGCTATGGTGCCCAGATATTTGGTTAGACATTATTCAAGATGTTCTTGTAAAGGTGGGTGTTTTTTGGAGAAGACCTGCATTTAAGTGGGTGGGCTTATTTTTTGGGAGTGTGGCTCAGTCATTTGAGAGCATCAATTGAACAAAGACTGACCTCCCTCTAGCAAGAAGGGACGCTGCCAGCAGACAGACGCCCTTTGGACTCAGACCCCAACTCTTATCTGGGTCTCCAGCCTGCTGGTCTACCCTGTACATTTTAGACTTGCCAAGTCATCACAATCACCAATTCCTTAAAATAAACACACGTGTGTGTGTGTGTGCGCGCACACACACATCTTGTTGGTTTTGTTCCTCTGTAGAACACTGACTAATATACCTACCTCAAGGGACCAGCTATTACTCAGATCCAGCTAATCCTTTGGACCAAAAAAAAATGTGTTTAGACCACTACCAACCAGCCTATGAGCCATCAGTTAGGATGTCTGTGCTAGAATTGAGACAGAACCTGCACTCATCTTAAGCAAAACTGCAGCATCTCTGCCCGTCCAACTCAGAGACATCATACCCTCCTGCTCCCATTCCTCCTATGTGCTCACCTTCCCAGTCTTTCCTTCTAACCATGGTTCTCCCCTCTTTCCTCAGCACTGGTTCAGCAAAGAAAATAGACAGCATAATATTTATACAGGCCAGGGACATAATCATCATGATAATCCTGTGCAGTAGACACAATCACCCTTCCCATTTGGCAAATAAGGAATAAGCTGAGAGAAGTGCAGTAACTTGCCCAAGGTCACACAGGAAGTGGAAGGGAAGGAAATCAGATCCTGGACTGTCTGGGTCCAGAGCTCAAGGCCCATGAAGCTGGCTTAGTGGAGACCTTCTTTAAAAAATATCCATTTTTTCAGCAACTCAGGCTCATCTCCAGTAAAGGTGATAACAGCCTTCTGGCGCAAGCCGGAGGTACGGTCAGTGTTCACCGAAGAAAACAGGCAACACACATGTGAAACTCATCGGGTTTCTCCAGCAGGATGACAACTTTATCACCACAGTGTAACCTGAACACCCTCCACACAGCTGCAGCCAGAGCAGTAAATCTGAAACTGAAATCCGATCCTGACACAGACTGTTTAAACCCTTCCTGTGGCTTAAGGACCTCCTGCCTCTCCTCGGCATTTGACCTGAGAGCCAGAATGGAGCTGAATCTTCAGATGGAGATCAAAGTGGCCATCCCAGAGGGGGAGAGGTGATTCCAGAGGCTCACTCAGCCAGGTAAACCATGGGATCTGGAGATTTGAAAAAGGGCAGGTGACCATCTTCCTACGTTGTTGTTCTTACTAGTTATGAGGATGCACTGTGGCTAGCCCAGCTTCTCTGTTCTCTGTACCTTTCCCAACCTCCCATAGGTAATGTGCCAATATTCCCTCTCCAGGAAGATAAAGCCATTGAGATTTACCCTACATTCCCCAGAAACACAGGTGGGAAGAAGTCCTCTATCTCTGCACAGAGATATCTCTTTCCCATTGTAGGTGAAACAGTTACTCCCACCCAAGCCCCTTCTCAGTCTGGTCTCCTATGGGACATCACAAAGCCTCCAGGTTGGCTCCAGAGTGATTTTTGGCAAGAGAGCGACTAAAGGAGGCCAGGCTTTCTGCCAAATTCTGTTCTTGTGAAAAATCAGTTAGCCCATTCTGACCAGACATATAAAATAGTCTGTAATAAATGTTTCCTGAAAATGTCAGGGGAATTTTTCCATCTTTACATGCTGAGGCTGTAAGAGAGTCACTGAAGCCCAGAATTAGTCATGCAAGCTGAGGAAACCAGATATCTAATCAAGCCCCCAAAAAAGCAACAACAAAAAGAAAATGCCCAAAAGCTCTGTTCCCCTTCATCTATGTTCCTTTCTAGTCATTGCAAAGGTCAAAGATTAACTCCATAAATCTGTTTGATATGTTGAGATGAGACTACCACAGAATCTAATTGCCTGGAAAACAGGTTTGATGGATATCTTTAGTAACACAAGCAGCTTCAGTTAGACAATCACTTCCACCCCAGAAGGATGCCTGGAAATCAGAACAGGGGTGCCGGAAGCACCTCGGTGTCTTCTGAACCAGGAGGAGGCTGACTCCCTTGTGGCTAAGTAACTGATTTAGGGAAATATAGCCAGTTATGAGCAAAACGAGGTATCCTGATAGGAAGGTCATTTGTCTTTTCCAATTACCAGTGGTCTTCAAACTGAGCTATGGTCACAGGATGACCTCACAAGGCAGACATGGGCACAAATAAACTAGTTTTAGAGGAGGCAAGTTGCAGATCTGCAATGTTCAAATGAATGAATAATCCTTTATAAAATTGAGCTGTATGAGAAAGGACTTTGAAGCAGTATGCCAATTCCTTCCCAGGCTCCCTCCCCATTCTTCACCCCTCTAGGGGGGAAAAAAAGGGCATAATTTGTAGCCATACAAAGGATGCAACAAATCCAAAGTCCGAACAAGGGATAATGCAACATTCTGACATTTGCAGAGCTTCCATGAATAGGGAAATCTAACTTCTGCCCCACATTTGTCATTAAGAGAAGCATTTCCAATAATAATTTACTCTTACAGCTAATATTTATTAAAACATACAGCATATGCACATATGTTTCTTTGACCAATTGTGAACTCTTACTAATTATAATGATAACTCAATCCAAAAGAAATTTGTTTTGAAACCTAGAGCCTTGGAGTCCCAGGAAATAACTTTTGTTTCAATGTTTAAACATATTTTTGTTGCAGAGAAGTGTCATAGGTTGATCAGTAAAAGACCTCCAAACATGAAAATATATTACAATAAGAGAAAATTCTTATTGTGATGGAAGAAGAATCGAAATGTGATTTTTAAGGCAGAGAGATGGGATATAGAATTTCCTGCTTATTAAGTAAAAGCCTGTTCATGTGTGCATTCATTTCTTTAATTAGATGACAGTGGGCATCAGATGACTATGGTGTCTATGCCACTGAATTACTTTAAAAAGCTGATGCATTATTTTATATTAAATATTTATAATATGCTCAATATTTATAATGCATTAGAAATTTTGTCCTCTGCAATTATTTAAATTTGTGGGAAAAAAATCTTGTAAGTTAAGAAATGTGTAAAGGTGTACATAATTCTTCAAAATACTTTTAGGACATAAAGGAGCAAAAAAGCTTTGAAGAACATTGCTTTTTTACTTGCTTTGTGGATGAGCAGTAGAATAGTAGTGAAAAAAGAACTCTGGCCTTTGAAGCCTATCATGCAATGGGTCCAATATGTCAGTCTGAGTCAGATGTTTGCCAGAGGAGACCAGCTAAATGTCCAGCAAACCCACTTCTTCCTGGAAACGCTGCTAAATTACATTTCCAACACACTACATCTGAGTTAAAAAGAAAAAAAAAAAAGTATTTTCTGTACATATAAAGTCATTTACTTAAAATTAAATAGAAATTTGCCTTTTTAAAAACGACCTTCTCAGAGCCTTCAATATGCTAATATTTAATTAAAACCCTAGCATCCCCCCAAGCTTATGTGCATGTGGGACCCTTTTTGCCAGAGTACATATTTACATGTGCAGAAGGCTGATTCCTCCACAGCATCTGAAGATGCCCCAGGCTTTCTTCTCTCCAGAAACTTCCTGCTGCAGCTCCCTTCATAGTGAATGCTCCTCCATCCTCCCAACCCCTGCCTCCATGGGTCCAAAACTTCCCCGTCTTTCAAGGCCCCCTCTCCACCTCTTATCCGCAAATGCCCTTGGAGCCTCCCTGCTGGACCCAATCTGAGTCGAGCTCGCCCTGCTCTGCTTCCTACTGCTTCTCTGTGAGAGCCCTCCTCACATTCTACCTCATCTAATTGTGCCATCATATCCTATCTCCTACGCTAAGCAGTAGATCTCTGAAAGCAAAAACCAAGTATCATTTATCTTTGTCGCTGCTCGCCTCCCTCCAAACATTTATAACACAGTATATGCTTAATAATTGTTTTACTATAGTGACTGACACTTCAAAGCATAAATCAACCCAGCTAACTTCTAAAGGTCTACCTAACACATGTGGTCTGGCTTTTCTGTTTATTGGGTGAGCCTAAAATTTTGCAATATTCGGTATATGCTGGTATGCCACGTCAAGGCCAAGTTTCCTTGAGCAATCACTGGCAAGTTAATACCTTGGACATAGGTGGGGAAAAAAATGCCATTGCCTCATTACTTTAGCATAATACGTTTTTCACCAAGAAGTAATTTCATGAGTCACAAACCTCTTTCTTATGGCACCAGTAGCCACCTTACACAATGTACTAATGAAGAACTGTCATATGAAGCAGCAACAAAGGAAAGATCAAGTTCTGACCCATGCTGAGTTTTTGGAACAGCTGGCCTTTCTGCAAGCCAGACCCATGTACCGGGAATGTTTGCTCTGGCCCCAACTACCCAAATCTTCAAAAAAAGGAGCTCATATTTTCCCCTTCCCTTCAATCAGTGTAATGGTTTAACAAATGTTCTAATTCAATAACCCAGTTGGCATTTTCTGAGCAGTTAGGTATTTGCCCAGCACAATCACCTGTCCCTGCTAGTGGCATTTTAAGAAGGGCAATTCTAACACAAATAGTCCTAGAAAGAGATATGCAAAGGGTCCCTGTGAAACAGCTATCACTTGTCCATAATAACTGTTTTCCCCTTCCTCATTAGAACAATTCCCAATTTTATTGGGGGCAGAAACATACCCAGCTACTATTCTAAATTTCCTGACCTCATTTTCAGCTCTATGTAGCCATGAGACTAACTGTGGCCCAAGACAGTCAGCAGAAATATGGGGTCTTGGAGCAGGATTGATTAATAGGAGCTGACTCAGCAGGTGAACCCTTTTGTCCTTCCTGCCATCCTCTGTCCTGGTAGGACTTGGGACACTGCTGTAACAGCTGGCACTCCAATACCCATCTTAAACCTTGAGGTGGCCTTGAGATGGGAGCCTTTGAGCAGAAAGGTAGGAAGAGGCTTTCTCACTCCTAGAAGATCCTATCAGGACACCAAACCAGCCCCATCATCCTATCTTTCGTCTTCTTTAATAAGAGAAGATAAAATATCTAAAATAAACTTTTGCTTGACGGCTTCTGTTACAAAGAGCCAAAATGAATTCTTGGCCCTTGAGCTTGGCAGGTTCCCTGGCCATTGTACCTCAACCTGAGCATTAAAGCAAATCTCAGACCAACACTGTCTGCTCCAGGGGTTTGATTCGACCCTCACTGTGCACTCTATCTACTTGAACTTGTTCTTCCGTATTCTGAGCTTGTTTGTTTTCCCTCCAACTTTGATAGCTGCTTCAGGCCCCTTCATCTAAGAAACACCTGGGTTCATCTGCTGGTTGCTAAATTTTACCTGCCTTCCCAGTTCTTTTCTCTACATGCTGCCTTTGTCCTGGAGTCCCCCAGTGACCCAGGTGAGGAAAACATTCTAATATAGCCCTCCAGCACCACAAAAAACCCATAAAAAAAATTCAGACCTTTTGCCCAGACACCACTTCAGACGGAGAAAATCTGAAGGTCTCTGGATAGACAAGCAGGTGCCAGAGCCACCACGTACAGTTGTACAAGCTGTACACTGCACCATTTTAGGGGGTGTCATTCACATGGTATTCTACCATGTGTCTATGCTTGGTCTATGCTGTAGAAGTGGTCCTGTACTCACTGTTTAGTGGGGACAAGTCAGAGTGGAGCTAGCACTGTTGCTGGGTGGGCCCACTGGCTCATCAGGCAAAGTGTCATCTCCTGCTACTGTGATTCCCTTGTTGCAATAATACCACATCCAAAACACCCAGGAAACTGCCACAAACGATACAGCTTACTCTTACCTGTGCTGCTGTACTTTAGGAAAACTGACTCATTTCATGCCTGCAAATGGGAAAGAGTCATGTATGAAGAGTTGTAACAGAGACTTTGAAGAAATTCATTACTGCCATTCTTAGTGATAACAATAAAGGCATAATTATCATAGCACATTTATCTGTTTCCTCCTTGAAAAATTATAACCTACTCTAAAATAAAATTAATAGTATGATTTAATAGAAAAAGGAAACTCAGAGAAATAGATGATTTTCCTAAGATTTATTTTCCTGGAAGAAGAGAAGCAGAGTTTAAACCCAGGACCTCCAGGTACAAAGCCAATGTTCCTTCTCTAATGTGCTTACACATTAACGGTTTGGGAACTAGTCATTATTATCATCCCTACTTTATTATTAAGGAAAACTTTTTAAATGGATAGCTTCATGTATTTAACCAAGGAAAATTACTCTGTCTGGACTTTGAACCCAACTCTTCTCTGGATCCTGGGCTCCTTCCACCACCAGAATGTTACATTTTTCAAATCACTCACACTCACCTGATCTTCAAATTAATTTATCCAACCCCAATCCCATGGCTTCCTTTGCTGGACTATGGGAAGGCATCCAGAAAGGAGCTGAGCCATAAAGAACAAGGCTGGTGCACATGAGGAATGTCTTTCAAGTGCATCTGCAGGGTCCACCAGCTCACCTTGTGTGCTCAGCAGCTGGCCACTCAGGACAACACCAGGTGCAGGTCCCTGCCCCAGAGGGGACATACTCCACCAGAGAGACCAGAGCCAATCAGTCCAGACTGAGGCCAACCTGAATGCACCAGTAGACGCTGAAGAGAAAACCACATTGAAACCAACTTGGGAGACACTATCCAGTTCAGACGAAAAGGCGGCAGCGATCACCAGTCTGCCATGGGGACACCGATAGAGCATGGGAAGAGGGAGAACTGTTGCCGTCCAGGGATGGCCCAGGTACAGAAGAATGGAGTAGTTCCTAATGCAAAGACACCTGAAATAGAGTGTGAGCCTCAGGACCATCTCCAGAAAGGTTCTGGACCAGGGCCAACGAGATCTTATTTATTTATTTATTTTTAGATTTTAACCTCAGAATACTCACCACCTGCCCTCTCTCTTCACTCTTCTCCCTGTGTCTTCCAAACGCTCAAAATTTGTGGCGCGTGTGCATGCGCGCACACACACACACACTTTACTCCTATGAAGTCCGTCTAAATGAGCAAACAAAGGTCAGGAAAATCTGAAGAGCAAACAGCTCATACAATGATTATGTGTAGAGGGAGGCACATGGGAACACGGGACCAGGAGGCCGTATCAGCTTTGACTTTGTCCAGAACTTATTAAAGAAAGAGGATTTTAGAAAGGAAACATTTTTACTGGACTTGACAGACACAGAATCCCAGGTAGGCCAGGAGAGCAACAGCAGACTCAGATCTGAGAGGCCCCTGAAGACTGAAAAACAGAGTCTGAGCGATCACTGATAGGCAGCACTAACCTTTGCTCCAGCCCAAATCCCACCCCCCAGTCTGAAGTTAGGACCCAGACATCATATCTGAGCAAGAACAAGGAATAAGGCACAGGAGGTCTCAGGGGGAAAAGAATGTGAGAAATTTTCCTTCCAAATCAATTTGCATTGGTCCAGGTCTCTGTCTTTAGAAGTTCTGGTCTTAAAGACATGGCCTTTGTCACCACAGACCTTTTGAAGGTCACCGTCCAACTTCATCCACCAACCAACCATCCCCAAAGGGAGAACGAGGTCCAAAAAGGTGAGATGAAGGGTATGTAGACAGTTCTTGGTAGAGTCACAGCCAGAAGTCAAAGTCTCAAATACTTTTGAAAAACCCAACCTTCCCTCTGAGAGCTGCCACTTAGAGACATCATCCACCTTTTTATAACTGCTCAGCATGTGGAGACCCCCACAGACCAGCCTATGAGGCAGGATTGGGTTTGTCTGCATAGAACAAAGAAGTTACAAATAAGAGTGCACTGCTTGGTGATATAAAAGAAGTCAAGAGTAGACAGTCTAGGGATGCTATGGAAGCCATATGAAGCTGTCCGGGACTCAGGCTCCTCCCAGCTCACCGCACCACCATCTCCGGAGTATAGCTCTTGTTCTCATGGTCCAAGCTGCTTGCTAGCACTCCCGCTTAGACCTCTGACAACAGAATGGAGGAAAAGTAAGAAAAGAGATCTGTGTGCTTCCTGTAAGGACACTTCTTGAATTCACTCACAAAACTGGTACCACTGGTCAAAACTTCCATCAAAAGTCTCCTTCCCAGCTACAAGAAGATTGGGAAAGGCAGTCATGTAATCATTGCCAATATGCCCATCTCTGTAATGATGAAGGGAAGACAGTTATGGGGGACAACATGGGTCTCAGTCATACCCAGGGCCAGTCATCTAAGTCCCCAGCTGAAAGGAAATTGGGTAAGAGAAGCTACAGAGTAAGTCAAAGAAGTTTCATGCCCTAATGGCATCTGAAGTAGGAAGAACATGAATTAGCAGCAGGGAGAAAGGAAAAAGCTTTTCACGGAGAAAATCTCCCAGACAAAGACCTAGAAGAGGGGATATTAATCGCTAATTCAGGGCACCTGAGTGGCTCAGCTGGTTAAGCCTCTGCCTTCTGCTCAGGTCATGATCCCAGGGTCCTGGGATGGAGCCCCACATAAGACTCTCTGCTCACAGAGGGCCTGCTTCTCCCTCTGCCCCTCTCCCCCCAGCTCATGCTCCCTCTCTCTCTCTCTCTCTCTCTCTCTCACTAGCTCTCTCAAATAAATAAATAAAATCTTTAAATAAAATTTTAAAAAGCTAATGCAGTAAGAGAAATACTTCTAAGATCGATGGCAGTGGAGAATAATCTGAGGAACAAGGTCGGGTGGGGAGGCATTTGTAACTTTTCAAGACCTAAATACCAACACCTCATTTTTAATCATCCAGTCAACCAGCATTTGTTGAGTACCTACTGTGTGACAAGACCTCTGCCTACCTAACAGAAGTAACAGAAGTAACAGAAGTAACCAAATTTAAATTTAAACCAGTTTAATTTTAATTTAACTCATGGGTCTTACTCTCCAGAAGAAAAGAAAAACAAACAGGTCATTATAGTACAGGCTGATAAAGACTGTGCTAGAGAAGGTTTTGCGCCATGCAAGCCTTGAGAAGAGGCACCTAAGAAAGTCAGGGCAGGCAAGGGCTGCCTGGAGCAAATGCTTAAAAAGCCAGATAGCACAAGGAGGACAGGGAAGCACAGGGAAGGATACAGACTCTGCATCTACTTTCCCAGGTTCAAATCCTGGCTCTACCTTTTATGAGCTGTGTATCCTGGCAAAGCATTTATCTTCTCTGACCCCCAACCATCTGATCTGTGAAATAGGGCTGCTAATGGTAACAGTAGCCCCTACTTGCTAGGATGGCTGAAAAGATCAAATGAGATACTCCCTGTGAAGCAGGCAGCATGACATCTGGCATGTAAGTAAGTGGTCTGTATAGGTGAGCTATTAAAATGACTATTACCAGTGGTGAGCTAAGAGTTAAGGATAAGTAGGAATTGGTGAAGAAGAAGGAAATAGATGTTCAGACCGAAGGAATAAGATCTGCAGAAGACCTGAGTCCCAGAGTTTCAGAAGGAAAGGGCATCAGCAGGGAGCACTAAGAGAGGAGTAAAGCTGCCAGCTCAGGCAGGCTCTGCAGGCCAGTGAAGGCATTTGGACTTTAACCAAGAGCAATAGGGAGCCGTCAGAGCAAGGGAGCTGGTGTAATCAGACTGTCACCTTACAAAGATCACTCTGCCGTATCATGAATGGATTGACCAGACCCAACCCTGAAGGCCCTGTGTCAATCCGGAGGTGGTAATCTTTGTGATAGATAGTGGTGGCTTGAACCAAGGTATTAGCAATGAAGGTACAATGCATGGATTCAAGATATCAAGGAAGTGGGATCTATAAGACCCGCTCACGATTATATCCAACTTGACACAAGCCCTTGGTACAACCTCTTGAATAATCAAAGTCCTGCACAAAGCTTGGAAGTTGTTCCAGTATGTGTGACCCTAGTCCTTCTCATCAGAAAGAAGAGTGTCACCTAGAGATTGCATAAGTCTTCATCAGCAAAGTGTGAATATAATTTCTAGGCAGCAAAACCAGGTAATAGCCAATCAGATAAAAACAATTCAGGAATTTAGGGGATGCCTGGGTGGCTTCGTCAGTTAAGGGCCAACTCTTGATCTCAGATCAGGTCTTGATCTCAAGGTCATGAGTTGAGGCCCTGCATTGGGCTCCACCCTGGGCATGGATAATAATTCTTTTAAGTTTTTTAATTAAAAATAATAATTTTAAATTTTAAATTAAAATGTATTTAATTTATTAAATTTAAAAATTTATTAAGTGTATTAAATCAAAAAATTTTAATTAAAAATTTAAAAATTTTTTTAGATTATTCAGGAATTTAGAAATACACTGCTGGGAGCTGAACCACAAATCCAGAGAAAAACAACTGTGTAACAGCCCTCTAGGCCTACAGAAATGCCCCATTTCTGGCACTCAAGGCTTCAGGTGAATAACAGCTTCGACGTGTATAGGAGATGTTACTTAGTGATCCCATAATTGATCCCCCCCAAACACGGGCTTTGTTAAGAATGGAGGCAGTCTCTTTGATGTTACATCAGGACAACAGGCGGAAAATGGGACTCTCCGCCAGCCAAACCAAATCATAAACGTAGGGGCCTGGCTAGCCAGAGGGAGCCATTTGGTTGTGAACTTAGATTGACCCGGCCCCTCCCAGAGGAACTTACTTGCAAACCCCGGATATAGGGGCGGGGCAGGCCGGATGGAGACATCCAATCAGTGGAGCACGCATATATTTACTGTGGTGAGTTGAAGTCTCATTGGCCACCTGTGTGTGGGCCGGGCTCAACCACCTCTATAAAGGTTAGTCTGTGAGGCTGGGGCCAGGGGAGTAGGAGGAGTTTAGAATAGCCGTTGGAGTAGTAGGAGGAGTTAGAATAGCCGTTGGGATAGCCGTTAGGCTAGCCTTTGGGAGAGTCAGAGCATCATGGTCATCATGGTCGTCGGGAGCATCGTGGTCGTCCTGGTCATTGTAGTCGTAGGCAGCAGCGCCAAGGTGAACAGCCTCACCGCCAGCAGCCTCGCCCCAGCGAGCGGCCTCACCACCACCGAGCCGCGGCCCCACCACGAGCAGCCTCGCCTCCCCCAGCCGCAGCGCCGCTGCGAGCGGCCTCCCCAGAGCGGCATCATTCCGGGGAGTGACCCTGTCCAGGGAGCGACCTCCTCAGCAGCAACCTCGTCCTGGGAGCGGCCTCGTCCAGAGTGGCCTTGTCCAGAGTGGCCTCATCTGGAGCGGCCTTCTTGGGAGTGACCCTGTCAGGGTCATCGTCGTCGTCTCTTCGTAAGAGATGGCCCCTACCAGTCAGTTTGATTTTCGACGCTTGGCGCAAAATAAAGCTTTGTTTGATTTCGCTTTGTGTCAGTCTCGTTCCTTTGATCATGGACCCTAACAATAAACAGGTTGGTTTTCTCCGCTACCAAAGGGTGGAGTGCTCCTGTGAAACCTCTGTTAAACCGAAACAGCATAAAGCCAAGGCGGAAACATTTTTGATTTATACGGAAACATTTTTGGGCACTGCCAAACCCAAGAAATAACCTCTCTCGGGCTTTCTGATACCTTAGGAGACATCTTGCTGATGGAGGCACAAAATAAATCGAGATAAAGCACAGATGCTCACCAGACACAGGTCAAAGCTCTGGCGGCTCCCAGCGGAGCTGCCGCTGTCAGGTCTGGCTACCTGTCTAACGGCTGCTGCAAAACCAATGCTGAACGCTATTTACGCTTTTTGCCTTTTGTCGTAAAAGTGAACATCTTCTTCCGGTTTCTTTCCCTTAGCAGAAACAGGTACTCATGGAGGTACTTTCTAAGAGCAAAGTGACATAACCCGAACTTCCAAAAAGCAGAGGATATCTGTAACTGCTCTTCTTTTTGGCTGCCTAATATTCACCACCCCCAACACACACGCACGCAGTTTTTTGTGAAAACAGTCCCTAATGTCCTCCTAAGGAATCACGTGTCTCCGATGGCAAATGGTTTTACTGGGACTGCCAATGCAGTTGCCAGGAAGTGAGCCCATAGTTCCAAGGTAAGCCAGCTGAACTCAGAACTTCGAACTTGATCAGAAATGGAACAAAACATAAAACACCAGAAAGGGCATAACCACATTCCTTCCATCCGTATCTCCTAGCAAGAACACTGAAACATTCCTACTTCTAGACTCTGGGTGCTGAGTATCTGTCCTTTTATGAACCTGTTCCCCAGTCCTTCCTATGGATTCTCTGAGCTTCCTGATGGTATCGCCATAAATTCCTTTCCTGCTGTTAAAAATCCTAATTAATAGTATTACCATGAGCTTTAGAACACATAATTCTGACTCTTAAGTTTCACATCTGGCATTCACTGACTAGTTTTCTCACCTATAAAATAATATAACACATACTTTATAAACTACTTTTAGAAATAAATGAGATATTATATGCCAAGCACCTGGCTTAGTACCTGGTTCAGAAGTAAGCCATTGGCTAATATTAATTTCCTTCCAATCTTTCTTCCTCTCAGCTAATGTTATATAGATTTGGTTTTGATATTTCATATGACTACTTAGAGACAAGGTAATTGTTAGAATGATTCTGAGTTCATTTAAGTCAAATTGAATTATGATCTCCAACTAAGATTCAGTTGTTCTCCTAAAAAAAAAAAAAAAAAAGCGTAAGAAAAAAAATGTAGATGAATGGGACAGATTATACCTAATCTCCGTATCAGTAGGGATAGGGTAGTTTGTGCTGCAGCAACAAACAACCCCGAAATCTCAGCGGCTTTTAACGACAAAGTTTTATTTCTTGCTCACTCTACATTTCCGTTATGAGTCGACTGGGTTTCTGCTCCAGTTCACCCTCACCCAGTGCATTAGGAAAAAACAAAAACAAGAAACAAACAGAACCAATAGAATAGGTACATAGAGATTTATTTTAAGGAATTGGCTCACATGGTGGTGGGCTGGCAAGTCCAGCATCTGTGAAGCAGGCCAACAGACTGGAAATTCAGATAAGAATTGATGTTTGTAGTCTTGCATCTGAATTTACAGGGTAACAGCCTGGACACTCAAGCAGGGTATCTATGTCAGAGTCTGGAAGAGAATTCCTTCCTCTTTGAGAAACCTTAGTCTACTCCCAAGGACTTCAAATGATTGGATGAGGCCCACCCACGTTATGGAATGTAGTGTGCTTTACTCAAAGTCCACTGATCTAAGTGTTAATCACATCTAAAGAAAAAAAAAAAAAAAAGAAAGAAAGAAAGAAAGAAAAAAATCTTCACAGCAACATCTACACTGGTTTGACCAAACAATTAGGCACTGTAGCCTAGCCAGGCTGACAAAATATTAACCATCATACCCAGTCTAAAAAAATCATCCACCATCCCAAATGTTGCCTGTCACTGTGACAAAGGGAAAGAGAACATGGCAAATCACATTAGCTCTTAACATTTTCTACCAGAACTGATACATACCACTTCCACTCACATTTTATTACCCCCAGCAAGTCATAGAGCCATGCTTAACTTTAATGGCGTTGGGGAAGTATAATCCTACCACGGCCCAAAACAGAACCAAGTATTTATGAATAGCCTCAATGAACACCACAACCTTATATTCTCATCCCCCTTGATTTTTAAAAAGACTACCATTGCCCTTGGTCCTTTCCTTTCTGAGTAAGCTTTCTGCCTTCATAATACATAGAGATCCCCTAAAGGAAGACAGGACAAGGACAGCCATTAATATAAATTCATCTCATTAGACTTCTTACCTCAGGGTTCTCAGCCCCTGAAAGTCTGGTCAGATAAGGGTCCAGGAGGTTTTAGTTTGTCCACTGTGAGAAGCAGTAATACCTCTATGTACCATTTTGAAGTCTTCTAGTGCTTTGAAAATCCTATAAGAAAGAGGGTCATATTTCTTGGCAGAAATGAGACAGATGGGAGAAGCATCTAAGTTATGATTTCTGAAAGGATTTTCAAACATCTTTATCCTGCTCTAGGACTTATGCCAGATTTCCCTCCTGCATTCATCTAGAGGAATTTTCATAGACAATTTATATGAAACAAGGATCTGTCTCTTGGTGCACAGTCAGCTCAGAAGTAGCCTCTTTCCCACCTTCTGCTTCCAAAAAGTAGATTGGTTGATTTATTTTATCCTGCTGAGGCAGCCAAGCCTAATTAGCATCGTTGGTTTCAAATAATCTGTGCTTCTCTTTAAAAAGAAAAAGAAAAAGGTCATCTTGTTACAAAATGTATGCAAATGTTGGGCTAATCATTTTTTACTTGACCCCCTTGTTGGCAAAAGTGACATTGATAACCCACTGAGGAGGGTAGATAGAGCTGATACTGGTGCCAATGATAACATGTCAATGATGTCTCCACTCCATAGGGTGCGGTAAGGATCGAATGAGCTAATGCTTGTGACTGGCTTAGCACAGTGCCCAGCTACAACCACGCTCAGTGGACAGCAGATGTTCTTATGGGCAGTTCTGCTGCTTTGCTCCAGGTGGCTGCAGGCTCAGGGCTCAGCCCCTAGAGGCAGATAATCCAGAGTTTGATTCCTGACTCAGCTTCTTGGTAATCATGGGACCACAGGCATGTTACTTAAATCTATGCTTCAGTTTTCTCCTCTCTAAAATAGAAATAACCATAGAGAATACCACATAAGATTATTGTGAGGATGAAAATTTGACATAAACAAAGCACTTAGCATAAGACTGGCCCAGCCCCTGTGCATAATAAGTGCTATTAGCCATAACTAATAACAAAATCAAGGCCCCAGCTGGATTGTGTTCCCTCTACTCAGTTCTTTTCAAAACAACATTTATTCTTTTAGGGACAATGGCTTTCAAGCTCTGCCCAAGGAGCTTAGGTCTCCCCAGAGGAGGAAGGGGAACGAGAGACCATAGGGTTTCCCTCCTCCTATAAACAGAGAGGTTCTGCTTTTATCTGTTCCAGAAACTGAGATGCTGCCCACAATTTCATCACTGGAAGGGTGCTACTGTGGAAGACTATTTGAAAATCTGTTCTTCTCTATCATTCCTCACCTTCTTGTGCTTGGGCTAGATCATCAGAAATGAGATAAAGGGAAATAATCATTTATTCTTGATTCTTGTATTTGTTTACTTACTTACTCGTTTTCATTCATTCATATGTACTTCTTTTTTTTTTTTTTTTAATTTGACCAGATCCTAAGCTAGGTCCCAGAGTTACAGCCACGAGCAAACAACACAGTCCCGGGATCATGAAAGCCACTTTCCAGTGGAAGAGATAGACAAGGAACCAGGCTGTGACGGCCAGAGTGAGGAGCATCATGATGTAGACATGTACATGGTACTGAAGGAAGAGTATTCCAAAAGTCTTTGAGGTCAAGAGAGACTTTTACAGGGAGAAAGCCTAAAGGTGTATGGGAGAAGGAGAGGCGGCACATTCTCTAGGTAAGGACTCAAAGCTGAAAAAGAACACAGTAAATTCAGGAAATGCAGGCTGACCAGGCTTGTGAAGGCCCACAGGTAGGACAAAAGAGAAGCAACGTACTTCCAAACAATGAACATCCAAAACCCAAGGCCAAAGTCCTCCCATCAGGATGGACGCTTCCTTTGCAGCAGATCAGGTTATAAATTCACTTCATGACTTCAGCCAAGAACCTGGCATCCCAACATGCCCCCTCCAGGGAGCAGTCTCTTGAAAGATTCTGAGTCTCTTTAGGAAAATGACACTCTTTTGGCTGCTTGGGTTTAAAGGCACATGCTGGGAACAGACAATGACTGTCAGTCTGGGAGAACCTTGCCTGAGGAGACGTGGCTGCCCCTGACAACAGCCTTCCCTCGACTGAAGCCAGTTCCTGAATGAAGTCATTGAGCCATTGCAAGGAGGACTTTGCAAGACTTTCAAAGCTGAGCTCTTCCCAGAGCAGAGACCAGAGCTGAGAAATGCAAAACATGCTGGATGAATCCAGGCTTCTCCAAGCAGGTGTGACAAGTGCGAATGTTCTCAGATTGTGAATGAGGCCATGACTAATTCTCACTTCATACACACAGAATCCCAGCCAAGAGGCCAAAGCTTTACTTCTTCCTCTATCTCAGTGACTAAAAAATGCAGGCCAGCCCTCAGGAAAGAACCTGGGCATGATACCAAGGCAGAGAAGTGTTGTTATCCTAATAGTATTGAGGTAATAATAATTACAATAATAGTAGTAACTAACTCTTACCAAGCACATACTCTGTGCCAGGTACTGTAATAAGCACTTAGCATAAATTAAATTAACGCATGTCAGGAACTCCATGGAGCTATTAATACCACTACCCCAATTTTACAAAAAAAAAAAAATGTCCAGAAAAGTGAAACGTAGGTAGAGGTAAGAGGCAAAAATTATAAAGAGTTTGCAAAAGCTCCAAAACAAAGTAAACAATATCCATACATAAAAATACTAGCATTTTTACCAAAATTGACTGCATAGACCTCAGAATACACAGCGCACACAGAGCTACCCAGAGGCACCTGTAGCATATCAGGGCAACCTGTACTCAAATGGGCAACTATAAAAGCCATAAGAGTGGTCCAAGAAAAATGCTTTGGCTTTCAGAGAGAATCTACCCAGCAAGAGGGTATTGGGGAAGGTTCTAGGAAAGAGGTGACTTCTGAGATCTTGAAGAACTGACAAGATGTTCCAAGTTAAGGGAAAGCAGAGAGGGGAGTAGAGTGGAGTAGGTCCCAGGAAGAGCAGAAAGTGGACTGTGGATAGAGGCATGGTTTTAGGGGATTCCACATCCTCAGAGCCACAGGAGGGTCTGAAGCGCTCTCCTACTTCATCTCAGCTTTTTATTTATTTCACACATTGAGCTTTTACATGCAATTTCATTTGAAGAAAGAGTTCCACTGATCTCTATTTTCAGAGCATAGCACCAAAAGTTAGGAAAAGTATTGAGGAGGAAGGGAATGGTAAGTTGGAGAAAGAACACAGAGAGCTTCAGTCTGAACATCAACCCCCGCCTCCCACACACACACCACCCTCTCCATTCTCTGCCCTCAGCAGACATCACTAGTGGAACTTGTAATTATTTCCTGCTGTTCCCAGAGACTCAGAATCCTTCCACAACCAGCACCCCAGACATCAGAAGTGGCCTATGATAGAGCTAAGCAAAGGAATGTGGACCTATTTCTATAGACAAATAGAGAATCCTGTTTTTGAATCATTGTCCCTAAAGCTTCCTCCACTTCATACTAACAATGGTATTGCAATGGGGCCATGAATCTGTGACCAAGCCCCACTTGTGTGCAAACCCCATCTCAAAGAAACCTACATAGGTGACTTCATTGGTTCCTTGAGCTTCCCTCCAACAACAATAAGCTCCAGATCCATGGCAATAAGTACAACAGTGAAATAAGAAATGAGAGAGGGCGGTCGTAATGTCACAAGACCCACCCAGGTGTGATTCTTTCCATTAGCACACAGTGTGACATATCCCTCAGTTTATTACACAGGTACTAGGAAATTTGGGGGTCTAGGAATGGAGGGGGAATAAGGGCAGCAGCCTCATAGTCCAGAGATGGCAGGTGACGGAATGATGGGACCCCTTTGGAGAAGTGGTAGGAGCCAGGGTGACATGCGCAGTAAGAAAGGAGAAGGGACTGGATTAATACAAACCTCACCCACTTTTGTGGTCATTTGGGTGGTTCAGTCTGTTAAGCGATGGACTCTTGATTCTAGCTCTGGTCTTGATCTCAAGGTCATGAGTTCTAGCCCCACACGGTTCCACACTGAACATAGAGCCTACTTTAAAAACAAAATAAAACAAAAAATTTCACCTATTCTTTTTGGTAGAAAGAACAGGTTCTGGAGATATAACTTTGCTCTGTAATATATAGCTGTGTGACTTCGGGCAAGTCACTTCACCTCTCTGGGCCTCAGCTTTCTCATTTATACCATGGAGGTAATCATTTAATTTCCAGGGAACATTTGTTGCTTATTCCCCTTTTTTCTGTCAAGAGCATTAGAATTTGCTTTGGATACAGCTTTGAATGACCTGCCCATCAGGATGCCTCAATATTCCCCTCAAGACACTCAATAGTCAAGGAGTGTCATGTGCTCCAGGCTAGACCAATCAGCCACCCTCACTCACTCTGGAATGGGGATCCTAAGCAAAATAACACACTGAAAACAATGCAAGACAAGGCAGAGCAAAGGCAGGACCCTGAAGAAACTGCCCTTTCATTCCTATTTTCTTGTCGCAAAGCAGCTCTGGGTCCTATCACTTTGGGCCCTCCGCCAACCCAGTCCCTTTCTAAAAAAGTCCTCTCAATGCCCAGGTGAGCGAGAATTACCAGGAACCCTGGGTTATACAGGAAGGGTCAAATGAGGAGAGGATATATGGAAAAGTGCTTAGAGAACCTTAAGGATGTAGACAATGCTGGGTGGTATTTTCTAGAATGGTTGTTAGTGTCTACTACCTAACAGTTTCATTTACATGATTATTGAACTAATTTTGTTGAGTGTGCCCCCTGTCCTTGAACAAAACCTTCCAGGGGTTCTTTTGGCCTTTTGTGTTCTCCTGGACAAAGCTACTCATCACTTCCCCTTTGTATCATCTGCAGGTCACAGAGCACTGAGTCACCAGAACATCTTAATCACACAATGGTCAAAACCCTTTGTCCCTTGTCTCTCTGCTTTACTTCTTTATTCCAGACACTTCCTTGGCAGACTAATGTAAAATGAAAGGCCTTGGGGGGAAAAAAATTCCACCCTCAGTTCACACCTAAAAGTCTCTGGGATAGTAAAAACAGTGATGACCAGATGACTGTGGGTCTTTGTTACTAATCAGCTGTGTGACAAGGCAAGACTTTTGTCCCTCCAGACTTCAGTGTTCTCATCTGTCAAATATGAGCTTTGATGAGAAAATCTCTAAAGATTCTTCTAGGGCTGAAAGTCTGTAAAATGATTTGGTCCCACCTGGCTTTCATGCCCCTTCATCTCATGTGCCCCATCTTCAGTACAAAGAGACCAGGAACCCGTTCTCTGCCTGGGCCATTTTGGATCCATGCCAAAATTTCTAAAATCTCTTTGAACTCTAGAATACTAAATATGTTTCACTAAGAACATCTACCTCCTTCTTCCTCAAGGAAAAGATTATATCTTAAAAGAAATAAAACCCCTGCAATAAAAACTTCACCAAATGATTTAATTAGAGATCACAGAAATGAAATATAGAAAAAAATAAGATTTTATTACAGAAAACATATAACTGAGAATTTTCCCAAATGCTGGTAGCATATTTGCAAGCTGTTCAAAATAAGAAAAAGTGCTCCACAACACAGTGTTGAGAAATAATAATAAAATGAAACTGTCCAACGTTTCACAAATACATCCATTCCTGTAAGATGCGTTGTCAAAATAGATCATTCTATCTGTCTCAACAAGTCAGCCTGCCCTAGTGAGAACTGCGTTTCCAGTTCCTGTTGCTGTAGAAAAGGAAGAACTAAGCTTTGAATGGCCTCACACTGAACTAGGGACGTGGTTAGGGCCCCCTGATTTTAGAGAGGGAGGGAAGGGAGCAGGAGAAGATGAAGTACCTGTCATTTACAAGATCTGTATTTTGGGACTGCCTCCCTCCCCTGTGAAACCAGAGTAGCCTCATCACCAGGTTGTAGCCCTTCAAAACCCATCCTCTCCACTCCCAGGACAAACTCTACGTCAGCACCACAGCAACAGCCAGAGCCCCAGGAACGGAGCAGTCCTGGCCCCACAGGGGTGGAATTCGCTCCCAAAGCCCTGACTAACTATAAAAGCTGCCATCAGGCGAGGAGAAAGGAGAACCACAGCTGTGCAGGGATGGGAGCTCTGAGGTTGGCCGAACCAGTGCTGACCCCTCCTGAGGGCTGTGGGCCTAACTGCATTACCTTTGGAGGGCAGAAGAGGTTTTTCCTTTGCATTTGGGTCCCCCTAGTGGAACACTGGCTGGGTCTCCTTAAAGGAAGCATGTGGGGAGATGGAACTGCCCCAGAAAGTTCCAACCTCCCACCAAAAATGTATGGCTGTCTTTCCTGCCACACTCTGGGGTATGAGGCCAGCCAAATGGCCAATCAACATGTAATTTGCTCCTACTGTTTACCCAGGAACGGAGGGCAGGGAAGTGCAGGAGGAACAGTGTGTCACCCGTTTCTCTCAAGGTACTCATAATGTGGGGGAAAGGGACAACAACGCTAATAAACATAAAATGACCAGCAAGCACTATTACTTGTAACGACAGATGCGTAAGGAGGTCACATTATAATGTAACCGTTCAGAGGGAGAGCCTCCAAATCAGACTGCCTGAGCTCCTATGCTGGCCCCTCTGCTCAGTAGCTCAGTGATCTTGAGCTTGTTCATTCAAGAAATACATACTGAGCACTTAGTATATACCAAGTACTGATCTAGGCAGTAGGGATACAGGTAAAAAAATTTTTTTTATTCTGAAAAAAATCCCTGCCTTGTGAGCTTTGCATTCTTCAACTGTGAAAAAACGATATGCAAAACACCTATCCCAGAGGTTAAACAGCACCTAGCACCTTAGCACCTAGGCCTGGCACAGAATAAAGCTCAGTACTGCTTATTTTGTTAACATTCTATTTGTAGACTCTGGAGTCTATATTTTGCTTCAGAGTTCTTCCAGAGCTCTAAGTCAAAAGGGCAGACATCCTGGGCTGGAGTCAAAGCAGCTCAACTTCTATGTAACCCTGAACCCCAAATATCAAGGGGCCTCCATTTCCTTATAAGTTAAATATGGGCAATCAGAGGAGGTGATTTCCACAACCTGAGCAATGCTTCATCTCCAGAAGTACGGATGGGATGCATCCAGCTCTCAGACTCTTCTGGGCCACATTTAGTGGTTGAGGAGTTCCTGTGGTAAACAGATTGTGCATCTGTCTGTCTGTCCAGCTGACTTCATCCCAAAGTCCCCTCCATCTGTACTGGTTCTGAGTGCCCCTTCTATTGTTCCTCTCATCATATAATCATGCTCATTGTGGTTCCTGCTCCCATTAGAGTGGACATAATGAAGTAAGATCCCAACGTGTAGATCTGAACTCATTCTGAGGTAGGAAACCCCACAGGCCTAAAGCCTAATGTATGAGCTGCAACAGAGCTTTGCTGGAGAGGACTGTCTCAGGAGTCACTATCCCAGCTAACAACAAGGTCACAACAAGGTCATATCATGTGGATATCTCTGGCCTGCAGAACCTCACAGGAAAGAGCAGCATTGGCAGGACGAGATCTGGCAATTCTGGGTCCTATACTCAAACATCATTACACGTTTTAAATCCCATTAACCTGAAGAAAGGAATTGGTCTCCCTGAGATAATCTTGAGTCTTTTGAGCCTTTGTACTCTAAAATCAAATGTTAACAGATAGAGGTCAGGCCTATGGCAAGAGAAAGCAGAAGAAAAGGGTACAGAGCGTGATTGTTTTCCAGGGTAGGTTAACATTAGAAACTGTCATAAATGTCATAAATTTCTGTATATGTTTATGTTTCCATGTATATGTTTCTGTGTATGTTTAGTAAAAACTAAAATATGAGTCAAAGAGGGGTTCCTGGCTAGCTTAATCAGTAGAGTGTACAACTCTTGATCCCAGGGTTGTGAGTTCCAGCCCCATGTTGGGCATGGAAACTACTTTAAAAAACAAACAAACAAAAAAGTAAAATGCCATTTCTCTTTCCAGGCACATTGGGGAGATTGTCCTTCCCTTCTCTGTTGAAGTTAGTCGAGGCCCTGTGACTTCTTTGACCGATGAAATGTGAGTGAAAGCAATATGATTCATTACCTGGCAAAAGAACCAACGCTTGATTCTCTATGTTCTCTTTTCTTTTCTGCAGGAGCAGTGTTGATATATTTGAAAAGCCTGAAACTCTGAGTTGTATCACATGGAGGACAGCCATTCCAGCAGGTTTCCCGGACCCACGGTAGATTTTACAGAAGTAAGAAATGAATTTTCATGTTGTGAAGCTACTGCGATTTTCAGGGTTACCTGTTACCAAGCATAACAACCCATTCTGACTGATACATCCTCTTACTCACTGTATGATTTCAAGTAAGTTACTTAATTTCTCTAACGCTCCGTATCCTCAATCGTAAATGGGGGTAATAATAGTTCTCAGCATTCTTGTGAGGATTAAGAGTTAAATGTATCTCCCAGAACTTACTAAACTATCAAGAATTATACAAATTAAATAAAGTAATTTAACTCAATACCTTCTGTGTGCAGACGCCATTCTAGACAAACAGAGATAAATAAGCACAGTCTTTACCCTACAGGAATTCACAATCTTTGTGTAAGTCACTGTGCTTGTTCTCTGAGTATCAAAATTGAAAATGCAGTCTTGGGAAGCTCAAGGTCTCAGAATAAAAAAAGACAAGAGGAACCCCTCTCTCCCATAAGGATCAAAGGAATAGAACTGAATGGTATCATTCTGTCTGTTTTATTCAAACCTACAAAAGGATGCACAAATGACCTAGCAGCTGTGTGCAAAATATGCAACAGATCCATTTCAATTAACCCTTGAACTCCACTCTCTATTTCTACCTTAATCTCATTGCTTCCTTTCCTCAGTATGTATCTCTAACCTGGACCTCTTTGGCCAGATTCAGGCAAGCAATCCTAACTATCAGTTTGACACTTCCAACTGGATGTTTAATATCATCTCTAGCTCAAGTAACCTAACACCAAGCTCAGCATTTTGCCCTGAAATTCTAGCTCCTCTTCCTCCTCTGTTCCCATACACCCTGTCTTTGAGATTGGAAAACCAATTGCTATCTGTAATTTCTTTCTTTTCATATCCCAAGTCCAAATAATTTTCCAAGCCCTAAAAACATCATGTCCAAAATCTTTTGCTGAGGGTGTCTGCCTTCCTAGGCCTACCACCAGACACATTTCTCTACTATTGCCAAAAAGAAAGAGTCCCTTGATGTGCCTGACTGGCTCAGTCAGTGGGGCATGCAACTCTTAATCTTGCGGTTGTGAGTTCAAGCCCCACACTGGATGCAGAGATCACTCTAAAATCTTTAAAAAAAAAAAAAAAGAAGAAGAAGAAGAAGAAGAAAGAGTCTCACTTTAGTGCACTCTATATTTTTCTCTATGTTCAGCCTTGATCTTCTAAGATCTTTAATAATTTTCAACTTCCTGCTAAATTAATTCAAACAACTCATTAAACTCAAATTCCTCCCACAATCTATTCCTGACAATGTTTCAGCAAATATTTATCAACTCTCTTGTGTACCAGACCCACACATTGCTTAAGCACCAAGGATACAGAGCAAGACCAGTCCGTACCCTTAGAGAGCCTATAGTGTGTGTGCCAACACGCCTCTCAGATCCCCTTGGAGAGAACTTGCTGCAAGGAGTATAGTTGACAGCACCCAGCTGCTCCCCTCCATGGATACCATGAAACCCATGGGTACTCCCAGCCAGTGGCTGAGCATGGCTGGGGAACCAGAGCCAGTCCATTCCTACCCAACTGGGATTCTCCTAATGAGCAACTTTGGTTCAGCTGCTCTCCATTGGCCTGGCCAAAATTCTCTCAGAACCATGTTATGGTCTTTGGCTTTTTCTACCCATCCTTCCCTCCCTCTCTCCTTTCAACTTGTAGTAGCGGATATTGTGTGAGACAGGCAGGCACAAAGTGATATAAAAGCACAGAGGAAGAAAACCTCAAACTGAATCCAGGGAAGGGGAACTTCAGGGCACACTAGGACATGAGACCAGACTGAACCATGAAGGATGTGAAGTTGATTTCATTTGTCTCCACTTTGTTAATAGTACCCTACACTCAAATTTAGCATACAGATGAAGAGCCTGAATTTTTGTTCCTATACCCACAAATTTCCTCTACCTTCATTGACATTTTGAGGGAGCAAGAAATAGTTCCATGTTTCCACATATGAATTCTAAATTGGAAAATAGGAGTTGCAGGTGGGGGTTCAAAAATATTACCCCTATTACTAAAGGGATGAGAGGATGAGATTTCCTGTGAAAGCCAAACGGACCTGTTGGCTGAACTCTGCTCCTTTGACATCTCCTGAAACCACTGGTAGATAGTTTAGATTTTGGTTCCCGAAGTTTCTGAAATGGGTTAGAAGAAAACATGGGTGGACTAAATCAACTAAACAGGCTTTTCCATCCTAATCCAGTCAGCGAGGGTGTAGGGTAAACCTTCCTCCAGGAGAACCAAGAGGAATACCCACTCCCTGTGGGAAGCTCATTCCCAAGGGGAAGAAAAGTGCATATGATCCGGACATGCCCAGTTCATTCCTCCCACACCTCCCAGTCAGATAAGTCACCCTACCTCCCCCGCAACAGAGAAAGAATAGAAATCAAATTGAATTCCTGTAACACAGAAGGAAACATCAGAAGTGGGGAAGAAATGTTCTTTCCCACCCTTTTTTCGCTTTTTGCTCCCAACTCAGCCTGCTTCATTGTTAAGTCCATGGTCAACTACAGTTTAACTATGGCCCTCAAAAGGGGATCACCATAACATGAGGCTGCACCTTCAGTACCGAACACCACTCCTGAGACCACTGATGAGTGGTTTATACGTTGCTTCCAGAAGGCTCTGAAATGTATCAGAACAGAACCGAAATTCAATCAACGCCAGACCCAAGGCTAAAAATTCCTTCTCTGTTCCATTTTCCAAATCACAATATGTGCAGTCATGCTGTCCAACACAGCATATCCAAGATTCAACAATGAGATTAGATGACAACCTTATAATGCACCAATAACAAACTGCATGAAGACAGTCACATAAATGAATGATAACAACCCAGAGACGTCCCATTATCAAATTCTTAGAATAAAATACACATTCAAAAATCAAACCCTCCTTTTAAAAGAGAAACAAATTCTCCTGAATGTTAACTCTAAAGATGTTCAAATCCAAAGGAATTAATATCCCAAAACAAATCGCTTTGTCCTTGGGTGTTAAAAGCCTCGTCTTGCTTTCTATTATCCAGGGCCCATATATTTCCAGCACCTGATATGTGTCTGTCACCATGAAGACATTCAGTAACATTTTGTTTCATAAATTTATGAAGTGAATAGGTATCCAGTGCTAAAGAACCAACCTCGCTAACTTCCACAGCAAGGTAAGAGCAACCAACAGAATGGTAACCGAATGGTATTTCTGTTTATCCTTCTCTCATTAAATTTAATTATTTTAGGAAATGCTTCTTTGATTATAATCACTAGCAAATGAAGCCAGGCTGCTTAGCATAGCTCCTGGCATATATTAGATATGCAGTGTTATTTGGATTCGATTCTAATTTCACAAATCTTATATTAGGTAGAAGCAATAAGCATGATCAAAACCTTTTGCCATCTAGAAAGCTAAATTACTTGCTTTTCATTTTTTTCAGCTCCAAGGGCCAAGGAGGGTACTGATTTTTTACATCAATAACCAGGAAAATAAAGTCAGAGAATTGTTTCTGCCTGATCCTTTCCTAGGGCCACTTCTTGAAGTTTTGCTCTTCCCCATCTCCCTTGCCCTCTGAGCAGTTTGCTCCTTGCTGGCCTCATCCCTCTGCCCTGGCACCTGCCAGAGAAGGAACAGATGCTCATCTTGGCCAGTCATGCTTGGCCACAGCAGGCATCTGGGTCCTCTCTCTACTCCCTACAGCTGGTGCATGCCCAGGCATTACGTCAGGGAACCCCAGGAGCTAAAACAAACCCTTCCCAAGATGGTCAGACATAGGCAGTCCTCCAAAGAGTCAGTCACGACATTCTGGCACCTTCTGGTCTTCCCCACCGAGCAATCCCCACTCACATCCCACATTGCCCCCTCCAGTGCCCTCAGATCCCGGACTGCACACCTGCTCTTTCCTCATTGCTGTGGGTAAACCCTGCCACCTCTGCAACACCTGATCAAGGCATCTGTCCTTGCATCTCGCTGGCTGGGCCGCCTTCTTGGAGAGGACAGTGTAAACTGAGAGCAACAACCATGGGAAGCATCTCCTTCTCAGCAATAGGCATGAGCTCCCTCTGTCCCAGGAGCTCCACACTCCCACCTGTGCTCCAGCCACCTCTTCTCCCAAAGCTCACCCTGCCCTCCTTTATCTAGCAAACTCCCTCCATTCTTTGCCCAGTCTTTCCATTGTCTCCTCTACCAGTACCATCTCTACTTCTCCAAATGTCTAGGGCTGACCAGAGAACCCCTCCCCTGTAATGCCACCACAGTTTGCATTTATGTCTTGCTCAGGTTCCAGGATAGAAACTTTGAGATGGAAATTCACATGCAGGAAGTTTATTGGGGGACGCTTCCAGCATCGACACCAACACTGGGGGAGAAGCTGAGCTGTGATACAGTCACATGAAAATTTTAGCCCAACCTTACAAGGGCTCTGGAGCTGAGCTGAGCTGAGCTGGCCATTCAGAGTTGTCCCACTGTGAAACATGGGGGCCAAGCCTTTGTAGCTTGTATTGTCCCGGCCATGGGCTGCCCTTGGAGAGAGAACATGATCTTGAGTGAAACTGCTTTCTTTCACCAAAGGCAATTCTTGGACAGAGTCTCAACTTAGAGCCACCAACAGCCAAGAAGGAGTGCCCAGGTCCTGGCAGGAGATCTCCATACCACCTCTGAATCCACTACACACTTAACACGTTAACGTGCAGCATTTTGGCTCTTCCTTTCATTCCATAAATATTTATCAAGCACGCAAGGCCCTGGAGAGGCACTCTCACTGGACTGGCAGTCCATCAGGAGCAGGAATCATCATTTCTCTCTCTGCCTCTAGGGGGTCTATGCCTTATATGGACTGATCACACAATAAATGGTTGCTGGATAAATGAGTAACAATGAATAACAATTCAAGAGCGCAGGGAAAATAACACGTCTTTCCCCACGAAGATTCAAAATGATTTGAGAACTGGACAAGATCAGACCAAGGGAAGCCGAAATATTACCTTTATTACTAATAACAGGTGCTATTGGAGAATGAGGATGTAGATGTGGGAACATATAAGAAATATGAAATAAGTAAAAGAAACCCCAGAGTTAGGCAGACTTTTCCACGTAGTCCTGGGCAGTATTAGAAAACCACAGGCCTGTCCCCAAGCACATGGGAGGGACAGAGAAGGGTGATCTTCAGTGAGATTCAAAGACGTGGAAAAAGCAGAACTGAGAATGCTCAGTTGGTTCTCCTACAATTTATCATGAGGAATAAGTCACCCTCCTTGCAAAGGAAAGAGCAGGGAAGGGCCAGAGTGTTAGCCTAGTGATACCATCCCCACAGGGAAGATTTTACCCCTAATATATAGGTACTGAGCGGACCATACACTGAAAGTTTCTAGTCCCTGATTCCAGTTATTATGAAAGCCAGTTTCATCCATGACCTTCCCAATTGCCTGTGCCAGTAATCTCCCTTGCTGGTAAGCAAATGCTGGCAGGGTTCACCTGCAATCTTGAGTTCTCATAAAGATAAAGACTTTTAAAAAATCTAAATGCTAGTAATAGAAATTCACATTGTTAATTTGTTTAAGTTTAAATCCCTGGACTATGAATTTGGAGTCAAAGGCTGACCCAGCCCATGCGATTACTTTGGAAATAGCTCTCCTCTAACTTTCTGTACTGGATACTAGGAACAATTTCTTTGCAACCTACATGAATCTCTGGTGTGAGGCAGGCAGCCAAATGCCAGGGAAAGCCACCTTCATGGTAATGATAGTATCATCCTCTTGATAGGACTACAAGATTGGGAATTGGCAATACTCAAATCTGAATTAAACAGGGTGAATTCCGTCCGCGTTGTCAGGAAAAACAAAATCAGATTTCTCCCCAGCGCTGCACTGGCAACAAAAGGTATATAACTCAGTCTCAAAAGAATAAGAAAATTAAGTTTGCACAGGGACTGTGTCAGAGTGGGAAAGCAACATGGTTTCTAAGCAAGGTTCCAAGCCTGAGGAGAATCTCAATTTATGGACTCCTGACAATGGCTTCTCTGCTTACAATAAATTAACGTTGGCTTGGTTTGATGTTTGGGGAAAGCAGGTAGTTTCACAGATTGTTCACTTAAATGGCAAGCTAGAGCTTTCATTTCCCAAAGATTTGGTAGCATTCTCATTCCTGTACTTTGAATTACAGCTGGAAGAGGAACTTCTAGGATTCAAATTGCTCCCTTGGCTCAAATTAAATCAAATCCAAGACTAGGACACCTACTACTTCAAAAGTTCCCAGTGGTACAAGGCTTTCTAGACAATTATAGACAGAGGGAAAGGCTGCACCCTTGTACCTTTGGGCAGTGGGCTGAGAGAATTACTATGAAATACATATTAATAAAATGCAAATTACAATGAGTCACATATTTCTGTCCTTGCAGTGAAAGACTATAGTAAGGTTTTCCCTTGGCACACTTGCCTATTCTGGAACCTGTTTCTATCCCTGGCTCTGTCTTGAATTAGTTCCAAAACCTTTGGGCAGATTGCTCAACCTCTCTGGATTTCTCATTTCCATCATTTGTAGAATCTCTGACAATGATAGCTCAAGTCTTTCTATTCCAAAATATTATACCTATGAGATGTCTACCACTGCACATAACTACTTGGTAAATGAAGTAATGAATAAGTGAGAGGAAGAATGATTAAATGAACAAATACTTCAATAAATGGAAGCCCGGTAACTTGAAAAGACTATGTCTGCCCTTACAGTCATTCTCAATCAGGTTTCTGAAAAACAGTTAAGGTTTAATATCTATCCTAAGGCATCCACTGTAGGAATGAATTTTCTATAATGGTACTAGCTATGTGCCAACTTTGGAAGAATTGGGGAAATAGTCACTCAAATCATTGTCTGTGTTCTGTAGTTCAGTGAAGAAAAATCTGTCAAGGAACCAGAATTTGCTGATAAGCCCAGAAACATGCTAAAACTCCCCATCACCAAGTCCTACACATGCTGTAAGACCTAGAGACTAGTCCACCCACCAGCTCTGCAGCACAGTACATAAGAAGAATGTGGGCTCATGGCACTGAAAGTCTGGGATTCCCATCCTTGTCCTCCCCCCAAGTTATGCAACTGTCTCTTGGAGTTTGTCTTAGCTTTAATATCTCCCATTGTCTTCTGAATGGAGATCCCAAACAGGGATTTTGGTGTAAGTGATTTATTTGGGAGCCAATCCAAAGAAGCATGGCATAGCGTGAGTTTCTCAGTTTTGGCACTATTGGCATTTGGGACCAGATCATTCTTTGTGGTGGGGGACAGTCTTGATGGAGCCCTATAGAATATTTAGCAGCATTCTTGGTCACCACCCACTAGATGCCAGTAGCAAACATATCTCCAGTTATAATAATCAAAATGTCTCCAGGCAATGCTAAATGTCCCTTAGGAGACAAAATCACCCTCCATTGAGGACCACTAGCATAGCAGTTACTGTGGCATAAGGCACAGATCCCTCCCTCAGGACTCATTACCCCAGCAGCTGGGAATGTTGGATGAAGATTGCTCACAAATGCACCCACCCCTAGAGACTGCCCTTGGTCAAAGACACCTGCCTCAGCCCCCTCCTATAATGCCCCATCCCCAGGGTTAGCCTATCTCCTGTGACTGGTCAGTGCTAGAGCTCAAAAGACCCGGCTCTCTTTCTCCAAGGCAGGATAGTCATAAAATGCCACCCCAGCTCTGGTGCTTGCCATGTGATCAGCAGGTAACTCTAGAGCAACAACATCATAGTCGACTTTCCCCCTGTGCCCACTTCTGCTCCCTAGCTTTTCTCCAGGTGCTATGTCCAAGTGCATTCTCCAGCAAAACTTCTGCACGCACATCTCCCCCTCAGAGTCTGTTTCTGTGGAACATGAGCTAAAACTTGCTGTCAAGAAGTGTCCTAGGAATTTGATTCTAAAGTGGAACATGAGCCGCTGGATTCCCTGCTAGCTAGCTGAAAAGAAGTACCCCATCACAGCGGTAGAATACTGGGTGCCCCAGCATGTTGGAACTGCAATAGTTCAAAGTGTCATCTGTTCTGAACTGGATGCAATAGCTCTGGAAGGGAAGGTGCTAGCTGGTGAATATCTAAACCATTCAGGAGGCACGGGGAGAGAAGCCGCCTTCATAAGTACAGTGAACTCAGGGCTGCTGCTGGGTGTTACAGATGCATTAGCGAGAGACAATGAAAGGCTGAGGTCATTCATCACCAAGAAAAGGTGAGGAGGGAGGGTCACAGGGCGTCCTTGGTACCAAGTAAAAATCTTACCTCCTGCACCCAGAGGGCAGAAAAAACTGAGCATCGGGCTCAGGACTCAATTATAAAGCAACAGAGCCCCAGAGAAGGTTGGAATCCACCCAGCAGCAAGGCTGCTGTGTCCAGGTTAGAGCTCTGAGTGGGAAGGAATGGGTCCCTGACACTTGGGTGGTGACAACTGAGTCAGGGATCCCAGAAACCTTGAGCCATCAGGTCCTCCTGAGCCCTGTGTGCCTCAAGAAGCGATCCATCCCTCCTCGTTACAAACGCATCAGAGCTCCCCAATCCTTGCTTCAAGGATGCCCGCATGCTGAGGCCTTTGCCTCATGAAATAACATGTGCCCTCCCCGGATCTCAGCCCACCTCCTCTCCTGGCCACCCGCACAACAAGTGGCATCAAGGCACCACACTGTCATCCCAGGGAAGTGCTCAGCCTGCTAAAGAGGCACGCATGCCAAAGGAAATGTGGGAAGCAGCCAAAATGCACCAGCAGGAGCCGAGAAGGTATGCAGAGGATGGGAGTACTGACTATGTCCCCAGGGAGAGCACATAAAGTTGGTAAGGAAGTGCTTATTGACCTGGGGGAATGATTTTACGCCCTGGCAAGCACAGTAAGAGACATGCAAAGATGCATCTCGGATGGCTCTCGTAAACTTGGGAAAAGTGTGGTAGTGAAGTAGAAATGTCAGAACTACCACAGCAGACAGCAGAGGAGGGGATAAAAGGCTCAGAGAAGGGGAGTCTGGGGGGCGCAGTCAGTTAAGCGCCTGACTCTTGGTGTCAACTCTGGGTCATGATCGAGACCCACGACGGGCTCCACGCTCAGTGCAGAGTCGGCTTAAGAATCTCTCCCTCTCCCTCTCCATCTGCCTCTCGTACTCATGCTCTCTCTTGCTCTAAAATAAATACATCTTTAAAAAATACAGAAGGTTCAGAGAAGCAGGCTTGCTAGGTGACGCTGATGAGTCACATCCCTATATCATTCCCTCCCCTGAGTACAAGCAGAACCTGTTACTTGCTTCTCACCAGCAGTGTATGGCAAAGGTGAGGGCAGTCACCCCGGGGATTCTGTTACCTTACATAATACTGCCTTAGCCTCTCAAAGTGAGAGCTTCTGCTGGCTTGCAGAAGGGAGCTGCCATGCTGTGAGAGGCCCATGCAACAAGGATCTTGCAGCTCCAGGAACGGAAAGGAGCTCCCAGACGATGGCCAGCAAGAAACTCAGGACCTTGGTCTTACAGCGGCAAAGAACTGAATGCTGCCAATGACCAAACAAACGAGGACCCCGAGCTCCAGAAAGGAAGGCAGCCTGGCCAACAGCTGGGCTGCAGCCTCATGAAACCTAGAACGAGGACCCAGTTAAGCCATATCCAGACTCCTGACCCTCAGAAATGGTGAGATAATAAACACAGATTGTTCTAAGTTACTCAGTTCATGGTGTTGTTATGCAGCAGTGTACACTACTGAAGGCTGGAAAACAGCCAATGATGTCCCACAGGAGGACCCAGAAGAACCTCATTTACCAAAACAATAAGAAGGATGCCCACGGGGCAGGACACCAGCATTGCCAGAAAGCTCAGTAGTAGTTACCCTCTCTGGGTCATGACTGATGCTGTGACAGACCCCTAAGAGCAAAGGGGATGACTAAGTCTTGAAAAATAGAGGCTATGTGGCAATGTGGAAGCATTAAAAGCAAAGTGGTCACAATTACCATACTGAGTGGCAAGGTTGAAATGTCATCCCATAAATATTGCCCTCTGCTGTTTTGTTTTCCTTCATGTAGGTAGATAGAAAGGAAGGAAAAGATTTTTAAATCAAATAGCAAAAGGATATCAGAGCCCATAAAGGATAATATTTCCAGTTAATACATACACACAGAAAATGTTATCCTCTTCGCAAATATTAAGGCAGGTAACAAATGGTCTCTGCAAGGCAGCAGTTCTTCTAACTCCCCCAACATAAATAGCACTTGGCCTTGCGACGGAGCAATCAGCTCTTTGCAAGACTGTATCATAGCAACATTCAGCCAGAGAACTTTCAAGATTACTGAAGCGTCCTTCTGTGGCTACAGTTGTCCCAGCAGCAAAATGGAACCAAAAGATAATTCTCAGCTGAGTCAGAGTACTAGATCTCAGAGGCCTTAAGCTACCACTAACTTGATGCATGACCTTGACCAATCTCTTGATTTCTCTGAGCTTTGATTCCCTTGCCTGTAAACTGAGCACTTGAACTGTATGCATTCATTCATTTATTCACTCATTCAACAAGTATTTGCTAAGCATCTGCTGGGTGCCAGGCTCAGCGTCACTGTGCAGGAGAGGAGGAGGGAATTAGACAACCACCAAGGACTTTTTCAAATCTAACTGGGGACTTGGAATGGTACATCTATAGAGATAAGGATGCATGTCCCTAAATTAGCATCTCCCATGTGGCATCCACATGCCCTCTCATAACCAGCCCCTCAATCCTATGGTTAATGACCCTTTTTTCATTCACACTCCCTTTCTCGGTTAAAAAAGAAAGAAAGAAAAGAAAAGAAAAGAAAAGAAAAGAAAAGAAAAGAAAAGAAAAGAAAAGAAAAGAGAAGAAAAAAGAAAAGAAAAGAAAAGAAAAGAAAAGAAAAGAAAAGAAAAGAAAAGAAAGAAAGAAAAACACAGTTCAGAGCCCTTCCTTTGTCCACTGAGAGCAGGTCACAGCGGAAAGGAGTGAGGAGGGAGGCATGGGCATTTGACAAGCCTCACTAAGTCAGCCAGACTCCTCCCGTCTCCCCACCCCCCAGCCTGAGCTCCTCACCCTCCCTCTTCTTCGGAAAGGCACGCCCCCTCTCCCACTCTGATGGCCCTGAAGCTGATTACCATTTTGCACACTTCAGCGAACTGAGCTTTGGAATCTCACTTGTCCTCTCAGCAAAATATCAGATGAAAGTGGAGCAGATTTTAATGCAAAGGACAATTACATAATTTGCCTAAATCCCAGCAAAGAAATGCCATATAACTCTTCACTTCTTTACCTTTGCCCTTTTTCCTAGCAAGCCCCAGAAAGTAATCCCACAGCCTAGAACCCAGCCCACACATAACCTTTGGGCAACTGAGGATGCTTTCTACACATGCTGGGAGACAGCAACATGGCTCTGAAACAAAATCCCTTTTGCTTCTTATCATCATATTAAAAGGGTTTGAGGGGTACCTGGTGGCTCAGTCGGTTTAAGCATCTGACTCTTGATCTCAGCTCAGGTCTTGATCTCAGGGTTGTGAGTTCAAGCCCTGTGCTGAGCTCCACACTGGCCATGGAGCCTACTTAAGAAAAAGTAAAATAAAATTAAAAACATAAAGGGCTTGAGATTGTAAGATATATGTGTGTGTGTATACATATATATATACATTATTACATCACTATATGTATATATATTATATATGGACTAAGTTAAATTATGCCCCCAAAATGGCCATCATTTTATTCTCTATACCTGATCTAAATTTATTCATAAGCCCCATTCCAGAAGGGAGCAGGAACTAAGTTGCTGAAGGCTTCTCATTGTCTTCCAGTGGAAAACAGCATCTTTCAAGGTGAGTCCCTGGAAAGGCCACACTGGGTCCTGCAGACTCTCCCCCACCTCTGTGGGCACCAAGGAAAACTGTTATCGCATGGTGACCAGGGAGGAACATGCAAATGTTCCCTGGGGTCACGGGGCTAGGTTAGAACCCTGGAGCCCAGCAAGAATGTATACTCGAGTACAAGGGTCTCTTACCACCTTTGAGACATTAAACTGCTACCCTGAAGTCTGTGGTCATGGCCCTTGGTCTCTAGTTGAGATGTCTCCAGATCATTGGTCCCGAATCCAGGCCTCTCCTGGGCCCACAGTTATTTCAGGTTCCGCGTCTCTCCTGCTGTGTTAGTTTCCTAGGGCTGCACATGATCACAAACTGGATGGCTTCAAACAACAGAAGTTTACACCTTCATAGCTCTGGAGGCCAGAAGAAAGAAATCAAGGACCATGTTCCTCCCAAAGCTCTGGGCTCAGAAGGAAGAATCCCTCCTTGCCTCTCCCAGCTTTGGGTAACAATGGTCTCCTGGGCCTGTGACTGCAGCCCTCCCTCTGTCCCTCCCTCCTCACATGGCCTTCTCTGTCTCTGCGTCTCAAACCTCCCTCTGCTGTCTTATAAGAACACCAAGTACTGGGTATAGGACCCACTCTGCCTCTGATATGATCTAATCTCTACATACTTAATTTGATTATATCTTCAGAGACCCTGTTTCCAAATAAGGTCTCACTCACAGGTACAAAGGTTCGGACTTAGATATATCTTTGGGGGGCCACAATTCCACCCATTATACTTTCAAGGGCTACTGGGAATGAGGGACTCTCTGACTCCCCTGGCCCCCACTCACAAGCCACAGAGAACCAGGTGTCTCTGGAGACACCTCCCTGAGCTGTTTCTCACCCATGCCAGGTGCCATGAGGAGGCTGGGCTTCTCTGAAAGGCTGTGGCTTCCAAGAGCCCTCCTGTGATGCCTGGACAAGAGTTGCTTCTGCTGTGAGAAGACTAAAACGCTGTCTGGAGTTTCTAGCAAAGCCTCCCATGCCTGCTTCTCCGTCCCTCTACACCCACCTTTCTTCCCTACACTGAGGCTGAGACAGGGAGTCGAGAAGGCATCCCAGAGGAGGCACCACTGACAGAGTTTTAAAGTAGAGTCAAGAGTTGGACGGGAGTGCTAGGGGTGGGGAAGAAGCGTGTTCATTCAGAGAGCAGCCTATGCAGACACAGAAGGAGAGTTTTGTGCAGCCAGCATAGAAACTGTGAGGAATGGAGCTCTGAGAAATGAGGCTAGACAGCAGGGGCAAGCCAGCGAAGACCTTGAATGCTGTGCTAGGGAATAGCCTGAAACCATGGGAAGTCATGAGGGATTTCAAGCAGGGGGCCCTAAACACTGTAGTAGCTCCCTTCATGTAATTCATTTTGAGGCCAAGAGCCTCCAAAGATGATCACCAGTAACTCCTTGCCTCTCTACGCATGCAGGATGTTCCCCCCGCCAAAAGGTGGGGTCTCCCTTCCTCCTTGAATCTTGCCCAGCCTCATGATTCACCTTTTCCTGTAGAATATGACAGAAGTGATGCCTTCCAGTTCTCAGGCTCAATGTGAAGATACCAGGCAACTTCCTCTCTGGCTCCGAGAAGCCAGCTACCACCTTTAAAGAAGCTCAGCTCCCTGAATGAGGAGATAACCCGGTCGGAAGAAAGAGGCTAGATGGAGGAGCCATGAGGTGCCAGACATGTGTGTGAGACCTTCCTGGACTTTCCAGCCCAACCTGGGTTCTGGATGGATACGGCTGAGTGAGCAACTCCCAGCCCACAGCACGCGGAGCAGAAGGACCTCCAAGCCAAGGGCTGCCTGGGTTCTTGACCCCCTAGTCATGGGGAATAATAAATCATTGCTGCTTTAAGCACTAGGTTTTTGGGTGATAGGATAGATAGCAACAGATAGTTGAAATGCATTTCATTTCATTTTCCAAAATGACCACACAAGGAAATACCTTTTTTTTTTAAACATTTGAGAAAAATGAGGCTTACCAAAGCTTGAACGTTCTCAAAGACAGGGAGCGACCAGGGATTCTAAGAAACATCTAAGATTTAACTCAGCTTTTACTAGCTACAGGGCCTCTGTTCTTCTCACTAGATACGGAGAACAAGCCTATACTCAGCTCAAATGTTGGGTACAGACAGCCTCTATTCTGATTGGTCTGTTGTCTGTTCCAATTAGTCAAGGCCTATTCTTTATTAGTTATTAAATATTTGGAATACTCTCTTTGACTGGGAACACACAATTAAAAGGGGCAAGAATCACAACCAACTTTGAAAAATGTTGGAAGTATTCCAAGCTTATAGAATACACCCCCCCCCCCCCGGTCTTGCTTTCCTGGCCTTACCAACCTGGCTTGCTTTGGACCTATTCGTACCTGAGGCCAAGGCACAGAAGTGACATCTGGTCCTCCCATGTGTCCGTGGTGAATCTCATGCACCACCAGAAAGAGTCTGCAGCAGGCATGCCCCAGAGGCTGAACAAAAATGCACAGGGTAACAGGGGCACATTTCCTTTTCCCGTCCATATCCCGCCTTTTTCTCCTTTGGTTTCATGGTTTTTGCTGTCGGGTTTATTACTTTGGACTGCCCCTTGGAGTGTTGTTCAGGAGTAAAATTACCTCATTTAATTCAATGTATTGCTCTTGGAAGCAGTTTTATATCCTGTACTTTATGCTGGACAGTAAATGAGACGCTTCTATTTTTCCCAATCCTACTTCTCTGCCTCCCCATGTGTTTCCATGGTTAAGGAAGCTAACAAATTTATAACATGCCCCATCATTTATGAAGGGTTGGCCTGGAGCCTGGATGGAGAGAAACAGAGAGATTTCTGCAAACATTTATTCCATACACTCACAGAAGAAAAGGCAATGAACCAGTTATGCTCAGATGGTTGATTCAAGTTTTTAGTGGGTTGTTTTCCCATGCTAAGTGACTCAAAGAATAAGGTACAAATTATTTAATTCCCCCACATTTTTGACAACTCCATTCTGTACATGACAATCTTCCATTCTTTGTAGCAAACTAAGGGAGGAATTGGACTTTGAGTCAGAAGGACAACACATTCCAATAAGACTTAACCCTTGGGTCACCAATGGCATGTCGAGGTCACCAATGCCTGCATCTGGCCAAATCCAACAATGGATCTTAATTCTTATCTGAGTATCTCAGTAGCAGTGACACTGTGCATCCTTCTCCTTATGAAATGAAATACTTTACCCCCTTGGCTTCTGGTCCATCCCACATGCTTTGCTTTCCGCCTCCCAGTCTGGCTCTCCACTCTCTTTCGTTGGGCTCTCCGCTTCTTCCCAAACTTCACATGTGGGCATGCCCCACAGCTCAGTCCCAGCCTTCTGGTTTCCTATGTGTGATATTATCCAGTCCCATGGCTTCAAAGGCAACCTATATGCTGGTAACTCCTAAATTTTATCTTCAATCTCAACATTTCTCTTATTGGGAATCTCGAACCCAATGTGTTCAAAATGGAATTCCTAATTTTTTCCCTTAAAACTACCCCTGTTTTAGTCTTTTCCAACTCAATAAATGACACTACCATTCACCACTGTGTTCAGACCAAAACCCTAGAATATTTTCTAACTCTTCCTTCTTTCATGCTTCACATTTACTGAACCAGCAAGTCCTCCCAACTCTGCCTCGAATCTGAGTTCTTTTTACCACCTCAATTGCTACCATTCTCATTTTTGCCTTGATTATGCAATAGCCTCTGTGATAGATTGTTCCACAGTTTCGAAGCATTCCCCACTCTTGGTGGAGGATTATATTTCCCCATTCCAATGATGCCAGGCTTAGCCACTTGACTTGATTGGTCAACGAAGTTTAAAGGAAGTGATATGTATCATTTTTAGGCAGAAGAGTTCACAATTAGCATGTGATTCACTGTAATCTCTTTTGTCTCACCCATAAGACCAGCAACTTTCCAGATAGTGGAGATAATGTGTGGCAGAACAACAAAACATGAAACATTGTTGCCATAGCATTACTCAGCCCATCCTTGATTAATACACTTCCAGCTTGACTCGCTAGTCCAATGTCATTGCCCTTCCCCACCACCTGCACAATAAGTTCTCTACATAGTAGACAGAAGCCATTTTGAAAGGGTAAGTCAGATTTTGTCATTTCCCTTCTCAAAGTCCTCCAAAGGCTTCCCATTTAACTTAGAATGAGGTTGTTTATTATTCTCATCTTGTTCTATAAGCCCCTTTGTTAATGAGTCCTAGCCCATTTGACAGCATCCCTTCCCCATCTTCCTCTTGCTCACACCCCTCAGTCCACACTGGCTGAGATGATTGGTGTTATGTGTCAACAGGACTAATCACAGGATGCCTGGGTATTTGACTAGCGTATTCTGGGTCTATCTGTGAAGATGTTCCCGGATTAGCATTTGAATCAATAGACTGAGTAAAGCAGATTGTCTTTCCCAGTGTGGGTGGGCCTCATCCAATGACTGAGAGGCTGAATAGAACAAAAAAGGTAGAAAAAGGGAAAACTCCAGCCTATTGAGCTGGAACATCGGTCTTCTACTCTTCATCTGGGATTTATACTATTGGCTCTCCTGAGTCTCAGCCCTTGGGACTCAAAACAAATTACACCACAGGCTCTCCTCAGTCTCCAACTTGCAGAGAAAAGATTGTGAGACTTCTCAGCCTCCAAAATCACATGAACTGATTCCTTATAATAAATATATAAACATGTATATACATATAGATATATATGACACACACAGTAGATAGATAGATAGATATACTGTTGGTTTTGCCTCTCTGGAAAACCTTGACTAGTACAATTCCTTTCTTGCTGTTCCTTAAATATACTAAAAATCTATCCACTCCAAGAAAAAAAAAATACAGATGTATTGACAGCAAAATTCTCCTAAAGAATCAAACAAACCAAACCACATTACCCTTTGCAGTTCATTCTAATGAAGTCCACAATTAACAGGTTCTACCCACACACACACACACACACACACACACACAGAGAGCTTCTAGTTAGTTTTTAAGTGTTCCATTTTAAAATGTGAGCATCAACCAATGATCTCCAGGACTTTAAGGAAATTCTCTAACTCAAAAAATAGAGGTCAAAATATTAGGGGAGGGGAAAGCAACTTGTAGAATACTATGCAGGAAGATAATCAACTGAAAGGAGATTATCATTAACATCCTTTGAGAAGTAGATGTTATTGTATTAACAAAAATAATTCTATCAAAAGTAAAACAATTTCAGACCAAAAGAGAGTTCTTAGAAATTCAATGAAATAGAAAGAAAATTTAAACAGAAGGATCAGAAGATAAAATTAAGAAGATTTCTTAGAAAGTAGAGTGGAAAATCAAAGAAATGGAAAATATGATAGAAAAGAACTTTAAAAATCAGTCTAGGAGTCCATCATCTGAATAAGTAAAGTTTCAGAAACAATGAGAACATAGAAAATAGAAGAAAGGAAAATGCAAAAATGTAATTCAAGAAATTTCCTAAAACTGGAGGGCATGAGTTTCTAGATGGAAAGAGCATGCTAAATACAAAATACAATAGATAAAAACAAGTCCATACTAAAATTTATCTCATGAATTTCCAGAACAATGGGGACAAAGGAACAATATTAAAGGTTTCCAAAAAAGTAAAAAGGGTCACTCAAAAAATCAGGATGACTACGGATTTCTCGACTTCAGAGTCCTATAGAAGAATCATTTCCAGCCTAGAATTCCATACCCAACAAAGTTATCGATTCAAGGTTAGGGTGGGACACAAACATTTCCGACATGATAGGTTTCAAAATATTTACTTCCCTTGCACCCGTTTTCCCATCTAAAACTAGAAGGTAAGCCAAGAGAGAGGAAGATATGGGGTCTGGGATATGAAAGCATCAACCCAAGAAAGAGCCGAAGGAATCTCAGGGACAAAGATGAAGGGAGATCCAAGAAGAACAGCTGCACACTGAGCCTAGAAAGAAAATAGTCCAGATTGGAACAGCTCAGAAGAGCACAGAAGACCAAACAGATGGCCTTGTAGGAATACCTGATGTGACTGAATGAACTGAGAGGAGATTTAAACAATTGAAGAGAGAGTTTGGGATGAAGTTGTGTTAGAAAACAAAGCAAAGGAGGAAAAAAACAATATTAACTATTAACTCCAAGAAAACCTAGCAGTCATGAAAGAAAACAAAAATAATCACGTCCAGCTGTGAATAGTGTTTATATAGACCTGATAATATACACACTAAATATTAACATAAGCAAAATTACGAAATCACAACAGTGAGATCATGGGAAGATGGGAGGTCAGGAATTGCACATGGTAGAGCAGGGTGGGGGGGGTCAAAGAGAGCTGACACAATGAGAAGAGAAGAGATAATGCCTGAAGCTGAAAGAAGAGAAGAAAAAAGGAGTAGTATAATCATAGTTTAGAGATAAGGAGATAACATCAAAATAAACGCCTAAAAGAGTTAAACATGTTGAGTGTAGAGAACAGAGGGATGGTGGAGCAATGACAAGCTGCTGTATTTTAGAGCGCCTTGTGAACCCTGTTATAGACTGAATGTCTGTGTCCCCTCACATTAATGTAGTGAAGCCCTAATCTCCAATGCAATAGTATTTGGAGGTAGAGCCTTTGGGAAACAACGCTTAGATGAGGCCATGAGTGTGGGGGTCCCCGTGATGGGATCAGTATCCTCATAAAAAGAGGAAGAAAGACTAGATCTCACTCAGCCTCTCTCCCTCCCTCTCACACTCTCTCCCTTTTTGCCATGTGAGGACACAGAGAGAAGGGAAGCCAAAAATGAACCATCATCAGGAACCAAATCTGCTGGCACCACGATCTTGAACTTCTCAGCCTCCACAACTGTGAGAAATAAATGTCTGTTGTTTAAACCACCCAGTCTACGGTATTTTGTTATGGTAGCCCAAGCAGACTAAGACAACTCCTAAAATTATGTAAGTGCATAACTTTGATGAAAATGAAAGCTACATTTTAAAATGATCATGCATCAACAGTGAATTAAAAGGATGGTTTTAATTTGGATTCCCTTTGTTATGTGCACACATAGACACAGAGCACCATTTGGGCAATACATTTTGCAAAGCATCTAAATGCATGAAAATATTTCAGGGAAGTGTTAATGATGGCCTGAGCCAATCTGTCTGTTGTAAATAGTTCTCAGGAAAGTATACTAATTAGAGCTAGGATAGGCAAATGATACAACAACCCATCAATCAGCAGCACTTGCTGCTCAACTATTGAATATGTAGCAATAGATAGTCAGCATTCTGTGGGGTAAACAACCTAGTGTAAGATAGAGTTTCTGGCACTAAAGATTTTATTATTCAGGGAAAGACACGGGACATAAACTTCTGTAAACTTAAATGGCAATACAATTTTATAAATAATGATTCATTAAAAAGTAAAAAGATGTCATAAGATAATGCATGACTTCTGTTAAATATATGTAGGAAACCATAGATGTGTTAGTGTTTAGAAGAGATTAGGATGCAGGGAAGGAATCTTGGGGGTAAAGATATTAAATGTAGGTCTTGAGGGAAGGGCTGGACTTGAAGGGATAGGAAAGGAGGAATTCAAAATGTGGATCCAAGAGAGCAAGAGGTGGTCTTGGGACCATGCAGAAATTGTGGGATCTAGAGCCAAGGCATTTGAATGAGTCCACTAACCAAGGTGGGAAGGCAAAGACTTAGGCTTGGCCTAAGAAAAACCACATATTCAGAAAAAAATAATCCCATCACCCACAGTAAGGCCAAGAATCCAATCAGGTGTTCTGCTGGGATGTGTATCCATCATGTTATGAGATCAAAAAACCCCAGAGATGGTTTCTGATCCATGTTACAGGCCCAGAGTCCCTGTAAATAGAAATTACCTCTTGTAAAAATCATTAATTAGGACATTGCTTCGATTCTATTGTAAACAATAAAAATATGTTCATGGACTTCTGTATTCAGATGAAAGCACTAGGGTGTGATTTATTGGGAAGACTATTCTCCAAGGAAATATGAAAATGCAAGGCTTACATTTTCATAAAGTTCAAATGTATTACCTCTTCAACGTTGTACTGAACTAAAACAACCTCTGTTCAGACAAATAATTAGAATAGGCATGTAAATTAGCAAAAAATAATGTTCTGCCATTTATGATAGCCCTTGGAGCCCACAATAAAAGATAACTAGAACAGTGGGAAGTCAGAAGCATTTTCTATAAGTAGCTATCACCAGACAAACCTACACATATGTTTGTCACTCAAAAAAACTACAACAATAACTACTGCTTTGATTTGCCGGTCATTAAGGGAGAGCTGGGGGCAGATATAAGAAGACAAGTCACGTCGGGAGGCTGTGACCTGTTTATATCCTGTTCCAAAGAGCAGGTAGCTGTATCCACCAGTGCCCAGAAGAGGGCAGACAAGAGCTGCTCAGGTGGAATCTTCCTTAGGACACCAAGTTGGTACCAGTCAGGGAAAACCATCCTCTCCAGCCTGAACAGCCAAGATCAGAATCAGCCCAGAACTGACCGGTGAAAGAGATGGAGCAGGGAGAAGCAAGGGTGGGTAACATGGAAAAAGGCAGCTGAGGTAGATAAAGAGCCAGACCAAGAAGAATCTTGGAGAACACAGAGAATGGAAAATAAAGACGGCCGCCAGAGGTCAAAAGGATCTAGACTCAGGACACAGCAACTCTGATCATGCCACGCCCGGGCTCAGAAGCTTTCAATGGCTCCCTCCTTCCATAACACAAACCCAAACACCTCAGCCTAACATTCAAGGTTGCCCTACAGTCTAGCCCTAACCCACTTTAGGATTTACTGGTGGGTTGTGTTGTTTTGTTTTGTTTTGTTTAAGGATTTATTCATTTTACAGATAGAGTGCATGTGCGAGCAGGAGGAGAGGCAGAGAGAGAGGGAAAGAAAGAGAATCTACAGCAGACTCAGAGCCCGGAGCCCAGTGAGGGGTTCAATCCCATGACCCATGAGATCATGACCTGAGCAGAAACCAAGCATCGGATGCTCAACCAACTAAAGCACCCGGAGCCCCAGGATTTATGGGGTTTTTTAATCACACACCCAAGATGCCAACCAAACCAGAGATGACTTCCATCCTCTGTGTCTCTGTTCCTGCTGTCCCTTCATTCACTCATACACACTGAGTGACCACTACACACCAGTGGTGGGAGGGACACAGGATCAGTAAGATGAAGCGCCCACTTTTGAGGAGGTACCGGGAGGAGACAGATATCGATACACAGTGACAGGTGCTACAGTGAGAATAAGCAAGGGAGTTTATGGAGTGGAGAGAGGAGTGGCTAACTTCCTGGGGAGGGGACTGTCTCCCTGAAATGTGTTTCCCTCTCCCCTCCACAAGTCCAACCCCTCAGTGCCTGCTAGAGAGCCATCTGTTATTTCATCTGTCCTCCCACCTTCCCACCCTCCTGAAAAGAGTACCCCTCTCCTCCTTTGGAAACTGCTTCTCATTCTCTTTTCCAGGTGAGCTTAGATGGCACAGGCTGGTCAGTCCTATTACTTCCTCCCACTGTCCACTGTCGTTGGTTTAACGAGTATCCTCCAAACTAATCACATTTCTTCTCCGGATGTGTTTTTTTCCCTTTCGGGATCAGAACGGTAGCTCCCTCTTTCCCCTGGATTGGAAGCTACCAGAATGCTTTCCAGAGCTTCTGGTGCCGGGTCCCTTGCCCCACCGGGGATTCTGGGAGAATGAACTAAAGAGAACGAGAAACCTGGCGCTGAAATCCCAGGACCCAGGTGCACGGAATCAGAGCTGGCCTGCACTGAACTGTGTGTAATATGAGCCCAACTCCAGGACTTACAAAGAGGGGCTCGTTATTCTCAGGTGGCGTGTGATTGAAAGGCTGGCAGGAGAGATCTGGTTTGCAGCCTCCCTGGTGACACCAGAGACCCAGCCCTCTCCTGCCATTTTGCTCCACTGTCCTCGTAACCTGGCTCTCCTTCTCATCTCCCAGGATGACTCCTGCATCTCTAGGTCTCATATCCACATTCCAGGCAGAGGATAGAAAGCGTAAGCCAGCTAAGTGAGAGGATTCCCAGATGTGCTGCCCGTACATACCTACTTACATCAGAAAAGGGTCACACAACCACCCCGAGCTGTAAGGGAGCCTCAGGAGTTGAGTGCTTTTAGTTGGGCACATCGAGAAGACGGAGAGAATGTGCGTTGGGTAGGCAACAATTGGGTAGGTGTTTGCCACAACTCCCCAGTCGCCTGGTTTGCCTTTCTAAGTCCACAGTCTTCCTTTTTGCTGAAGCTAGTGTGAGGTAGGTATTTATAACATTCAGTAAAAAGCCATGACTAATATGCCTGCCGAATGTCACCGCCACCACCTGATCCATCTGCATCAGAATAATCTTGCCTTTGATGTCCCACAGCAGTCTGAGGCAGGGCAATCCCAGGGACGGGGTTCATCCCACGGGCAGCCAAAGCAGGCAGAAGGACGCTGTGAGTGTGACTGCTGGGACGTAATGCCCCTCTCCCCCAGCCTGGCCTTACAGAGGACCAAGAAAGGGCCATCTTTAAAGCCATCAGTAAGATGAACTTCTACCTAGACACTGTTACTGACCCCACCCCCTGAGCCCAGCAATGCTACCCAGGCCTTGTTGGTAAAAAAGAGGGCCTCCATCACTATTCGCCACTGAAACTCTTAGTGAAATTCAATATGGTACCTCTATGGGATGGAACACGACACCACAAAGAAGAGAATGGGGAAGTTCTGTGTGTATCAATGTGAAATACTTGCCGAAAGTCATTAGTAGGGGAAAGAGCCAACTGCGAAATGGTGTGTATAGGAGATAATCATTTGTGTTGAAAGGAAAAAAAAAAAAAAAACAGATGTGGGTATAGATATTTCTTCCTGCCTCAAATATCTCAGGGAGGATACACAGTGCAAGAGACGGATGCCTTTCGCTGCCTCCAAAGTGAGGAATGGGGAGCCTAAAAATAGAAGGGAGCCATCTCTTTTCACATCCTGTAAACCTTTTCAAGTCTGGACCTCGTGCAGTCTATCTAAACCTATCTGCTCTTATTTGGATCGGGAAAAAGAATGGAAATACATTTCTTGAAGTAAACACATTTGTGGTCTGTGGTGGTAATGCCTAGTTTGGGGTCTGGAGTAGTTTGGTTTTCCAAGGCGGAACAACAGGAAGGAGGAAACTGGCAGCCAGGGCTGCAAAGAAAAAAAGAAAATTAGCACCCACTTAACAATAAAATAGAAAAATTGTCTTTTGATTAATGGATGCTTTTTTCGTGTTACTCTCAAAGCATTTACAAACTTGGGCTCACTCATCCTCTCTCTCTTTCTCTTCTACAAGGTGTAGAAAAATTGATTGAATTGCTTTCTGCTCAGAAGGGAGGAGAGGCTTGAAGGACCCACGGAGCCTGGCCTATTCCAGTGTCCTGGAGTCAGGCCACTAGGCCTGTGTCCAGAATTCCCTTTCTTCGGCTCTTTATTCCCAGAAGCTGCTCCAACATGCTTCTCTACTGAAAACTGCTGTTTCTTCCTTTAGACCAGGGGCCCGAAAACTTTCTCTAAAGGGCCAGATTCTAAGTATTTTAGGCTCCAAGGGCCATTCGCTCTCTGCAAGTCCTCAACTCTGCCAGTAGGGGGTGAAAGCAGCCGCAGACAACACACAAACAAACCAACCCGCTGTGGGGTCAACACAATTTCATTTACAAAAACGGGCTGTGGGCTGGCTTTGGCCTGCAGCCTGCTCTTTGCCTACCGGTTCTTTGGACCCCCAAGAAAATCTGTCATCAACTAGACATCACGCTCTGCACTACAGTTTTGCTTAACGGTTTACCCTTCTGTCTTCAAGGACAATCTCAATGCAGATTCCTTGAGAATGAAGACTTTTTTCTTCCTCTTTAATGCCCATCCACTAGCCTGGATAGCCACTGAATTGGCCCAAGGTCACTCAAGCCATCTGCCAGGGAGAGAATCCAGCTCAGAGCTGACTGTCCCAGGGCCACATCTGTCAAATCTGACACCAGCCCTTGTACCCCAATTGCTGTCCAGAGGCCCCCAATCACAATGTCACTGTCTACCCCACTACCATGAGGTCTCTGCTTACAGTGGCTCCCGGAATAACCCAATTAGAGCCCCTTCTCTAAATGTTTGAATTTTTCTAAGTTTTTTTCTAAGTGTCTGAATTAAATAACATTCAAAGATATCATATTCAGAAAGCAACATTATTGAATGTGAAGGCCACACTTGACGGCCCACTGACCCCATCGCTCACACATTGCCTACTTGCTTTGTGGTTTAATAATACTTTTTTCGGGGTGCCTGGGTGGTTCAGTCGGTTAAGCGTCTGCCTTTGGCTCAGGTCAGGCTCCTTGCTCAGTGGGGAGTCTGCTTCTTTCTCTGCCCCTCCCCCCAGCTCATGCCTATGCTTTCTCTCTCTCTCTCTCTCTCTCTCAAAAATAAGTAAAATCTTTTTAAAAATAATGATAATACTGTGTTCATTGCTATTAGTTTTCTTGTCTACTTTCAACATTCATCAGTCGCACACAAACATTTACGGAACAGCTACTAAATGCCAGGTGCTTTGAGCATTTTAAAATGACATTCGAGGGAAGAAAAAACTTTTACTTTCCATTTACTTTACCTGGGGCTTGATCAGGACCCTGAGATCAAGAGTGGCATGCTCTACCGACTGAGCCTGCTGGGTGCCCCTCTTATCCTTGCATTCTAAGATTCATTTCTGCACTAGCATTTTTATGCTTCCAAGATCAAGGCCTCTGTATTCCAACACTTGATAACCCAAAAAAGATCCAGTCTTTCTTGGTCCCCTGCCCATCATGACTGGATCACTGCCTCCAACACCGGAAAGGCAAGTCTACAAAAGGCAGCCTTGTCAACCCGGCAGCTGGCCAGGCCTGCTGTTCCTTCGGTTCCCAGTAGGGGGAGCAGTTGTTCCCTCCATCCGCTCCAGGGGCCTCCTCAGTCCCCAGCTCTTCTCTGTGGTGGGAGGACCTAGGAGTCTCTCCCCAGAGCTTCAGTCGTCCAAGTCTCCGCAGCATGACACCACCGTCCCAGCTTTCTGATGCTGCTGAAAATGCAAAGAAGGGAAATCCCACTGAAGTCTGTCCTGAAAGTTAGCTGAGCCTCTCATCTGACTGCCTTCAGCCATCAGCCCTTAAAGTCTTAAGGAAAATGAGTGATGACTTGAAGCTGTCATCATCCTTGGGAGCCATTGGGCTTTCTTCCCTGATTCAATCACTTCTTCCCTTACCTCCCGGCCCACCTTCTAGAGCCTGCCTGGGACCTGAAAAGTACACTTGAGAAGTGACTAATGTGACTACGGAACTGAAATTGTATTTTATTTAAACTAAGCTAAATTTAAAAACAGATACTTACCTCAGGTATTGAAAAACTTTAAGTTCGTTTGGAACTACGTGGGTGGGTGAATCTGTTTTTTTCAACTGCAAATTTTATAAAATTGAAATACACATCAAGTATTTTTGATGAAAATGGAGTGTCCAGATTGAGATGTACTGTGAGGATAAAATATATCAAAGATTTTGACTGCTTAGTGCAAAAAAAAAGGAGGAGGAGGAGGCCAACTATCTCATTCATAATGATTTGTATTGATCACATGTGAAAATGGTATTTTAGATATCTTGGGTTCAATAAAATGTATTATTAAATTTCACTGTTTCTTTGTCCCTTTTTGACATTATTTTTCTACCGGTTGGCAGTTGTTCTAGACTCTCAGCCAGTTTTCCTTTGCACTGGGACACTGGCCAGAAACTCCTGGCAGCCCCTGGCAAGGCTGCCCTCCTGGTGTTGAGGGAGGTGTTTTCAGAAGAAACCACTCGGCCTTCTGAGGCTTCACTGTGATGAAAGGCAGAAAGAAGGATGGTCCGCAGGTAGAACTGGGCCTAATTTCCTATAGAAAAGCCAGCTCTGTTGCCAGTGCAGCCCCCACAAGGGGATGACAGACGCATGGTCCTGGCCCTCCGGAGACAACGGCTTGATAGAAGGCTCCTGCTGTGGAAGCCTGAGTGCCGTTGCATGGGACACTCTGGAGCATCTAACTCAGCCAGAGAAGCAGGGAACTCTCCCCAGGGGAGGTGGCAGTTGGGCAAAGTGGTAGCAGACTCAGAAGTCTGTCCTGCTGGCCCATGTAGTAGCCACAACCCCCTGCTAAGCAGAAGCACGACACGGCCATCATCACCCCTCCCCCTCCCCCTCCCCAAGGCTTGGTTTCCATCCTGTCCAACATGAGGGTTTGAGCAGGCTCGACTGCAAAATGTGATGATTCAAAACAACAGCCAGTTTCTGTACATGCATTGGCAGAGAAGTGGGGCTTCAATCAGGCCAAGGCCAGGCCTGCACCTTGCCCCCGTAGAGCAGAGCTACCTCAGGAGTCCATCTCCATGGCCAGCAGCAAGCCCAGGTCTGCTTGAAATGCAGGCCAACTGCTCAATGAAGAGACACAGAAGGGAAGGTGGCTGGGCCAGGTAGTGCCAGCCCTCCCAAAAGAACCAGCGCTGGGTCGACAGCTTTCTGCAGCTGCCTTCCTTGTGTCCCGGGAGCACCTCCTTTCCAGGAGGCTCTGAGTTGGAAACACACAAGATGGATTTGGGCACACATCCCCAATCGCAAATGCCAGCAGGGTTGGAATATCCAGCAAAGTGTTTTCCAGGCTGCTGGAGACACCTGGGAGGAGGGGCTGGAGAGAGCCCCGTAGTCAAAACCCAGAACACCAACCCTGATACTGACTCAGCCAACAGCGAGCTCAGTGCCTTAGGACAGGATAAGAGCTACGTGCTTGTGTAACCTGCCATGTGTTAGGGCAAACAGGAGTGTAAATAAAATGCAGTGGTGAGGAGAGATGACCCATTTACCTCCAGCTTCAGGGATGGGGAAGGACTTCCTGGCAGGGTGGCATTTAGGAGAACAAGTAAGGACAAAGTCTGAGAGGAGAGCCATGGAGGCTACAGTGAGGTGTGTCTCCCCTTGCATCCCGCCAAGTTCAACTTCCATCTACCTCCTCTCACACACCCTCTGCAGCAGGGAGCTGACTCACCTCTGTTCTCAGAGACATGAAGCTTGTCCTCTACACTCAGCACTTGATTATTCGCACTTAATGTCCTCACATTTATTACCATCAAGAACATTTTTGATGGTCTACCACTGTCGTGCTCTGTGAGTGTCTCACCTCTCCAACATCACAGTCAGTGAATATAATTGATACTTTTTCGTATTCCCTGCCAGCCTGCCATACAATGTCCGGACTGGAAGGGACCCGGAAGATCATTCCGTCCAGACCCCCAACTTTCTCTCTCCCCGCCATGCCTCTGCAAGACCGATGTGCCTACTGTCTGTCTCTTTATTCTGTTTGTGCAAAAACAGAACATGAAAAGCAAGTTCTTTCTATTTCCACATCAGCTGATATTCTAAGATAAGAGCTGACTGCTTCCCATTTCAAAGTGAGGAGTAAGACCACCAAGACTTAGGGTAAGCCAACATGACTTAGGTTGTAAAAGCCCAATTTAGGGGTGCCTGGCTGGCTCTCTTTGTAGAGCATGCGACTCTTGATCTTGGGGTTTTGGGTTTGAGCCCCATGTTGAGATAGAGTTTATTTAAAAAAAAAAAAAAAAAGCCCAATCTACCTACCTCTGGAAACTTAAAGCAGTCAGAGAGGCAGAGAGAGGGGTTGGTGTTAGGTAAGGATTTGGGAAGTGAGCTGTCGGTGTCTAGACTCCCACCCCTCCTGTGAGGGCTCCATCCAAGGCAAAGGGGCTTCAGCAAGACCTCCCAGAAGGCTCGACGCTTGTTCCCTGGAACATGTGGAAATCAGTAGACTGGTGTCCGATCACACTGAGGAACCCAAAGGGCCAGTGACTGTGGCTGACTAGTGGCACTGAGGGTGGTGCGAGGAGAGGTTGTGTTGAAGGTGGCTCGCTTCCCCCAAGTCGTCAATGCAAAACATGTGTGAAGGTTTCCGTGAGCCAGAACTAGCCAGATGCTGGGGCAGCAGGGGAGGGAGAGGTCGTGCAGGAACAACCAGAAGAGACAAAAGCTCCTGGTCAAGCAAACCTCAGGCACCCACCAGGAACAGGAAGGGACCAGTTGCCAAGGACCCGGGAAGGAAGGCACAAGAAAACCCAGGTGGCTAGAATAACGCCAGTCTGATGAGTCTTTTCCTGCCTCTTTCTTTTCCTCTCCCTCATCCAGTTCTGGAGGAACCAGAGGAAGCCCTAAATGAAGTGTGGGCGGAGAATGGAAGCACCCAGTGAAGAGAAAGAGACAACAGCCCCACACCCCTTCTCACTACAGGGGCCAGCCTGATGCAACTGAGAAAGGAAATGGGGAGAAATACTCATTTTCAGTGAAGACTGAAGAGTCTGAGCCCTGACACTGAAGAGGACATACTAATTAGTGGAGACTGGGTTTTTGTGAGAGCAGGGAGTAGATGCCTTTTCCTTAGGTAAGAGTGACAAAAGCCCTGGGACTTGCTACAATTCCATCAGGGCACAGGATAAACACTGCAGGGCAGGTCTGGTAGGACCACAGGAAGCCAAGAATACAACACATTTCTGGTAGATCCTACAAGTACCTCCCTGTTCAGTGGGATGATGACATACATATACAATTGCAAAAATTCAGATTGTACTCTATATGGTATTCAAATATTTTCCCTTCAACGAATAATGTATCATGAAGGGTTTTCCCTTGGAAGAAAATACTCTTCTATGAGTTGAGCATTCCACCATATGGACATGCTGTAATTTATTTATCCAATATCTATCCAATGTTTGCTCTTGCAAATCACGCTAAAATCAAATATCTTATGCATAAGTCTTCGTATACATATTTGCTTCGTTCCTAAAGATAAATTCCAAGGAATGGGATTGCTAGATTAACAGGTAGAAATGTTTAAGGCTTTTTATCTCAATTGTCAAAGAGCACAGGGTCCAGAAATACATTTTCATTGAGGAGGATTGAGTGGTCCAGACAGTCCGGCAGACGTTGAGTATTTCCTACAATCTGCATAGCTCCTCTCACTCGAACACACATGTATACAGAATTCATTGTATACATTTGTATAGTGTCTCCCTCCCCATTCTTTCACAGGATTAATTTATTGGGGAGATGGTATGGAGTATAATCAAAAGCACAGATTCTAGAGTTGGACGTGGCTCCCCTACACAGTAAATGTGTTACTGAAGCAAGTGTTACCCTACCTCTGGGTCTCCTCCTTTGTAGACTTTCTGTTATGGCTGAATGTGTTCCCCGTAAATTCATATGTTGAACTACTGACTGCAAGCATCTCAAAATGTGACTGCATTTAGAGAACTGGTGTTAAAGAGGTAATTAAGTTAAAATCAGGTTGTTAGGGTAGTCCAATATGACCAGAGTCCTTAAAGAGGGGCTTAGGGTGCAGACAACACATAGAGGAAAGACCATCTGAGGAGACAGCCATCTCCAAGGCAAGGAGAGAAATCTCAGAAGAAACCAACCCTGCTGACACCGTGATCTCAAACTTCCAGGTTCCAGAACAATGAGACAATAAATTTCTGTTAAGTCACCCAGTCTGTGATACTTCGTAATGGCAATGCCAATACAAACAAATGTACTTTCTAAATTCGATCAGTAACTAAAAGTACTTAACAAGAAGCCTCAAATTCAGTAAGTGATCAATAAATAATGTCATGAGTTATCGTTTCCTGTTCTTACCTTACTGAAAGGCTGAATCCAGATCAGATAAATTAGTGGTTCTCAACAGGGAGTGATTTTTAGCAACACCTGGACACATTTTTGGCTGTCTCAGACTGGGGAGAGGAGTGTCGCCAGTATCTAGTGGGTAAACACCGGAGAGGCTTCTAAATTTCTATGCACGGGACAGTCCCCCACAACAAAATGTCAGTATCGCTGAGGTTGAGAAGTCCTGAGCTAAACCAACCCTGGCATTCCCCTGGGTGCCAGCTCTTCCATCCAGATGAGCCTTGGTTTGGGGAATACCACTTCCGTGTGGCATTTCCCTCACACAGATCTGAGGCCATCTGCTCTACCAACCAGAGAGGCGTGGCCTTACCTGCTTCCCTCTCAGTCTAGCACGTAATGTGACATGGTAGAGAGGAATTTAATTACCAGGTATATTAGCAAGCTTCTACTGCAGTCCTCCTGCCTAAGAATCACCAATCTATGAGGCAAACAAAACAAACATTTGTATATTGCTCACAGCTTTAGAGGTGGCTGGGTTAGTTCTTCATCAACCTGTGGATCAAGTTCAAGTCTGCCTCATACATCTCATTCTGGAGCCCACGCTGGAGGAACCCCAAGAACTGGGGCATGTTCTTTCCATGGTAGAAGGTCCCAGAAGGGTGAGCAGAAACAATGGTGTCTCCTGAGTCTCAGAACTGACACGCTTACTTCAGCCCACATTCCACTGGCCAAAACCCGCTGGTGGCTCCCTGTTACCTACAGGATAAAGTACCAATGTCTTAGACTGCCTTCAGGTCTTTTTTGAGATCAGACTATGGTGGAAAAGCATTTTTCAAAAGTCTTCAGCAGAACACAAAAGGGCTTCATTGTCCATCTCTTTAGCTCTCTCTGGCTATGCTTGCAGTTTCCAAATGGGTCTGACATACTATTTCACACCAACGGGACTTTGCAGATGCTGCCAATCTTTCCAGCCCGCCCACCCAGAGTGCTTTTTCCCCATCTGCACTTGGAGAATTCCTCATTCTCCAAGTCCGAGTGCACGTGTCTCCTTTTCTGCAAACACCCAGCCCAAACAGCACTAAATGCTTTGCTTTGGCTATCACTGGACATAGATTCAATGTCAGGGCCCTTCTCACATGTCATTGCCCTTATCTCTGCACACTTAGGGAGCACTCTGCAGATAACAACAGTGCTCTATTCATTCTCAGGTCCCTAGCACCTAAGGACTCAAGATTTGTTGACGTAATAAGCAAATTATTCATGAATGAAGAAATGAGTGAATGAATGAATGCTATATGCCATTTCAGGTATGTATACTTCTCATTAATTTACTCAGACAGGAAGGTGCCTCCTGAAAACCAGAGGCCTCCTCTTTTCCTTTTATGAACCCAAACTCAGATTTTAAACTGAGAACATTATCATTCATTTCTCAATCTACCTTGCCCTGAGGTGTGCCCATGAAACTAAGTTCTAGCCCATGATGCATAAGCAGAAATGTTGTATGTGTTATCCTGAATGGCTGCTTAACAGGAAAAGGGCGAGCCTTTTTTCATTCCTCATTTCTGCTGCCTAGAATCTGGATGTGATGGCAGGAGCTTTAGCAGCAATCTTGGACCATAAGGATGGAAGGTACACGTGGCAGAGCAGAAAGACAGAAGATGTGTGGGTGTCTGACAATTCATGGAGCTGTCCTAGCAGCCCCCAGTACTTACCTCCAAACGTCTTTTATCTAAGACAATATACTCTTGTATGTTTTAGCCACAGTTGAGCCTTTTATTAATAAATAAAATTAATTCAAAAGTACACTTCAAAGATGGCTGCATCTTCACTGGATGAACACAACTTCATCTCAGTGCACATCTTCACACTCACTTTCCTGTCCATGGTTCTGGCTTCTCTCCGCAGTCATAAAGGACTGGTTAAAAAAAAAAAAAAAAAAAAAATCCTCTCATAAGCAGTTGTCTTGGCATTGCTGCTATTGGTCTCTCTTTCTACTGAAAACTCGGTGTGGGGGAAGGAAAAGCTTTACCACTAAGGTAGTGCCAGGAGATTTTTATAAATTCAGTTACTAACCTCTCTGGCAACAGGTAAAATCTGTCACCTTTCTCCTGGGCGATATTAACATTTTACATATAAAACCAAAATTCTTGAATACAGCTGTTATCCCCCACGGCTTCTCTAAACACCTCTCCAACTCACAAGGAAGACAACCCTTTACGCCCCACACTCTCCACAGGCTTAGCACACATGGCAGTCCTTTGTCCACCCGTCTCTGCCTACTTGATACGCTCCTGGTCTCCTCTGACTGCTGCCCAACTCCAGGGCCTCCCTACTCTCTGCACCAGTCTCTATGCATCCAGCCCTTTAACCACTAATTCCAGCTCCCCTTATCCACACCTGTCCGAACTAATCCAGTATCTCCATGGAACAATTAGCCTTCCAAATGGAGGTAATTTTTTCTCCTACTTATTCTCTCCATGGACAATGGACTGACAGATCGAGGTATAAAAGAGGCCAGAGATCACAGAGTTCATCCAGAGCAGGGATTTTCACAGTATTTATATTTTAAACTTGGAGGTCTTTGTTCAACTGAAATCTTAGAGGAAGCCAAATACGCAAAGCAGATAAAGTTAGAGCCACTAGAAATGGGAGAGAGTTTGAAGGGGACCCAGAGACCTGTTTGCTCTCCCTCCCCACCCAGCAGTTTTAGGGACCCCCCCCCAAAAAAAAAACCCTGGTCTTTATGCCTCAACATGCGCTCTTCTTCCTTCTGCCCAAGTGCGCCTCCCCTCGGCGTTTGAATGAAACATCCTGTCCTCCAATCAAGCTCCTAAACAAATGTCCCCTCTTCTGAAAGGCTTTTCCTTTCACTTATCCAAAGTAACTCCAACCCCAAGTCACAGCCTCTTCTTTCAGGCTACGTCACTCGTGTGTCAGCCCAGGTCCTCCGAGAAAGAGATGCCAACATGGGAGAAAAAATGCAAACATTTATCAGAGGGAACATAAGAGAAAGTAAAAGAAGGGACATGAGATGGGCTGGGAGAGCTGGCAGGCTACAATGAAGGGCTGCACCTGAAGGAAGGAGAATGTTGGTGGGAGGGAGAAGAGGTAAGGAGTCTTAGACCACAGCACAACTATAAGAAAATTTAAGAAAGACCATCAGAGAGTATCCAAGCTCAAGCGTCCCTTCCCTGAGTCCTGCATCTGTTAAGTGTCTCTGCCATACTCAGTGATTGGTGAAGAGCAGTTCCTGAGAAGCTTGGTCCCAGTCAAACACAGTGATGGAGCTCAGAGTCCAGCGGCTGAGGCTCTCTCAGTTACTGTATGCCCCACCTGCAGTATGAGTTCAGAGAGGCCCATTCTCACGGCTGCCGCATTTTTCTTCACAGCACTTTCACTATCTGACATGACATTTAGTGTTTGTTTATTATTGTCCCCCAGAGAAAATGTAAAGTCTGTGACAATAGAAAAAGCCTGGCTTTTTCACCACTGTATCCTCAGCATCTAGAAAATTCCTGGCAGATACAATGTGCTCAAAAAATATTTGTTGGGGGATGCCTGGGTGACCCAGTTAAGCAGCTCCCTTCAGCTCAGGTTATGATCTCAGGATCCTGGGATAGGGTCAAGCATCAGCCTCCTTGCTCAGCAGGGAAGCTGCTTCTCCCTATACCTGCTGCTCCCCCTGCTTGTGCTCTCTTTCACTCTCTCTCTTTCTCTAACAAGTAAATAAACAAAATCTTTGTTGGATGGATGGATGGATGGATAATTGGACAGCATGGGCCACAAAGGAGGTATAACATGAAGGGAACAGTGTGAAGATTTCAAATTGTGTGGTTGATCAAAGAAAAAACAAAAAGTATCTTTCCATCATGAGTTACCAGGGGTATGGGAGAACATAATAAAATTGAGGGGCCTCCAAAGATGTTGCCTTGGAGAAGATGTAGGATTCAGGGAAGCTATACAGGTAAGGGGAACTCAACCAAGAGTTTGAGGACATAGGACAGCTTGGTGGCCATCCAGGCTGAGAGAATTATATTTGCTTTTCTGAAACTAAAGGGAGGCAAACTTGTGGTCATGAAAAAATGAGAATATAATCTAACCTCCTCTCCTTAGAAGACACACACCACACATATACTCAGACACTGGACTTCTCTTGTGCAAGATCATGAAGACTTAGGCATAATGTTATCACTATACTCCTCTCCATCCCACCCCACACACAAAACCGCCACCATAACGGCACTGTTGTATAAGTCACTTTCCTGGCTACAAAGGCTCCAAACTCCCAAGACTCTAGATCACATGGGAATCTAACTCTACTATCTAAATTTCCATCAGGAAGCTCTGAGGAGATTAGACTTAAGGTAGCATGGATGTGAACATGTGGCAAGGAGAATGGCTTCTCTGTGAGTCAATACTGAAATCTAAAGTGATTTTCCTCCCTTATTAATAAAAACAAAATAGCACCAGCCCTATATAAGAATGTCTGCTCTTAATTTACAGGGCTTTCCAAAATACATGGGCTTTCTCGGCTATGGCAAGTTCAACTGATTTGTGTAACAAACCATAAAATTAAATGTATGTACTTAGGGGACTGGGGCTGCCAAATGGATTCTCCAAAGTAACTGTGCCTTTTTTGATTCGTTGCACCATTTTTAGCTAAAGCTGGTATAATGCTCTGAACACTTCAATAAAAACGGAATCTCACAAACGTCCAAGAAGCTAAGGGCAACCTCCAACTTTTAATAACAGAGTTTAGGCAGCCACTAAGGACCCAGAGAAGTCCACAGTGTTTGATGGATTTGAGTTTATGAAAGCAGCTATCGTTTTTGTCCCATTGACCCGAGGATGGGGTCAGAAAGGGGCCTCAGGGACCACAGCAGGAGTTGAGAAGGCGTAGCATGAAGGAGGGGTCTGTAAGCACCCACTACCCCTTTCCTTCTCCAATCAATGCACCACGCTTTCATCTGACATACATGCTGAGCTTTGTAGTAAGCTTTCATATGGTCTGAATCAACAATGTGAATAGCACTAGTCACTGAGATGACATAACATTTGTATCAGATCCTTCCCATAAATCCCCAGGGGGTTACCCATATAAGATTCACTGACATATTTCTTACTCCCCTACACTGAAGGCCTATTTCCTAAATAGAACAGACATTGTCTGGCACACACTGTTTACTGTAGCTCTTAGTGGAAAGGTTATTTTAAAAATAAATAAATAAGTACTATTTCAATGAACGTTTATTGACTTCTGACCCTGGGCTAGACATCAGGGATACAAAGGTGAGTATAAGATCATCCCTCGCCACAAATAACTTACAGAATAGAGGAGGCACAAAGACAACATGAATATATGTTGAATCATTTAGAATGTACTCACCTGAAAGTAACAGAATATTTCTGAAAATGTGACATTGGCAACAGGGGATTATTACTATATCTCACATATCAAAGAGGGTGAGGGAGAAAGCTCCTAATGTGGTTCAGCAGCTCTGGGATAGAAGGGATTTGCTTTACCCTCTCTCTGATTCTCTTGGCTTTCTCCTCATAGTTGCAAGATGGCTGCTGCAGCTCCAAACATCACTTCTCACAGAACTACATTCAACAGCAGAAACGGAAAGGCCGGGAGTTCTCTCCGTTATTTCTTTGTCGTCATGGAGGAAAACGTTTCCAAGAATCCCTTAGTGGATTTCGTGGAGAGGAATCTCTTTGAACAGGAATGGATCACATCCCAAACCTTAGCTGAAAGGCAGGCTGGGAAAGAAAAATGTCAGTTTTCTCAGCTTTTGTACAGGGAGACGCAGATTCTGCCAGTAAGTAAACGAAAGAAGGAATCATTGTGAGTGAGCAATCAACAGGGTCTGTCAGGCACAATGACAAGGAGGTATAAGGCTAACTGTGGAAGCATGGAGGAAGCACACCTATCCCACTAAGAGGAGAATCCCTGGAACTGATAACATCTCAGATGAATATTAAAGAATAAATAGGATTTCATGAGAGGAAGATGAAGATGATAAAAAGGATGGGTGGGCCAAGGTTCCCGGCAAAGGAATGATATAAGCAAAAGCAAGGAACAGTGAATGAGCAAGATGTCTGCATCAATTTAGTAATACTAAAGCATCTAGCAACAAAAAATAAGCCCTAGCATGTGTCGGAGACATGGTCATAAAGGCCTCCTAGGCTGTGTGCAGGAGCTTGAACCTGCAATATAGGCCAGAAATTGCAGATTCCAGAGCCAAGAGACCAAACACAACCTCCAGATGTGTTCTGCTGGGCAAGCACACAGTGTTTGCATCCTGAATGTAATGGCTGGAAGCAAGGTACTTCTCTCCCACTGAACCCTTTTCTACTGTCTTCCACTTGGCCTCCTTCCTTCATTTACATTGCCTCCTTATTCCCTTAAGACTTTTGAGCTTGCCTCCCCTGAGTAGGCAGGCTCTGGGGACCCATCATAGGATATTACACTGGGAAATGGTACTGGCATTTCTACATCTTATAGTAACCCCTCTGAACTCAACGGGGAAGTTAAGGTTATGAGAACCAGACTGGAGATAAGAAGATAGTAGAAGGTTTATTTTTCAGGACTCCTGGTTGCAAGTGTCAAAAAGACAACTCAAACCAGTGTGAATTATTAAAAAGGATAAATTAGTTCATGCAACTTTTTTTTGTTTTGTTTTAAAGTAAGCTCTATGCCCAACATGGAACTTGAATTCATGACCCCAAGATCAAGAGTCTTATACTCTGTCCACTGAGCCAGCCAGGTTCCCCCAACTTAAAAAAAAAAAAAAAAAAAAACACAAGAGAAAATCAAATTTAATAGGCGTACAGAAAGGGAATCCACACCAACAAGGAATTCCAAAGATGATGGGGCAACATGAAGCTTGTACGGGCTAAGGAAGAAGGTAGAGGCCTGAGGTCACAAAGGGAGAAAACCCATTAGCAAGAATGTAAAGGAAATGTTTCAGAAAAACAAGATATTCTATTATGCAGATGAGTTCCTTTGATGGGGGGGCATTAATACTTGTCTTCCTGTTGCAGGGTCTCCCTTCCAATGTAAATTTAGACAGTTACAGAGGAGGCAGAGCAGCTCTCTTGATTCTGCTGTGTTTTTATTACTTTTAACCCAAAATAATCTTCATACCAAAGCGGCACATTTGGGGCAACCTGCCCTGGGCCCCTACAGAACTCGGCCCCCCTCTGGAACCTCCCTAGAAGTTCTCCCTATGAAAAGTTGAGCTGTGAATTGTTCCATTTCATTGAACTCCGCTTCATCCTGACCACAGGTCAGTTCCGTTAAACTCATTTCAGGAGGTGATGATAAAGATGTGTTTTCAAAGGTTAGCCTATGGTTCAAGAAATCAGGGATCAAAAAAGAGGCATTTCTATGGAAACAAAGGGAAAAATGATGGTTAATGATCAGGTCATAATAGAAATCAGCTTTTGGGTCCTGACAAAGCCAGTAGAGAGGATTTCTAGATGTCAAGCCCGAAGCATCTTCAGATACAAGAACAGGCAAGACAGTCAACAGATTTCCCTGGTTTGTGGGTCAAATGTCTCGAGATGGTTAACAATCCCACACAGCAGCAGGCATGAGACTTTCTCCACATGAGCTGTCGTGGTGATTTCTCTGACGTTACATCAAGTCGTTCATATTCAGTTTGCAGGGCTTCAAGGCAAAGGGCAGTTTTAGTTCTCAAATGTATCCACCTCAGAGGTGGGAGAAAAATCAGACAGGTTAGTTTGGAGAGTAGTAGTCAGGAACTAGAAGAAATCAGGATCTGGTCTAGTTTAAAATAAACAGTATTCGAATCTAATATTTATTCCAGTATGTAACCGAAACTTTTTTTTCCTTCTATAATCACCCTCGTTTGTACCAAAGACAGGCGCATTAACGTGTGTGCAAAATCTAGTTTTGAATAGCTTGACCTAATTATTTACATAAGCACAGCAAGAATACTAATTGGACATGTAGGTTCCTTTTTTTTTTTTTTTAAGATATTTACTGGGGCACCTGGGTGACTCAGTCCGTTGAGTATCCAACTCCTGATTTCAACTTAAGTCATTCATTATCTTAGGGTCATGAGATTGAGTCCCACACAGGGCTCCATGCTGGCACGGAATCTGCTTCACAACCTCTGCCTCTGCCCCTCCCACCCCCACGTTATCTCGTGCCCACACGCTCGCGTGCTCTCTCTCTCTCTCTCTCTCAGGACTTTTTTAAAAGATTTTATTTATTTATTTATTTATTTATTTATTTGAGAGAGAGAGAGTGCATGTGAACAAGTGAGTGGGAGGAGGGGCAGAGAGAATGTCAAGAGACTCCACACTCAGTGCAGAGCCTGACTAGGGGCTCAATCTCATGACCCCAAGATCATGACTTGAGCCAAAATCAAGACTTGGACGTTAAACCAACTGAGCCCCTGGCCATATAGGTTCCTTTAAGCTTTTGCTACAACTTTTCATAAAGAATTTTTAGATTGAATTTTTTCCCTAAGATTTTTTTCCCTAAGATTTATTTATTTATTTTAGAGACACACACAGAGAGAGAAAGAGAGATCCCACGCTAGAAAGAGAGAAGGAGAGAATGAATCCTGAAGCAAACTCCCTGCTGAGGGCACAGCCAGATGCAGAGCTTGATCCTTGGACTCTGAGATCATTATCTGAGCTGAAATCAAGAGTCGGTTGTTTAACCAGCTAAGCCACCTAGGTGCCCCTAGATTGAACTTTTAATAGCCTCTCAAGGCCAGACACCCAACCAAAACTTGCATCAAATACTTGCCAGACTTTGCCTGCAATACCTATAGATTTGGTTGAATTCCTCTCTTCTCCAGATCCCCAACATATCCTGAGGTTCCTGCACCTGCCAGGAAGTGACCTTTACTTACCTGGTAAGGCTGCTGGAAAACTGCAAGCAAGGAAGGTATGAGGCCAACATCTCCATGGGACTTCCTCGGCTCCATAAAGTCAACCTAGTTCCTTAAATCTGTCTGGTCATATCTGAGTCTATACGTGTCTCAAATAGGACATTCCAGTCAAAGTCTTGATAATATAACCAATGTTTCCAATGGTGTCCTGTTACAAGGACGCCATAAAATATAAGAATACTATATATATAGTATTCTTATATTTTAGTTATATATAACTAAAATATAGTGTTATAAATATAGTTATATACAACTATATATATATATATACATACACACACACATACATGAATACTCACTGAGTTTTTTAATTTGAGAAGGTTCAAGTAGAAAGAATAAATATTTCAATTCTGCTTATAATGATATAATTAATCAAACTGCTATAGGTCAGTTAGCTCAAGAGAAAAGATTTACTTAGATCTGGAAAAAGACATTTTAAAAAGCCAGCAATGCTTTAAACGAAAAGTCATAAAAATTACTATTTTCCTTTTGCGTTTATTCAATCTCATGTTATTAATTGTTATTTTGCTTGAATCCAGCTTTACCATTAGTTTTGGAAATTCTTACCAAATTCAGTTTTATGATCTTTAAGTTTATCAGAAACTCACTCAAGAGTTCTTTTTCTTCTATGATCCTCACTAAAGAAGAAACACATTTGTAAGAATATCAGTGTAAACCCTAATGCAAAGGACAAGACTTAAAAATGGCCATGGTTAGGGGTGCCTGGGTGGCTCAGTGGGTTAAAGCCTCTGCCTTCGGCTCGGGTCCTGATCCCTTGGTCCTAGGATTGAACCCCACATTAGGTTCTCTGCTTGGCAGGGAGACTGCTTCCTCCTCTCTCTCTCCCTATCTGCCTCTCTGCCTACTTGAGATCTTGGTTTGTTAAATAAATAAATAAATCTTTTTTTAAAAATGGCCATGGTTAAATATTTAATTAGATTTCATTATGATGCAATCCACAAAGAAATTTGGCTATTTCTGTGACATACAACACTCACGATAATAACAAATCAGGATATCAGATTTCTAAGTATTTTATACATTTTTTAGAACAGTTGTTTAAATTGCATATCTACACAAATATAATCTTAACAAGATTTAGTATCACTTATCTGACAATGCTTCCTATTTAATTTATCATGCCAAATAAGTCTAATTTTTCATAAAATCTTTGAGATATTCCAGGAGCTCTCTGGAACATCTCAGTTAGACTGTAGTCAAAAGATTTTGTTTTATTTTTTTTTAAGTTTTTATTTATTTATTTGACAGAGAGAGATCACAAGTAGGCAGAGAGGCAGGCAGAGAGAGAGGGGGAAGCAGGCTCCCCGCTGAGCAGAGAGCCCGATGCGGGGCTCGATCCCAGGACCCTGAGATCATGACCTGAGCCCAAGGAAGAGGCTTAACTCACTGAGCCACCCAGGTGCCTCAAAAGATTTTGTTTTATAGAGAAGGAAGGAAACTTCCAAATTCATTTTATGAGGTCAGCACTACCCTGATATCAAAACCAGATAAAAGCATCATAAAAAAAGAAAACTACAGGTCAAAAAAACCTGATGAACATAGATGCAAAAATTATCAATAAAATACTAGCAAACCGAATCCAACAGGAACATTAAAAAAATAATTCACTACATTCAAGTGGCATTTATTCCTAGGTTGAAAGGGTGGTTCAATATTTACAAATCAATCCACATGATACATCACATTAATAAAAGAAAGGATAAGAACCATATGATCATTTCAACAGATGAAGAAAAATCATTTTGCCAAGTACAACATCCATTTATGATAAAAAACCCTCAACAAAGTAGGTCCAGAGGGAACATTATCAAGGCCATATATGAAAAACCCACAGCTAACATTATTCCAAATGGGGAAAAACTGAGAGTTTTACCTCTTATTCTTTACCTCTGTCAAGAATAAGACAGGGATGTCCACCTCCACCACGGCTCAACATAGTACTGGACATCTTTACCACAGCAGACAACAAAAAGAATGAAAGGCATCCAGACTGTCAAAGAAGAAGTAAAACCTTCATTATTTGCAGATGACATGGTATTATATACAGAAAACCCAAAAGACTCCACCAAAAACTACTAAACTACTAAACAGTAAAGTTGCAGGATCCAAAATCAACATACAGAAATCTGTTGCATTTCCATACACCCACAATGAAGCAACAGAAAGAGAAATTAAGGAATCAATCTCATTTATAATTGCACCAAAAACAATAAGATACCTAGGAATAAACCTAACTAAAGAGGTGAAAGACCTGTACTCTGAAAACCACAAAATACTAATGAAAGAAACTGAAGAGGACACAAATGGAAAGACATTCCATGCTCATGGATTGGAAGTACAAGTGTTAAAATGTCTGTATTACCCAAAACAATCTACATATTTAATGTAGTCTCTATCAAAATACCACCAGCATTTGTCACAGACTTAGGACAAACGATTCTAAAATTTGTATGGAAACACAAAGAATAGACAAAGCAACCTTGAAAAGGAAACAAAAGCTGGAGGCATCATAAAGCCAGACTCTAAGTTATATTACAGTGCTGTAGTCATCAAAACAATGTAAGCTGTTTTTACATTGTATAAACAGTGTAACCATAAAAATCCTAGGAGAGGGGGAGTCTGGGTGGCTCAGTCATCAGGCGTCTGCCTTGGGCTCAGGGTCCTGGGATCGAGCCCCACATCAGGCTCACTGCTCAGCGGGAGGCTTGCTTCTCCCTCTCCCACTCCCCCTACTTGTATTCCCTCTCTCACTGTGTCTCTCTATGTCAAATAAATAAATAAAATCTTAAAAAAAAAAAGGTGTAGGCGAGAACACAGGCAATAACTTCTTTGACATCAACCCATAGCAACTTCTTTCTAGGTATGTCTCCTGCGGCAAGAGAAACAAAATCAAGAATAAAGTTTTGGGGGGCGCCTGGGTGGCTCAGTAGGTTAAGCCTCTGCCTTTGGCCCAGATCATGATCTCAGGGTCCTGGGATCGAGCCCTGCATCGGGATCTCTGCTCAGCAGGGAGCCTGCTTCCCCCTCTCTCTCTCTGCCTGCCTCTCTGCCTATTGGTGATCTCTCTCTGTCAAATAAAATAAATTTAAAAAATCTTTAAAAAAAAAAAAAGAATAAAGTTTTGGGACTTCATCAAAACAAAAAGCTTTTGCATAGTGAAGGAAACAATCCACAAAACCAAAAGGCAACCTATGGAATGGGAGAAGATATTTGCAAATGACATATTTGATAAATGGTTTGTACCCAATATAGATAAAGAACTTGTCAAACTCAGGAGCGCTTGGTTATCTCAGTTGGTAGAGCATGTGACTCTTGATCTCAATGTCATGAGTTCAAGCCCCACATTGGGTATAGATAGAGCTTACAAAAACAAAAACAAACCTACAAAACTCAACACCCAAAAAACAAATAATCCAATTAAAAAATGGGCAGAAGACGTGAGCAGACATTTTTCCAAAGAAGACATACAGATGGCAAACAGACCAATGAAAAGATACGCAACATCACTCATCGTCAGGGAAACGCAAATCAAAACTGCAATGAGATATGACTTTACACCTGTCAAAATGGCTAAAATCAACAACACAAGAAACAACACCTGTTGACAAGGATGTGGATAAAGAAGAACCCGCTTACGCTGTTGGTAGGAATGCAAACTGGTGTAGGCACCTGAAAACAGTATGGAGTTTCCTCAAAAAGTTAAAAATAGAACTACCCTGGGGCACCTAGCTGGCTCAGCTAGAAGAGCATGCATTGATCTCAGGGTCATGAGTTCGAGCCCCATGTTGGGGGTAGAGTTTACTTTAAAAAAAAAATGAATTTAATTTAGAAAAAAGAATAAAAATACACAAATTCCAAGGGATACATGTACCCCATGTTTATAGCAGCATTATCTACAATGGCCAAATTATGGAAACAGCTCAAGCATCCATTGATGAATGGGTAAACAAGATGTGGTATATATATACAATAGAATATTACTCAGCCTTAAAAATGATGAGAACTTGCCATTTGCAATTACATGAATGGAACTAAGAGAGTATTATGCTAAAGTGAAATTAGTCAGAGAAAGACAAATAACATATGATTTCCCTTATTTGTGGAATTTAAAAAAACAAAGGGGAAGAAAGAAAGAGCAAGAGAGACAAACCAAGAAACAGACTCTTAACTATAGAGAACACACTGTTGGTTTACCAAAAGGGAGGTAGGTGGGGGATGCAGGAAATAGATGATGGGAATTAAGGAGAGTATTTGTCGTGATGAGCACTGGGTGATGTATATATATGCTGAATCATTATATTGTACACCTGAAACTAATATTACACTGTTTGCTAACTAATATTCACTGTATTATGCTGGAATTTAAATAAAAACTTTAAAATTATTTTATTTTAGAATTTGATTTTTGGGCGGCGCCTGGGTGGCTCAGTGGGTTAAGCCTCTGCCTTCGGCTCAGGTCATGATCTCAGGGTCCTGGGATCGAGCCCCACATTGGGCTCCCTGCTTGGCGGGGAGCCTGCTTTCCCCTCTATCTGCCTGCCTCTCTGCCTGCTTGTGATCTCTCTCCCTCTGTCAAATAAATAACTAAAATCTTAAAAAAAAAATTTTGATTTTTGGGAAGTATGTAAAAAAAATCAAAACTTTTGATTAAATAGAATCATAGATTGTTATAAAACAACACTTAATTTCCCATTAAACTGAAGTGACAATAAAAGATATCAAAGACAAATATATAAAGTTACATCGCTGTTAGCAAAATCTAGTAGGTTTGTTTGTTGCTGTTTTGTTTTTGTTTTTTTTTTTTTTAAGTAAATCAAAGACCTGATAAACACAGGAAACTATTTTGGCAATATAGATCCCTTGCTTTCTAGGCAGATGACTTTTAAAAAGACATAATCATTTACAGTTTACTATTAAGAAAAGATCAATACTTTAAGAAAATTTTATTCTTTTAACAAAGAGAAAACAAAAATTTTAATTTCTGTATCAATGTATTTTTTATTTAAAACTCATTTACTTACTTAAATTTATTCTTATCTTAACCAGTACGGACCATACACAAAATTCTCTTCTAAATATTCCTTCTCCATAAAACTTCTACAACTTTCCTATTTACATTCAGAGTTTGTCCTAAGTCCTTCTTCTTTAAATAATTAGTCTCCTATTAGGACAAAATTACTTTATTTTCCGCCAACAAAAGTATATTCCCATTCCAAATATTTTTCCCTAAAGCACATCTCTTACTTTGCTTGCATGTAATGTTGTTTCCCTTGTTTCTGGTAGTCTTAATTGCATTTATTAGAATTCTTCGTGCTTAGAAACCTTAATTTCTTGTGTAAACTAAATATTGAGCAGTTGCAAATGTTTTTATACCACTATTTTTGGTTAACTAATTTATGAAAAGACTTATAATTTCTAAAAACATGCATTTTTCAAAGTATAATTTTTTAAAGATTTTATTTATTTATTTCAGAGAGATAGAGAGCCAAAGCATGTGGGGGTGGGGGTAGTGCAGAGGGAGAACCAGATTCCCTGCTGTGCAGAGAGGTGAGGCCTGATTCCAGGATCCTGGGATCATGACCTGATGACAGGTGGTTAATCCACTGACCCACAGGCACCACTCATAGTACAATTTTTAAATATAGCACAAGCCAAGTTTACTAAAAAAGCTGTATTCATCTTTGGTTTCTCTGCAATAAGATAAAAGTAGACAAACCTATGTTTAGTACTTAATATCTCATTATTTTATCTTATTCGGAAATGGTCTAGATATTCAAATTCAGCTCATCATGTTACTTAGAAAAACTCCAAAATTTCAGGTTACCAAACATTTTGGAACCTACACAAAAGTTAAACCATAAATATAAACCTTTTAATTCTACTTACATCTATTTAATTTACTTGTTTGTAAGAATTATGTTTAGATTACCCACAAAACTTCAGAAGGCATTAGACAAAGTCAACCATTATTCTAATTTTGGGGGGACAAATTTGCAACAGAGACAAGAACACATTTGACCTCATTAAGCATAGGTAAAATAAAAGCCTTACATTCAATACATAACTCTGAAGACAATTTTGTTTTAATTAAACCCACAGCCTTAAATTAGATTTAGTACCGAATAGTATCCCAAATTCAAATGAGTTTGAAAAAAATATTTGATTTAGTTTCTGAGTTTGGGAATGCCCAACTCTTACAAGTGCTTGCCTTCAAACCAACTAAACAGAGCTCTTATACAAATGAATTTCAGCAATACCATCCAGAGGTAGAAAAAACATAACACGTATAGACACACACAGAGAAAAGATGAATGGACACACATACACACACACACAGGATGTAAACAATCTTCTGGCTTTTGTTCTTAATAATATTTGTGGGAAAGACATTAAAAGCCCAATTTCCAAATACCTCCCTTTCACTCTCTCTCTTTTTTTAATGAAAAACGTTTCCCTAAAGTTCCTAATTCTTTCTATTTCAAAGAATTGCTCTTAGGTCCTAGAAAAGATGGGGAGCAAAAAGTTTACCTCACTAAGGCTGAGAGAGAGCTCCTACATTTTGTCCGAGATGAAGATTTGGAACGTATCTGTTTAAGAGGTGCTAGAGTCTGGGCACGAAAGCCAATCTAGCAGTTTGCATTTCTTTTTTTTTTTTTTTAATTAACATATAATGTATTATTTGTTCCGGGGGTACAGGTCTGTGATTTGTCAGTCTTACACAAGTCACAGCTCTCACCATGGCACATAACCTCCCCAATGACCATCACCCAGCCACCCCATTCCCCCACCCCCACCCTGTCAACCTTCAGTTTATTTCCTGAGATTTGAGTCTCTTATGGTTTGTCTCCCTCTCTGGTTTTGTCTTGGTTTGCTTTTCTCTCCCTTCCCCTATGATGCTCTGTCTTGTTTCTCAAATTCCTCACATCAGTGAGATCATATGATAATTGTCTTTCTCTGACTGACTTCTTTAGCGTAGCATAATACCCTCTAGCTCCATCCACGCTGCTGCAAGTGGCAATATTTCATTTTTGTGGCTGCGTAATAGTCCATTGCACATATAAACCTCATCTTCTTTGTCTTTCTTCTAAATTTTTCCTTCTTATTTCTTCAGTCTCATGCAATTGTAGGCTGTATTTATATTATAAAGACATAAGATTTATATTTCATAGTACAAACAGATTGTAAAACAGTTTTTGGGTTTTGCTTTTTTTTTTTTTTTTAAGAGTTTAAGGGTAATTGCAATCTAAAATTCACCTTCTTTTCTCCTAAGTACAGGAGAGTTTTGTTCCAGTCTTGATCTTTTATGAAATCCACAAACATTTAAGAGGAATAGATGAGGTTGGGGCTTGGTAGGTAGGTGGGCCTTGACTTCTTTCTGGAGTTCCATTTCTGGTTTCATGGAGATGTATAAGACAATGAATTGTTTTTATTTCCTCAAAGAACTAGATTACAGCCTAAACATCAGGCTGTAATCTATTGATTGGCCTGCCTTTTTAACTAAATTTGCTTCTTTATATTAGGGAGATTTTTAAGTAAAATTGGAATCAAAAGATTTTTGTCTATAGAAAGCATTTCAATAAAAGCCTTCTAATTCTGCTAGTCCCTGAATATTGGGTTTTTCACAAATCATTTGTAGGAAGGACTAGAAGAAATTTTGGTCCCCTTTTCCTCTGAAGGGAAGGTAGCAAATAAGTCTTAACCTTTTAAATTTCTCTCTGAATTTTAGAGGATCTGGGAAATGTAGAAGTAAAAGGGCTTATAATTTAAAAGATTTTGCCATAAACAATGAATCTTGGAACACTAAAAAAAAAAAAAAAAGATGACTAATATTAAAAAAAAAAAAAAAAGATTTTGCCACTAGGGGCACGTGGGTGGTTCAGTAAGTTAAGTGTCAGACTCTTGGTTTTGGCTCAGGTCATGCATGATCTCAGGGTTCTGGGATTGAGGACCCTCATCAGGCTCTGGGCTCAATGCAGAATCTGCTTATCCATTTCCCTCCCTCTACACTCTCCCCATGCTCGTGCTCTCTCTCTGTCTCTCTCAAATAAATAAATAAAATATTTAAGATTTTGCCACTATCCCGGAGACACAAATTCTTTTGCAATGGGGCGGGGATGGGGGTGTCTAGGATACACATGCAAAGAACATTGCATACGAATGCCTGAGGCTGGCAGAGCCTGATTCTCAATTCCTGGAAGGTAGGAACAAGGCAAGCCTTATTGTCAGTCTCGCATGTTTTTGTTAAATTTATTTCCTGGCTTTCAGCATTTACATGAGCAACCTATACACTTTGAACCCAGAGTTTAGGGCCAAGTGTTCCCTGTAAATCTTATAGGGCAGATGAGTCCCTATAAATAGATAAGGCTAAATCTTAAGGGAAATTTGCATTAGATACGGACATCTGTTTCTGGGTCTTAAGCCTAATTTCTGCAATCTTGTCTTATCAAGGGAGTTCCTAAAGCTAGCCATTATACTACTAAGAAAACTGAGAGCTCTCTGTAAATAATATTTTCTTTTAAATATAGCCATTAATATGATCCATCATGGGCCATTGACAAGTAGAATCTAACAGCAACTCAAACCAATAAGCTTTAATGGCTTAACCAAAGATGTGAGATGTATCCAAAGGCAGCATAGCTGAGACAGCCCAAGATCCAGAACATTACTCCCAAAATTAGGCTAAGAAAGCAAAGACCTTCACTGCACAGGTGGAAAGAATGGTGTGGTGAAAATGGTATGTCCAGTCTACCACAAAATGTTAAGACGCCTCCAGTCATAGACCCACTAATCTGTGACACAGGTAAACAATACTGGAATAGGACTTTCCAGCACTAACAAGCAACAGAGGTTTACGCAACAAAGGTTCCTATGAGCTGGAATCTCTCATGAGAGCTGGCACAGCCAGAAAGAAAGAGAGAGAGAGAAAAAGGGTTGAGGGAGAGTCAGACTCAGTTCCCCAGTCTGTTTGGCCACCAAAGTGTACCCTGGTAAGTGCACCTTCCAGTGATGGAAACCAAGAGAATATTCTCATTGGTCACAAAGCCAAGCTCTTAGAACACAGAAGGAGATGACAGGAAAATACATGCTCATCAACAGTCCTGGCTGAGAATTACATCTCTTGGAACCACACACACACCTAAGAGGGATGTGCCAGGGGTTTGGAAGTTGTGTGATTTTTTGCAGTGTACCTCAGTGCACTCAAGTTTTCACTTTTTTAAAATGATATTTTGGGGGTTTGTAAATTTTTAAAATTTTTCTTTAAATTTTAAATACAACCTACTCCCCAACATGGGGCTCAAACTCATGACCCCAAGAGCATGAGTTGATCTCATGATCAACTCCAAATGAGCCAGCCAGGTGCCCACACAAAAGTTTTCTTGAGGTTGGCAGGTGACCTAGTGTCAATATAACCCATTCCATGACCAACGTATCCTATTAGGGAGTCTTCTTAGGGTGGTAAGCATTCTAACAGCTCCTAAGTACCGGACCTGTACCTACCAACTTTGTGGCTTAGGCTTTCAGGGTGGCCCTTAGAGACACCCTTTACCTCATGTGCACATCATATGACACATACAAAGACCATATCTGGGAGGAAATGGTTCAATAACCAAAGAGCACTCTACCAAATTTAACCAAAGATTTGCTAGGCCCAAGGAACTAGTTCCACAAATATTTTCTGCAGCTAACCTAAATTTTGAAAGAGAGAAAAGGATTCTCACCATTCTTACTCCTTCAGACTCTGCAGATAGAGAGTCCAGGAGGCTGACATAGTAAGAAATCTCAGCTTCTGCTGGCTGTTTGTCAGATGTCCCAAGCATCACTCAGCCGCTGCAGAGTCCAGGGTGAGCAGTGTCCAGCAAGTTAAAGTAATGCTGCCAAATCCTCCAAATGCTGGGGAGGAAGACCTTCCTCTGTCCTATGGTCCTTCTATCTGAACTTAGAATCAAATTGGCATGAGACAGATGAACAGGAGAAAATCAGGGGTGCCTGCCTGGCTCAGTCTGTAGAGCATATGACTCTTGATCTTGGGGTTGTGAGTTCAAGACCCATGTTGGACATAGAGCTTACTTAATTAAACACACACACACACACACACACACACACACACAGGAGAAAATCAAATTTAACAGGCATACATCCAAGGAATCCACGCAGATATGAAATTATCAGTTCACACAACTTTTGAGTCTGGATTAATTTAAGCCTCAAATATGGCTAAATCCAGGGGTACCATGATAATGACATGTCTCTCCACTCTGCTTCATGGTCTGACTTTATTCTCAGGCAGGCTCTCTGCTCCTAGAGAAAATAGTCTCTCACAGATTCAGACTAATGGGATACTTAAAGCCAACTGTCTCCAAAAAGAACTCTCTTTCTCCATAATTCTAACAAAATTCCCAGGGAAGACTCTGATGGGCCTGGCTGGAACATGTGACTATCCCTGAGCTAAAACACAGGATTCCCATAAGAAGAATGTGTGGAACAAGATAAACAGTGGCCAGAGGATAGATTTCCATATAAAAGTGTGAAGAAAGAAAGAGAAATCTACAAAGGAAGAGTGGTCAGAGAATTGAGAGTAGAATCAGGATAAAATTGATGTCACAAACACAAAGGAAGGAAAATTTTAACATTGGGTGAGCAGCTCTTTCAAATGCAACTAAAGTATACTCTGTTAAAATAAAGATCTGTGGTGTATTCGTTGGATTGGTAGAACGATGGACACCGGTGATTGATGGCAAGACTTTGGTGAGTTTGTGGGGCCTGAGAAGGAGGTATTTGGCAATGAGCTGAGGAAAGAGAGAAAGTAGAAACAAAACTGTAGATGATCTAAGAAATTCGGCTGAAAGAAGAAGAAACAGAGAGGTTACAGAAAAAGATGCAGGATCAAGGTAAGATATTTGAGGCCATAAAGGACTTGAGTTAGCAGGTGGGAGGAAGTCTGAAGAAAAGGAAAGAAAAGGGACTTGCTTTGTTTAAAAGATTGAATTACAAGGGAAATAAATATTGAAAGTATCGACTCAGACAGTAAAGCAGCTAAAAATTCCTGAAGGGTGTCTGTATCTCCCCACTTACGACGTCCTTCACCTTCATGGAAATTGAAGATATAGGAAGTCCTGCCAGCATCTGATACATTCATTCTTTCTTTCATTCATTTATTCATCACTAAATGTTTAGGAAGCCACTACCTAGCCTGGCACAGTCTAGGTGCCAGTGATCCAGCAGTGAACAAAACTGGCAAAACCCCTGCTGTCATGGTTGTTAGATGCCTCTGATACATGAGTTGGGGTTTCCTGGGGAATCTGAGCTATGCACTTGACTCCCAGCTCCTTCTGGGCCCACAGGAAGGTGTTACTGGACACTGGGTCCCATCTCTGACAGCTGAGATGTTGGTTCCCTAAACTTTATAGCTAGCAAACTGCTTACCCATTATCTGACCAAAGAGAGAATATAGTCATTTCCACATTATCCCCTCACAAACTTTTTTCTCTTCTTTGCAGAACTCAAACGGGAACAGGGAAAAACAAAATTTCCCCACATTGTCAGCTGCCAGTTGAATTCCCAAAATAAGATAAACTTCTGCAGATGACTCACCTAAAAAACACCCCACAATTCTGTACCCCTGAAAAAAAAACAACCAAGAGTAGCTATTATTCTGGGCTACAGGTAGAGATTAAAGATGGACATCCAACCTGATGGAGGCAGAGAGTGAAGTCTTGCGTATACAGACTCCAGAGAAGGACCATCTGAGTTCCAATCCTCGTGCTCCTGCTTATCATCTTGGACACCGTGAGCAAGTTACCCTGCCTGAGGAGAAGTCATCTCATTGGCAAATGGTAATAACGATAACGATAGCACTTATATCAAAGAGCTGTGTGAGGGGAATGCGGTCATTCGTTCAGGAGACCACCTGCGCTGAGGGCTGGGTGAGGTGCACAGGGACATCAGAGTTGGGGGCTGCAGCCAAAATGGAAAGGCAACGAATGTCACAGAAGCAAACATCCAACATTCACTTACCAACGCTGCCAAATAGCCTTTACCTAAAAGTTCATCCTCCTTCAGACCCACTCAGCCTGGACGGGAGAGAGAAGAAGGATAAGATTTCTCTGTCTACCTTAGACATCGAGGTTGGTACAATTCGTACTTAATTCTTCATTCTGGGGCCAAGTGACTTAGGTCGTATATTTAAAGAAAATCTATCTTTCTTCTTAACATAACACGGTGCCACCATTAGGTCAAAATTTTGGCTAAAGATTGGTTTCCTGCAAAATGTCAAGGAAAGTGTCTTACCATTTATGACAGGACAGCTGTTGCCTCATTTTCCAAGAAGGAATTAAACGATCTTATTACCCTAAATGACAATGACTAAAGCGTGATTATTTTCCTTTTAATCTTTTTCCCCCAGTGGAAATTTACATAAGACAGAGCTGTAATCCATTCCTTTCCTGCCTGCAGTGTGTCAGAAAATCTCTACTCTTGTAGTCCCTGTGGCAGCAACCCTTAACTTGAGCCGAGGCTGCATTTGCCTCGTGGAGTGGATTTGACTTTTATCTGGTGAAATGCAATCAATGTAGACAAGTGCCTTGGATGACTAAAACTTGAGATTATTTCTGGTTTTGAATTCCATGTGTGTCTTGGCCCCCTTTTTTGGCTAAATCCACCCAATGAATTCAAGTCTGTTACTTGATGTGGTGGTGAAATGGCCCGAGAACCCTCCCGGCATTTGGAATGCTGGTTTTCACTCCATCCTGGTGATGGTGCATTTTCCCGTTTTCTGAGGAGGGATGATGCCCCAGACTCACTTCCTGGATCAGTGAGGACATGCCCTTCGAATTGTTCTCTCAGTGGTGGACCACTCTCTGTCAGCTCATCTTTTTGTGATGTTCTGAAAAACACTGACCTGTGGCCACCGAACAGAGTAACCCCTGGGAGGATGAGCTATTTTAAAGCTGACTGAGTGCACCCAAATGGGAATTCAACCCATGATCTGCCCTGAGGAGTGGCAACCAATGGAGCGACCATGTCCAGCACTCTCAAGTACAGATCAGGCTTTTCTAAATGGGAATTTAAAATCACCACTTGTTTTGTGCTAGGAAAGACCCTGTTTAAAGGATGAACAAGCAAGCTACAGACTAGGAGAAAATATTTGCAAGTCACATATCTGACAATCACCATGTATAAAGACTATCTAAAGACTCTCAAAAATCAACAACCAGTTCAAAAGCAAATAAAGAATCTAATTAGGGGGCAGCTGGCTGGCTCAGGGGGTAGAAGATGTGACTCTTGATCTCAGGGCTGTGAATCTGAGTCCCATATTGGGTGTAGAGTTTACTCAAAAAAAAAAAAAAAAAAGAAAAAGAAGAAGAAGAATCATCCAATTAGAAAATGACCCAAAGACATGAACAACTATTTCAAAAAAGAGGAGATACAGATGGCAAGGAAGCACAAGAAAAGTCAATGAACATCAGTATCCATTAAGAAAATGCAAATTGAAGCCACATTGATATATCCCTACACACCTATTCAAATAGCTCAAATAAAAAATAGGGATAATATCAAGGGTGCCTGGTGGCATAGCCAGTTAAGCATCTGACTCTTGATTTCAGCTCAGGTTGTGATCTCACAGTTTTGAGATTGACCCCCACGGGGCTCCAAGCTCAGTGCAGAGTCTGCCTAAGATTTTCTCTCCCTCTCCCTCTGCCCTTCCCTCCATTCAATCTCTCTGTCTCCCTCTCGCTCTCAAATAAATAAAAATAAATATTTTTTTAAAAAAGAGGGATGATATCAAATGCTCATGAGACCACAGAGAGACTGGATCTCTCAGACATTGCTAGCAGCAATATAAAAAGATACAACCACTATGGGACAGTTTGGCAGTTTCCTATAAAACTAAACATGCGCTTACCATAGAATTCAGCAACTGCACTCCTTGGGCATTTATCCCAGAGCAATGGGAACTTATATTGACATGTACAAAAACATGTACACAAATGTTCACAGCAGCTTTATTTATAATAGCAAAATACTGAAAACAGCTGCAGTGTCTTTTTATAGGTGAGTGATGGAACAAAATCTGGTATATCCATGATGGGACACTGGTCAACAACAAAAATCAACTACTGATGCACACGACAACCTGAATGAAAGAAGTCAGTCTCTAGAGGTCGAATGCCCTTTGAAGAATGATTCTAATTCTGTAACATTATAAAAAATGACAAAATCAAACAAATGGAGAATAAGTTCATGGTTGACAGGGAAGGGAGAGGATAGGGAAGTGGGAATACAAGAGTTGCGTGAAAGAGTTCCTCCATGGTGATGGAAGGGTTCTGGATCTTGACTGTGATTGATACAGTGATATGAATCTATACATAAATACAATTACATAGATGCAAACACACACATTTCAAAAAGGGAGAGAACAAAATGAAGTCTGTAGTCCAGTTCACAGTAACATGCCGATGTCAGTTTCCTGGTTTTGATACTGACTACAGCTTGATATCACGACTGGGGGAAGCTGGGTGAAGGGTACATGTGATTCTGCTATTTTTTGCAACTTCCTATGAGTCCATAACTATTTCAGAATTAAAAATTTTTAAAAAAGCCCTCTACTCATCATTTTCCTTTATCTGTCTAATCATTTATTCATGGTATTAATTCTAACAATAACCATTCATGTCAAAAACAAAAACAAAAAAAATCCCCTCCAATATACAGCAGATCTCCTTGTTTATTCTCAAAGCACCACTGAGGGCTGCCCTCAGCCTGCCCGTGATCCAGGTGGACACCTGTCTTACACACCATCTCTGACAGAAGCATGGAGGGTACATGGGATTGTCCTTTGTGGGCAGGGCTGTGTCTGGAGCGTCTGCCACGCTCTGCAGCCTCACTCTTGCTCTGTCGTCAGTGAATTTATCCACATTCTTTTTTTTTTTAATATTTTATTTATTTATTTGACAGAGAGAGAGCACAGGTAGGCAGAGCGGCAGGCGGAGGGAGAGGGAGAAGCAGGCTCTCCTCTGAGCAGGGAGCCCGATGCGGGGCTCGATCCCAGGACCATGGGATCATGACCTGAGCCGAAGGCAGACACTTAATGGACTGAGCCACCCAGGCGCCCCAAATTATCCACATTCTTAAAGGACTTTATCTTTTCCAACACTGCAACTTCTACAGTCACTGAATTCCATGTGTTTATCCCCCTTGTTTGAAAACACTAACACTCAATATTTAGAATTCCCTTAACCTTTTGAAACTTCCTGGGTGCCCTCTTATTTGAGTCTATTGAAATTTGGTGAACAAGTTTATTTGTAGACATATTTTCTCTATCTTTCACAAGTTCATAACAACTGCTTATTTCTTCAAATCTTTGTTCTTTCCATACTTGAATCCATACTCTTTGAGCTCGTGCTCAAATGTAGGTTCCTCTTAATAATTTAGTTTGCCTCTTCTGATGTGTCCTCCACACGTCCTTCCTTGAGTGGCTGAATGAAATCACACACATTCCTGCAAGTGCTGACCCATTAGGTGTTGTACGAGATAGATGAAACAGACCTTTTAGTATCCAGAACGAATGAAATGCTCTTTTACATGCTAAGTTTTAGAGGTATAAATTTTTCTTCTAGGCTTTTTTCTTGCCTCGTACTTTTTAGCCAATTAAAACATGCATAAAAGGAACATGAGGGCAGCGTCTAACAAAGGAACTGGGAAGCTGAGCCCAAGAACATCAGGCACTGGGGAGAAATGTTTCCAGGGTGCCCACAGCGGGCAGAGACAGAGAAAGAGAAAGGGGAAGGTAGCAGGCATTTACATAATGACATCAACATATTTTAGCTGCCAGCTGTGAGCCCGTCTTCATTTCTTCTTTCAGGTGTTCCTCAAAGTGTGAGACCCAGAGACCCCTGGGTTTGTTGGCCCCAAGGACAACTCTGAAAGGAACTACAGTTCATCTTTTGTTTCTAATGCTCCCCCAGAAGAGTGAGCAGGATTTTCTCATCCTGGTAAGAAACGCACAGCGCAAATGTTTTTAACAAATAATCTGCAATGAGTACTATATCTGTTTTCTGATCGGCAATTGAAAGTCATCGTTTTATGGCTTGATTTGTTTAGACCTGTGCGCTTTTAAAGGGTTTTTATACATTTGCCGATCACATGCTTTCTCTCTTCCGCTTACTCAGTGGTTCATTCCTTTCATGTCATTTCTCATTTGCTTATTATGGGCAAGTCTCTGAGTAATGCCCTGGGGGCACACCACAAATAAAACTATGACATAGTCACTGGCACGTCCTTAGTGGGGCATGTGACCCAGCCCGAGCTAATCAGAACATCCCATACTCCTGGCTACAGCGATTGGCTGCAGATGGAAGGTGTCCAAAGATATCTAATCAGAGCGCCCGAGGGCCATCACAAGAGGAAGCTCTTGTCTCTCTTTCTCTCTGTATCCGTAGCATGTAGTGAGCCCTCAATAAATATATATTTTTTTAAGATTTACTTGAGAGACTGTATGAGAGGGAGGAAGATCAGAGGGAGAGGAGGGACAGAGGGAGATGGAGAGAGAGAATCCCCAAGGTGACTCTCTGCTGAGCACGGAGTCTGGAGGGAAGGGGGTGTCTCTCGATCCCAGGACCCTGAGATCATGGCCTGAGCCCAACCCAAGATTTCTTATTCCGGAGGCTTAGCCAACCGAGCCCCCACCCCAGGCACCCTTCAAAAAATATTTTGTAAATTATTTAATTCTATGGTTTTCTTTTCTGTTGTACCAGAAATCTGAGATGACAGAGGCTAGAGCTGCCATCTTGCCACCACAGAGAGCCTGAGACTGAGCCAACAGAGCACAAACCACACAGAAAGGCGAGATCATATGATTACATCTGTGAGCCTAGATCTTGCCATGCCTGCCTGAAGTCAGAGCTACCCTTGGCCTTCTCTCTTACATGAGCCAATAAGTTTCTGTTTTGCGCCTTCCATGTTTGGTTGGGTTTATGTCACTGTTTAGTAACCAGGTCCTAAATGAAAAAATGAAAAGAAAGATTATGCCCCAGCCTTCAGCTGGAGCATGTTAGCGCCTTGGAAAGGGAAGTACGGAGCATAGACACAGGGATCTGAGTTTGATGGAGCGTCTTTTCATGATGATGTGCTGATGTCGGTGGGGGAGGAGTGATGACAGCAGGCACAGAGAGCGAGCTGGCAATGGCGACGATGCTTATAATGATGCTGGTGAACCTGGCGATGTTGGTGATCTTGTTAATGGTGGCAATGGTGGTGGGGGTGGGATGGCTGCAGCGGTGGCCATTAGCACATTAGAAGTGACTCTCCTGGCTCCGCCACCATAAACTGACTTTACAGCCACTTCCGGAATAAGAAATCTCAGGTCTCCAAGAAACCTCAAATAGTATCTAGTCCAGCCTCCTGCTTGAAGGCAGGCAAAGTTATTGTCTTCACTCTACAGATGAAACCACTAAAGCTCAACAACTTTGAGTGATTTTCCCAAAGCCTTCCTGGTGAGCCAGGCACACGGCTTTCACCTGCAGATAGATCTGCCCACTTCACCCCCATCTTTCATTCCCAACTACCTGTGGTGTAGACGCCACAGGAATGGTCCTCATTCCTGGGCATGCAGTATGATGGAGCTTTCCATGTCAAAGCCTCAGCCCCACTCCTGATTGCCTGAGTGACCCTCTGGGAATGGGTCCCAGCACAGCAGAACTGTGCCCCCCTCAATATTCCTATGTTGAAGACCTGACCTTCAGTATCTTAGAATGTGACTACATTTGGAGATGGATCTTTAAAGAGGTCATTAGGGGGGGCACCTGGGTGGCTCAGAGGCTTAAAGCCTCTGCCTTCAGCTCGGGTCATGATCCCAGAATTCTGGGATCGAGCCCCACATCAGGCTCTCTGCTCAGCAGGGAGTCTGCTTCCTCCTCTCTCTCTCTCTGCCTGCCTCTCTGCCTGCTTGTGATCTCTGTCTGTCAAATAAATAAATAAAATCTTTAAAGAGGTCATTAGGTTAAAATGAGGTCTTTAGGATGGACCTTAATCCAATCTGACTGGTGTCCTTATAAGAGGAGGAAATTTGGATAGAGTTACAGAGGGAAGACCACATGAAGACACAAAGAAAGATGGCTAACTATAAACTAAGGAGAGGCCCCAGAAGGAACCAACGCTATTGACAATTCGATCTTGAACTTCTAGCTTCCAAAACCATAATCAATAAATTTTTGTTTACTTAGCCTGTGGTACTTTGTGGCCACACTAGGAAATTTATACAGGGTCGGTGCATTAGTATTTCTTAATTCTCTCCAGTTCATTCTAACAGCCAATGTCAGGAATAATTGCCTTATAAGGTAAACTTACACTGCCCAGCCCTCATTCAAGACACTGGCCCACACTTTACCTGTCCAACCACAGATCCAGCTTCCCTATCAAAGTCTCCCACCTCAGTCAGGGCTTTCACTGCACCATCTCTTAAGAAGGCCATGCTAGTTTTTGGCACCCCTTACTTGCTCCTGCTAGCTATTTCCCAACCCCAAAGTCTTCATACCTCCCTTCCCCCAAACCACATGCAATTCTAATTTTCATTAATCGTTTACTAGGCAAGGTTTTATAAAGCTTAACCAAATACATATTTTTAAAGAAGGGATTTTCAGGGACCTTTGCTCCTAAACAAGGTGGGGAGGTGTGAAGGGGGGATTTCAACTTCATGCTACACCTCTCAAGTTACACCAGCTGGGAACCTAGCTGAACCACCTGTAAAAAGCTTGACTCTAAGTTCTCAGAGAGTGAGAGCAGGAATTTCTGGGGGTTTTTTTAAGACTTTATTTTTGAAGTTTTCATTTATTTATTTATTTGAGAGAGAAAGAGAATGTGAGTGGTGGGCAGGGGAGGGAGGGGGACAAGCAGACTCCATGCTGAGCATGGAGCCCAAACCTAGGACCCTGAGATCATGACCTGAGCCATAACCAAGAGTCGGACCCAACATTCAACCAACCAAGCCACCAGGTGCCCTTAAACATTTTATTTTTAAGCAATCTCTCTACCCAATGTGGGGCTTGAACTTACAGCCCCGATATCAAGAGTTGCATGCTCTACCAACTGAGCCAGCCGGGTGCCCCTAGAGCAGGTATTTCCACCATCAGAGAGGAAGAAAGCAAGTCCTCTCCTCGGGGAAGCACCATGAAAGAGTTGGTAAATTCATGGTGACAATCTTTGAGATATGTTCTCAGTTTCTACACACAGTTTTCTTTGTCCCACACTGCCTTGCTACTCCACCAGCTAATGCTGGTGAGAAAGTATGTCCCTTAACAGCGAAGAGCCTAAGCCCTGCTCTTGGAAGAACCCAGTTCAAATCCCAGCTCCTCCACTTCCTACTATCCGGGAGAACGTCCTCACCTCGGGAATAACCAGAACCGACTACTGGGTGCTCTTTTGGTGCAGCGTTGGACTTGACTTTCTACTGATTGTGCAATTTTCATCTCTGTAGGGGCAGAGGTTGACTTATAAATTTTGATCCAGGACAGATGCAAATAATTTAACCCTGGTGGAAGAATTAGCTCCAAGGGTTATGGTTTATGGCCTTGTTGGACATTAACCAGCTCTCGGTCTAATTTGGTAATCCTTCTGTATTAATTTCCTGCTGCTGCTGTAACAATCCACCACATCTTAGGGCTTAAAACAACATGAGTTGATCTTAGTTCTAAAAGTCAAAAGTCCAAAATCAGTTTCACTGGGTTAAAATCAAGTGTCAGCTGGGTTGGTTTCTCCTGAGGGCTGCAGAAGAGGATGCATTTCCTTGCCCCCTCCTGCCTCTAGGGTCCCCCATGTTCTGTAGCTTGTGGTCGCTTCCTCCCTCTGCAAAGCACATCTCTCTAGCCTCCGCTTCCCTCTTCTCTCACTCCAGTACTCCCGCCTCCATTTATGAGGACACTTGTGATGATACTACCCAGATAATCAAGAATAATCTCCCCATCTCAAAACCCACAACTTAATTAAGACTGCAATGTCCCTTTTACACATTCCTAAGTTCCGGCATCGGGATGTGGACATCTTCAGAGGGTGGGAGGACATTCTTCAGGCTACCACAACTTCCTTATATTTCTTTGTTAAATCACCTGCATCTACCTAAATTCTCGAATGCTCTTTGGATAAGCATTAACATCTTACTGGTTCTCAGACTAATTGATGACTTAAATAAAATCTTTGACATGATGCAATTTGTACTTAAATTTAACTTAATTAATTTAACACTTACTGGAGGCTCATGATGCACATTTTTAAAAATTAGACTCAGCAGAGCTCTGTGATCCTAGGCAAGTCACTCAACCTCTCCAAATTTTACATCTCTGTAAACAAGGATGAAACAAATCATAATAATACTTAACTTTGGGGCTTGCTGCAGTAGGAAACAAACTAGACAATGTATGTAAAGCAACTGGTTCAGGGCTCATGCATCGTAAGACCTCAATACATGTTAGATGCTGATAAGAACCGAGAGCAGTGCTCTGGCCCTCTGTATCTCCACTTCCCTAAACCCCGAGGGCTGTGCTCAGCACTCCCTGTGTGCCGCTGTAGCTCTCTCTAGCTTTAGCACCAGACATCCAACCTCAGGTACTTTTATTCAGTTTGCAAAAAAGCACCCTCCCTAGGTGAAAAAGGCGAGGCCATTCCAGCAAGAACACCTGGCTGGGCAAAGGGGTGCTGGCTGGTTGTCTCTGCTCACCCTTCCCCAGCTGGGTCCCTCCGCGGCACACATACACTGTGCACACCGTGTGGAGAGTCTCTATGATTTTGAAATAAATTGATCGTGGTGACCATCACAGGAAGCGCTCCACATTGTTCTCTAGATAAGAGTGGGATGAGGTAATAATCATCTGAGCAGAAAGGCAGGACTTGCCTTCGTATGGATTTCATGCCAAAACCTGGCAAATTGCATCAGGCAATTGCTAGGAAACTTACTAGCGTCAATACTACTATTCTTGCACATGTACCCACACACACCAAAACTAAACTAAACTAAACCACACCTGCCCGAACAACAGACAATCCTCATTCAATAGACTAACCACCAACACTCCCCTCTCTGTCATGTATAACGATGGATAGAACCCTCCGCCCAAGCTTAGTAACCTACAGCTACACACTCGCGGACCACAGAGCTTCTCGCACTCAGGGTCATGTTCACACTGTCAATAAGTGAATCTACCACGTAAATATGTATCCTCATTCGATTCCTTAAAAAAAGGGGAAAAAGAAAAGAAGAAAGAAAAAGAACAGACCACTCGATGTGGGGTCTGAGTCACCAGCAACTAGATGACACGGTCGCTAGTTAGAAATGCAGGGTCTCAGGCCCCGCAGGCCTGCTGCCTCAGAAGCTGCATTTTCTCAAGAGCCCCCAGGCAATTCAAATGCACATCCCAGTTTGAGAAGCTCCGCCCTAGAAACTTCTGAGTGAAAGCAGTGGGTGGTGATATCCTTCTGAATAGCTATCCTTCTTTGTAAGGAAAAATCACAGCATTGCTATAAACCAGCAGGGATGTCAGAGAAGGGAAGTCACGGAATCATTTTTTCTGCAAACATTCATTAGGGCCTGTTGTGTGCCAGATACTATTCTAGATGCTGAGATACAGCAATGAAAAAAAAAAAGAAAAAAAAATCCCAGTGCTAGAGGATCAATGAAGAGTCTATCCATGTCAAATGGTGATAAACACTATGAAGCAAAATGAAAATGGGATAGGGAGGGTGAAATTTTTGCATTATAAAAAAAAATTTTAAACTTTGTTTTCACATTTCTCCTTCTTTTGGCTTCCAAAAGGAAAGGAGAACATAGGTGTGCAGTTTCTGCCCTTTTACATAGTATGGTCAGATGATACTTGTGCAAAGATCCAAAGGAGACAGACAAGATTTGTAAATGTTTCCTGGAACAGCATGGCAGCTAAAGGGAATAGCCCATGCAAAGTCCCAGGAAGGAGAAATGACAGCACGAGTGTATGTGGATGAGAGTGATCCATTGATGATTGCCTGAGGGAGAGGGAGGAGTTGCTGATGAAGTTCTCACAGGGGTAAGAGGACGAAATGGAGCAGACAAGAGAGGCCAGCCCCATAGAGGAGCGTGGACTATCTGCCCAGTAATGCCAGGGAAGTTGGAACATAAATGCCCAACCTGAGTAAGCTGATAAATGAAGGGGCAGAGCTCCCAGAGGTTTCCTCTAGTGTTGATGGTTTTTTTCCTTAAAATAGGGATCAAGTTTATGAATTGAGAGAGACAAGAAGAATACTGAAGTATTATAAGCAGAGAGGATAAGGCTTGGAAGGGTGTAGAAAACAAAGTGAACAGACCAGGGGAGCGTGGGCTCAGCACTGACTCCTCCTGGTGACACATCAGAATCCTCTTGTCTTTCTCCAGCCACGTTCACCTTCAGGTCTGGAGACAAGGAGAAAGTGGGCAATTGGTAGTGAGGGAAGGGATGGCAAGCTCCCTCTTGACTCCTTAAACCTGCAACCGGAAATGCTTAGCGCTGGAATTTCCCTGGGGAAGGGGGTTGCTGGAAGCAGGAGCCACGCTTCAGGGTCCCCATCCTAGAAACCCACCTGAGTTCAAATCCTGATTCTGCCACTTACGACTCTGCATCCTGGAGCACATCTTCTCACTTCTCTAAATCTGCACCCCGTTATCACTGGTCCTATTACCTCTACCCAGACACTTCCTTTCTCTTTTCCAAGCCAAGGAAATGGTCCTGGTCTGCTGCTCGAAGATACACACTTTTAAATATTCAAATAACTAACTGTGTTCACGCATTCATTCAATTACTCATTCAATCAAGAAATACTAATAACTAGTATCAGAAGAACAAATGGGATAAACCCAGGTTCAAATGAAGGTTCCACCACTTACCAGTTATGTGAAATAGACAGAAACAGCTGTACCAGACAGTTTCTGACTACTCCAAGGCGCAGTTTTCTCTTCTGCAAAACAGAAACACAGTAAAAACTCAGGAAGTATTGGTCATTATTAGTCACAACCACATTTCGCTAGGCACTGTGCTAAGTGCTGGGGATACAAAGATAAAGTGGGCCACCTGTGTCTTACACATCTCACATTGTCGCAAGGGAGACAGCATCTAAACCAATAATAATTGTGACCCAATTAGGTAAGAGGTAGGCCAAAGAAACGTATACAGTTCTTACTGACATGTAATGGAGCAAAAGATTTCATTGCACCTTGGGAAGAAGAGAAGTCTTCCTGGGGTGATATTTGGAACAGTCTTCCAATGACTAGATGTTTGCCAGATGGAGAAGGGGAAGGGCATCCCAAGTTGAAGGAGCAACATGGCACCTTGAAAGGACACAGTATGTTCATGAAGCTGTGAGGAGCCACAGTCACTGGAACAGAGAGGACGTGGAAAAACAGATAGGAGGTGAAGCTTAAGAGGCCAAGTGTCCCGTGTGAGGAGGACCAAGTCTGCCACCCAGCCCTTCCGGTATGATCTTATAAGCAATGGGCAACTGTGTTGAGGTTTTCAGGCAGAAGAACGAGATCAGGATCTTGGCATTAGAATGGAACACAGATGAGAGGCAGAGCAAGACAGAGGGTGGAGAGACCATGTAGGAGGTTTTTGTAATAATGCAGGTGAGAGGGACGCCTGGGTGGTTCAATGGGTTAAGCCTCTGCCTTCAGCTCGGGTCATGGTCTCAGGGTCCTGGGATCGAGCCCCACATCGGGCTCTCTGCTCAGCAGGGAACCTGCTTGCCCCTTTCTCTCTGCCTGCCTCTCTGCCTACCTGTCTCTCTCTCTCTCTCTCTCTCTCTGTCAAATAAATAAATAAAATCTTTTTTAAAAAATGCAGGTGAGACATGGTAAGAACCTGAACAAGGGCACTGACAGTGGGCATAGAAAAGAAACTAAGGATGGGAGAGACCACTCAGAAGAAAAATCCATAGGACTCAAGAATGTGCTGGGCTGGATATGGGGTAAGAAGATGAGGGAGTCATTCACCATCAGCCTACTAAACTCACACCCCTATAGGTTGCTGAAGCAGAGCTTAAAAATGTTTTAACAAGTGAGGGCTCCAAGTCTAGAGCAGCTTAACAGTTACCTTGGAGCATAGCTTCTTTGACTCTGATGAACACTTGAGCCTTTCTTGGTCATCATGTTAACAGTAAAGCAAATACCATTCACTACCCTTAGAAAAGACTATCCAACCATGTATCTATAATGCAAGTACAATATTGCTATTAATGATTATGCAATGTGTGTGCTGCAGGGGACGTGAAACAAAGAATAGAAGACCTAGCCTAGGGAAAGATCTACTTCCTGGAGGCACTCATCCATGAGTACATTTTCAAAGGAGAGAAATGGGCACCCCAAGAGGAAAGAAATGCCTAAGCTGAACAGGTGAGCAGGAAAGCATTTCTCAAGTGTGTTCTGAGAGCCCCTCATCCTGTGAGATGCTCTAGAACAAAAGGACCCATGGTCAAAAACAACCTAGAGATGCCACCTCCAATCCCAGCATGTCTCCTTGGACATTCACAACATACTAAAGATCCTGAGAAACTCTGCAATTAAAAATAATTTGTCTAGGGGCACTTGGGTGGCTCACCCGATGAAGGGTCCAACTCTTGGTTTTGGGATCAGGTCAGGATCTCACGGTTGTGGGATCAAGCCCCACATTAGGCTCCATGCTCGGTGCTGAGCCTGCCTGAGATTGTCGCTCCCTCCCACTCTGTTCCTTAACCCCCACCCCACACAAACACACTCTCTCTCTCAAAATAATATAAATAAAGTCTTTAAAAAATTATGTGTCCAGTGAAAAAAGCAAGTCAGTGTTTACATGGGGCAGTTTTGGGGGCTAGGAAAGGGCACAAGGAAACATTTGGGTGATAATGGACATGTTCTATACCTTGATTGAGATGGTAGATTACACGGATGTATATCAATGTCAAACTCATTGACCTGTACACATAAAATGCATACATTTTGTTATACATTTTGTGTGCAAATTATACCTCATTTAACTTGAATAAAAATTATAATATCCTGTTGGGTTGGTTTGTTTCTTTCACTTTGGAAAACTTTTTAATTATTTTCATTAATATTCCCTCAAAAGGCCTATTTCTTTGAACACCATCTGGAGAAACACCAGTGTGTTAGTTTCCTATGGCTGCTGTTACAAATTACCACAAACATGGTGGTTTAAAACAACATAAATTGATTATCTCACAGTTCTAGAGGTCACAAGTCTGAAATGGGTCTCACTGGACTAAAATCACGTATTCCCAGGGCTGTGTTGGTTCCGGAGGCTCTGGGGAGAGAAAGATCTGGTTCCTTGCCTTTTCCAGCTTCCAGAAGCTTCCTGCATTCCCTGCCTCAGGGCCCCTCTTAGCTTCATCTTCAAAGTCAGTGACCACATCACTCCAACCACTAACTTCCCTAGCTCTCCTTCTCTGATTTCTGTCTCCCTCTCTCACTCACAAGGACTCTTGTGATCACCTTGGGCCCCTCATCATTCAGGATTATGTCTTCACCTCAAACTACTTAATCGGGTCACACCCACAAAGTTCCTCACAGGTTCCAGGTACTGGGACATCTCTGACGGAGGCAGTTGGAGGAAGACATTATTCTGCTCAACACAACCAGTTTTAGTGTAAAATCAGAGGAGTGAATAATGAGCCTGGAAATGAAGGCTGAAGCCAGCTCAGGCTAAAGGATTTGGTAAGCAACAGGCAGGACTTCTTTACCATTAAATGGGTACGTATATGTGTTTTAAAACACGAAAGCTATCCATTGGGTATAAAATTTTTTTCACCAGATCCCTGGCCACCCAGTCTCCCTCTCTGGGAGTAACAAAAATGTTACTTACCACTTTCTTATACATTATTCCAGAAGCGATCCATACCTACCTAATTCTTTTACACAAAGAGTAGAGTAGTATAAAAATTGTCCCAGTAGACGCCTGGGTGGCTCAGTTGGTTAAGCAGCTGCCTTCGGCTCAGGTCATGGTCCCGGCGTCCTGGGATCGAGTCCCACATCGGGCTTCTTGCTCTTCAGGGAGCCTGTTTCTCCCTCTGCCTCTGCTTGCCATTCTGTCTGCCTGTGCTTGCTCTCTCTCCCTCTCTCTCTCTGACAAATAAATAAAATTAAAAAAAAAATTGTCCCAGTAACTTTCTAATTGCCCCTTGAGAATATAAGTTGGATATCATAGCAGAGCAGAAAAAAGAGAGTTTCTTAAAAAAAAAAAAAAAGTTTATTTATTAATTTTTTCAGTAATCTCAAATGCACAACCCTGAGATCAAGAGTCACATGCTCCACCGACCGAACCAGCCAAGTGACCCCAAAGACAGCTTCTTTATTCATTTCAAATGGATAGATAGCATTTAATTGTATAGACCAGTGATTCTCAACACACTTGTTCATTTGAAGGGCCTGGGGAGATTTTGAAAGAATAATTGGAACAGGAGTTCCAGTTATCTGTTCTCTGCAATAAACCACCTCAGAAGTTAAGAAGTATAAAACAATGACCATTTTATTATGCTCACAATTTGGAGGGCCAAGAATTCTGGTAGAGCACTGTGGGGATAGCTTTTCTCTGCTCCACAGTGACTGGGAGTAGAGGGCTCGGTGGGGTGGTCTGGATGGCTGGGAGACGGTAGGAATGGCTTGATTGGAGCCATGGGTCTGGGGCCTTGATTCTGACATCAGCAGGAAACCTCAGTTACTGTCCACATCATATTTGCAGAAGCCGAAATATGCAAAAAATGCCTCCTGACTCATATGCCTAGTGCCTGGGCTGGGACTGAATAAAACGCTCTCTCTCTCTCTCTTTCCCCCCAGCCTACCCCCTTTCATGCAGCTAACCTGGGCCTCCTCACAATATGGTGGCCTCAGCATAGTCAGACTTCTTCCATAGCAGTGGGCTCATCCCAGAGCTTGAGTTCCGAGAAGCCAATGCAGGAGCTACAAAGCTTCTTATAACTTAGCCTTGGTGGTCTCAGGCTATGTACTTGATCTCCTTCTATTGGTCAGGCAAGTCCCTAAACAAGAGACTATGCCTATTTAAGAGAAGGGGAATGAGACTCTACTTCTCAGTAGGAGAAGTGGCAGAGAATTTGCGATTATCCTAATACACCACACCCAGGTGACCTGAATGTGCAACCAGGCTTAAAAACCGCAGTTACGAATGTACCAGACCTTATTAACCTGACTGATGAGTGTGCAGGCGGGCACACTCCGTATGCGGGGCGGGCATCATTTCGCACATGGGCAAATATGTCTGGGATAAACTGCTGGAGGTGAAACTGGTGTGGATTAAGGACACCAGGCTGGTCCAGTCAGTAGAGCATGTGACTCTTGAACTCAGGATCATGAATTCAAGCCCCACAATTGGGGGTAGAGATCACTAAAGAAAGGGGGGAGGAAAAAAAAGAAATTGGTGTGGATTAAAGATGAGGCATTGGAAGTTTTCTGTTTTGGGTGAGGGGATTTCCATCTTTCTTGTTATTCTCAAAATGTGGTAGTTCTAAAGTACAAGAGGTATTGGACTGGGTTGGCCCTTGTGTGGGCTCGAGTGCTTAGGAGGAGGCAGAATTGAGTCCCCAGGAATATGAAAGCACTGTATCAAAAGGACAGCAGTAGCTACTGTGCCAAGTTCAAGAGCCCTTGTACATGGCAGGGCTTTGGCTCCAGGTCTTGGGGAGGAACAAGGGGTGATAACTGCCTTGAGACAATTGAGCAAAAGAAGAGCCAGTGCAGAAGGGTCTGGTGGAGAAACAGGGAAGGTGAAGGAGAGGGATCTTCTTGTCCTTTCTCCTATGACTGAAGGGCAGAGATGTGTGACCCAAAGTAGGTAGGAGCTACTGGATCCCATTAGAGAGAGACAAGACCACTTTAGGGCTGGTTAACTGGCTTTGGCAGGCAGCAGAATAGTGGTCATAAGAAGGGAGACAAACTGTTCCAATTTCTGGGTAGCTTGTTTCTCGGCCTCTAGTACTTCCTCCTGGTTGACCTTCTTGGTGTCATAATCCAGGACGACTTTGTTAGCGATGAGGGAGAAGCCAAAGACTCGAAGTCCATAGTGCCTTGCCAGCTACAACTGCTGGTACCTGTGTTCATGCCAACAGCATCTGCCCCAGGCTCCGCAGCAGCCAACGCGCTGCCATAGGCTCGAAGGTGAGGCCTGCCCCCATCACCAGGTGCCTTCCTTTCGCTCCCTTTGCTCCCCCATCTGTTTCCAGGCACTGTGTACCTTCTGCCTCATAGGCATCGGACATGGCAGGGACATGAACTCCAAACCTTTCAGCCTTGGGCCCTCTAAGAGGGTTCAAACCACTGAAGCCAGGTAGGTTAACCTGACCACGGATCAGCATGGTATTTCCAACCTCAAACTCGGGGTCGAGTCCTCCCCCTGCAATGGTGACCACTAGGGTGTCCACACCCATAAGGAAGAACCACCTCACTGGGAATGTCACTTTCAAGATCGAGTAGCCTTCGTGCGTGGGAAACCTGTCCTGCCCCATCACACAGGCTCTGCCATTCAGGAGCCTGAACACCAGCAGACCAGCAGCACTTGGCACTGTATTTTAGGGAAAGTTTGGTATCTCACTGTAGACAAAGCTTTGGGCCTCAGCTAATTTATCGGCCACATTCCTAGCCCAGAACCACAGAGGACCGCCGCTTGAGGTCTGTGCTCGGTGGGGCACAGAAGCCATTTGCTAGTGTTCTCATCATCATACGTAAATTCATTCTCTGAGGGGCTGCTGCTGCCACTGCTCTCTCAAAAAGCTTGTCCTTTGCCTCTGGGATATGGTACCCTGAGCTGCACTGCACTGCACTGAGCCCTACTCCCCGGGAGCCGTGTGCACAGTCCTGTCTTGGAAGTTTGTGAGTAATAAAGTGACACAAGCAAGTCTGAACTTGAGAAAATCCAGTTGTCTGCACTGCCCAGGATGGAGAGAGGGAGACAGGAATTGCAGACAGAGAGACCAGACTGATGGTGGTCAGACTATTTGGGGGGTGGATCATAAGGTAGAAGTGTAGCTAGAAAGGGACAGGTGGGTCAGAGCATCAAAATGCTTGGATTCTTGTTCCAAGTGCTGGAAGACAGAGGCTGATGAGGTGATCAGCTTGGTGGAAGGATGATAGGCCCTGGAGTGCTCATGGCCAGTTTCTTAGAAGAGGTAGGACTTGAGATGGAGCGTGCAGGGTGAAAAAAAGCTTTAACAGGCAGCAAGGAAAAGGGAAGACAATCTTGGGGTGCCTGGGTGGCTCAGTGGGTTAAAGCCTCTGCCTTCGGCTCAGGTCAGGATCCCGGGGTCCTGGGATCGAGCCCCACATCGGGCTCTCTGCTCGGCAGGGAGCCTGCTTCCTCCTCTCTCTGCCTGCCTCTCTGACTACTTGTGATCTTTGTCTGTCAAATAAAGAAATAAAAATCTTTAAAAAAAAAAAAAAAGGGGGGGAGACAATCTTTCCACCAGCATTTCATGTATTACAAGACATGGAGGAAACTTCTTTTTGCTTTTAAATAAAGATTTTATTTATTTATGAGAGAGAAAGAGAGTCCATGCACATGGAGAGGACAGGGGGGGAAAGTAGGAGAAGGGGGAGGGGAGGGGCAGAAGTAGAGTCCACCCTGAGCAAGGAGCCCAATGCGGGGGTCGATCCTAGGACCCTGGGAGCATAACCTGAGCTGAAGGCAGACTCTTAACCGACTGAGCCACCCAGGCACCCTGGAAGCTTCTCTTTGATACAGAAAATGCACCTCAAGCACTTAGGGCTTAGTCGGTGCCTGTCACACAGCAAATATTCAAAACTATGATGCATTATTCTCAGTAACAGCAAGTAATGCCTATTAAAAGCTTAACAAATTGGTACCTGACTTTGGACGGCAACCATCAATGTTCTCGTTATTTCTAAACAGATCTATGCGGAATGGGAAAAGCTTAGGTTCTTCAACCATTGGCCCAATCTGAAACAGACAGTGGTTTCCTCATTCTATCTTAGAACCTTCATCAGCTTCCCTTCCTTCCAAGGGAGAATCAGCGGGAACTGACCAGCTGAACAGAGAATCCCTAGAGTCCCATTCCTGTCCCACCATCACACTCTCAGCCTGGTACTCATCTCCTTGTCATCTTGTAAAACTTGATCCCAGGAGCTGATTTTCTGTGGGATGCATTAACAAAGAAAAGATCCCAGAGGAAGTACCGAAAGGGTCTCACTGTAAGCGCTGGAAAGATCTTATCTGAAGACGTGTTCCAATTCTGGGTGGCCCGGGGCCATGAAAAGAAGTAGCATCTGGATAGTATCCTATGATACAGTTAACCCTAGTGATCCTTTTGTTCTCAGCTTAAAAAATCCTTCCTCCAGGAGTTCCTGATGGCCCTGAAACTGTTTAAGTGCCCCCATATGTGCTTTCTTATACTCAGAATCTCCCTCATCATAGAAATTATGACACCATTTTTATTCTTGTGTATGTGTCTCCCTTATATATATATATAGACGCTCTCTTATAAACAAGCTCTTGTTTGTATGTCTCTGCAGTGGAGATACCCCAAAGTGACCCCCAGTGGCTTCCACTTCTTGTTGACCATTACTTGGTATAATCCCCTGTCCTTGATTATAGTAGGACCTGTGACTTCATGCTAATCAATAGAATACAGCAAGGTGAACGGAGGTCACCCCCAGGGTGATGCTGGGTTACCTAACCCTCTTTCAGCAGACTGGAGCAGGAGACTTTGCGTTCTGACTTGATGAAGTAACTCATCATGTTGAAGAAGCCCATATGGCAAGGGAGCTACAAGAGGCCTCTAGTTGTCATGGGTAGCTTCTATGGGCTTCTAGAAATGGTGCCCAGGAAAGAAAAGTCAAGAAAAGAGTCGGGGCTGGGGGTGCAGGGAGCCGATGTTCTGTAGCCTGATGGAATCCAGCTGACAGCCGCCAAAACCAAAGGACCCTGGGAGCATAACCTGATTTCTTACCATGGTAAGAAATCAAACTTTTCCAGCAAGCTCAATGAGCTCGGAAGCAGATTTTTTCTCAGCCAAGCTTCCAGAACACCACTCAGCAGACATCTTGAATGCAACCTTGTAAGATCCCAAGGGCAGAAGCCAGCTAAGCTGCACACAGACCCCTGACCCATAGAAAGTGTGATAGAAAAATGTATATTGCTTAAAGCTTCTAAATTTGTGGTAATTTGTTACAGCAACAGAAAATAAATATATGTCCTCGATAGACAAGGAGCTCTGCATAGGCAGGAACCAATGCATAGGGCACCCCCCATTGTACCTCCAGCACCTCCCACGATGCTCAACAAAGATGTATTGAATGAATGTTCATCATCCCTACAATACTTGCAAACACTCCATAAGAAGGAGTATTTTTACTAGAATTTTATTAAGACTGAGAGATGGTAAATGACATATCCAAGATTCACACTGAGAGAGAAGAGACAGGACTTGAACTAGCATCTCAGACCAAACCGCAAGCTTGCTCACTAACATCACAGCTGCAGGAACAGTGCAGGCTTTCCATCTTGGCAGAGCCAGTGGAAACCTACACAAATTATGGTCCCTAGCCCAAGCTCGTAGCAGACATCACTAATAAATCCCTGTATGCTTTCAGGCTGCCTCCTTTGCAAACCCTCTCAACTCAGCATTTCGGTAGCCACAAGCAATTGATCAGAGCTGGCCCAGGAGAGGAAACCTATTTATCATCTGGACTCTGAGCTCCGAGTTCTACCTGTATCTCCACACAACTGGATTTGAGATCCCTTCGTAGGAACGTATAGGGAATGATATGAAGGAAAAGAAAGTCGGGGCATAGATAGAAGTGGTACCCAGGAAAGAAAAGTCAAGAAAAGAGATGGGGGGCTGGGGGTGCAGGGAGACCATGTTTCTAGAACCTTCCTTGCGGAGGAACGCCTTACAACACTTCCAGGCAGGAAACTCCACTAACGATGAAGGCTACAGCTGGGTTTTCTCATGGCTGGCTTCCCCAAGTCAGCTGATGGTGTCTTCCTTGCACAGTGATCAGATTCAGCAATTAGAATCCTTTCTTAATTATCATCATGGTCATGCCCTCCCAGCCGATGACCCCACCAGGGGAGCAATGCATTGAACATGGGCCGTGGCTGATATTTTTGTTGTTTTGACAATTAAGGTGTTCTGTTTGCCCTAGGGGTTACAGTTTTGATATTTTAGACATTAATCCGCAGGAAGGAAAGCTAACTGTTCAAACAAGGAATACCTAAGGCTGCCATAAATGTGACGGAGCCTTGAAGTAAGAAAACAGATTGAAAAGTAAAGCAAACAGTCAGTGAATTAGTCGTTTGGTTTTTACTTTATCTGTTAATAAATTGATGAAATCCACTTTGCTCTAGGCATTAGACAGACCAGGGGCACCAAACGTGTTGTGCTGATAATACCACCTCTCACGCCATGGCAGGCATTACTAATTAATCACATCATTCTCTCCTCCCGGAGTCCCAGCTTGGTCTTGGAAACTGTCCCAACATGGAGCGCCAAGCAGCCAATAACAATCTATCATTTTGGGTCTCCAGGCAAAACTACTCGCCATCCAAAATTACAGGCACAGCCCCAACTCACAAGTTATCAAACAAAAAACAGTAGAGTGAAGCTTTAGGATGAAGAGCACAGAAACTGGCCAGAGAGTGCCTGGATTTGAAGCCGACCTCTGCTCTCCATTAGCCATCCCATGCCTCTGTTTTGTCACCCATAAAATGGGAATCATAAGGCATGTACCTCGTTAAGCTACAAGGATGATAATGTGAGTTCGAATACGTTACAGATCCTGAAAGAGTACCTGGCAAGCATAACCCCTGGCTATTCTTATATTTGATTCCTTTTATTCTATGTACAAAATCTAGCTCTCCTACTGGACATAGGCTGTTCAAAGATAGGCACCATGCTTTTCCTTCTTTGTATCCCTGGTGCTTAAAACACAATGGGAGCGGAGTCTGTTGAATTGCATTCTTCCAGCTAGACTCACTGTTCCTCCCCCCAGTGCCTGGCCCATTTCTGCCTCCTGTCACTCCCATGGTTTTCCCTCTCCCCAACCCCCTACCAGCCGCCATCTCTTCAAGGCCCCAATTAATTTTCCTCACCCTTCTATTCTCCCCACCAAACCCACCCGGCCAATATTCATCTGATTTCTACCCATCCTTCAGAGCCTCCCCAGCTGGAGTAGTTATTCATCTGTCCACCAAATAGTTCCAGCTCTCTGCCTTCTGGGCACTTTGTGGAATTTGACTTCCTGCCCTACCCCTGTGGTTGGGTGAGACCCTATTAAAAGTCTGGCCCATGAGCGGAGAATCTGACTGCTGGTGGGAGACCCTCCCAATTTCAGATCTGTTTCCTCTGCCACAGCTACCAGCAATGTTCCAACCTGCAAGTGCTCGACCTGTCCAGTCTGGAGTGAAATTAGGGGGAGCAGGGCCACTAGCAGACCCATGATGGACCAATAGCAGGAATGAGAAATAAACCTTCATTTTTTTAAACCACAGAAATTTTCTTGTTGCTGTTTCTGCACCATCACCTAATTTATCCTGACAGATGCATTACCCTAATGTCAGCATCCCCCTGCGAGCGTCCTCTAGCCACCCTGACCCACAATAATTTCTTCAAAAGGGCAGAGGGGAAAGACTCCTACTCATTTTTATCCCCAAATCTAACATAGTGCCTTGCACACAGTCAGTGCCCATTAAATGGCTGTTGTGTAAAGGAGTGGCCATTCATCTCTGGGCCTCTAGTTTCTCAGTCTGTGAAACAGGATCATAAATGTCTTGCCCCCTTACTTTGCAGGACTACTGTGGGGCTAGAATGGAATTATCTGTAAGAAGGTGCGTTGGGGATTATAAAATGATGAACACACCTCCAGCATTATTATTAGATAATAAAGTACTAAGAAAAATTCTCAGCATTCATTCATTCATCTTATACCCAGTACCATTCCAGTTTGATAATTAACTACCCCACACACACACACACACAAAATTCTTAAGCTCTGTTGCTGTCTTTAAAATCAGGAACAATGACAGCAGCATCCACTGAAGGCCGATATTCGCCAGGCACCGCGCGGGAAGCTCTTCAGCCCCTGGTCACTATAATCCCCAAAGGTCACAGGATTTGGGTACCACAGGCCGATGTTACAGTTAGCCCCCAACAAGGTAAGTAGCTGACCCAAGGTCAAATGGCAAGCAAGTTGCAGAGGTGGGAGCTTGGTCAAGAACCCCAAGTATCTGAAGTCCTTGGAACAGAGGCCACAGCACTCTTCTCCCTCCCAAGGAAGGTATGAACTGAACACTGTCCGCACCGGGCAGCGCGCTCACGAGTCCTCAGTGCGGCCACCGAATGGACAGCTGAGACTCCGTGTCTCAGGTGGCCAGACACTGCCCTCATTTGCCCCGAGTCACAGGGGCTGAGCTGCTATTGGGTGTTTGAAGATACCCACACACATAGTTGAGTTCACTCCCAGTTTAGGAAACCCAATACATGGCCAGACACACACACACGCACACGCACGCACAGACATTTGCTTCTCGTTTAGAAAAGTTCATGCCATCAGAAGCATTTAAAATAGTGTCAGCTCGGTGACCATTTGCCCAGTGCAGTCCCGCAGGCCCAGCCCTCAGGGGCCCCCGCTGCGCTTGGTGTCTGATGCTCGGTAGTCACCATCTTGAAGTTCTCCGATTCTACCTTGTGTGTTTGCGAGTGAAGCTGGATGGAAGAGTGGAGCGCGCTTAGAGCCTAGAGCCTTCACCCACACGCGGTCCCAGCTCCTGCCAGGTCTCAGCTCCCCAGGGGAGGGCTCCCAGCCGCCCATGCCCCTACCCAACATGCTCCAGGAGCCCCTGCCCTGCCCCCCCCCAAGCATCCACATGGAGGAGGCTGGGCCAGGTGGCACGGGTGGGCAGGGTACTAGAATTTATATCTGGGCATATTGTTTAACTCTGTTCAGCCTCAACTTCCTCACCTGCAAAATGCAGACTAAAACCAATACCCGTCTCAGGGGCTTGTTAGAGAATTCAATTCGAAAACACCTGGAAAGTACTCAGCGCGGTACTCAGCGCGGTACACAGCACACGGCAGCCGCTCAGTAAAGGGCAGGTGTCGCATTCTCACCACGAGCCGAACCGTGAGGCTGGTACTGTGACCCCAGGGGTCAGCCAAGACACTGAGGCCTGCACAGATCAGGTCTGCAGCCAGGGAACTCCTCAGTGCAAGGGAACAGATGCAAACCCATGGTTCCCCAATGTCCAAACCCGTGGGTTAGACCACCAGACCACACTCCCCCATCACCAAACAGGGCCTCTTTTGATGGCCTGATGTCCCCCCTGCCAGGCCTAATTCTGAGGTCCTCAAGCCACATGGCCCTCTGATCTTGGGATCCTACAGAACCTTGCAGCTCTCAAAGTCCTGGTGATCAGGTTAGCCCTACCAGGTAGCAACGACGACCACCGTGTGTGCAAGCCCCAAGAGACCTCCTATCTGCCTGATTTCCCTTCTGCAGAGCCCCTTACAGTGACTGGTCCAAACAGGTACTTCATAAAGCTCCTCTGATCAAAAGCTATGTGGCCGATAAGGCTCCTCCGTACCTACCTACCATCCAACGCCAACACTGAGCCCTAGGAGGCAGGCCACGAGATGAACTAGCAGCAGCGCCATTGAAACTAAAGGCAAAGGAGAAAACGTGAGAAAGACAGAGCGTGCACAAATGTTTGAACCCAAGGCTTTTGTGTCTTTGAAACTGAAGCCAGGGATATGGCAGGAACCCCTGTAGGTAGTTGGAGGGCTTCTCCCCCCCTTGGATTGTTGCCGTGTTCAGGAGTCTCCAATTTCTAATCTCACAGGTCGGGAGCTCAGCCCTGAGGTCTCTGTGCAGCAGGGTGGGTGTGAGTCAGCCGTGGAGCTGGCAGGGCCCTGGGCCTCGCATGGAGTCCAAACCCGTCGCTGACACATGGGGGAGAGCGGAGGCAGGAGTGGGTGTTTGCTGACAAGCAGCTTCATGGGAACGCTTGCCTTGGCATTTCTCAGTGCTGAATCAGGGAGAAAAGTTGGGCAGAGAGCTGCGGGGTTCCACTGAGGGGGAGAGAAAGGGGGAGAGGGAGGGAGGGAGACCAGAGTCCAACATGGGATAGCAGCAGGACCAGAGCAAAAGGACCACCACCCAAAAGGCTCTCTGGGTGCATTCCACGCTCTCTCCTGTCCACCCTCACCCCAGCCCTCGCGGGCAGGGAAACCCCTCCAGGAACGGTTTTTCTCTACTGCACATGAAGAAACTGGGAATAAGAAAGATCAAGGGCTACACGGCTAACTAGTGGCTAAAATGGAATTCAAACTTAAGTCTAACAAAAACCCAATGTTCTCCTGCGCCTGACCCCTCACTTGACGCCCACCTCTGGTAAACCCCGTCTCACCCTGGCCTCACCTGCTTCTCCTCTAAAGCTTAGCAGAAGCCAGACAGACAGGAAATGAAGCTGATGTGGAGAGAGTCATTCCCCTCTCAGACAGACTAGGGAGGGTGAGTAGGACCCAACGCAGGAACGTGGGTGCGTCTTGTTCAGCCCTGAATGGGGCAATCCTGCACCTGCCGAATCAGATGAAGAGAGAAAAATCCAGGCCTCCCCATTCCTCCCTGATTGTGTCATCTGGAGCAGTACTATCTGACAAAAATATCACCAACCCCAGCTACATATTGTAATTAGAACTTTCGAGTAACCACATTTTTCAAAAATAAAAAGAAAGAGGTGAAATTAATTAATAATGTTTTATTTAACCAAATCTATCCAAAATAGTACTACTTCCAGATGTAATCAACATAAAAAATTTTATTTTTTATGCATGTCCTTTTTTTTATGATTTTATTTATTTGACAGGCAGAGATCACAAATAGGCAGAGAGGCAGGCAGAGAGAGAAGGGGGGAGGCAGGTTCCCCGATGAGCAGAGAGCTCAATGTGGGGCTCGATCCCAGGGCTCTGGGATCATGACCCGAGCCGAAGGTAGAGGCTTTAACACCCTGAGCCACCCAGGCGCCCCATGCATGTCCTTTTTTTTTTTTTTTTTGGTACTAAGTAATCACAATCTGGTGTACACTTGATCCCTACTCATGCCTCAACTGGGACTAGCATATGTGACTAGTGGCTACTATATTGGATGGGGTAATTCTACAGAGCAGGAAAATATCCAAATGAACACAACCTCACTCTACGTGATGAAAAGGGCTTTTTAACGATCATACCAGAAGGTTGATTTTTTTGATTTACAGTTCTATACATCTTAACACATGTATAGATTCATGTAACCACAGGTAACCATCCACAGGTAACCATCCCCATAATCAGGATATAGAGCAGTTCCGTCACCCCAAAAAAACTCCTTGGTGCTTCTTCTTTACTGCCAAACATTCCCCCTCCCCTAATCCCTACACAAATGGAATCCTACAGTAGGTAACCTTTGGAGACTGGGTTCTTTCACTCAGCATGATCCCTGTGAGAGTCTTCCTTTTTCTTACTGAGTTTTCGCACACGGTACAGATAGACCCCAGTTTGTGTACCCATGTAGATGCTGAACAACATTGGAATTGCTTCCAGGTGGGGATGATTACAATCAGAGCTGCTGTGAATATGCGGACAGGTTTTATGTGAACATAACTTTTCATTTCATTTCTCAGGAGTGGAGTTGCTGGGTCATGTGGTAAGTGTATGTTTACCTTTATAAGAAACCACCAAATTGCCTTCCAAAGTAGTTGAACCATGTTTTACTCCCATGTTTATTCCCATAGGAAAGTTTTAGTTGCTCCGTATTCTTTTCAGTACTCGATTCTGTCAGTATTTTTATTTTAGCCATTATGACAGGTATATAATTGTATCTCATTATGGCTTTAATTTGCTTTTTCCTAATGCCTAATAATGCTGAACATCTTTTAATGTGCTTCTCTATCCTCCATATGTCCTCTTTGGTGATATGTCTGTTCAACTCGTTTGCCCATTTTTAAGTTAGGCTGTGTGTTTTTAAGGTCTTATATATCCTAAATATGAGTTCTTTGATGGACATGTGATTTGTATAATATTTTCTCCTATTCTCTAAGCTTTCTTTTTACTCTCTTGTCTTTCATAGAGCTGAAGTTTTCCATTTTGATAATGTTCTATTTTACCAATTTTTTATTTTATGGACTTTGCTTTTGTTGTCCTTAGTAAGAACTCTTTTGCCTAACCCCAGGTCTCAGATATTTTCTCATATTAAGTTTTTGAAAAATACATCACATGTTTAATATCCAAGGGGTTGCAACTCCTTAAAGAAATTCAGCTATGGGTTTTAGTTGTGAAAATCTACCTTGTCATATGAATTCATTCATCCACTCTGCATGATTTTAATGAGTGAAAAGTCATGACTAGTAAAGGAGAGATAATTAAGATTTGGTTCACAATAGTGGATGCCATTAATTGAAGGTCTAGGGCCAGTGGTCATATAAACATCCTCTACATCCTCCAATCTGGCATTACTATCCTCATTTTACAAGAGAGGAACCTGAAGCTTAGAGAAGTAATTTTTAGAGTTAGGCTCAGCTAATTCCAAAGTCCTCAGGTGTGAGAGGGTTCTTTGCTTTCTAGCAACAGAAGACAGCTCTAACTACCTAAGGGGAAAAAAGGAAAGAGAAAGAGAAAGAGAAAGAGAAAGAGAAAGAGAAAGGAAAGGAAAGGAAAGGAAAGGAAAGGAAAGGAAAGGAAAGGAAAGGGAGAAGAAAGAAAGGGAAGGAAAGGGAAGGGATGAAGGGAAGGAAGGAAGGATGGAAGGAGAGAAGGAAAGAAACAAACAAACAAACATAGATTGACTCACAGGTATTTCACAGAACCAACCCAATGGCTCAACACCAAATCTTAGAAGGGAAAAAAATTAAGGAAATACAAAGATCTAGGTAGCAGGAAACATATAGATGTTAACATCCAGACATCCATCCCCTTTGAATGAAGCATCTTTAACTACTTTTATCCCTTTCATGTATCCTCTCTAGATCTAAATTCCCTGGAACAATCATCTGACTGACCTGTCCTGGGTCATGAGACCACCATTTGCCCAGGGAATGATGCAACACCTTGATTGATGGTCCCACCAAGACTATGTCCAATTAGGGGCACAATCCCCTTTCCTTGTTGAGAGGTGGTTACATTAATAATAGTGCTATTACTGCAGGAAAAAGGAAGATGGACCCTGGGAAGATAAAAACCACAGGGGCCCATGCTGGCAATGCTTTCAAAATTTTTGATCATGATCCATGTTGAGAAATCTATTTCACCAGAACGTGGATATATTCACACAACTGAAGTGAAATTTTCACATAACATTATGTCCCCTTACAATGTGAAGCACACTCAACGTGTAGAAATCAATGCCACAACTCCCTCATGGGTCACAACCTGCAGATTGGAAGCACCACATTACCATGATTTCCTCCTTCTCTCTATCCATGAAGACTCCAGAAGGGAAGTGAGACAGGGAAGGGAGGAGAGCCGGCAAAGCATTCATGACGAGGGTGCTGTCCCTGTGACATCCAGGGCCCCGTCCCACAGGAGACCTTCTGACAAACTGTGCAGAACATACCTCAAGACTGTCCCACCAAAGGGCAGGGAAGCTGGGATGTTCATCTGTCCACTGACATCCCTCCATGTGAAGGTGGCACCAAGCCATTAATTTCCCAATACTTCCAGATTGCCACCAAGTGAAGGCTGAGCTCTGATGGCCAGAGAACCCGCCCCAAGCAGAGAGATGAGGAAGCTTTGGGCTATATGGAAATTATCTTTAGATGACCTCTGGGTGGGCAAGAATGTACTGGTTGAAGTCCTCCTACAAGACGTAACTGGGAGGAAGAAGGACTAACTCGGAAATCCATTGTCAGTAATAAACACGTGCCTCCCTTCCCAGGCCACACCACACTGTCAAGCCCATCCGACCCAACCCCCAGATTTCTAAATTTCTAAATTTCTAAATTTCTGTGTCCTGGGCAGGCTGGCTGCTTTCCTGCTTCAGCTTTGCTGAAGGAAGATAGGAAGTCTGGTTTGCCAGTCCTACCTCGCCCCTCTGATTCTCAGCCAACATCCCAGAGAATGCCTAGTTTCAGCCTACCATCTCTGCCACAGCATTTCAGTAAATCTCTATCCATCTCTGCCTTCCCCTTAGTGCCAGAAGAGACTGTGGCCCTACTCCTGTCAAGGCACCAGTGAAAACAAATATCCAGGACTCAGGGAAGGACCCAGCGCACAAACCTTGATTAATCACCTGCCGTTTGTCAGATTAAAACATAGATGATAAACTGACTTTGGAAGTCAGGTCCAACGGGATGGAAATAGAAGCCACACGGGGCACGGAGCAGCAAACATTCAATCAGCAAAGCCTGAGGGCGGTGGGTCTTAACTTGGGTCTCAACAGTCACCTGAGGAGCTTTGATTCCCACTGGGAGGTGGGGTGAGTCTGAGGCATCCGAAAATTTTTTAAATTCCTCAGATTCTTTAAAAAAAAAAAAAATTCCCCAGATTCTAACACAAAGGAAGTGTAAGACGGGACAAGAAGGAAGAAATAACATTTCTTGTAGTGGCTTTCTTTTTGAGGTCACCTTTATATCCATCTAATTCTCTCAAGAATGCCACAGTAGCCCCCCCTTATCTGCAAGGGATACGTTCCAAGACCTCCATGCCCAGCAGGCGCCTGAAACCATAGTTAGCACCAAACTCTATATATACTATGTTTTTTCTATACATACATAGCCATAATAAAGCTTTATTTATAAATTAGGCACAGTAGGGGTGCCTGGGTGACTCAGTAAGTTAAACGTCCGACTCTTGATTTCAGCTCAGGTCATGATCTCAAGGTGATGAGATTGAGCCCTGCTTTGGGCTCAGCAGGGAGTCTGCTTTGAGATTCTATCTCCCTCTCCTTCTGTCCCTTCCCCAGGACTCATGCTCTCACTTTCTCTCTCTCTCTCAAATAAATAAATCTTCTTTTAAAAAATATTTTATTTATTCATTTGACAGAGAGAGACACCGTGAGAGAGGGAACGCAAGCAGAGGGAGTGGGAAAGGGAGAAGCAGGCTTCCAGCCGAGCAAGGAGCCTGATTCGGGGCTCCATCCTAGGACCCTGGGATCATGACCGAAGCCGAAGGCAGATGCCTAATGACTGAGCCACCCAGGCGCCCCTCAAATAAATAAATCTTAAAAAATAATAATAAATAAGTTAATCACAGCAAGAGATTAACAACAGTAATGTAATAGAACAACTCTAACAATACACCGTAATAAAAGTTATGTGAATGTGGTCTCTCTCTCTCTCAAAATATCTTATTGTCCTATACTCACTTTTCTTGCGATGATGTGCAAAATTCCTGTGTGATGAGACGAAGTGAGGTGAATGACATGGCCATCTCGACCTAGTGGTAGACTATCTTTGACTTCCTGTTAATTCGTCGGGAGGATCTCCTGCTTCCAAGCCACAGCTGGCTGCAGATAACTGAAACTGCAGAAAACAAAACCAAGAATGAGGGGAAACTACTCTTTATGCATGACTGTGCCCATCTCAAAGGAGAGAACACTGAGGCTGAGGGAAATCAAGTAACTTACCCAAGTCCCCAGTGTTATGAGCGAAAGTACCTTGATTATGCACCATCCAAGACTGAGTCCAAAGTCTGTAACTCTTTCTACCTCACCATGCTGTCCCCCCAGTAAAATTTTAATAAGAGTCATGGTAAGAAGAAGGGAGAAGGAAAACATTTGAGATCAAGAGTGTCACTGGATAAATCAAGACGGGCCTAGGTGAGGCAGGTGGGAAGGGCTCTGGGGACAGCAAGAAGCCTGGGTACCCAAAGCCATTCATAGCAAAAATGAGGCAAAGCCACCAAAGAGGGAACAGGGAGTTGAGTGCCCGCTAATCCTGCCCCGTCCCAATGTCCCCTGCACCTGGCTTTGCTCTCAAAAAGGTGTTGCATCCAAAGTTAGCTCACTGGGCACTTTTCTCATCAGATCGGAATTGTGACTTGGAACGTCACAGCCGGCCAGCCCGGGGTTAATCTCCCCTCTCCTCCCCCTCCTCCAGGCTGACTATGTTCGGCTATAGAAATAAACCAACATCACAGCAGACAGCTTTTCCTCATTTCTCTCTCTGATTCCTCTCTTCTCTGTGGAGGCCTGGCTCTCCAGGCTCAGAGAGGCCCATCTGCTTGAAGGGATGGCCTGCTGTTTACAGCCTCCTCTGGGACCGCTCAAAGACAGGAGAAACCCTATCCATTCCTGCTCCTCTGTGTCTGCTCCAGGAAACTGAATTTTATTTAAGCATCACATTTGCGGGAAGGAAAAAGAACTTCAGTCTGCTCTTTCTTGACGGTAAGTTTCAGCAACCAGAGGCCCAATACATGAAGGTAATCCTCAAAAGGGAAACTTCAAAACCAAGAGCTCCCTAGCACGCTGCACATCCAAAGTCCAGAAGCACCTTTCAGAAAATCCTGGAAAACGGCAGAGCTGGAAGGGCCCCACAGATCATCTGGTAGAAGGGGAAGCTGAAGGCCCACACAGGAGAGAGAGTCATTTGCCCTGTATCATGGCCCGAGTGAGGAGAGAGCAGATCAGGGCCTGGGACCAGGGCTTTGTCCCTTGTCCCCAGACGGCATTGTACTGGCAGCGACTGAGGACCCACAGAAAAGCAGCACTTTGGAGATGGTCTCCCATGAGCCCACCATGTTCCATGCTGAGAAATCTAATTCACCAACGCGCGAGCATACGTACACTCGGGACTGAAATGCCTGTATAGGAAGAAGGAAAATACTGGATGAAAAACATGCAGGCTCGGCCCCAACTGTGAAGAAAACAAAGTGATCTCCGCTATTTACCAACCCGTACCTCCCATCGACGGAGCGGAGCACCACCAGACGACACCACTCCAGGGGGCGTAACGCACACCCTACGGTTAATCTGTGTTTTCCAAAGGCGAAAGAGCAGGAGCTGAGATATCAGCCATTATTTTTCTTGTTCTGCATTAACAGCAGGAACTGAGGCATTAATTGATAACGACAAGATTCATTAAAAACAAATAGTAACTTAAGAACAACCCCGGGAGACTTGGCTTTCAAGATTCCAGAGAATGAATCTATAAAACGTGAGCTCATCATAAAGAGGTCCAAAGGAGGGCCATTCAGAAGGCACCGACATAAGTGCACACACACACGGTGGCTCTGGGAGGCATTGTTCTTGTGCTTTGGGTATACAGAGTCTCACAACAACCCTATGACATAGCTACTGATATCCTCTCCCATTTCGCAGACGAGGAAACTGAGATGTTTGCAAGTCACATAGCCAGGAAGCGGCCAGCTGTGATTCAAAGCACCCCACCGCCACACACACACACACACACACACACACACACACACACACACACACTGTGTGCGTGACTGTTGAGGACATCGCCCCTTTGTAGGGACAGCTAATCACTGTGACCTGCTACGGAGAGCTGGGGACGACTGCCTCCTGCCCTATTTCGCTCCAGTCCCCGCAGGTGCCGAGCGCGATCCTGTTTCCCGTTCCAGGGAGGAGCCTGCCAGCGCTGTGCTCAGGAAATCTGGGAAGGAATGAGGATGTCCTCAGGGAAGCACAGGTCTGGACAGGAGTCCCAGCACCCGCAAATATCGGCATGAGAGCCTCCCTCCCTTACCCCCAAGCCCAAGCTTCCTCAGGGTGAGGAATGAAAAGAAGGGAGAAAATGCTTCAGCCCCTCCCGTGGAGGCCAACAGAAAGGATTCAGATAGCTTGAGAGCTCGCCCAGCCCTTCCGAAGTCAACAGAGAAAGGAGATGCTTTTTCATTCTTTCCTCTCTGCTGCCTGGAGCGATTTCCTCAATGCTTCCGAGACTCAGTTTCTTGAGTCCCTGCCTGCACGCATACATTAAGGAACTTGAGCTGAGCAGTGGAAGGGCTAACACAGTGCTTACTGCTGGCCAGATGACCCAGTAAACAGATACGTGATAGTGTCCTTCTGCCCTTTTGGGATAAATAGGACACAGGTAATTTCCTACCCCATACTCATTATTTTTCTCTACCAACAGACCCCTGTTTTGATTCAGGTCTTTAATATGCCCCAATAAAAGGATCGCCTTCCCAAGTTCCTTTGTGAGTAGAGGCGGCCTTTAGTTCTGGCAAATGAGATGTGAGGAGAAGACTGTTTGGAGGGAAGGGGGCTTCCAGGACCTTAGTTACCTCCCAAAAAACAGGGGGACAAGCTCAGTTAGCCTTTCCCTCTGCCCTTCCTTCTTCCTTCTGAAAGTGCAGCAGCCAAGTTTCCACCATGGGGACAAAAACCACAGGCTGATCACGGAAACAGAAAAGGAGCCTCGGTCCTCAATAACCTCCCAATGCTTGAGTCCCTGCCTCTTGATCTGTTACATTAGAAAAATAAACCCCTTTCAGATTTTCCATTATTTGTAGCTAAACACATGCCTAATGGATATTTACCAATTCCAGTTTGATATATTGAAATAAACAAAATCTAGAGATGCGGGCTTGCTTGCTCAAGGTCATGTCATGAACTAATGGGTGGGGAATCCAGGCCTGATGAGTATCTTGAGTCTTAAGTTCCCACCCCAAATACTCTTTTAATAGAGTCCATGCCCATGAAAATCATATTTATGTCAAGAATCAGAAGGAGCAGTCATAAAATATTTATACGGAAGCAGTTATGCCCATCTATAAGAAACTCCCATCTAGAAATTTAAGTAGCCAAACTTATTTTTGAAAACCATGAATTTCATTCAATCTGTGCAAGTGGCCTTTTCAGTCTTGGGGCAAATCACACATGAAGCTTGGAGGAGAAGCTGACCACCCACAGAGCCCAGCTTCACCCCTAGGTTTACGCAAGGAAGCCCCTTTGCACATCACATCACGAACTCAACCAAAAAGCACTGTCTGCCCTAAAATCTGTCCTAGAGAAGATACTGAATTTGCAAAAGCAACTCTTTTGAACCACTAATAAATATTTTATGACCCGATCACTTAGGAAGCCAGGATTGCAAAGCACTCAAATATAAATATGATCATTGCATGGCAAAATTGAGCTTAAGGGTATCATCCACCCTGGATTCTTATAACTTCATGAAAACTATTTGCTAACCATGAAAAAATGCAATTGATAAAATCATATTCAAATGCTCTTGCTGAGAAGTTCTATCTGCAGTAAAGCTGCAGGGTGTGCGTTTGGTCAGGAGCTCTGGAATTTTGGATCCCTGGGAGAGGAAAACCTCTTCTTTTCCTTGGGAAAAGGTACATCCTTAGAACTGTCCAGATGGATGTAGGCAGTGGCGCTTGGAACTAATTCTGCTTCCAAGCATAGCCACCAAGAAGGAGGGCTTCATATTGATCCCCCCCTCCCAGTGGTGTTGGCTGTGCACATGTCCCTGTTTCCCTGGACAGATCCAGGTGGTCCAGCGTAAATACACACTGCCCAATTTGTGCCAGGTTATCTCTCATCAGAGGTCAAGATGTAGACAGCAAGTCATAGTGATGGGAAATTTTAGACCCAAATTATGGGGCTGGCAGCAAATGAGAAAGTGAGCCCACTGACTCCTACCCCTGAGGTCCCAGGGGCTTATCTAGTTCTTGCCCTTCCTGGGATGGTCTGATTCTGTGAGCTCTCCCAGCACTTTCCTAAGAAATACTTCATTTTAGCGGCGCCTGGGGGGCTCAGTTGGTTAAGTGTCTGCCTTTGGCTCAGGTCATAATCCCAGGGTCCTGGGATGAGTCCCGCATCGGGCTCCTTTCTCAGAGGGGAACCTCCTTCTCCCTCTCCCTCTATTCCCATTACTTGTGCTCTCTGTGTCAAATAAATAAATAAATCTTCAAAAAATGCTTTATTTTAGGGACGCCTGGCTGGCTTTGTCAGTGGAGCATGGGACTCTTGATCTCGGGGTCATGAGTTTGAGCCCCACCGTGGGTGTGGCGCATACTTAATGATAAATAAAATGAAAATTTTTTTTAAAGAAATAAATATTTCCTTTTAAACTTGAGCTAAATGGAATGTTTCTGTTGCTTAAAGAAAAAGTAACAGTGCATACACTTGGCAATCTCGTGCACATCTTTATTTGTAGGGTCACAGAGTCAGAAAGACCAGCTCCTTCCCACATCGAAACAGAAATAAGCCGTCTTAGTCTTGAGCAAATAGGAGGTGACAGAGAGTCTCTTCCTTAGTGTCTCCAGACCTCTCAGGAAAGTGGTTCTGACATCCACCCTCCTACCATAACAGCAGAACCCCTTTTTCACGCATCCTTTCTCCTACCTGTTGGGGCACCAACAGTGTGGCAAGTGGTTCAGGGTGGGGCTTTGTAGCTGGACGCCCTGAGCTGGGCCCCTGGCACTGCTGCTTCTAGCAGTGTGACCTAGACTACTGCTTGACCTCTCCCTCAGTTTCCCCATCTAGAGAGGGGAGGCAACCACAGCACTTAGCTCGGGATTGTTGTGAGGATGGAGTTAGCCCAGACAAAGTGCTCAGAGTAACACCTCATCCCTAATTTCTCCAAATGTCTCTTCCTGTATTCCAGGCGCCCCAGCCTACTTTCCAGAAACACAAGCTCTTTCCTGCCTCGAACACTTAAGGGGCCTTTGCACACACTGTCCTCTCCACTCAGGAATCCCGCTCCACCCAGATCTCTTCCCACACCTGTTCCCCACACCCACCTAGAGAGACATTGCAAAAATGGCCCTGGTTCTCCAGGCCTCCCTGTATCCACACTCACGCTTTGCTCTGTGATTGCACAGCCCTTCCCCTCAGGAGTCTATATTCCCTGTCCCTTGATCCCAGGCTTGCTTTGGCCCACAGAGTTCAGTAGAAGTGACCTTGCACCAGTTTTGAGCCAGGGGCCTCAAGAGACCTTGCATGTTTCCAAGCTTCCTCTCAGACCCCTGCCCAGCCACAAGGCGAGGCTAGCCGGCGGGGGGATGAGACCAGGGGAAGCAGTCTCTACCGTTACCCCAGCCCACCACCAACCAGGCCCCTGAAGCAGAGCTGCCTCGCTGAGCAGTCTCTGACCACAGATTCCTGATGCTCTCCCTGAACCGGCAGAGACTAGGAGACCCGCCCAGGGGACCCAGGCCTAAACTGTCTGCTCACTGCATCAAAAACAAAATGAGGGGTTGCCGTCTCAAGCCACTCAATCTGGGGGTGGTTTGCTACATTGTAAATGCTAACTGATACGCGCTTTCTCTAAGCCTCTGCTTCCTCAATGATATCATGGAAATAAGGAATAATAAAATCTATGTCCTAAAATAAGCATGAAGATTACATGAGATCATGCTTGTAAAGTGTCTATGTTACATTAAGTATTACCCAACTGGTAACTACAACAGACATGGGCTGATGATATTGGGTTCATTTGCCTCTTGTCTGTAAACGGGGAAACAATGATATTTAAGGAATAGGGCTGCCGTGAAGAATGGAGAAAGTATGTGCCATGTGCTCAGCACGTTGCAGACACCCATCAGCAATAAATGGTTATTACTGACTTGTTAAATATTATTGCAGAGGACTGGCTCGTTTCTTCTATTCCCTGGACCTTGTGCACCCCCAGCCCGATAGCACCCCCACCCCACCCCCTCACCGCCACGGGAGGAGGCATCAGAACCCAGGGCAAGAAGCAGGTCAGAGTCCCTGGGACCCCTTGAACTTCAGCCCCCATGTCGACCTTTGCCACTAGGGGGCAGCCTCACCCTCCAGCCACACAGAAAGCTGGGGTCATCCCGTGGGTCCTGGCCAGTTTTCCCATCCCGCTGCCCACGTTGTCTCGGGGCTCCTGCGGGTCACGCTGCATGCGGGCCACACCCGCACTGTGATCACGCACCTGTCCGCGGACCCTCCGTGCTGACGGGAGAGCGAGCCCACCCCCAGCCAGCCTGCGGAGACACTGGTGGCCATCCTTCCCCAGCTCCAGGCAACCTCTCAACCTACGTGAGTGGTTTCATAATTCATGTCTGCCCATCAGCGGACAGATTTAGCCTGCTGCCTGCTGAGTCTGGAAATACTGAATATTAAAATATCCCAGCTCGCCCTTCTGACGCCCTCGCCTCTCCCAGATTCACATGCAGTCAGTTGCACAAACAATCCCGGAGACACACATCAATTTGTCCATTAAGTAGCTTTTGAGGACTCACATGTGTAACTTTCACGGAAACACAGGGAAGGAGTATTCAGGGCCCCGGACTGAGGTGCCTGACCTTGGAGAAATCCTAGTCCTCTGGCTTCAGACCCAGTGTATTTTCTCCTGCCCCACATTACCGTCCAAGCTCCCTGGCCCTTTTTGTAGCACTGCGCAACGAAGGGATGCAGGAATCCTACTCAAAGGATTTTACTGAACAAAGTAAAGCAAAAGACCTCCCCAACTCCCCAGAACAGCAACAGAAAGGCTCCCAGGAATTAAAACCGACGGTTATTTGCGGATGGAGGAAGCAGAATCTTTCATATATGGTAAAGAGAAGGGTGTGTGTGTGTGTATGTGTGTGTGTGTGAGAGAGAGAGAGAGAGAGAGAGAGAGAACCTCTGACAAAACTCTAGCGGACTTCCTTCATGCACATCAAAGACTGCAAAGCATTTCCCACCTTCAGTGTGAATTTGTAAAACTTCTACTAATAGGGCGCCTGGGTGGCTCAGCCGGTTAAGCATCTGTCTTCGGCTCAGGTCATGATCCCAGGGTCCTGGGATTGAGTCCCACGCCGGGGGGTGGGGGGGTGGGGGGGTGGGGGGGGGGGGGGGGGGGTGTCCCCACTCAGCAGGGAGTCTGCTTCTCCCTCTGCCTGCAGCTCCCCCTGCTTGTGCTCGCTCGCTCTCTCTCTCTCTGACAAAAACATAAAATCTTTTTATAAAAAAACTTCTACTAAAGGAATTTCTAGGCTAATACACACCTTTGCTATAATATCTACTGGCAACTAACTGTAAAAGTGGGTTTAGGATTTCAGGGAAAGGGGGTGGGAATTCCCCACAGACTGAAAAATAGAAGAAGGGGTGGGGCACCCGGGTTTTGGCTCTTGGTTTTGGCTCAAGTCCTGATCTCAGGGTTTGTGAGATCGAGCCCGGCCTTGGGCTCTGTGCTGTGTGTGAAACCTGCTTGGGATTCTCTCTGTCCTTACTGCCTCTCCCTGCTCATGCTCTTTCCCTCTCTCTCTGGAATAAACAAATAAATCTTTTGAAAGAAAAAGAATACAGATGAAGGGGTTTCTCCTGCTCTCCTGGCAGATTTCATTCTTTCTTCCAGGAGGAATTTGGTGAGCCCCTAAAGCGGGCTCCAAGCACTGAGAGGAATTCAGAAGGAGCAAAGCGGCCTCTCCGAGTATGTGATCTCATTAAGGGGGCAAGACCTCTGTGAGGGGAAGAAAGGATAATGTCCCTGCAACACAGAGAGCACGTGTGGTAACTTAGCATAGGAAACAGTGGGTAACAGAGAATGAGTCTCCCCAGAGAGAATCTGAAATTCCTCTATAACATATTCAGCAAGAAGGCAGTTAAGGCTGGAGAGTGTGGTATGGAGAAGGGCAAGTCCAGGCCAGCCTGGATTCAAGGCCTGACTCTGCCATTCCCTGATGGACTTTGGACCATGTACCAATTCCCTCTTGAGCCTTGGTTTCCTCATCCATGAAATGGGTACAACAATGCCCACTTCAGAGGCTTGTCAGAAGAGTTCACATAAGCCTCCCTTTGGGGTATTTTTTCTTCCAACACTTCACTAGAAATTTTACCTGATTTTGGCCTAAAAATGATTTAATCTCAGCTGATGGATAAATTACTAATTGGATCAGTAAACAGTAAAACTAGGCATGCTAATTATAAACAGGTAGGCTTTGTCCACACCTCTCCCCTCACTGAGGGATCTTTTCAGAGATGCCCGGCCAGGAATCTAGGAATATCTCTTGTCTTAGTTTCCCACTGCTGCTCTAACATATTTCCAAAAAATTAAATTCCTCAAAACAACACGAGTTTATTATCTTACAGTTCTAGCAGTCATGGGTCCCAGTTGAGTCTCAGTGAACTAAAGCTCAAAGTGTTGGCAGGGCTGCATTCTTTCTAGAGGTTCTGGGGGAGAATCCGCTTCCTTGCCTTTTTCAGCTTCTAGAGCATTCCTTGGCTCATAGTCCTTCCTCTGTCTTTAAAATTAGCAGCACTGGGCTGTGTCTTTCTCATGCTGACCTCTCGAGTTCTCTCTTGCCTCCCTCTTCCACCTAAAGGACTCGTGTTTCGGCACTGGACCAGCTGGATAATCCAGGCTAAGAAGCCCATCTCGAGGTAAACCGATCAGCAGCCTTAATTCCATGTACATTTGCCATGTGATCTTACTGACTCATGAATTCTGGAGACTGGGCGGTAGACATCCTTGGGGGCCAAGTATCCTTCCTGTGACACCCACTGCTGCAGATACGAGGTGGAACCTGGATGAATGGAGAGGAGCTGGTTCACTTCCCATCAGTGGTGATGATGGAGCAGCCCCATGGGGATTAGAAAGGCACTCATCTGCGGGTCGGGAGGTGTGAAGTCTGGCCCCACCTGGCTGTTGACTGCTGGAAACTTTGGGCAATTCACACTTCTCTAGGCATCAGCTCCTCATCTGTAAAATAAAAATAATGACTCCTGCCTGCCTCCCCTCCATCACTATTAGAAAGCTTGAGTGTAATTCTCCACTGAAAGCCTCCTGTGGACCAGGCAGTGCGGAGGACCCCATGGTATAGAGGATGTCACACCTGCCTCCAGGGAGCTCACACTCCAAGGTGTCATCCCCTGACCCATCTCCTTGATTCTCCTCTCCACCTTTCTCAGATTTGCCTACGTATCACAGCTCCCTTGTCATCAGGAACTGTGAGATAGAGATCCATATCTAAATACTTTTATTTAAATATTTTATTGGTATTTTTCTCTAATTTGCCTTCATTTTCAAGTATTTTGGTATTAATAAAGCATCTTTAAATGCTTCCAAACCCATTTTATGAAGCCGGCATCATCCTGATACCAAAACCAACAGGAACACAATAATCAATCAGTCGGTATATAAATAAATACACAAATAAATAAAAATACAGACCAATATCCCTGATGAACATAGGTGCAAAAATCTTCAACAAAACATTAGCAAACCATACTTAATACTTTAAAAGAACCATAACCATGATCAAGTGGGATTTATGTCAAGGATGCAAGAATGTCTCAACATCTACAAATCAATCAATATGATATACCACATTAACAAAATGAAGGATAAAAGTCATGAGAATCTCAATAGATACAGAAAAAGCATTTGACAAAAGTCAGTATCCATTTATGATAAAAACTCCCAACAAAGTGAATATAAAGGGAACGGATCTCAACATAATAAAGGTCATACATGACAAGCCCACAGCTAACATCATGCTTAACAGTGAAAAGCTAAAAGCTCTTCTCTAAGAAGAGGAATAAGACAAGGAGGCTTAATCTCACCACTTTTATGCAGAATAATATTGGAAGTCCTACTTAGAACATTTAGGAAAGAAAAAGAAATAGAAGATATCCAAATTGGGAAGGAAGAAATAAAATTGCCAGTATTTGCAGATGATATGATTTTATATATAGGAAACCCTAAGGAACTACACACATGCAATAAAAAAAAAAATCTAACAACAACAACAACAAAAACCTGTTAGAATGATAAACGAGGTCAATAAAGTTGAAGGGTACAAAATCAATATACAAAAATCAGTTGCATTTCTATGCACTAACAACAAATTATCAGAAAGAGAAATCGAGTAAACAATGCCATTACAATTGCACCTCGCCCTGCCAAAAAAAGAAACTAAACCTGGGAATAAACTAAACCAAGAAGGTAAAAGATCCATATACTGGAAATTACACAACATTAATGAAAGAAATTGAAAATGATACAAATAAATGGAAACATAGTCCAAGCTCACGGATTGGATGGATTAATCCTGTTTAAATGTCCATATTGCCCAAAGCAATCTATAGATTCAGTACAACCCCTATCAAAATTCTAATAGTACTTCTCACAGAGAAAAAAAATTGTATGGAACCACAAAAGACTCTAGAGAGCCAAAGCTTTCTTAAGAAAGAACAAACCTGGAGGCATTAGACTCCCAGATTTCAATCTATATTGCAAAGCTGTAGTAATCAAAACTGTATGGTGTTGGCATAAAAACGGACACATTAATCAGTGGAAGAGAATAGAAAGCCAAGAAATAAACCCGTACATACATGGTCAACTAACTTATGATAAAGGAGGCAAGACTATACAATGGGGAAAAGATAGTCTTTTCAATAAATGATGTTGGGAAAACAGGACAGTAATATGCGAAAGAATGAACATTCTAGACCACTATCTTCCACCACACACAAAAATTCACTCAAAATGGATTAAAGACTTGAATGTAAGACCTGAAACCATAAAACTCCTAGAAGGAAACACAGGCAGTAGGCTCTTTGACATTAGTCTTGATGATGATTTTTTGGACCTGACTCCAAAAGCAAAGGCAACAGTGGAGCTACATCAAAATAAAAAACTTTTGCACAGCAAAGAAAACCATCAACAAAAGAAAAGACAATCCACTGAATGGAAAAAAAATTTGCAAATCATATATCTGATAGGGGGTCACTATGCAAAAACATATAAAGAACTCCTATAACTCTCAATAGCAAAAACAAAACAAAAAAAAATCGCTTAAAAAATAGGCATGGGATCTGAATAGACATTTTTCCAGAGAAGACATACAATGGCTAACAGGCACATGAAAAGATGCTCAACATCACTAACTATCAGGGAAATGCAAGCAGAACCACAATGAGATTATCACCTCACATCTGTTAGATTGGCCAAAATTAAAAAGACAAGAAATAACAAAAGTCCCTGAGGATATAGAGAAAAGGGAACCCTCTAGCACTATTGGTGGGATGGTAAATTGGTGAAGTCACTGCGGAAAACAGTATGAGGGTTCTCAAAAAGTTAAAAATAGAACTATAATAGGATCCAGAAATTCCACTTCTGGGTATTTACTCAAAGACAAAAACATGAATTTGAAAAGATCTGTGCACCCAAATGTTCATTGCAGCATTATTTACAATTACCAAGATATGGAAAGAACCTAAGTGTCTATCGGTGGATGAATGGATAAAGATGAGGCAGTGTATGTATACTCAATGGAATATTACTCAGCCATAAAAAAGAATGACATCTTGCCATTCACAACAACATGGATGGACCTTGACTGCATGATCCTAAGTAAAACAAATCAACTAGAGAAAGACAGATACTGTATAATTTCACTTATATAATGGAATCTAGGAGACAAAGCCAAAAGCAAATGAACAAACAAAACAAAATTCATAAATACAGAGAAAAAACTGATGGTTGCCAAAAGAGAGATGGCCTGGACGATGGACAAAATGAGGGAAAGGGGTCAATAATTGCAAATTTCCAATTATAAAATAAATAAGAACATTTGTAGGCAACAAAAATAGTTAAAGCAAAGGGTTTACGGTGGAGCCATATAACTGAATGGGAGTTAGGAGACCCAGGCTCTCATTTTTGGGCCTCAGTCACCCTTCTCTCAAGGTCCTGTTTGGCTCAAACATGCACAACTCCACCGACTCCATCCCTCAAAACGGCCTGCCTACCCCCACCCCCACCAAGCAGAGGTTGGATCTCTCTGGTTGTCTGAATTCTAGAAAAGGCTTTGCCAGTAACATTGAGGGAGGGGCTGAATGGAGACAGAAAAGGCTTATTTACAGGTCAGGACAGTTTTGTGGGCTGTTCTGTAAAGCTGGCTCCTCTCTAGGAAGAGCAGCCAGTTGCTGATACGGTCATCCTAGGGGACCTGCTCAGCTCCTTTGCCTTCCCAGACCTGTCCCCACAAAGGGAGTTGGGAGAAGGGCAGGATCAAAGCAAGTCAAATCACAGTTGTTCCCTATTGGTTTCCTGCCACCTCTCCCATCCCTATCCCTCACTCTGCTCTGCTGCACACGTCTGAGCATGGCATAGCGTGGTTAAAAAGTGTCCCTGCGCAACCATTCTATGCCCAGAGACCTTAGTCGGGTGAGAGAAGCCTGGCCCAGCCTGGCCCAACCAGATACTTCCATTTTTTCTATGGCGACCCTTCCCAACACACCCCACTCTCCCTGCCAACCCCTCTGTAAGACTCGACATGCCCCAGCCTGCCTTTGCTCTGGCTCCTCCCTTGCCCCGCTGGTTGATCCACCTCAGGTATCCCCTTCTCAGGTGTCCCCTTCTCTGAGGACACAGGTCCTGGGGTCAAGCTTGAATCCCAGCTCTGCTGCTTCCTACCAGGTGTCCAGAGCAAGTTTCCTGACCAACCTAAGTTTTGGTTTCCTCGATGTCACATGGGACGATTATAAATAGCACATGCTTGTGGACTTGGAGGATTTAGGGACCTAATGCCCATGAAGAGCTTATCACAGTGCCTGGCACACACTAAGCACACAAGAATCCTTGACTCAATTACCATGTCTTAATATTATTATTACTTATCAACAACTATTGCTACTACCCATGCTCATTATTGCTATGGCCTGAATGTTCGTGCTCCCCAAAATTCATACATTGAATCCTAAAGGATGGCATTAGGAGGCAGGGCCTTGGGGGAGATTATTAGATCATGGGGATGGAGCCCTCATGAGTAGGATTAGCACCCTTACCAAAGGGGCTGTAGCGAGCCCACTAGTCCCTTCCGCCATATTAGGACACAGCTAGAAAACACCATCTCTGAGGAAATCGGCCCTCACCAGACTCCAAATCTGCCAATGTCTTGCTCTTGGACTTCTAGCCTGCAACTGGAAGAAATAAATTCCTGTTGCTTATAAGGCACCCAGTATGTGGTATTCTGTTAACAGTAGCCCAAAGGACTAAGTGAGGCGGAACGGATACTTCGTCCAGTGTGTTCCTACCCACTTGGTACTGGTTCTCTCAAAGATAAGGATTTGGGTTCAAGGAGTTTATTTGGGAAGTGATCCCAGGGAAGACAAAGGAGAAAGACAGGACAATGACACACGGAAAGCAAAGAGCCAATAAAGATGTGTGAACGAGACTTACTTTTGTGGGCAGTGAAGCTCAGCCTCATGGGAGAGCCCGTAAGAAAGTGTCACACCCATGGATCCGACAACGAATGGCATGCTTAGGACCCAACACTGCCCAGTCATGGAATGTTCCTGAGAGACTGAACCATCGCTGCAGGACACGAGTACAACGTGATGTCCAGTATCTGTCCAAAAAACCTCAAAGGTTCGCAAACTCTTCAATGCAGCAATTCCACTTCAAAGAATTTATCCCGGATGACTAATCAGAGATGTACACAAAAATGCAGCTAAAATCATTTTCGCTGCCAGAATTGTTCATAATAGTGAAAAACTGGACACAATCCAAACGTCCACCAGGAGAGTGGGTAATGAAACCATGGCTTAACCTCACCTTGAAATCCCGGCAGCCACTGAAAATGATTTTATACAAAAATATTTCATGTCACAGAAAACTGACCATGATATAGTTCAGTCGTCTTTTTTAAAAGCAGATCGATACGCTCATAAACTAGTATTTAGGATAAGACCTGAAAAGAGCGCGATGCGATAAGCACACACACTTGCGCATGCGCGCGCACACACATGCACGCACACGCACGCACACATACACACACGCATGCGCACAGGCACATATACGCGCACGCGCAGACACACACACGCGCGAAACCCGGAAAGGTAATCTCTAAAAATGTTGACAGTGATAATAGCTGAGTGGTTGATTTGTATTTTAATTTCCTTTCCCCTCCCCATCTGTATTTTTTAAATGTTCTCCTGAGTTCCCGTGGAATAGGGCCGCTCTGACAGCATCCGGCTGCCGACACAGGAAAGCTGCAAGAAGGTGCAGCACCGCTCCACTCGCTGCCTGTCCAAATAGGCTTGTATTTTTCCCTCATAGGAACTGCCCTGAGATCAGGCACCTTGGAAGATGGGCTTGCCTCCAGTCCCCGAGTAGTCCGTCTGAGACGTGTGCATGTCTGAAAACACACGGGCTTTTGCAATGAGAAGATACAGCCCACAGTCAAGAAAGGAAATTAAATGCTTTTCCCAATAAATTTCTCCATCTCCAAATTTCTATCATTGAAATAGGGCTACCTGCTGATTTATGTTGCTTGGGGACTGATTAAAATAGGTTGATTCTATGAAGTTACTTGTAGATTTTGAACGGTGGGGGCGGGGGTGGGGAGAGAAAGTCAGTATTTACACTGGGCTTTCTAATCTCTGATCTTGAGGTCCTTTTGATATCATTTCATGTTCTCCGAGGCTCCTTTGAGGTGGGATTCAGATTATAAGTAGGGAAAGGAGGAGACTGTATGGAGAATCTTTACAGTCACTCAAAATATATTTTCTGATTTTTAGAGGAGGAGGAAAGCCTTCTGCCTTTTCTTTGGTTTTTCTCTCTCACAATAAGATTAGAGGAATTGTCATCCCTTTTATCACTTAAAGTGCCTCAACCTACTCCCGCCTGTAATAGCTTTCCCCAAAGAGAGGGACAAGCTCCTGTCACTGATCAGAGCCTGGGGTGATCTCTGGATCACGTTTTATGAGCGGGTGGACCTACTACGCCCTTCACATCCTGCATCCATGAATGCAGCCCTCTTCCTAATTCCTGTGTCACAGGGCAGGACCTGCTGGACCCAGTTCACCCTCTGTGCTGGGCTTGGTGCCCATCCCTGAGCAAGTGGTGCAAGCTGGCCATCCTTACCCACACAGCTGGTCTGGTAAACAGGCTTAGAGCTGGCTCTCTAGACCCAGCCATTCTAGATTGGAGAGAACAGGGAGAAGGAAGTACCATTTTTTTTTCTGCCCCAAGGCCCCAATCTCCTCCAGCTTTTATCAAAAGAGGCCTTCTTTTGGGGGGTTTTATGGTTCTTGCAGATCATTAAGCAAGCTCGTACTTTGTTCCGCATCTGACTACCGTTCCGTATATATGACTTGGCCAAGAACCCATGGGGCAGCTGGGATGAGTGGGAGGATTTATTCTCATCCTAAGAGCTGAACTATGAACCAGATATGTTCCAGGTACTGTGTCAGGTCCTGAACATACACAGAAGACCCCTTCGTTGCCCCCAAGGGGCTCTTAGCCTGGGGGAGGAGGCGGATATATAAGCAAATACGTGTAATAGTAAGTACAATCCACGGTGATAAGTAATTTAAGGCAAGAATGTACAAAGTGCAGGGGAGCATAGAGAAGGGAGAGCACATTCAGCTGTGCTAGAGGGGATGGGAAGGATACCGGAAGTCTCCTCAGAGGAAGTGGCATTTAAGCTGTGCCTTGAAGATCGAGAAAAGCAAAGGAAAGAAATTCCGGGCTGAGGGAACAGTATGTGTGAAAAGAAAGCAGTGTCACTACCAGGTGTGGTAAGGCATAGACATTTAGGGTCATAATGATTTTCCTATTCGTTTGTAGAAGTTCTTTGTAAATTAATGCGAACATTCCCTTGTCTAGTTATGCTGTAAATTAGAGACGTAATCTGTCACAGTGTATGGAGTAGGTTATCGTGGGGAAAAGCTGAAGATAAGGCATTAGTTGGGAACTTGTTTGTCTACTTAAAAGCAATGCAGAGTCAAGGGTGAGATGCAAAAAGAAAGCATCCCAAGTGGGCTGTCCAGAATAATCCTTCAGTATATGACAAACGTGCGAGTAAAATCAGAAGGTTAATACACTGCATTCTAATGGAGTGTTCTTTGTTGTTCTTCTTGGGTAGTACAGCCAAGAAGGGTCTCAGGTAATGAAAGGATGCCTTTGGAACTTTTAAAAGGAAAAGTAGGGGGAAATTGAAAAGAAATATCTTCTTTACAGCTTCCACTAAAGTCCTAGTCTTCTGATGGAATTCCATGAACTCACATTTCAACAGAGGAAGCCCTTGGTAACCAGGAATCAGAGCCAGTTTTTTAAAATGTTGCAATGTGCTGGGGCCATTAACAAGGGCTTCAGGAGGAAGATGGATCTTAATCTGGTCTGGAATAAGATTTGAGTGGGTGGGTGCCATGGTCTGAATATTTGTGTTTTCCCAAAATTCTATGTTGTAATCCAAAGATGATGGTGTTAGTAGGGGAGGCTTTTGGGAAGTGCTTAGTTCCTGAGGGTGTAGCCCTCCTAAATGGGATTGGTGCCTAATAAAAGGGGCTCCAGAGAGCTCCCTTGCTCCTTCCACTGTGTGAGGATACAACGAGAAGTGTGCAACCCGAAAGAGGACCCTTGGCCAACCGTGCTAGGACACTGACCCTGGACTCTCAGCCTCCAGAGCATATAAATGTCTGTTGTTTATAAGCTAACTAGTCCTTAACACCTTAACACCTTGTTACAGCAGCCCAAATGGACTAAGACAACGGGGGAGAGATTGGCATAGGAATTCCAGGAAAGGATTTCTTCGTGCTTCTACTAAACTTGGTCAAGTGTGACCCTCCTTTCTTAGGTCAGTTCTCTTTGGTTTCAAGTAACTAAAATGAAGTCAGTGTAGCTCAATGAAAAGGGGGAAAATTTGTGAAAGCAATAGAGAGTGGGGCATCTCGCAGGCCATCACCTCATCACAAAACTAACTGGAGTTCTCTGAATCCCAACTCTCAGAAACAAATCTGATTCGCCCAACTTGTCTCACGTGATCAGATTCAGCCAATCAACGCTTGCTGAGAGTCTGGATCCCACAGGATAAATATGGCTACCTTGAACAACTCTCAAAAAGGCAGTCAGCCTTGAGTGGCCTAGCTGGCTCCTGGGTGGAGCATGTCACCCTTGATCTTGGGGTCATGAGCCCCACATTGGACACAGGGTTTACTTAAACAACAACAACAGACAGTCAGTGCAAGCTGAACTACAGTCCCCAAATTCAAGGTCCTTTCATATGCTCAAGATTCCTTCTGTTTAAAGATTCAGCTGAAACCTATGAACAATTAGAAGTCTTAATTCAGTGTGGAAACTAGAGTTGTCAGATTTGGCAAAGAAAAATGAAAGGTGCCCAATAAAATCTGAATATTTATGAGTATGCCCCATGTGATATCTGGGACCTTCTTCTATTGAAATATGCTTCATTGTTTGCCTGAAATTCAAATCTAACTGGGCATCCTGTATTTTACCTGCCAACCCCAGTGGAAAGGTGGTACTTTCTGCAGGACTCTGAATTCTTGACATTTCCAAAATAATGATCACATCTCTGGGAATTTTAATGCCCAAGACATATGTAAGGGTTTTCAACACGCCAAATTGAGGACACCGTGAGTGAAGCCAGCATCCTGAGAGTGAGGGGTGGACCTGCATAATTATCAGTGAGTTAAATTGCTTTGTTGCTGAGAGTCGGCTATTAAATATTCATTTCAATTTTGGAGTGGCTGGCTGAAAAATTTGAGTATCAACAGATGAGCACTCCCTCACTGCAGCCGTGACCTTTACCTGTCAGGCTCACACACAGAACCACGCGCAAGAAGACATCATTAAACGTCCAGATGTCATTCTCCAGAGCCTTTGGACAGAGAAGGCTGGGCTCCCCTAGGCTGGGCTGGGAAGGTGGAGAGGACACTGTTGTTAGTGTTAAATCAACTGGGGTCCTAGTCCAGCAGCTACTTCTTACAAGCTACCTCTTTATGAGCTGGAGCAGATCATAAAACCACTCTAATCCTCAGTTTCCCCATCTGTTTATTAGGCATAATAATAGTACCCATCTTACAAAGTCATTGGGAAGGTCGATGACCTCCTGCCTATTTATATGTCATATTCTGTGGACCCCAGTCCCTCAAATTTGTCCCAGTCTCCCTCCTTCCTATGATCCGAGGCTCCAGGGCCAGTTGTTATTAATATCCTCCCAGCTGCCTTAAACTGTGTGCCTTGTCCACAGTCCTACTCTGCTTATCCCCCAGCTTCAGAGACTTCTTAACCCATGGTCTCTAGCTCTGAGTTACCCAGCATACATCATAAATCACGTTATCAAATCAAATCATGCCATCCGGCCCCAGGTGGGCTCTCCCTGTGTTCAATAATAATATCCCTTTACTCTTCTCCCATGGCTCAGAGGTTTCATGACTACAACAGAAGCCACGGCTTTGTTTTCATACTGCACACATGACAGGGACGAGGACCAGAGAGGATGGATCTCACCTTGGAGTCTTGTTTAATCCCTAAGGCGAGAGATTCTCAGTCCCATTACCCTGGAGTGGAGCCACATGACCTATTCTGACCAACAGAGTGAGCAAGGTGATGGGTGTCAATCCAACCCCCAAGCATTTCATTGCCCCCTTGGAGCCCCTCCAGAGTCCTCTTCTCCTGGCATAGCTACAAAGAGGCTGAATGTTCTAGATGCTGCAGCTTCAGGCCCGAAGACCTTCCATGAGCCTAGACTACAGAGCTGCCCCTAAATTATTCTGAATTTAGAGCAGACACCGCAGTCCACACCCGTGTATGAGTGTGTGGGTGTCATCAGAATGAAATTTCTCTCCCCCTACAAATTGCACAGCTTACCTTCGCTACATCAGTTGTGCGTTAAGACTTTTCATTTCACTTCATTTTTTAATTTTTTTAATTTATTTTTATTTTTTTAAGGATTTTTTATTTATTTATTTGACAGAAAGAGATCACAAGTAGGGAGAGAAGCAGGCGGGGAGGTGGGGTAAGCAGGCTCCCCGCTGAGCAGAGAGCCCTGCAGAGCTCCATCCCAGGACCCTGAGATCATGACCTGAGCCAAAGGCAGAGTCTTAATCCACTGAGCCACCCGGGCGCCCATCACTTCATTTTTTTTAATGCAGGTCAACCTCACTAAATAGATTTCCTGCTCCGTGCTCTGATCTCAGGATTCTCACTCTCAATTCAGCCCCCTGTCATTCTCTCTCCCAGGCAGCACCGGCTTCCTTCCCTCTGCCGTCACAGTCTGTGATTCCAGACCTGTTCATGTTTGCTCAGTGCCCACTTGTCCGCTAGACTGTGATTTCCATGAGGGCAAGGACCGGGTCTGTGGTATTCACTCCCTCACGCCCAGCACTGGGCACAGAATGAACTCTCCTGAAACCTTCCCTGACAGATTTTAAAAAGGGAAGATTGCAGCATTATTCACAATAGCCAATTCATGGAAACAACCTAAGTGTCTGTCAACAGATGAATGGCTAAAGAAGATAACACTTTTATTGTGTATATAATAGGGTTCTCAGTACTATCCATGGTTTCAGGCATCTCCTGGGGGTCTTGGAACATATCCCCCTTGGATAAGGGAGGGCGCTACTGCGTAATACTCCACCTACTTCCTCCAACGGGTTGTTTTAGTCATTAAATAAAATAAAACCTGGAAAAGCATACTTTCCTTAACTGCGAAGCCCTATACAAATATAAGGAAGAATTTTAAGTTCTTACTAGTTATTTGTGCTTTTCTTTTTCCTTAATTAGTATCAACACTTTTACATTCATATGAAACAGATCGAGTTGTCCATTCAGGATAATTAAGAAGTAAAGTTTATTTTAGAAAGACTGTGGGATGTTGGAGAGATGGTATGTCTTTTCTTCCTTTTCTTCTTTTAGGAAATAATATGCAAATGCCTTTATCTTGCTAAGGTTCTTCCATGCAAACTGGACTAGAAAATATCTTGCACCTAAAGAAGATGGTATGTTTAAATCGTAAATAATAACCCAGGGGAAGGACTAACTGACGTGAGCAAGGAAAGGACAATGCATGGTTACAACTGGAACATCACTGGGTGACGCTCCAAAGCCGGCAGAGGACATATACGGTCAGAGATGTGTTTGGTGGCCCTCCCTCTGTGTAAACCAACCCTTTCCTTTCTCACTAACAAGGTGCAGGGTGTGCTCACACCTGCATCGTACGTGTCCATGTGCGTATGTATGTGAGTGTTGGTATGGGCGTACTTTTTCCCAGTCTTTTTTAGCTTGGTTGTTTTCCTGGGGTGGTGGAATTTTTTTTAAAGATTTATTTATTTATTTATTTTAGGAAGCGTGGAAGGGCAGAGGGAGAAAGAGACAGAATCTCAAGCAGACTCTCCACTGAGAGATGTGTGACCCTGAGATCACGACCTGAGCTGAAATCGAGAGTCGGGTGCTTAACTGACTGAGTGGGATGGGGGTGTTTAATTTTATTTTTGACAGAGTCATATATATATGTGGTATTAAAATATAAGAAACTATCCTTTTTATGGAAGGCTGCTGCACAGCTCTCTGGGGTTATGCTAGAGAGACAATTCCAGAAGAGGCAGAGCTGGCAAGGGAGATGACTGTTTTCTTTGAGGCATTCTTGAGGTGGACGGAGTCTTGAAGTTCACCTTATCCAACCCTGTGCACCTCTGCACTTCAGAGATAAGGACATGGAGGATGACCAGAGAGGGAGACTGACTTGCCTAAGGTGACAGAATTTTGTCAAGCCTTTCCGGAGCATCTCCCACAAGCAAGACTTTATTCTATCCTTGAGGTGGTTCCAAGATGAATAAAGTGTGAGCTCCATATTCAAGGAGGTGACAGACTAATGGAGGGGCATTAAATGTCCTCTAACACAAGGCAGAGTGAATCAAGACCAAAAAGAAGTGTTTAAGAATACTGAAAGAACTGAAAAGAATTCCTGATTGGGAAATTAGAAAGGGTTTTATGGAGAACATGACATTTGAGGAGGACATCAAAGACAGAAGGATCCAGGACACATAGGACCCACACTGATCTATTTATGGTGTCACCTGCTGTCTGAGGCATCCATTTTGGAAAACAACATCAAAATACGAGCCAATAAAAAAAATAACGATAATAAGGCACGAAGGGAAACTGAGAAGAAGCGCGGGCTGGGAAAGGACGAGCGGAATGAAGTCTGCAGGGGATAGGAGAAAAAACACGGAGCACCTGCTGGGATATTGCTTCAATTTAAAACCTAAAAGCAAATCAGAGAGTAAGTATTTTCTGGTCATGCTAAAAAGATAAAAACAATTCTGCAAGATTAATAAACATGATTATGATGCATTTGACATCCTGTGTATAAGCTCTAGGAGAGATGCCTGCTTAACTTGAGGTCAGGCAAGGGAGACCAGCTAAGGAGGAAAAATGGACAGAAAAACAATCTTTAACTGAATTCCCAAATGACGGGTGGTTGAAATGCCACCGTGAGTGTGGGGACACGAAGTCCTACCTGGGGGGGAGGGGGACCAGGTCAGCATGGGGAATAATGATCTGAGAAATTAAACAGCATGATGTCATCACCTTGAGTGATCATTGAAGCCCCATGGTTGGGGTGAGATGACCCAGCAAGAGTGAGGGTGAGTGCAGGATGAGAGGTGCCCTGGGGATCTGGAAAACTCTCAAGGGCAGGATGTAGCAAGGAAGAGTCAGTGGTGACTTGGCTCGCTGCAGGTTTCTGCTGTGGTGGGAGTAGAGGGCAGCTCTGTGGTTTGCGGTAGACGCAAAACAAGGAATTGTTCCTAAACTTGTCCTCTAGGGGCGCCTGGATCACTCAGCCCCTTAAGCATCTGCCTTGAGCTCAGGTGATGATCCCAGGGTCCTGGGCTCAAGCCCTGCATCATCAGGGCTCCCTGAGAGTCTGCTTCTCCCTCTCCCTCTCCCACTCTCCCGCTCTCCCTGCTTCTGCTCTCTCACTCTCTCTCTCAAACAAATAAAATGTAAAAACAACAACAACAAAACAAACAAAAAACCTGTACTCCAGATTGCTGTATCGTACTGCAAGCAGAAATGGGTACAGAATGATTTGATCTGCGTAGCAGGACACTCCAAAGACCAAAGGAGACTCTCTCAGGCAGCCCTGGGAAGGTAATTTGCCCTCGGACGGCTAAAGAGCTTCATTAAGACCTTCAGTCCCTCCCGCACTCCCAGCCACACACCCATACCTCCACCAACACCAACACCTAGAAATAAAACATTTAATTAGGGGACCAAACACCACAGCTTACACCTGCTGTCTTGGTATAACAATTGATGGAGTCCCCAGTGTATGCCAGTTTGGAAAACAGATTAGTGGTAGCAAGAGTTAGGGACGGTGGGGACAGGGAGTAGGCATGACTATGAAGGGGAAGCAAAAGAGAGATCACTGTGGTGATGGATTAGTTCCACATCTTGATTGTGGCAGTGGTTACACAAACCTGCACCTGTAATCAATGACACAGAATGATAGAAACACACTGTATCAATGTCAAGTTCCTGGTGGCTATACTTACATAAGATGCAATCATTGGTGAAAACTGGGTAAAGGGTACAAGAGTCCTCTCTGTAGTATCTTTTCAAACTTCCTGTGAGTCTATAATTATTTCAAAATTAAAGGGTTTTTTGGAAAAAATGCTCTAACCGCATACACCAAGTGATAGAGCAGACACTGTGCAAAACTGGGATCTGGGTGGCCAGCACTTGCTTGGATCCTTATAGTTGCTAATAGGTACCCAAATCTCAGCTGCTCCAGGCATGGTGCTGGGGGAGACTCCGTTCTTTGAAGCTGGGAATTACAAGATGGGGAGACCGAGAATTCTCTGTAACTCTTTCATTAACTGTCACAAGAAAGTAACTGTTCTGGCATGAATGGGCAGAGACAGATATAAGTGTGGAAATGGATCAGTGGAAGACCCAGAACCAGCTCAAATACAGCAAAAGAGAGCAGGAGGACCCAGGAGAACAGCATTTCTTTTGGTAGCCCCTGGCCATGAGCTTCATCGTTGTTCAGGAAGCAGAGAATTAATAGTTCAGCCCAGGCCTGCTTCATAGGATAGCTGTAAATACAGTGGGGTAAACCGATTTTCGTTTACTCCATATCTGGACTTCTGTTGTTCTCAGCTGCTCAGTTTTCCTTTTCAGGACCACAAGGGAAAGGAATCCCATGAGACCTTTGGTTTGTTTAGTTTTGTTTCGTTTTTAATATAAATCACTTCCACTTACTGAACGTCATATGTCTACACCATTCCCATATCATTTCAATATCCCCATACACTTACCAAGTGGATATTGTGATTCCCCCCCACTTTGTGTCTGAGAAAACCGAGACCCCAAGAGGTTAAGTAACTTTCCTAATATCACACGGATAATAAGGGGAAGGGCCAGGATTCAAGACCAGGTCACTTTAACTCCAGACCAGTGTCATCCCCACCTTGCTACACCACCTCTCCTGGGAGGAGTGAGTCAGGGGTAGCGAGAGTTACAGGGTCACTGAGCTAAATGCCATCAGTCACAATCTCATTGCTGTGGTGGATAGACCAGGAAATGCACCCCTTGGAGAACAGTACCCGAGCCTGCCCTGTGCTCCGTCTACCCTCCATTTCCCCCAGAGTCAGGAGTAGCAAGGACTGCTCGGTTCTTTCCATCCTTCCCTTTTTCCCTGGAGGTCCGGGTGAAGGGGAGAACCCTCCACTTACACCAGGAGCCATGTGCGGATAAGCTCTTTGCTCAGAGAGCCCATGGGCTGTGCCCAGACTCACCCATTCTGTCTTCTGGACCCTGGACTGTGGGTACTTTGGGTGTGAGACATTAAACTAGACCCTCATGGGACAGCCAGAAGTCCTTGGCACCTTTGAACACAGAACAGAATCTGGGAAGCTCAACCATGGTGTCTCTTTCACTGTGTCCTTTATGTAAATGGCATTAGCACATGAGGGAAGGGAAGGAGAGGAGAGGGGAAGGGAAGGGAGGGGAAGGGAGGGGAGGGAAGGGGAGAATTTTCCTGGCCTGAGAACATCTCCAGCAAGGGCTCCACTGGGAAAAGCCTGCAAAATCTACTCTCGCAGCGAAATCTGAGGATACCCAGCCAAGTCATTGGATTGGAAATTCTGAAGCCAAGAAAAGAGAGAAAGCAGCCGAGACAGCAGACATGTTGACCATTTGGCTCTGCAAACACCACCAAGGATTTTGTCTCCTGTTCACGTGACTCCGATGGGCAAATCCCGTCTCTGGGTCAGACCAGGAAAGGGTCAGGCTGAGGTTAAGCAGCTCTGAGATCTCTCAGCCTTTTTCCTCAGACATGGTCACAGAAGAAAAAGAAGGGCTTGGAACAGTTAACGGCCTAATAAAATATACTAAGAAACTAGCCACTGCCATTTCTCCACATGTCCCCACAGACCTGGGATAGCACCCAATTCACATGCATCTCATTGCAACCTCACGACAGCCGCACTGATCAGGGTAATTATGTCCCTGTTTTACAGGTGAGTAAACTGAGGCTCAGAGACACCAACCAGTTTATCCCACTGACAATCAGCATAGAGCCAGGATTTGAAACCAGGCAAACCAATTCCTGAGCCCACACTTTCCATGGCTTGTATTCTGTCTCCCACACGGATGTTAGTGGGGGGTGCTGGGGGAGGGAGCAGAACTAGACCCCAGGGTTGCCCAGCTCTACTGTTCTTACACACATACAGTAACTCACTTAATACATCCAGTAAATGAAGATAACAGACTTATGATACTCATCGCACGTTAGGAATATTATCAAGATGATACATGTGAAACTGACAGTAATATGCTTGTAATCATGGCGGTGATGGTGGTGGCACCGGGAGGAGATGCTGACGGAGAGGCGGGGTTCCAGGTGGTGAGGGTACTCAAGTTATAGAGTAGTGGGCAAAGATACGGATTGAGAGTGTCACAGAGACCTAGGTGCAAATTCCAGCTCCCCGCTTACTCATGGTATGATCTGAGGCAATGAGCGTCAATGAGCCTCAGTTTTCCTCATCTGCAAAATGGGAATAGTATCCCCCACAAGGTGTTATCGAGAAGAGAAACATGAATGTCCGTTTGTTAGCACCATCCCTGGCCCTTGATGCACAGTGGCTGCTACAGAGGACAGAGGGACCCCAAGAGCAGCAGCAATGGGGAAGTTATCCCAGCAGATATCAAGAGTTTCTCTCCAGCGGAGGGGGAGCCGGCTCCTGGTTACAGTCTCCGCAGCACTTCCAACTGAGACAAACTCAGGAGACTTCACTTCAAGAGGATGTTTTTAATTTGGCCACGTTCAATGTTCAGTCCCCAAGTAGGCAGAAAGGCCTACCACACTCACCCACAATGCAGGCGCCACTCACTTAACCATTAACCCAGCTGGCTCGAGCTAAGCTGGGAAACAAACGAAGGTTATCTCTGGAGCTGTTACATCACCTTCTCACCCCTGGCTCTGGCACCTCGTGGCCTGAGACTGACCCCTAGTCTGCTGGGACTGCAGCTGCCTTGCCCCATTTCCTAACCCCTCCCAACTCCCCCCATCCTCGATGCTTTAACCCTTCCCTATCTAGCTGACATCTGTCATTTGAGATTCTAAGACATCCAAATTAATGGTAATAATAATAATAATAATAAACAAATTGCTTGCCTGTGTTGTGGGCTGTCTGGGACACGTGGATTGGTTTATTTCCACATCACAACCACCCTATGGGCTGTAGAATCATTTGCCCCATTTCATAGGTGAGGAGACTGAGACTCAAAAGGCGAAGTCACTTTTCCTAGGTCACACAGCTTATAAATTGCAGAGCAGGTCCCTTATTTGAGGCGTGTTTGATCTTGGATCCCAGGCTGATTCTACCAGACGATGCTGCCTGCCTTTCAAAGACTGAGTCCGCAGGAGTGAGAGTTAATTGAAGAGCCAGGATGGAGGGGTAGTGTGTGTTGGGGGGCAGGGGAGGGAGAATGCACTTGTCCAATTCTCAGATCCCCCTAGGAAGGGAGCACCCCCTCCACCAGCTTCTCTCTAGACACTGACCCGACATAACCGTGGTCCAATTGTCATGGTCAGTGTGAATCTTAGAAATGATGCGTCATGCTTTCTGAAAAGACAGACGTTAGAGAGGGGGAAAAAATCGTGGCATGCCCTTTATCTCACCAGTTCCACTTCTAGAATGTTATCCTTCAGACATACTGGCACATGTGTGAATTGACATATTTACAAAGTTACTCATTGTTTGTAACAGCAAAAAAATTGGAAGCAACCCAAATGTCTGTCATGGGGGAATGGTTAAAGAAATTGTGGAATGTGCATAAGATGAAATACTCCGCTGCCATAAAGAAAAAATTAAGAATAAAGCTCTAGCTGCAGGGATATGTCAGAATACGTAGGATAGGACTCTCTACAACATATTGCTAAGGAAAAAAAAGTAGTCATGGCATGTATGTTATGCTGCCATTATGTCAAATATGGGAAGGAAGAGGATTAATACAGATGTTTTCCTAGATATGCAGAGGTGGTCTCTAAAAGGATGGAGAAGAAAGAGGCACCATCAGTTGCTTTTAGAAAGGGATCTTGGTGGCTGGGAGACAGGAGTGGGACAGAGAAGTGCCCCATCCCATTACAGACCTTCTGAATTTAGGCACCTTCCCCCAAATTAATTTATCTATATAGAGTGCCTGGCTGGTTCAGTTGGTAGAGCATATGACTCTTGATCTCAGGGTCATGGGTTCAAGCCCCACATTAGATGTGGAGCCTACTTAAAAAAAAAATTATCTATATAAATATACACACATGTATGAATAACCGTAAAGGAATGTTCGTGGCACATTAATAACGTCACTGGACATGGCATCGGAGACCTTGAATTTGACTATTGTTTTTGTCACCTTGGAAAAGCAACTTGATGGTTCCGAATCCAGATTTCTCCGACTGTAATAAGGCTGAGGGTGGGGGTAGTGATAACCACTTCCCAGGGATGACGGAGAGGGTTAAGAGGCAAAGTGCATTTGGTTATTATTCACTCTCCCGATACTCATAGAGCACTTACTCTGGGTCTGTCGTGAGCTCACAATACATATGAATGAGGTGTGTCCAGCCACGAGCCCCCGCCCCCACCACTGTGTATCATGGGGTTCCAGTCTAGCCAGGGAGGAGGACATGAAATCACTACAGACCGAGGCAGTCGCCTGTTGTCATAAATCCTGCAGCAGCGGAGAACTGACTCTGCGAGGCAGAATCCCACTGGAGTTACAGAAGGCCTTCCCGAGACAGGGACACTTAAGCTCAGACCCACAGGCATCGGCTTAGCCAACAGAGGAGGGAGGGGCATTGCAGGTGAGAGGTCTGAGCCAGAAATAAACTTGGAGAGTTCAAGGAACCAAAAGACAATAAAAATGACAGGGAGCAGCGAGCTGGAGGGGAGAGCGGGAGGCATAAGGGGGATGAAAACATCCTGAGCCTCCCGGAACCATGGGAAGGGCCATAGGGTAAGTTCCAGAAGCAGGGGGAAGACACTGCGGTCCTACCCAAGATGGTGTGACAGCGGGGCAGAGCAGGGCATGGACTCAGACACCAGCTTCAAGTCCTGGCTCTCCCACTTTCTGGCTGGGTGCCGGGGGGCAGCCCTATGCTCTCAATAAGGAGGCAAATAGTGCCTCTGGTACTGTGTGTGAGGTTCAAGTGCATCCCTGGGGGGGGCTCTTAGCTTGGTGCCTGGTGCCTCATACACACTCAGCAGACGGCCATGCGGCGGAGGCAGCCATAATAGCAGTTGTAATGCATTTGTGAAAAATCCTTCTAGAGCGAGCCTAGGCAAACAATGGCCCATGGATCAAATCCAGCCCACCTCCTATTTAAGGACAGTGCACAAGCTAAGAATAGTTTGAACATTTTTAGGGATGCCCAACTGGCTCAGTCCAAAGAGCATGTGATCCTTGATCTTGGGGGTTGTGAGTCTGAGCCTCATGTTGGGTGTAGAGATGAGTTAAATAAATAAATAAGTAAACTTAAAAAAAGAGAGAGAAAAGAATAGTTTTAATATTTTTAAGTTGCCTTAAAAAAAAAAAGAGGAGAAAGGTGAATATTTCCTGATGCATGAAAATTTTGTGAAATTTACATTTCAGCAGCCACACGTAAAATTTTATCGAGACACAGTGGCCCAGATTCATTTACTCATCCTTTAAGGCCATGTCTCTGCTGTAATAGGAGAATTCAGCAGTTGAAACAGAGACTTGCGGCCTGTGAAGGCTAAGATATTTTCTATCTGGCCTCTACAGAGAAATTGTGCCAAGTCCCGCTCTAGAGAATAGATTGGAGATGCCTGAAGATACAAGAAGCAGGACTGATCAGGAGGTCCTCATAGAGTCTGAGCAAGAGACCACAGTGAAAGGGGAGAGATGGAGGCAGAGTCTGTAGACGTTTTTGGAAACTGGCAAGGGCTCCCCGATACTGGGCTTTCCCATCTTTCCTAGCTGGGTCATGGTTGCTACTGCATCTGTCTGTACATTTGAGAGGTTTTGAGGTTCGGTCCTCAGCTCCAACACACTGCAATCCCAGGCCCCTTGATGACAGCAGAGGATGATTCCAGACTCGGGAGACTGACAAGCTGATGACCAGATACATAATGCAGGCATCCTCTGAGCAAGCCCAGGGCTGGGCTGTATAAATAGAAGCCAGTGTTCATCAGGAAGTATTCCTGGGGCTGAGGTCATCCTCCCTTTACACTGTCATGGCCGACTCCAGGCGAGGGCTGGGTCCACACCTCTGCCCCACAACCAGCTTGAGTCAGGAGAACATGGCGACATTGAGCGGCATTGAGAGGGGGAGCCAGGACCTTGGCTGGGGGACAACACTCGTGAGAAAGGTAAAGCAACTAGGATTGTCCGATAATGGTAGATCCCATGTCTTAGCATCCACCGGGCCCTGGGGTGGCTGCAAGCTCTTTACATGGGTTGGTTCATTAAGTCCTCGTGATCACCCTTAATTACATGGTCACTACCACCATATCTCCATGACAGAAGGGTAACTTGCCCAAGGCAGCACAGCTAATAAATGGAGGTGTCGGGATGTCATTCCCAGAGATCTGGGTCAGGAGCCCCTGTCCTTAACCACTATGCTTCATTATCTCTTGGCTCTGGCCATCAGGGAAAGACCACGAGTCATTTAGGAGCAACATTTAGGCCCCTTGGGTTTATTTCCCTTCACAACGCCTAGGGATTGAAATTCTTTGTCTACCAGATAGCATGTATTATATAATGATCACTTCATTGCTCTCTGGAAGTCGTGTGTGGCTATCAATCCTTGTTCATCACCATGTAATGCCAACCCCCAACCCCAACACACACACGTGCGCACGCGCGTGCACACACACACACACACACACACAGACAACATAGTCTCATCAAGGATGGATTAGGATTTCCAGTGGGCTTTTCTACAACCTGCAGGTAAGTCTCAAAGTACCCATGTCACCGTCCATAGGCTCTAGACAAAGGATGACTGTCTAGGTACACAGCTCAAGCCCTGTCCAGCTCTGCCTGGCATAGCGTCGTGTGAAACCCAGCTGAGTGGCATGGGCATGATTATCTGCGTAAGAAACGGAAATTGGACATCCCATCAACAACAGTACTTACAACTGCCATTTATTAAATGCTATGGGCCTTCAATTTAACCCTTTCAGCAACCAGTGGACCGAAGTAACTCAGTGAGTATCCTTAGTCCTATCTTTCACCAAGGATACAGAGGGTCAAGGACCTGCCCTTGCCACACGAACCTCAGAGAGAAAACATCAGAGATAGTATTCACACTCAGGACTGCCTGACTCTGAACTCTGCTCCTCACCACAGGGCCAAAGCAACTCCTCTAAGGAGTTAAGGGATATCCCAGGAGCAACTCAGTTCGATAGATTTTATTGATCACGTACTATGTGCCTGGTTCTGGAGGAAGCCTTAGAGATGCAGTACCACAGAAATGGTCCCTGCCTAGCAACATTTAGAGTTCAATGACTACAACTATGTAGTTTATTCATTCAATAAACATCTGTTGAGAGTCTATATGCCAGACCCAGACCCAATTCCAAGTGTTCAAAGATGCAGCAGTAGGCAAAAAAGGCAGTGATACTGTCCCTATAATGTGAGGTTGTTTCAAAACAATGTAATTGAGTATTTTCCACAGGCAGGAGGTAAGCTGGAAGGGAAATGAGAGTCCTACACTTGGCGCCAGTTGGGGTTCATCCAGCTGTCAGTGCGAAGTCTGGCCTGCTGAGGGCGCAGTCACCCACCCTGGCACTTACCAGAGCCACGTCCCAGGAGCAGGTCAGAGAAGGACCAGCTGCTTCATCCCCAGTTGTGCGGGTCCCTGGAGCTCTCCAGTTATCAGAGCAGCTTTAGGAATTCCCCTCACAAGTGCTCCAAAGATGATGAGTTTTGATCCACTTTCCTTTAGAGAGTCCTGTTTCATTGAAGAGCATCTCTGTCGATCTGGTAAGCACAGCATAAGGTAAAGAGTCGTTGAATCCCTCTGCGGTATGTCTGAAATTAATGTAACATTGTGTGTCAACTATTTTTCAATTAAAAAAAAAAAAAAACCCACCACCACCACCACCACCACCACCACAGGGAAGGTGGGAAGCAAAAGATTCCAACCACAATGGGACCAAACTGGAAATTAATTACAGTGAAATAACAGAAAAATCTCCAAATACTTGAAAACTAAATAATAATAATAATAATAATAATAATAAATTAAATATAGAACTTCAACAAAATTAAAAATTGTGTTCTGTGAAAGACCATGTCAAAAGTATGAAAAAAAAGAGCTACAGAGTCAGAGAAAATATTTGCAAACCATACACCCAACACAGGAGTGCTAGTCAAGGGATATGAAGACTTCCTAAAATGCAACAGTATCAAAACAAACAATCTAATTAGAAAAAGGCAAGAGGCACAATGAGATATTTCACCGAAGAAAAGATACAGATGGCAAATAAGCACATCAAAGGATATTCACTATCCTTAGCCATCAGGGAAATGCAGATTAAAGCCACAATGAGATAGCACTACACACCTATCAGAAATCTAAAATATTTTTAGTGTTTGCACTAAAAAGTGTTTACAACCCCAAATGCTGGTGAAGATGCAGAGAAACTGGGTCACTCACTCAGACATTGCTGGTGGAATTATAAAATGGTACAACCACTCGAGAAAACAGTTTGGCAGTTTGTTACAAAACCCAAAGTCAAACTCAAAGATCATAGGACCTACCAATCTCACTAATGGGCATTTGTCCCAGATGAATGAAGTCTTAGATTTACACCAAATGTTTGCAGCATCTTTATTCAGAAGAGCCAGAAACTAGAAAAGCCCCAGATGTCCCTTAACATGGAAATGGTTAAATAAACTATAACACATCCATAACAAAGAATACGGCTCCAGAATAAAAACCAATTATTGATACAGGCAACAACCTGCTGGAATCTTCAGAGAATTATTTGGAGTAGAAGAACCCCAGGCCTAACAGGTCACATACAGTAAGCTTCCATTGATGGAAGATCCTGAAATGAAAAAATTATAGGTTAGATGAACACAGTGATGTTTGCCAAGGAAGAGAAGGGGGTATGGATGTACAAGGGCAACATAAGGGATCCTTGGCCTGTGAATCTATAGTTAGCTCAAAATAAAAATCTTAATTAAAGAAATAATTACAAAGTGAAAAACTACACCTCAAATTTAATAGGACAAAAAAAAATTTTTTTAAAGACTGCAGGAAAAAACTAGTAAAAGCCAGTAATAAATAATAGTAATAAGGCCTGTGCTATTATTGTACCAACACCAGCTTCTTCATTTTGAAAAATGTACCAGGATCATTGGGAGAAGCTGGGGAAGGAGGACATAAGATCTTCCTGTATTATGTTTGCAACTTCTTAGGAATCTTAAACTGTTTCAGAATAAAAAAAAATTATAATTTTTTAAAAACCACTGAACATTCTGATTTTCTTACCTCTGGTTAATTCTTAAAGGACCACAGACCCATACAGGTCTCACTCCATAGATACTCCCAGGGCTCTGGAAAGGATGTATTCTGTGACGTGCACATCAGGTATAAATCAGAAATCTCAACTCATGCACACAAGACTCAAGAGTCTTTCATGTCTATAATCCGATTTCATTTGTAAAGCTTCCATTCAGCCAATGTGGCAGAAATCATCTAGAGTAATTCAGCTCCTGGGGAAATGGCCCATGTTTTGGGAAGCATGCATGAAGTCTGATATCAATTTGGGGTGAGGCGGTGGGGGTGGGGGTAGAGAAGAAACACCTTCTTACCTTCGGTGTCTTCAGTCCACACTGCCATCTTCTGGGGATCCACCATCCATCACCCCCGAGTTATTGGTCCACACAGGTCCAGAACCCTTGGGTTCCATCTACAAGGCTTCTTGCCCCCAACAGTGCCATTGATACCACAGTCTTTTTCTCCTACGGCTGCTGTCACAGATTACTACAAACTTAGTGGCTCAAAACGACACAGAAGTATTATGTAACGGGTGTGGAGGTCAGGAGTCTGGAAAGGGGGTTGTGGAGCTAAAATCAAGGTGTTGGCAGGCTCTGTTCCCATGTGGAGGCTCCAGGGAGAATCCTTTTTCTTGCTTCTTCCTTCTACAGGCTGCCTACATTCCTTAGCTGTAGCTGAAAGACCCTGACCTTTAGCTTCCATTGTCACATCGCCTCTGACTCCAACCCTTTGCCTCCCTCTTACAAAGACCCGATGACGTTAGGCCCACCCCAACATACACGCACAAAGAAGAGGTCACGTGAGCACACCATGAGATGGCAGCTTCCCACAAGCCGAGGAAAGAGGCCTCAGAACGAAATCCACATCGCTGGCACTTTGGTCTTAGACCCCTCGTCTCCAGAATGGGGACAAATGAATGAATGTTGTCTAAAACCCCCAGTCTGTGGTGTTTAGTAATGGCAGCCGGAAGAGACTAAGGTAGTCTGTGGGTTGTGTGAGTTGTCTATCCAGAACCCAGCAGGAGGCTGAGGTATTCACAAAGACGAAGGCAGTGTTGTGAGGGGTGCCCCTACCCATGCTAAATCCAGAACTAAAGAGATGTGGGCCTTCTGGAGCAGCTCGCCTGAGAGGAAGTGTGAAGCTGGGCTATACATGTCCGGAAACTGAGAGACAGAAGCAGAAGGCAGAAGGTTCTACCGAAAACCCCTCCTCGTGGAGGGGCATGAGGAGAGGCCTTTGTGACCACCCGAAGTGCATGTTCCCATTCATGTATTCATTCAGCATTTACTCTGCATCTCTCTTTTATCAGTCTTCTACTGCTGTGTAAGAAACTACTAACAAACTGAGCAGCATAAAGCAACACAAATTCACAATCACACAACTTGTACGTCAGAAGTCTGGACGTGGTACCCTTGGCTTTTCTGCTTAGCGTCTCACTGGGTGCAAACGAGGTGGGGGCCAGAGCTGTACTTCTGGTCTGGAATCTCAGGCTGTTCTTCTAATAACCGCTGTGGTTACTGACAGAATTCATTTCCTTGTGGTTGTAGGACTGAGAGGTCTCTGTTGTCTCACGATCAGCCAGCCAGGGACTGCTCTCAGCTCCCAGAGGGGGCTCTCAGGTCTTTGCCACACGGAACCTTCCATTCAGCCACAGAGAACCTCCCTTGTATAAAATCCCCCTCCTGTTTGAATGTCTCTGACGTCTCCTTCTTCAACCACCAAGAAAAACCTGTCTGCTTCTGAAGGGCTCATATGAGATGCCTGGGTAGTAGCTACCTTCGGTTCAGGTCATGATCCCAGGGTCCTGGGATTGAGTCCCACATTGGGCTCCCTGCTCAGCAAGAAGCCGGCTTCTCTCTCTGTCTCTTCGGAGTGCTGCTCCCTCTGCTTGTACTCTCTCTCTGACAAATAAATAACTCTTTTTTAAAATAAATAAATAAATAAATAAATAAATAAATAAATGGCTCATATGATTTTATCAAGCCTATCCAGATAATCTTCCTAATCTCCAGATTTTTAAGGTCAACTGATTTGTGACTTTAATTACATTTGCAATATCCTTTTACAGTGGGACCTAGCTTAGTGTTTGAACAGCCAGGCGCTGGGGATCTTGGGGCCATCTCAGAGTTCTACCTACCACAAACCTACGTTAGGCAAGACAGTAGGACAGAAATGCCTAGCAAAATACACATCCACGAGGGACTTACAGTCAAGAGGGCATGGCAAGTACAAAGAAGGTACCTGATTACAAAGGAATAATTCGAATTCAAGGAAAAGATAATATTCTGTAGGACTTCAGAAGAGGCTGGTGTCATGCTCTTGGGAAGAGTGGTTTTTCCAAAGGTAGGGACAATCAACTTGAGTCTTGACGCATAGGAAGAGGGAAGGCATTCCAGGTAGAGAGTGCTGCATGTACAAAGATGGAAAAGAACGCAACAAATCTGGGGAGTGACAAGGAACCCAGTGATGCTGAGTCTTCAGAGGACAAGGCTAGACGAGGCAGAAGACTGGGCTGGAAAAGTTGGTTGGGTCCCATTTGTGCCGGAGGACCCATGCCATTCCAGAGAAGCAACCAAATATTCGAAGCAGGGAAATGACCTAGCAAGATGTGAGTTTTTGGTGACAGCAGGGATAATGAGGGCAGAAATTGGAGCCAGGAAAATGAGTTAGTTGGTATCTATAGCATTTTGGGTTCCTCAAACTAACCCTATGCTTCCAGAAGGAACAATATTATAACTGATGGATCCGTGAGAGGCAGACAGATGTCGGCAGTAAGAGACACGTGCTGTCACCGGTAACATGTGTGTGACACGAGATGGTTTTAAATGATGCATGTACACAGTAAATAGCTCTGACTCAGAGAGAAAGTTGCTCCTTTCCAATTCTCTTTCCATCCTTTCAATTAGCTCAAGGAAAAGTTCTCAGTTTGGAGGTAATCTGTCTTTAACACCTTTCTAACACTGTTAGAGTTCCACCTTCCACAAATAACAGTATCTGGCTAGATTAATAGCACTATTAATTTCTGTAGATTATTTTTTTGTTCCTTTCATTTGTTTCAATTAGTATTGGATTTTTTCCATGATGATAAAAGCTATTATTATTATTATTATTATATAAGTATATTTGCATTTTCAAATGTGAATCAATATAACTTAAAAATGTTAAAGAATTCTGCAGATGGTCCATATGCTGCTGGGGCAGAAGTCGTGAAGGTGGGTTATAAACGAGTCAATTTGGGACACATGGGTGGAATGGGAGGCTGGCAGGATTCGCAATCGGTCTAACTTGGGTGTAAGTCCCACTTCTAACTCATTAGCTCAACGTTCCTTGAATAATTCATAAACCTTGCTGGGCCTCAGTTTCTCCCTACAAATGAAGGAGATTTTACACCTCCTCAGAAGATGGTGATGATTAAATGAAACAAAATGAAAGAAGTTTCTGGGTGCCTCGTACACTGTGGATTTCACAGCGCATGTCTCTGAAGAGGGAAACCTCTGTTCTTAGCAACACCAAACAGAGACTTAACTCCAGCACCCACTAAGTATCTATGCTTGGTAAATATTACCTAAGAGCATTCATCTGTTCAACATCTGAGACCTGTGGACCCCAGTGGTCCTTTGGCTGAGTCCAGATGTTTTGTGAGAAACAGTTTATTTAGGAAAAGCATTTAACTCAGAGTGACCAGCCCTGGCATCACAGCCAGGCCCCCAGGGCCTTGTCTTGGCTTTCTCTAAGATCTCAGGACGCTACATCCTGCAGATATCCATTGGAAGTGGATCTGGGACATTCAGATACATATGCAAATGAAGATACATAGAAAATACCTCCCACTTTAGTTATCTATTGCTGTGTAATAAACCACCCCCAAACTTCGTAGTGCTTAACAACTACCATTTTGTTATCATTTTTCACAATTCTGTGGGCTGACTGGGTTACACCAGGTGGTTCTGCTCTATGTGATGTCAACTAGAGCTGTCGTCACCTGGAGGGTCAGTTAGTCTACCAGCATCCAAGATGGCGCACACTCATGTGGCTATAGTCTGACCGGGTGTTAGCCAGAAATCACAGGAGCTATTGTCCCTAGCATGATTTTCTTCCATGACGCCTCTCCATGAAGTCTGGGGTTCTCATAGAATGGCAGCAGGATTCTAAGAGGAAGGAAACAGAAACTGCCAGTCTCTTAAGGCCTGGCTCAGATGTCCCAGTATATCACGTCCATTGCATCCAAGCAATCTCAGGAGTAGTTCAGAGTCAAGGGGAGGGAACATAAACGCCACTTCCTAATGGTGACATAATTTTCATACAGGGAGGAAAAGGATTGACGGCAGCCATCTTAGGAGACGATGTACCACACCCCCTAAAACTTTTCCTTTTTGCAGAGAGTTGTCACTCTAAAATTATGTGTGTATTTCAACCCAGCAAATATTTATCTAGGAATTTATCCTAAGGAAGTAATCTTGGATGATTCAACACGGGCTGTCCGTTGGGAAAAGAAAATGAAAGTACCTGCTATTCGATAGTACTAGACCAGTTCAATCCAATGGTGGTTGAGGATGTGTTTTGAGTGTCGATGGCCTGGAACAAGACAGAGTTAAGCTTAAATCCCAAATCCGCCACTTAATATTAGGATGATGTTAAGCGAATTACTTGATTAAGCTTTATAAGTCTCAGCTTCTATATTTGTACGAGATAAATTGGGTTGCTGTGATGATCCATGGAAAGAATTTAGCACATAGTGAATGATCACTAACTGGGAATTGCCATTATTATTTGCAGTCGTTAGTGCTATGGTTTTAGTGCAAATATTTCTAATCTCCCCATCTCCAGGCACATAACACTTTCATGGCTCCATGTGAGTAACTTTGTGACCAGTTCTGACCAATGAGTAGTAAGGAAAAGTGATACATTACTTCCTGGCTGAACATTTAATTGTCTGTACAAGATCTTTTTTTCTCTTGCTCAACAATTGACAAAGTCTGATGCATGTGTTGACTATTTTGTTAGCCTGAGTCCCTAAGTGACTGCGATGGTCAGAATTCTCCTTGCTAACTCTTCATGGACATGTAGCAAAAGCAAGAAGTAAAGTGGTTTTAAATTACTGAGATCAGGGGTGTTTTGTTTTGTTTTGTTTTGTTTTGTTACTGTGGCGTATTTGAGCCCATTCACTCTAGGGCAATGCTATTTTGGTTGTTGTTCAATCTTGCAATGAACAATATTATTGTGATCCCATTAAAGGTGACATATTTAAATTCTCAATGACAAGAAAAAATAGTCATAGTATAAGGGCTGCCTTCACTATGGAGGGCTCACCATTCACAGGGCCACTTACAATATGTTTGTACTTCCCACCAGATTCCCTTCATTACTCACCCAAATATTAGCTCAACAAAGAGACCATTTCTTTCTAACCTTTTACTAAGTTTTATCCACATTCATGCAATTTATCACTACCTGATATATTACATAGTTACTTATTATCTAGTTCTAAAATAAGCTGTTTATCCCAGGAACCATGTATGAAACAGAGTAGACATTTTTTTTTAATTTAATGCAGGCATACCTATATAGCAAAATGTGCATTGTGCTTTCTTCAGGGTGGTAAAATTGAGTGCTACCTATTTATGGAATATATTTTTGCTTAGGCACTCTTCCAACAAATGTTTTATTTATGTGCATTTTCATTTTCAATGATTATTATGTATTATTTTCACATGAGAAATGATAATAATAGGTAACATTTACTGAACACTCACCGTGGGTCAAGCACTAAAGCTCAGTACTTTACATGAATTATCTTCACCTCCCTGGGAGATAGGTCTAATCATTATCCTCATTTAGTATTCATAGATAAGGGTACTAACATTTAGAGAAGTTAAATGAGCACTGGGCCTGGAATTCACACCCCAGATCTCTATGCTATAGCCAAATAACTAACCAATGTATACATCAGGATGTAAACATAAGCTTATTGTAAAGAGTAAATAGGCGCATTCACACATGTTGGCTCATGGGAGGCTCACGAAAACCTTACAAGGTAAGCCAGTGGGCGTTATTATCCCCACTTCAAAGACCAAGTCTTGGGCCCATATGACTGCATCTTGCCATCCGCCTCCTACCACATCTTTGCAACAGGTGTTTCCTCTCCCCAACTCATAAGCCTTTCCCCCCACGATACTTGGCTATGCACATCTTTCCTTGGCAGACCGACTGAAGACACAGCTCTGTTTCTCCGTGGCAGGCCTGAGGCTTTGTTGCTTATAAGCAAATCTGTATGGGAATTCATATAAGTCAGAAGTTAGGAGACTTGGGGTCTGGTCTGGGCACTGCCAGCCTCAGTTTTCCCACCTGCAGAATGAGGTGGTTGGAGAAACAGATCCCTAAGGACCAATGCAGAGTGAACGCTTTTCGTGCTGGGAATGCAAATGAGGACTGACCAGCGATGCTCTTCCTCACCAGACCAAAGCCCGTGCACGGGAGAAGTAGAAGCCTGGAGCGCAGGAAATGAAGGTCTCAGCGAAGATCATTCTAGGTTAACAGTAAATGTGTGCATCTTAAATAGCATTGGCTCCCTATAACTGGATGAGCCCTGACAAGAGTGCACTTCATTCATTCATTCATTCATTCATCCATCCATCCACTCATCAGTCACTCACTGTGCACCTACACATAATACACCAGGCAGGTTTAAGAACATGAAAACAGTAATGAAGGAAACAAAGTGCGTGCTTACAGGAATCTTACATTATAGCGGAGAGACAACATATAAATGGATAAGCACATAAAAAAGCATATGGTAACAAAGACCTTGTCAGGTGATAATTCTCTTCCAGGATATTGTAAGAGAGGGGGACAAAGTCTGATAGGGCCACGCTTTGGTCCCCTTTGGGTACCACAGCAAATGCTGAAGAAGGGCACAGAAATAGCATTGGCCTTGCGGTTACAAAACCCAGAGTTAAATCACAGTCCTGGATGTAGTCTGAGAACTTGAAAACCACTGCACACTGTATACAATAACTGCAACTTGTAAAAGCCTCAGTAGTCTGCCCTATAAAATGGGCTTACCCTACAGGAATGAGGCAAGGATCAAACCAGACGACAAAATCAAATAAGTAAAAAGCTCTGAGTTTTCCCCACTCTAAACTTTCTGCTCTACACTCCAAACAGGTTCAGATTTCTGCGAAGCCAAGCTCCTGCTATGGACTTGAAAACATCAAGTCCCCTTCCCCCCGACCTTTGATCCTACCACTGGCATGGGATTCCATCTCAAGGCACAAGACATTTTGTATCAAGCCATGGGGGGAGGGGCTGCAGGCATGAAGGTAAACAGCATCTGTCTAGCAAGCTCCTGGTTTTCTTCCCACTTACAGGTATTTGGCAAAGCAATCTGAATGTTCCCAAAGGTCACACTCTGCTTGGTTTTTTCTAAGTTTTGCCAATAGTGGCTGTTCTATGCTACCGTTGGAAAATTGATATTTAATAGTTTTCATTTCTCCTATCAGTCTCATAATGGAAATATTAAAGAAATGTAACATATGGAAGGATATACACCAAAATTAAAAGCTGTACCTCCTTGGACAGCTGATAATCACTTCCTTTCTCTTGCTTGCTTCTCTGTATGTTGTGCTTTCTTTTCTCATTCATTTAAAAAATATTTATCTAGGGATCAGACAGCTGGAAGGGGCGGTCCTGCAATTCACATCTTAGTTCCAAATCTTTCTGCTCTGCCACTTTTCTTTTGGGTTTATAAACCAGTGTGGATTTTGTTGTCTTTCGATTAGGGGTTCCGCAGGGATAATGCTGGGTTTTTGTTTGTTTGTTTGTTTGTTTTTTAATTTCTTCTCCTCCTGCAATTGCTAAATTTGCAAGACTTCCTAGCCAGGCCTGGTTTTCACCCAATTAGGAACAGAAGCTGCTTTCTCCCTGCTAGGCATCTATAAAACACCATGATAGATTCTTGTCCTTCCTTGGTTTCAAAGCCACTAGACAACAATTTGAATCCAGGTTCTACGACTTACTGCCTGGGTGAGTTGAAGTTTCTTAACCTCTCTGAACAGCAGTTTTGTCATTTATAAGATGACAAAGATTACTTCACAGGGTAGGTAAGGATTTGACGAGATGATACATACAAAGGGCTTGCATCTAGCACAGCCTCAAAATGTAATTGCTGTTAACAAAAGTGGTCTTGGGAAGCACTAGAGGCTGTTCTAGGCTTGGAGAGCATGCACGGAAGGAGAGCTCAGGTTGTTACTAAAAGGTGGAATCGTGCAATCATTACAAACTCTAGGTCAGACCTGTAGTTAACCCAATTTAAATCTTTGTTCTCTCCATTTGCCTCAGGTAAGCTTGGACATTTCTCTAAGCCTCAACTTCCTCATCTGTAAAATGGGCATAATAATATAACTTCCCTTAACAGCAGCTCTCAAAATGTGATCCAAGGACCCTGGAGGTCCCCAAGACCCTTTTGGGGGCCCTCAAAGTCAATGTCATTTTCAGAATAGGGCAGATTACTTCCCTTTTTCTCTCTCATGCTCTCACAAGTATACAGCAGTTTTCCTGAGGCTAAATGACCTAAAATGGTGTCATTGTTCTGACGGCTAACAGAGAGTGTGTCTGTAAACTTCTGTTTTAATTTTTTTCAGTTTAATTTCTAATATGGTAAATGTCAGTATGTATATAACTCACACAGGCAAAAGCTTTTTGGGGTCCTCAATAATTATGAGAATTTAAAGGGACCTGAAATAAAACATTTTGGGAATCGCCGCCTGGTACGGTTGTTGTAAAGATTAAGTAGCAACTGTCATATGCATACAAAGTACCCAATAAACAGCACCCTTATAATTACTGATTCCAAAGCTCCTGAATCGCATAATGGTCCGTCTACTCCACCAGCGCATAAAGCAAACTGAAATCATGGCACTCAATGCAAAGGCACCCTTGTTTTGTTCACTGCTGTTTATGTAGCACAAGCCCAGTCCATGCTAAAGGTTGAGCAATTTGCAGACACTGCAGCCCACCAGAAACCTCATGGTTTCCTTGACACCTAAGTGCCCTGAAGACACAGGAACTCAGACGACCCCCCACCCGAGGGCTAGCCTGCTTGGCTCAACCCTGACCCTTCCCACCCCATTAATCTCTCACCCAGCCAGAGGCAGAGGGTAACAAGGTGGAGGCACAGGAACCTTGGCTTATAGAAAACCATCCTAAGTGATGGACCATCAAAAGGAGGTGAAGACCCAAAACGGGAATAGTTTCCTAAAGTTTTCCATAATTTCCATGAAACCGAACAGAACTATCTATAGTCACTTTTAAGGGGGGGGGAGGAGAGAGTGGAATGACCTTGAAGAGTGAAGGCTAAGAGCGAACAAGACTTAGAAGAGTGGAGAGAGTAAGCAGTATAAAATTATTAAAGTTGGTGGGGGATCCTTTTTTTTTTTTCCTTTTTTCTTGTAGGCTTCGGGCACACCCTCGAGGGAAGAAAAATAAAACAATATGCCTAGATTCTCATGTTGATGGCAAATACATTAGGATCTTAGAAGTTATCAAATGAGATTGAGAAAGATGCGACGCGACCTGGGTCTTGGTCATCAAGGAAGCCGTTATTTAATGAATCCGTTGAGAGCTGCGACATTCGGCTCTCGGGTCTGTAAACATCACCCAAGAGACCCCTCCCAGGCCAGGACCTTGTTTTATACGCCGTTAAGAAAACGAATAGACAGCCCCTACATGAGCAATAACCGAACAAACAGGTGCAGACCAGTAAGAAAATTTTGCATATGAGCTATTTTTATTGTCAAAAATTCTGGAGCCCCAGTGGGGCTACGTTAGAGAAATTGGAGCCCCTAGGGGAGAACCTAGAAAAACCTTTCGCCCAGTTTCTTCTCCCCAGCCTAACAAACTAAAATGTCAAAAGGTCACCCAGTGCTTTGGCCACGCGGTCCGCCCCCAAGGCCAGCCGTCCCCAGCCCAGTCCCCGTCCTCGCCTCTGGCCACTGCGCCGCGCACGGCCACCTGTTGCTGCCCTGGCGCCCAGAGCTGAGTCGCAAACCGCCGCTAGAGTTCGTTCTCATTCCCCGGAGCAGAGACTGGCTGGGAAGCCCCGACGCTCCGAGCCTGCTAATCCTCCGGGCGGGCGGGGACTCCGCACAGCCTCCCAGCCCCAGGCTCCCTTTGTTTTCTCGCTGCGCTCAGACTGTCAGAAGTAGACCCCAGACAGCGTCCCTTGGCCCCGGCTCCGCTCGAGCGCGCTTGCGCCCAACTCACACCGGGAAAGGCTGAAGCGTCGAGATGCCCTTGGAGGGGAAATGGGTCCGTCCGGGCAGGAATGCGAGGCGCAGACAGGTTGCCCGTGGGATTCCGAAGCGTCCCCTGGATCCCGAATTCCTCAGGGCTCCTTAGCGTAGCGGAGCTGCAGGAACGCCGCGCCCAGAACGCAAGCTCACCGCACCGAGGCCGCCGGCGAAGGGCGGCGAGATCCCGGCCGGTTTTTACTCTAAAACGCTCGAGGGGAGCCAGGGGGCGGCGGTTCGGGATCCCTTCCCGCCGGGAACGCCGGAGTCCCAGTTCCGAAAGTGACCCGCCCTGCTTGCGAGGGACTTCCCTGCGAGCGCCGCAGGGGTGTGCATTTCTCCGAGTCTGAGAATCCCAGCGAACGCCGGCCCGACTAGAGTTTAAGTCAGCTCCCGGGGCGTCTGTTTGTTTATTGGCTCTTAAGGGGAAAAGTTTGAGGATCTTTAACCAACCTCCGACCTGGCGCAAGCGCAAATCTCCGAATCTCCCCAGCAAAAGCCATCTAATTTCAAGTCGTTATATAAGTGGGGGCTCTTTCTCACCCTCCCTACCCCCAAGCCCTCTTATTCCTATTCCAGGAGCAAAACGTAACTCGCTTAAAAAAAAATTTTTTTTTAAGTTATTATTTCCCTGAGCCCAAAGACGCGGAGAAAGGGCAGACAGCGCCCTGGGCGCGTGGCGGCCCCACCCGCGCGCGCGGCCTCTAGAGCCGAGAGAGGGACGCGGGGTCTGGGGGTGCTGCCGGCTCAGGGCCAGCAGCCGCGCCCCGCAGTCCCTCCGTCTGCCACTCCACGTGGTCAGGATCAACAGTTTGTTGAGCTCATCAGTGACACCTTGAACTTTTCATAAAGAAAATGGGTATTGCACCGGGAGGGTTTGGCCGCGGCCGCCGGGCCGGGTCGTGCTTAATATTCAATGATCTCGCTCGCGCCTCCCCCTCCTCCCCTCGCAGAAATTCCTCCGAGTCCGTTACTGGGCTCAGACTTTTAAGTTAATTTACTGCCCCCCCCAACCTCGGCTAGTAACCAGCGCCTTTAGGGCCAGCCTCCCCCCACCCAGCTCCCGCCTGAAAATGACATTTCGCCGGCGTCTCCGGAGGGGGCTGAATTTCACTTTGTAACTTTCTGCGGAACCCGAGCCCGGGTGGCAGCTCGGGTGGTGGTATCGTATGCAAATACGCATGCTGACGTTACAGATCATGTGGGTTTTGGCGTAGATTCCCCACTGATCGAGACATTTTTTTCCCCTTTTTTTTTTCCCCCTTCTTTTTTTTTTTTTTTTTCTTTTTAAAATTTTGGCCACTGTTCCCCGTACGGGGGCTTTTCCTGTCCGTCTGTCTGGCAGGCTGGCCGTGCCCCTCTTTCCCACGGAGCCCGAGCCCGGCGCCCGGTGGGGAGTGGGGAGTGGGTGGGGGGAGCCAGCAGAGTTCCATTTTGGAACGCCCGTGCCGCGTCTCCGCGCTCCCAGCCCGGGTCCCCGCGTCCCCAGCCCCGGCGCAGGTAAGAAACTTCGCCTCGGCGCCCGGCACCCCCCGCCCGGCGCCGCCAGCCCCGAGCCCCGCACGCCGGGCGCCGGCCACTCCAGCCCAACTTTCCCACCGCCGCCGCCGCCGCCGCGGCTCCCGAAAATGTGTTGTTAATGGGACTTGGCCGGGTTTGTGATTGGAAGGGGGGGTGCGGAAGGGGGGGCGGTGCGGGCCCTTTTTGCGGGTGGGAGGAAATAAGAGGATCCGGGGGGGGGCGATTTTTTTTTTAAGAGTTTTGATTACAAGTTTGGATAAATGGGAGCCAGACCGAGGAGGAGGAGGAGGAGGAAAAACATGTCTACGTTTCCCTATGTCGACATAAGCCACAAAAAAATATGGCGTCCGCTTTCGACAGGGCGTTACGTAGACCCGACTCTGTTTTTATTTATTTATTTCGTGGCTGTCTCCCTCCCTCCGTGGCCCGGCCGCGGCGCTTTGTGCAAACGGGGCAGGTCCCGCGGGGACTCCGGCGGGACGTGGCCCGGCCCGGCGGGTTTGGCAGGCAGGGGGCTGCGTGTGCGAGCTGCCCTCCCTCCCCCGCGCTCCCCTCTTCTCCCCTCTCCCGGTGACGATTCGCCGTACTGTGGTGGCAGGAAGCATGACGCCGTGGGTTGAGGCTGCCTCTCCTCTCGTCGCCGCCGGTGGCTGCGGGCGGCCGCCGGAGCTACCTGCCGGGGGCAGGGCCGGAGCGCGGCGCCGGCCCCCACGCCCGGCTCAGGTGGCGGGGCGCCCGCGCAGGGGGCCGGCGGGGGGGGCGGCCGGGGGGGCTGGGGGTGGTGGCCCCGCTGTCCGCCGCCGGCCGGCCCACGCCCGCGGCCGCCTCTGCCAGCCGAGCCCACGCTCGCCCCCGGAGCGGCAGCTGGCGCTGGCGTCCGCCCCACGAGAGAGAGGTTCATCTTTGTTGGTGTTGCGGCGTCTTTGTGGCTTCCGCAGGACTTGGTATCCTCGCCTCTGCCAACTTGCCCTTTCCCCGGCCGCTGTGCGGGAGGCTGCGGAGACGGAGAGGAGCGGAAAGTTGGGAACCAGTGAGCATCCCAGGACGGTCCCCTTGGCCCCGTAGCTGTGCGGAACTCGGAGGCGGAGGAGGAGGGTGGCTCGTGAGGCTGGGGAGAAAACTTGGGGAAGCCAAGTTGTGATTTGCTCGGGCTTCCACCTGATTGATCGGCTTCCAAGCCAGTGGGGTCTCTGCGTTCCGCTGTTCGGGGACGGCCTTTTGTTTGTCCGGAGTTGGGGCGGGAGGGGGGGGGGGGAAATAATGACTTTCCCTGGACCCATCTCCTTTGAAAGACGCATTATCCCGCCGGCCCGGGGGGTGGTCCACTGAGTCTTGTCAGGCCCTCGAGTTCTTCCCCTACCTGGTCCCTGACGATCGATCGCCGTCTGTCCAAGTCAGCAGCTCTCCGGGTCTGAGGCAGGCCCCCTTGGGCAGGTTTTCGAGGGGCAGGAATCCCTCCCCTTCATCCCTTGGATAACTCAGACCTCCCACACTTACCCTCTTAAAACACCACACACACACACACACACACACACACTCACTCACTCACACTCCTTTATGTAGAGCAGAAATTAATGCCTGTTGTAGTGAAGGGGGTGAGCTTCTGAGAGCACTTCAAGACTTCAGTCAAAAGGTGATTTTCTATTTATGAGGGCCCTGAGTTGAAGCAGTTCAGTCCCAGGGCAGTAATGTCAAAAAGCATTTGGATGACAACCAAGTGGAATAAATATCTTGTAAAATGGCATGTTTAAAAGTAGAAATAGATTAATGGAGCCCTCAAGTGCTTGAATGGAACTAACATAAAGGTTTGATTCAAGTTTAAAGGGAAAATTATATAAAGCTGTATACACATCTTCTTTTAAGGCAGGGTTCCGAGGGAATCTACAACTAAGACTGAAATGCATCGCTGACAGTAACCGGACCTGGGATCTGTGGGAATTTTGTGGGTGCTGAAAAGCCAGGCTGTGATTGTTCCTGTGCGCACGTGCCCCTTCTGGCTAGGTTTGATGTCAGTGGGGACGCACCTGAAGTTAACAGCTCTTAGGGGGAAAATCAGAGGCCAGGGATTTAGGGGAAATCTGATGTATTAACCAAGCCCCATGGAAAGGAAAAGATAGAATGACAAGTGTTTGTTGGTACTCAAGGGTATTCTGATGAAATGCAGGGTATCTTGACCTGCGGAGAGGTGACCCCCACCCCAGGTGTCTCATCTCCATCAGGGCCACGTGATTGAGTGGGACGCCACGCACTTGACAAAGAGAATAATGACAGCGTTCGATCACGGTTGCTAACATTTACTGTTTTAGCGGGCCAGGCACAATGCTTTCTATTCCGGGTGCTTTCTCATTTAATTCTCACCAAAACCTTGTGAGATAAGGACTGTTATTATCTCCAGTTTGCAGCTGAGGAAACTGAGGCTCAGAGAGGTGAAGAAATTTGCCCAAAGCTGCAGAGCAAAAAGGGAAGCCAGTATGCGAAGCCGGGCCTTGGTTCTTTGCCTTCAACACTCCCCTTATGGCAGCTCTGGGATAGGACGAGTCCTCATTAGTATGGAAAAGTAAAGGGACAGGTGTAGGTGAAAAAGGAGGAACGGTGACCCCCACCCTGGAGTCTGAACTCCAGAATTTTCCTGGGCTTCATTCCTTTATTCATTTATTTAGCAACTGTGTGTTGATCTATTTGTTCATTCAGTAGCTATAATAATCATCCCGGGAAGAGTGCGGTCATTAACCATTTTTATAAGCCAAGAACTCTTATAAGTGCTTCTGGTTACTTTGTCTTCATGACAAGCCTGTGGGGTAAGTACTGCTGTTCTGTCCCTTTTATAGATGAGGAAGCAGAGGCATGGAGAGATTGTCCAACTTGCCCAAGGCCCAACAGTTAGTAAGTGAAGTGCTAGACCCTCGAACACGCTCGCTTCAGGCTCCAGCGCGCTGCTCTAGACATCATAGAGATGCTGGGGACGTAGAGCCCCCTAACCTCAATGTGCAACACTGCCCCAGGCCCTAGGAGAGGCTGGCAGGATCCAGACGCCCCCTACCCCCTAGGAATCTGAGTAGCCGGCTGGCCAAATCAAGCAGGATTAACTAAGTGCTGTAATTGAGAAAAGCACAATGAAGGGCGTAATTACTGTGCTCTGAGGGAATCGTGGAGGATTTCCTAAAGGGGGTAGTGTCTGAACTGACCCATGGGATGAGGAGGGACAGTGTCTGGAGGTGCGTCGGGTATGACTGCATTCAGCTGTTAGCAGCAGAAATCCTGACCACTGGCCACTTAACCAGAGGGGGCATACTTGTGTCAGTCAACGAGAAGGGTGGGTGGGATGATGTGCCACTGGGGACCCACTGGGACCCAGACCCAGGCTCTGTCTTTCTGCTTTGCCATTCTTAGGTACAGGCCTTTGGCCCCAGGTCTATGTTCTTGAGGTGGAAAGGTGGTTGCTGTGGCTCCAGGCTTCACATCCACCTTCCAGGAAAGAGAAAGCAGGATGAGTGAGGCTTAGAGCATTTACCTAGTGTGGCTTTACTGTTAATGTGGGAAGAGATGCCTCTCAGGGACTTTTGTCCTTAGCTCGTTGGCCGGAACTGTGCTGCCTGGCCACCCAGGGAGGGACAGTTGTGTGTTTTGGGGTAGGCACATTGCTGCCATGAACAAATTGGGGTGGATAGTGCAAATGGTTGTTGAGTTGGCAGATACAGTGTGTGTGGCCTAAGAGGAGAGGAAGAAAGGTTTTCCCGGTGAAGGTAAAACCACGTCGCTGTGCCTGTTCTGAGGGGGTGGAGAGGGGGATGCAGGGAAGGTTGTGCAAAGAGATGATGCCCAGGCTTGGGGGTGGATGTGGAGGAGGTTGGCTTTTAATGCATAGGTACCGGGGAGCTACGGCAGGTTTCTGAGGGATGTCATGTGTTTAGGAAGGTAAGACTGACAGCGATGTGCCTTGTGCAGACAAATCAGCTTGGTTCTTATTTAAAATAAAATGAGTTCTGGAAAGTTTTGGACCAAGGGACCAGTTTTGCCTTAGGGCAGAAAGAAGACAGTGCAGTAAGAAAGGAAGGAATGATGGGGAGATGTCTTTTAGGTCCTGTCAATAGGAATCCAAAGTTAACCCGATGTTAGTCAGCTTTTACCAGGAGGTAACTAGCTCTGCCTTATCATATCTCAGTTAGTGGAGCTGAAAACCGTGGAGGTAGGTACGGTTACTCCCCAAACACTACACTTGGCCTTCCTCCTGACCCTCAGACACCTGGGTCCTACCTGCATCAGAATAACTTTGGTCATGACCCTTCACCCTTGCTTTATTTTTTTAGGATTTATTTATTTATTTATTTATTTATTTATTTATTTTAAAGAGAGCAAGAGAGAGGGAGAGAGAGAGCGCGCGCGGGCGTGTGCATGTGCGCATAAGCAGGAAGAGGGAGTGGAGAGGGTCAGAATCCTGAGCAGACTCCCCAGTGAGCATGGAGCCCAAAGCAGGGCTTGATCTCATGCCCTTGAGATCATGACCTGAGCCAAAATCAAGAGTCAGACCCCTCACTGACTGAGCCACCAGGCGCCCTGCTTCACCTTTGCGTTAAATCAGGGGGATGTGACCAAAGGGCATCAGAGGGCCTTCCGTCAGGTTCCCTACTCTGGATTCCTCCAGCAAGACTCACGTCCCTGATTCTCTGCTCATGTGGTTAGCTTTATGACTTTGGGCTGTTACTTACCTCGCTGAACCTCAGCTTCCACATGCCGAACATGGAGATTGTTCCAGTAGCCGCCTTATGGGTTGTTGTGCAGCTTGAGAAGAAACTTACGAGAGGGCTTAGCATAGCACCTAACACCGTGTTCAGGATATGTCTGCTGTTGTCACCGTCATCACACCCAGCATCATCACGGCCACTGCCTCATCCTTCAGGCATGTGACTCCCTGGAGTGCCAAGTGATTAACACAGGGGATGTTTATCATTGATTCCAAGAACCCCACTGTCCCCATCTCATCGAATGGTCCTCCCTCCTCCCCCACGGAAATGGACAGCCTTCCTGGAATATCGCAGGGAGACCCTGGGGCAGTGCTCAGGGTCTGTAATGTGCTGTGTCATGGTCAAATCCAGACAGCGCGGTTCTGAGAGGATGCTCGGCTACTCACGTCCCCTGTGGTAGACAGTAAAGTAGACATTGCTTTTAGTATTGACAAGGTAGTTTCGTTTTTAACTGGAAAAAAAAAATCCTTCCTGCTTCCCCTCCCCCACCCTTCTGTAAGTCCCCCCACCCTCCATCAAACAGGTTGTGATTTTAAGAACATCCACCCACAATCTGTTTCCTGTTCCTAAGCTTAGAGTCATGCATTTAAGAGGGGTTAGTTGGCAATGGTGTGAGTGTGAGAGTGTGTGTGTGTGTGTGTGTGTGTGTACACTGCACTGTACACTGCACTGTACACACACACACACACACACACACACATGTTGACTCCCAAGGAGAGAAATGGTCCTGACAACAGTACATCAGTTTCCACCCAAACTTTAAAATGGAATTAAAAAAGGCCAGAGCCAGAACCAGTTTTCTGGCTGACACCTCGCTTTAACCCCCTGGTGAACAATTCACTTGTTTAAAAGGCACAGTTCACGCACTTTCTTCCTTCTTCTGCCCCCAGTGCAACCCTCTGGTATAAGAAACACTTAAGATTAAATCTTACTACACAATGTTTCACTGCGATAGTAGTTACCACTGCGAGTCCGCAGTGAATGAAGGCTTGTACTACTGGTCCATGGGGGAGCGATGTTAAGGAGTGTGACCCAGGCAGTCGCTTTGGTGTAAGAGATCTGTGGTATGTTTTGGGGGCACACAGGCTTGGTTTGGGATAGAAAAGTGAGAAGCGTGTGTTGGGTTTACTTCTGGATTTAAAGCCATGCTGGGTTTGCCCTGCAGGGGGAAACCAGCAAAATCCTGGGAACCATTTGCTGTCAAGTTCAGCATGGGGAGTGGATTCATGCATCCCCAGGGCCTCAGAGAGAAGCCAAATTGAGTTTGCTCCTTCTTTGGGAGGGAATCCTCCCTGTTGGGGGCCCAGGACAGACTCTGTGGGAGAGAGTAGGAGCCTGCCATTGAGAAGGGAGGAGGCCAGACGTGAGTAAGAGTTCTTGGGCTACAAGTTCTCGTTGGCCTGGTGGGGAGGCTGCCACTGCAGCTTCTAGACTCCAGAACGTCCGCGGAAAACCGAGGAAGGCCCAGGAGTCTAACCTGAGGGGGAGAATGCCTGCACACACGCATGGGCTGTGCAAACACGAGGGTTGGAATCAGTGTTGGCTCCAGAACACTCCTCAGCGGGGCTGACTTTCGTGCCCGCCCCCAGCTGTCTTGGCCCTCACCTCCCTGCCTTGTCTGCTCCGACTGGTGAGATGGAACGATGACAAAGTTCCCTATACACCCAGCCGCACTGCAAACACATGGTGTTGCCGCCTGGAGAACAGCAACACGCCCCCAGCTGGAACGCCTCCTATGTACCAGGCACTGTGCTGAACACTTTCCTCTCACTGTGGCGTTCATTCAGTTGTGACCATGAGGAGCGCTTCGAGAGCAGGAGTGTTGCCCCATTGCAAAGACAGGAAACTAGAGCTCAGAAAGGTCAGGTTCTTGCCGAAGGTCACAGAGAGAAGGTGGCCAAGCCGGGATTCCAACTCCAATCGGTCTGATCCCAAAGCCGGTGGATGCTCTCCGCTGGCTTCTGGAGGCTGGGAGAAAGTATGGGGAGAAGGGATGGTTTCAGAACGCACTTCTGGGCAGTCTGATTGCTTTTCTGCTGAAGGGGCGTAGGGGTGTGGGTGTGCATGCATGAGTAGGAGTGTGTGTGTATGTGTAAGTTTAGTCACAACAGAAGAGATTTCCAAAACCGCGCTCGTTATCCTTAGTCCCCCAACTCCCCCCCGCCCCCAGCCCTGATCCAAGAAAGACCACTCTAAAATCTCCATCAGGGTCTGTGACAGAACATTCTTCAGGGGGCACTGCACCCTCTCTACCCCCTCCCTGCGTGTTAGGGAGAAGGAATCCCAGGGGGCTGCAAGCTGCACTTGGGGACCGAGGAGACTCTGGGCGCTACTTTGGAGATGCTGAACACCCTCGCCAGCCAGTGGGGGAAGGAGATGGAGAGAGCAGGCGTTGGGAGGGTGGAAATGGCTGTTTTGCTGTTTTTATACAATAAAAGAGGATCATTGTAATTGGGAGCCCTTGAATCATAACACGTCTGCCTATGGCTCTCTCCAGCTGCAGAGCCATTTAGTTAAATAGCACACAGAAACCTCCTTTCAGCCGGTATTACTTTCCCGCTGTTCTTAAAATACAAGACTGAGCTGAACTGCGCTAACGACAAAGCCATCTCAGGCTCCCCCAGCCCCTGGGTGTACCCAGAGCCCCCACGGAATCTCCCTGGCCCCCAGAGGAGGACATTTAGAAATTCTTTTCATTTGTACTGCACCCTTGCCTTTTTGGAAACAGCTCCTTTAAGATATTTGCACACAGTCTGGTGAGAGCGAGATGTCACAGCCAAGTTGTTTGGGGGTGGGGGCTGGCCCAGAAGGGGCAGAGAGAGGCCAGTGTGCTGGTGCTGGTAGGGATGGGGTGTGTCTGTGCCTTTCGTGGGGGGCAGTGGGAAATGGAGAGATCTGGACTGACCGCTAGAAGCTGGAAAAAGAGATTGCCCCCTGGCCAAGAAATTTAGGGGAAGGGACTCTCCTGGTGGCTCCCGGCAGGAGCAGAGAGAACCAGAGACCCTCCCCTTCCCTCCCCTCCCCTCCCTAAGAGAGTGCTGAGTGTTCATTATCCTGTAGAAAGGCCTGCTACTTTCTTCTGGGGAACTTTGTGTTACAGAATTAGTGACGAGCCTGCCATGAACTTCTGCCAGAGCCAGGCCGTTCAGGAGGAGCTGGGAGACTTCACATTGTTTCCAAGAGCAAGGGCGCTCGGGCCCACGGGGCCACAGAGTGGAAACCGTTGGGCTCATTCCGAGGGTTAATGGTAGACGTTGCGAAGATGGAGGGCTGTATTCAGCACTGTGACATTGAACGTGCCCTGACTTCAGCACTTTTGGAAATGGGATTTATGGGTCTTCCAGTACAAAGTCTAATGTCCTCTGGGATCTCTGGAGGAGGATACTGGGGAGCGGGGGACAAGTCTCATAGCTACATGGTGCACTGGGAGGATTGGGGAATGTTCCAGCTGGAAGAAACTTCAGGGCGCACCAAGTCCATCTGAGGGAAACTGAGGCCCAGAGCGGTTAACCCATTCACCTAAGATGACCTGGTCACCTGGCAGTAGATCACTCATCCTCGTCTCTATGGTCGAGCTTACAGCTCTTGTACCCTTGCGCCTTTCCTAACTACTCTGTGGTTTCTGTCTGGCCAGCAAGTGCTCAGCAGCTGCTGGAGGAGGAAAAGGGCGTTCCGGCCCGCAGGAAGGTCTCGGTCATGGGGCACTTAGCAACCACAGTTGTCCTTGTACTGACGTGGTAGGCGCAATGCTGAGCACCCTTTGTGTGTCAGCTCCTGAACGTCCTAAGAGATAGAAGAACTCTCTTATCTCCGTTTAACAGGTAAGGAAGAGCATATCGAGAAGCCCTTTGTCCAAGGTTTCTAGGAGCGAGGCAGCCTTTGCCCGCACCTCGGGCTCCTCCGGCACGGCCACGTGCAGCCTCTCCTGCCCTCTGTGCACCTGGGGCTCCGCTGTCCCCGATTAGAACTTGTGGCCAAGCCGCCAGCCCGTGCTGAGGGTGACACAAGGATGAGCGTGCATTTGGGGCTTGACACGGGGCTTCCTCACACATAGTTTCCCCCAACCCCCCGTTTATTGAATGCCACCGTGTGTAGTCTCCTCATGCTGTCACCCCACAACCTAAGTCGTTAGTCCAGCGACCCAGCCGAGCAGGGGGTGTGAGGGCGGAGCTGGGACTCCAGCACAGGACGAGGAGTCCAAGCCTGAAACAGTTTCAGCCCCATCAGCCATGCTGCAGCCATAACGTGCTGATGGGTGGGGGGGGTCCTCTGTGGGCAGGGACAGGTCACTTAGGGACACCAAATCACCCTAAAAGTCCCCCTAAAATTAAAGGAACTGGGGCACTCGAGGCAACTTTCAACTGAGCGTTAGATACTTATTTGAGCATATTAAGAAGTACCAGTTATCTCACGAAACAAACTGAGGGTTGCTGGGGGCAAGGGGGTAGGGATAGGGCGGTGGGGTTATGGACATTGGGGAGGGTATGTGCTATGGTGAGTGCCATGAAGTGTGTAAGCCTGATGATTCAGAGACCTGTACCCCTGGGGCAAATACTACATTATGTGTTAAAAAAAAAAAAAAAGTGCCAATTATAGGCATGCCTGGGTGGCTCAGTTGGTTAAGTGTCTGCCTTCGGCTCAGGTCATGATCCTGGGGTCCCGGGATCGAGCCCTGCCTCAGGGCTTCCTGCTTTCGGGGAGCCTGATTTTCTCTCTCCCTGTGTCTCTCCCCCATCTTGTGCACGCTCTTTCTCACTCCCTCTCTCTCTCTCTCTCTCTCAAATAAGTGAATAAAATCTTTAGAAAAAGCTACCAGTTACAATATATGGGGTGCTGTGTGCCAGGCCCTGTGCAGCTGTGTACACAGGTGTTAGCATTAGCCCGTATTTTAAAAGAACTTAAGGTATAACGTACATCCCTTAAAACTCACCCATTTATAAAGTGTACAACTAGGTGATGACTAGTGTGTTTACAGCTGTACAACCATCACAACAATCTCATCTTAGAGCATCTCCATCATCTCAGAAGGAGATCCTGTGCCCATTAGCCCTCACTGCCCAGCCCCCTCTGCAGCCGCCCGTCCCCAAGCCTTAGCAACTGAATCCGCTCTCTGTCTCTACAGACCATGCCCTTGCTGAGCATTCCATACAGGAAAAACTGTATAAATGCCCGGTCTTTCATGTTTAACTTCTTTCACTTAGGATAGGGGTCTTGAGGCTCGTCCCTGTTACAGGACGCATCAGGACCTCATTGTTTTCACGGCTCCATAGTATTCCAATGTGTGCCCGTGTCTGCGAGGGCCGCCATAAAAAATACAGCAGACCCAGTGGCTTCAACAACAGACATTTATTTTCCCATGGTTCTGGCGGCTGGACGCTCAAGATCAAGGTGTCAGCACATTCTATTTCTTCTGCAACCTCTCTCCTTGGCTCACAGATGGCCGTCTTCTCCCATGGCCTCATGTGGCCTTTCGTCGGTGCATCCCTGGGGTCCCTCTGTATGTCCACATTTCCCCTTCTAAGGACACCAGTCAGACTGGATTCGGGCCCACACTCCTGGCTTCATTTTATCTTAATTCCCTCTTTAAAGGACCTGTCTCCAAATACAGTCACAATCGGGGGTACTGGGAATAGAGCTTCAACGTGTGAATTGAGTGGGGGGATACATGTCAGCCCCTTTTTTGTTTGTCCATCCACCTGCCAATAATTGGGTTTCTATATTTAGGGCTTTGGAACAATGCTGCTGGGAACACTTGTGTGCGATCTGTATGGGGGTGTGTTTTTACTACCAGCAGGAAGAACCTAGGAGTGGAATTGTTAGGTTAGGTGGTCCCTTTATGTTTGTTTTTTTTTTTTTTAAGATTTTATTTATTTATTTGAGAGAGACAGAGAGAGAGAATGAGCAGTGGGGAGGGGCAGAGAGAGAGAGAGGCAGACCCCCTGCTGAGTGGAAGCCTGACATGGGACCCATCCCAGGACCCTGAGATCATGACCTGAACCAAAGGCAGATGCTTCAACGACTGAGCCCCCCAGGCACCCCTATGTTTAACTTTTTGAAAAATTACCAAACCATTCTCCACAGCGGCAGCACCGTCTCACATTCTCCGCAGCGGGGCAGGAGGGTTCTGGTTTCTCTGAGTCTCTGCCAACCCTTGACATTGCCCTAAGCCCCATTTTACAGGTGAAGAAACTGAGCACGGCATAGGGAGGGTCAGTCGTGTGGCTCGAGGGCAGAGGTGCGGAATCACAGGCCAGTCTGACCAGGAGACTACCCCGGGCCCGGACCAGGGTGAAGCAGGGGCGGCCTGGCTCTTGCAAGCGCGGGGCCCGCACTGGAGAGGAAGTGCCCTCTTCAGTTTCGTGTCCTTGGGTGGCTAGTTGGCCACCTGCCTCACCCCTGTCCTTGCCCTGCCACTAGCCTGCTCCCTGCATGTAGGGGACTGTGCTCAGTGTTGGGAGCAGGGTGTGGGATACAAAGATGACCAAGCCACAGCCCCTGCCCTGGAGGAGCTCGCAGACTGGGCAGTTGTATGCATTTGCTGCGCCACACAGCTGGCCTAGCGGGACTCGCGACAATGGAGCCCCTGCAACCAGGGTCGTTGTGTGAGTCCCAAGGTGCAGCACCTCTGAAGTACTTAGCCCAGCACCTGGCACCTAGGCAGTGCCCCAGAAGTGCTGACTCAGACTGGTGTGTTATCACTGACCTCTCTCGGACCTTCTGTACGGCGAGGCTAACTCTGAGTCATGCGAGCTATCCTTCTGCTTTGGATCCATGACCAGGGGCCACACCCCACTCCACTGAAGCAGCCATCACCCAGTGAGCAGGAAGTGGCCGGGGTGAAGGAATGGGCCATCCAGGCTCTCTTCGGACCTGCTGAGCCGGTCCTGGGAGTGGTGGGTCCCATCCGTGGAGCCCAGCGCAGGCTCTCCTTGGCGTCTGGCAATCCCTGGCTGGGCTGTCAATGCTCTGTGTCCGGCTCTGCTACCTCCCAAGCTAGAGTGTGATTCCTGTGCTTCCAGGGCTGGGCTGTCAATGCTCTGCGTCCAGCTCTGCTACCTCCCAAGTCAGAGTGTGATTCCTGTGCTTCCAGGTGTTAGAAAAGACCCGATAGATCGTGCGTGGGGCCTAGGTGAGCCAGGGAAGGGTGCTTCGGGGCCTTTCTGAGGAATTGGCAGTCCCCTGATTTTCCCCCAGCTGGGAGAAAGGGCCCTGTCCGTGGCCTTGGCTATAACCAGATCAGCCTGCTGCTTGTTGAGGGCCGGGAGGAGTGTACGGCTTGACCTTGTGAGGGGATTCATGAAATCAACCTCAAGATTTCTGGATATAGAAAAGATACGTGCCACTTACAAAAATGATAGAAATGTGTGGTTCTAAAACACCCAACCTGATCATGTTTCATTATCCTTCTAAAAACCTCCCAGTGTCTAGGGTTGTCCAGGAGTCACAAGCCCAAATGCTTTCAGGGGCTTTGCAGGTCGTATACGAGAGTGAAGGGGTATAGAAGGTGGTGGCAAGTGATGAGAAATGGGTCAAAGTGAAAAGCCTAAACCCAGTCTAAAGGTGTCCAAAATCCATTTTTTTTTCCAATGTGCTTTTCTATCCATTTTAATGAGGACCTCCCCTTAGTCATTTCTAGCCCATAGGATCAAGTTCACAAATCCCTGACTTGCACATGGCAGGTGTCTAAGAGCTGAGCTCTGCCCACCAGGCACGTTCTGCTATAACCAGTGGGCCCCTTGCCCTGTGCCCCGCACTCCAGCCCTACAAGACTGGCCCCTAAACTCATGTGCCATCCTCTCTCCTTTTCCTTTCCCCCAGAAAGACTCCTCCCCAAACTCAGCAAGACCTACTCATTCCTGCTAGAGGGAGAACTTGCTCCCTCGTCCGAGAAGCAAGTGTGCCATAGAAATAACCCCTTAGAGACCTTAGCATGTTGATTTTTGTCCGTCTGTATGTCTGTCTCCTTGAAAAACTGTGAGCCACCCCACCACCCCAAGGGAGGGTTTCCTGTTTGTCTCCATGTTCGCAGCACCGGCTCGAGGCTCACCCATTTAGTAGATTCAAAATGAATGTGTCTCGTGTGATTGGACTGTTACAAGGATGAGTAAAGGACCTTTTCACCAGAGCCTGTGTGGGAGCCTGTGCTCTGGGTCAGCTCGAGTTAGCAGAATGCGCTGCTGCTCACTGCTGCCCCCGGTGGTGGGTCTAGGACAGTCACTGGACCATTTTGTAACAGGAAGCAGTGGAGGAAGCTGGTTTTGTCCCAGATTCAGGATCTTTGGCCAAACTCTGCCAAACTCCCTGCCTCACTGGCTCCTTCCCACTGCCTCGTCTGGACTTCTGGCCTCTGTGTGCGGCCTGGGCCCACTTCTTCCATCTGACTTGTCCGTCCCCTCTGTATCCTCTTGGGAACACGGTCTTCACCTTCCCATATGACACCTACAGCAATTTCACGGGTCGTGGTGCACGGTCTTTCTACTACTTCCAATAGTATGCTATTTTTTACTTTATTTTATTTTATTTTATTACCCAAGTCTAAACTTGAGACCAGACTCTACTGTCAAGGTAATAGAGAGGAAGGAAACAAAGTAATTGAATGCCCGCTACATGCCAACCACTGAACCAAGCATATTGTGTACTCTACGTTGTTTTAAATTATTTAATTCTCCCAACAACCCCACTTGGTAGACTTTTTATACCTATATTACGGATGAGGAAATTGAAGCGTCAAGAAATTAACTTGGCTGAGTTATACAGGAAATGGTGGAGCTGGGATTTTGAGCCGGGTCTCAGTGACATTGGGCCCCAGGGACTTGCCATACCACGATGCTGGAGTGTTAGGTAAAGAGTATTAAGAGTCTGTGTGGGGATGCCTGGCTGGTTCTGTTGGAAGATTGTGCAACTCTTGATCTCAGGGTCATGGGTCTGAGCCCCATGTTGGGTGTAGAGATTGCCAAAACAACAATAACAAAAAATCTGTGTTAAATTCCTGAGCAGATGGGATACCAGGGACACTAGTTGTATATTTCCTTCTAGAGTTTAAGATTTTGCTTATGGAAAAGCTGCAAGGTAGCCTTACTACTGGAGCATCTTCTTCCTTTCCCTTACAAGGTGCTTCTTGGTGCTCATATAACTTCTCATTCCCAAGATACGTGTCCTCTTACAGTTTTGTCACCAATTTTGCCCCCACTCTGGGGAGGGAAGGAAAAAATACCTGTCACGAGAGAGATGGCCACAGTTAGTATATCTCAGCAATCTTGCTGGGCCATCTTATGCAATGGGAAAATTGTCTCCCTGAGATTTCAGTCTGGTGCGGAAGGACTGGCCATTCAGGGACAAACCTGCATGAACCCTCTGGAATGGTGCAGAATAAAGATACAGGAACAGTCAAGTTAGGCTAACCAATGATGCCATGACAAGGAAACCCCCGGATCCCACTGCCGTAAGAGAGCAAGGCTTATCTCTTGCCCTTGGGAAGCGTGCTGAAGGTCAGCAGCTCGTCAAAGTAGCTCTTTTCCAAGCTGGGACTTAGGGATCCAGGTGGCCCGGATCTACATCATTTGAAACATTGGCTTTCAGGCTGCTGGAGCATAGGAGAAGAAAATTAAAGGGTCCCCTACACACTCTTTAAAGGTATCACCTCTCCTCACAGGACCCTGTCTAACTGTAGGATGCTGGAAAACCACGGGGTAGCGGGTGGTATGTGAATGTTTGGTGAGTTATTTCTATCCCGTGAGGCCAGGGTTGGGGCTGTGATACTTCAGCAAGTCATTGTTCTTCTCAGCCTTGCCAAGTATCGGGGAGTAAAGAAGATCGGTGGCAAAGCCCAGAGTGGAACACAGCTTCCTAACACTTAGTCCAGCGCCATTTTGGCTTCTAAGGACAGTGCTCAATTGTCCCGCCCAGTGGGTTGTGGAGGAGGGGTCCTGATGCTCAGAAGGCCCCCCACAAACATTAAAGATAAGAAATGTTTGCAACATATTTACCTTTCCTGTATTTCATGGAAGACCATTACAGTTTGGTTTGACATTGAATGTCCAGTGTGGCCTAAAGAAATTGAACTTGAACGAGCCCATACGTACCCCCAAGCACCCAAGATGCCAATGCAAGTGTAACTCGGAGACCCAGCGTTTATGTCAAGCTTGCAATGTACCAGGCAGAGTCTCAGCTCTATGTGGATTCATTTATGTGCTCCACCCCACTTCCCGAGGGTGTCCTGACTCTCACTCTCCTCCTGAGAGAGGCCTGCTGATCTGCATGTAACAAACAAGAAGCATCAGAGGCTCTGGGAGGTGACATGGCTCTGAAGCCCAACTTCACAGGCAGCTCTGGCTGATTCTCAACCCAGCACTCAATTTGTGAGGTTGGGAGTATGTCGAGGGATGCAGGAAAGGCCAAGGATTAAGTAGCAGTGCTATTCACGTGAGTTGTTGAATGCTTTGGGGGTATGCAGGCATGCCTCTCCTTTCCAAGGTGTGCGGAAAGTGTTCTGGAAGCTGGCCACTTTGTCTATCCGTACAGGAAATAGGCCCCTACTTTGCATCAGACGCCTTGCTAAATACTAGGGATTCTACAGTGGTGAATGAGATACTACTTTCAATCTGGGTTTGATATATTCCTCTATGGAACTTTTTAGATTAAAAAAAAAAAAATATGTCCTTGAAAGATAACCTCCAGATCATGTGTGTTTGAGTTTTGGCTTCAAAGACATGGCATGTGGCTCCTGGGCTCTGCTTAGAAAGTTGGACCCTCTTCAACCAGTCGGTCCTTCGATTAACCAGCCCAGCCTCTGCTGGTTACCGACTGTGCACTAGTTTGTGTCTCAGTCAGCCAACCAATAATAAAGCCAATATTTGAGATTACTTAGTCCGACCCTCTGAGGTTTTGTCTTTTTTTTTTTAAGTTATATTTATTTATTTGACAGAGAGAGAGCACAAGCATGGGGAGTAGCAGGAAGAGGGAAAGGGAGAAGCATAGAGAACCATAGAGCAGGGGGAGCCTGATGAGGGACTTGATCCCAGGACCCTGGGATCATGAGACCCAAGCTGAAGGCAGTTGCTTTAACCAACTGAGCCCCCCACGCGCCCTCTCTGAGGTTTTTAGTAGAGGTAACCAAGGCTCTAGGATGTGAAATGCTCAAGGCCCTTCTTCTTTAAAATGTTTCAATATCAAAGCTTCCCCCAGAATAACAGATTTTACCAATGATACAAAAAGTGTTCCTCTCTCTTCTGCACTTCCATTCGTGAATGTTAAGGATACAGTGTATTGCCTCTCATAGGCACTTGACACCTTTGATCTTAGGCGTTTTCACTAACCTAGTGCCCAGGGCGGGAAAGCTGACAGCCTCATCTCCCGCCTCACCCCAGACTTGAGGTGTGGTTAAGGGAGCCCCCATTCTTCCCTTCATCACAGAGAAGGTAAAGGACACATACATGTACAACATCAGATTATTAGCAGTGGAACCTGGGCTAGAACCCTGTGCTTTTTCCTTGTGCTTCACTGTGTGTGTGTGTGTGTGTGTGTGTGTGTGTGTGTGTGAGATTTTCTTGCTTTTATGTTCAGTATTCAATTTTTTTTAAAGATTTTATTTATTTATTTGACACAGAGAGAGAGAGAGATCACAAGTATACAGAGCAGCAGGCAGAGGCGGGGGGGGAAGCAGGCTCCCTGCTGAGCAGAGAGCCTGATGAGGGGCTCGATCCCAGGACCCCGAGATCATGACCTGAGCCGAAGGCAGAGGCTTAACCCACTGAGCCACCCAGACGCCCCTCAGTATTCAATTTTTATATGAAGTTCTCTGCCAAAACTAATCATTTTAGACTTCCAGGGTCAGGAAGTGGTGGCAGGGGGAGATACACACAGAGAAGTATGTCTATGAAATGGTTTTGGAGAACTTCACATTTTTTCGCTCAGGGTTTAAAGTGTGGCATTTGGGCCCCCAGAAAGTAATAGTGTGACTTGGTTATCTCCTGGGAGGGTAGGACTTGGTTTTCATGATGCTGGTAATCCAATGAGGGAACCTGCAGGGTTCCATCTCCCTGATTGTGAGCAGCTTTCTGTGTAGGTGTCCGGGATGGATCTCGGGGTGTGGGCACCCTCATTCTGGGATTCTGGAGGAGTCCTGTCCTCCTGCCGCCTACCAGCCTCTGGTTTGCATGAATAACAGGCATTTGAATTTACTGATGAGAAGAACAAAATGCTTTTGACTCCTCTCACTCATCTGGAACAGCTGGAATCCATGTGTCTTGCAGGTCAGATGAACTTGACCGCGGAAGACACCGGCCATCATTATGCCTCATCCCGGCTCCCTCCTATCCTGCCCTCCTCCCCCTCCTGGGTTCACATGGGCCCCTAGCTTTTCTGCTCTGCCAGGCACCCTGCAGGGAAGCTGGTGGCAGGCCTACAGCGCCTTCTGGGAGGGGTGCTGGACAGCACAGCAGAGCCCCAAGCTGCGGCGGCCACCCGTCGTGCAGAGTAGTTGCTCAGTAAATATTTGTGGAATCTGTGAAGCAGGCAGCCCCCCATGACCCAGATCCGGGACACAAGCTGTTGGAGATTGGGCACACGGGCCATTTGTTCTGGCAACGAATGAAACATCTTGGCCCCGTGTGCTGTGTGTGTAACCCCGAGTGCAGGTGACCAGCAGAGGCTTGCCTTGGTCAGGAGCAAAGCTGGTGGTCCCTCCTGAGCCAGGTCATCTCCCAAGGGAGGAGAGAGCAGCGGCGGGTGGGGAGGCAGGCTGGGAGGGACAGAGGATGGAAATCACATGAAACTGCAGAGCAAATGAACAAAGAACCTAGGTTTCCTTCCCCCAGGTGAAAACCAGGTGAGAGGCTTGCCGGAAGGACTTCCGAAAGCAGAAGAAAAACCTGCAGGTTCTCTCATGTGTCCACAGGTGCTCGTGCACACACTCATTACAGCTAAAAAGTTTCATGTTTTTGAATCCTTTGTATTGTGTACAACTTTAATAGCAGAAAATACCCATTGAACTAACGGTTTGTGTCGTAAGTTCCGAGTTAGAGAGACTCAGCTCTGCAGATCAAGGCTTTCAATGAATGAGGAGACCATACTGTGTAGTGTTTGTTTAAAATAACAGCCCGTGAGAAAATTCTTAACCCTGGGTTTGCAGAGAGGCTCTATTTGTTGCTAATTACCTCTTTCATTGGGGGCACCTATCACAACATTCTCAGGGGGATACAGGGCAAAGTATCATTTTTAATAAAATAATTACTCGAGTACACATACTCCTACAAATTTCCCCTAATACCCCTTTTTTTGTGAAGTGAGTTTCATAGGTTAGGACTTGACATCTTTCCTCACGGGCAGCATTGTGACAGGGAGCTTACATCTGGGGACTCTGGGAACACAGGGGGATACTTTCCTTTCAGAAGAGAACTTGAGAAATTTAAGGAAGCGGAGATATTGGTTGTGTCCTCCCACCCCCCAAATGCACATTTGGAGGAGAATAGCTATCAGCTCCGGGCAGTGGTTGCCTTTCTGTTCAGATGGGTCGACGTGGAACTTCTCCACTGCTCTGGAATGAGTATGTGGCCTGAAAGAAATTCCAGGCCCAGAGGCGGGTCAGGAGGCCTGGGCGCACCCAGCGCAACCACCGACTACCCGCTGACTTAAGAGCAGGTCATCCATTCCCTCTGGAGCCTCAGTTTCCCTGCTTGTAAAGTGGGGGTGGCCTTACAGCCTTGGAGTCACTTTCCCTCTCCGAAGTCCGTAGGTTCTTCTCTGTCCACACTCCAGGCTGGCAAGATTCCTGCAGGTAGGGCTGCCTGTCAGAGGCCCACGGCCACCCTGGCTCCCTCAGAGCGGCCTGTTGACTCAGACCTTTCTGGAAGCCTTGTACGAAAGAACTCGACTTTCCAGTGAAATTGCCCATGGAACTACGGTGACGTTTCCTTGGAAAACCCACGTGGTGTTGAGCAAGCAGTCTGCTCCACGCAGCTGCCGATAGTCCAAACTCCCAAGGCAGCGGCTCTGCAACTGATTTACAGGGAAGCATCGAGAAGGGGCGGCTGGAGGGGGCGGACTGGGGGGGCAGGGGGGGAGGCGGTGGCTGGAGAGAGGACTGGCAGGTTCTCAGGTCCCGGAGCCTGGCTGGAAAAGTTAATGGGCCATCTCCGTGAGCGGGGCAGAGCTGGCCGGCCGCCCTCCCAGCCCGCCTCCTCTGGAATGCCGTGTTTATTTACGGCTCTGTGGATCCCTGTTTCTCTTGGGAAATCACTTCTCCCAGGGCTGGGGGAAGCTGGCAGGATGTCTCCAAAGAAGGCTCCCTTCCCCCGCAGCTAGCGCTCTCGGAGACCAGGGGGTGGCAGCGGGAGAAGCTCTAGGAGAGGAGGAAGTGGGCCCACAGGTGGTGCTGGGGACGGCTGCGCGGGGAGCCTGGCCGAGCCCCCTCTCCTTCCCCCCTTTCCGGTTCTGAGCCCAGAAGGAGGCTGGGGACTGAAAAGTGAAAGCGGCCAAGCAGAAGCGGATTTCCCTCTCCCTGCCCCCCCGCCCCGCCCCAGCAGACAACCCCAGGATGACGGCGGGAGCAGGAGTGCGAGGGCTCTTAGGTTGGTAGGTGGTGTGAGCCAGACTCGGTGGTTTCACCATCTGGCGTCTTTCTATTCAAGGCTGGGATGGTGGCTCCGGGCCCACCTCACAGTCACTCCTCCTCACGTCTCCGGGGACTCGCGTCTCAGCTCTACTGCTCCGTCCACCGGAGGCCTTCCCCAGAGGGGTGTCCGCTCCCAGCCCCTCGAGACCCCCACCGCTCGCTCTCGGCACTGTCGAACGTTGGGGCCAGCTTGTTCTTGGTCGTGGGGGCTGTCTTGTGCCCCGGGAGGGTGCAGCAGCATCCCCGGTCCTCCTCCGCTGGACCGATGCACCTTCCCTCCAGTTGGGAACACCCAGAGTGCCTCCAGATGCTGCCAGAGGTTTCCGGCGGGGTGGTGGGGGAGGGTGGAGGGACAGTGCCCGCCCCCTCTGCCAACCATGAGCCTGAACCACGCTCTCCATTCTGTTTTCTTCACAACTGTCTTCAGGCCTCGTCACTCTCTGACCTTGTTTCCTCTCTTGATGCCCAGCAGCTCGTTATACTCACCTGAGCAGCTTAAAAAAAATCCCCAGCCAGGCCCCACCCCGGGTAATTTGGTGGGAATCTTGGGAGAGACTCTATAAAAGCTTCCCTGGGTGGGGAGGTGGGGGTTAGTTGCTGGGCAGCTGGGGGGGGTCGGAAATCGCTGCTCTCTCCCTCTAACACTCACCTCGAGAGGGAAGAGCCCGGTGGCCTTGACCGCAGCTGTAAGCACCGAGGGGGATGCCTGGCATGTAGTAGGACTTGGCACTGAGATACCGTGAATGAGCAAAGGCTCCGAGAACCCATCTTCCCCAGTCGGTGTTCTTTGTTCTTTCATTGCTGTCAGGCATTCATTCAACAAACACTCATTGAATGCCTGCTGGGTGCCAAGGGCGGTGCCAGACGGGAGGGGATGCCAGGCGGAGTAAAACTTGACCCCGTCTTCTCGGCGCCTCCAGTCTCCTAGGAGGCAAATATGCAAAACTCGAGGTCGCCCGTAGAATGAGATCACTGCTAGACTGGTGGTGTGTAGAAAGCAGCTAGAATGTAGACTAAGGAATTCCTCAAAAGACAGTAGAAAGGCACCTTGTTTCTCTTAGTGAGGTGGTGCCCGTACATGTTGACATTTGACTATCACGGTAGCCGAGCAGACTGAGGTACTGGGAGGCCACATGACTTCCGAGAGGGGTTACCTCCCTACCTGTGGCCCCGTCGGGACTCAAACCCAGATGTGGCTCCCTCGAAGGCCCAGGTTCCTTCCAGCATCTGCTGCCGCATCGGGAGCCAAAACTAGAGCCCGGGATCCTGGGTTCCCTATGTGCAGAGAGCACGTTCAAGTGAGGTACTGGAGTACGTGGGCCTGTTGGAGGCTGCAGGGCCCTCAGCCCATCCTACCTGAGGGGGGAGGCAGGCACGGGACTCACCAGCACCCAGCAGTCCCCACTCTGGGCTGCTCCGTAGGGGGCTGTCATCGCCCTGCACCTGAGGGCTGCCACTCCAGAGGCAAAGCAGGCCCGGAAACCAGAGAGAGTCCCCAAGCAAGAAAACTCAGGTGTCGGCAGTTAGAAGCGAGGCCGAAGGGCCCCGAGGGAGGAAAGGCAAGGGGACGCCTGGCCAGCCACGACAGCATCTGCTCCCACCCAGAGGAGCGCCTCCCAGCTATCGTTCTTGTGTTTTTAGTTGTCAGTCTCATTTTTGAGCACCTGTTGTATACGGAGCTCCAAGCTGGGTTCGAAGGTCCGAAGTAGGCATTCTGCCCTAAAGGAGCTGGCAGTCACAGACAGGGGACCAGAGTGCTCTTTGCATAAACCTCCCCTCTGCAGACACCCACCAGCAAGAAAGCATGCAGGCCCCAGCTCCTGAGCTCAGCACTCATGGCGCTCTGTGGCAGGACCCAGCCCCCTCTCGTCATTATCTCCGCCTGGAGCTCTCTGCTGCTGGAGTGTTAAACTGCTTACAGCTCCTGAAAAAGCTTTGTCTCTTTCTCTTCTCCCTCTGGACCTTTACACATTCCAGCGCCTCTTCCTTGTTCCCAGAATAGCTCCCCACCATGAATGAATCAGGTTAATATCACCTCTTCCAGGAAGCCATCCCTGACTAACACACCAATCCAGGTGCCCTTGGCTGTCGTCAAGGTCGCTATTCTTCTTCCTGTCAGAGCAGTCGACACATGAGATCATCATCACATCTTATCTGTACACTTTGGGAAACCCATGGATGCCTGTGTCCTTTCCAGTGGGCATCAGACTCAGCCTGGGTATGAAAGCTAGACCTGAAGCAGCTCAGCTTCACAGATTCCTAATTGTGGGGCTTGGGTCAGACTTTAAGCCTCAGTTTTCCTATCCTGAGAAATGGGCACAATAATGCTTCCCTCACAGGGGTGTTGTAAACATTAGAGAAACTTAGGAAAATTGCGAAGAACACAGTAGATACAGGTATCCAAGTAAGAGTCCCAGCAGGAGATGGAGTAGTGAGGGGAGTTAAAAAGGGGACCGTCTCCAGGTGGCTGGGCATGGGGTAAGCAGAGTCAGTAAGAAATGGGAAAACCGTGGGCGAGCAGCAGCTGAAGGGCCTACACCCCCACCCCCCCCAACCCAGGCATGAAGGGGCAAGGGGGGGTGGCCACTGGAGCTTAAAGAGAGGCTGTCGTATGTGATAATAGGAGGTAAGAACCAACATTCATTGTGTGCCTACGACGGCCAGTCACTGTTCTAAATCATTTAAGCTGCATTTATGGGCGCAGAGGTATTCCTGTTTGTCCCATTTGGCAGATGGGAAAGCTGAGGCACAGAAAGATTCATTTGGTCTGGGTCCCAAAGTTGGGGGTGAGACCTTACTGTCCTTTGACTCTCTGCTCTGTGCGGGTTCCTCCCACTGGTAGAACGCACCTGGGAGCTCTGGGGGGAGGACACATGCTGAAATGGCCCACAGGGGCCACAGAGCAGAGTCGAGAAGGGTGGAGAGGGGTTCTGTGGGGTGAGGGGAGGCAGTGCAGCCCAGAAGGCAGTTGGCAAGTGGGAGTTTCTGTGGCTTCTGCTGTCCCTGTGCTCCCTGTGGCTGGACCACCAGAGTATGGGGCAAGGCTGGGGGGTGGGCGGGCACAGATATGTCCCAACTGACTGGATGAAACACTGGCTGATGAACCATGAATTGTAGCCGTATTACCTAGGCCCTAAAGGGGCATCTTTACTGAGTAACGAAATTGAAACTATCATCCCTTTAAGCTTCTGGTAATGTAAGAGATGGTTCACTCCTAAGAGTTTTAATACTATTACATATTTGTTGACTCGGTGAGTTCTTTCTGACATTTATTTAGGATTTCCAGACTGCATGGGAAGGAAAACAAAACACCGTCGTCAAGGTTATAGGTGCAGATAGAAAAATCTGGTTTTCCATTCGGATTGAAATGTTAGGCATTGTGAATTTAGAGGCTTGTGAATTTAGAGGGAGAGTTTAGCACTCCTGTCTGAGACCACCCAACCTGGACGCGACAGGTGATGTCCTGCGGGGGGCGGGGGGCGGTACCCCACAGTCAAGAGAGAGCTCACGGTATGGACCACACAGGGCTTGGCGCAGACCAGGGTGGAGGAGGCTGGGCTGGCCATGGAAGGCTCAGTAATATCTGACATTGGCTGTGCAATTCACATCTTGTCCCAACCCAAGACGGTAACACAGGTTTACTCATTCAGTGCCCATAACTGCCTTCTAGGGTGGGTTCTGTTCATAGCCCCATTTTGGAGATGAGGAAACTGAGGCACCGGGAAACTAAGTAATTTGCCCGAAGTCCCCCAGGTGACAACTGGAAGACCCCTAATTCAAGTCCAGAGTCTGACTCAGATCTGCATCTCTTAACTGCGGTGTTATTGTCTCTCCGTCACATAAGGCCCTCTTAATTGACAAGTGAGATTCCGAGAGGGATAGTGACTTGTCCACAGTCACCCAGCCTTGTTGGCAGGAGAGTCTGAACGGGTCTTAGGGACTGCTTCTGGCTCTGAACCATCCTGTCGCCTTGGGCAACTCACTTACGGTTTTTTCAGTCTACTTACTCCTCTGCAAAACGGGGCTAATAATTATACCTTTGAATACTTGGAAAAGATGACTAATCATGTCTGCCCTGACTCCTTTCAGATGCAAGGACCATGTACAATGTACAGGGACGCCTCGGGTAAACTGCAGGGGCTAGAACGGGGTTCTGATAGATAATAAAAGCACGTGTAAAGCAGTGGGCCTGGTCAGCAGAGTTCAGAGCACACAGATTAACGCACACAATTCGTCGTTCCTAATCCGTCATCCTCAACACACTCCTTCCCGATCTACAGCTGAATTCCCAGTTACAGCACAGGGAGTAGCTTGCCAGAGCATCAAAGCCAGCGAGGGCACAAAGACTTGAACCTGGCCAGTCTGGGTGGGAGCTCCTAACAAGGAGCTGTTATTAACAAAGTTGGCAATGTTATATTTTGCACAGCGCCCATCCTCTCAAGCTCTAGCTATAACCACGAAATAAAGGAAAAGCTTTTCTTTAGAAAACCTGGATCTGGAAGGGACTGGTCTTTTTTGCAACATCCTAGCAGAGATGAGGATAATGCTCTTTGTAGCGTCTTCCAGGATGAGAGTGAGGAAGCTGCGAGAGGCTGTGGGCCTCAGAGACCTACCCTTGGAAGTCACGTTGGCAATGGTATCAGAGGGTACAGAGATGGCTGAAGTGGCTGGAAGAGGAAAAAAACCCAAAGAATCTAGAAAGAAGTGCTGGAAACAAACCTCCCAGGGACAAAGAAAGCTCACTTAGGTGTAATCCTGTGGTGTTTCTTGGTTATGTCCTCTGTGAATGATTTTGGACAACAGGTGATCTCAGAAGCCCTTGTGGGCCTATGTGCCTGATGTGACCTGAGCCACATCCTTTACGAAGCCCCAGACAGGTTGGCTGTGGAGTGTAAAGTTTAAGAGCAGGACCAGGAGTGAAGCAGACCCGGGTTTGAATCCACACTCCACCTTTTTCCAGCTGTGTGACCTGAGGCCACAGGACGCTCCCGTTTCTTCATCTGTAAAGAGAGGCAGTCATTCTATCTATATCAGCCAAGATTTTTGCAGATGATGGGAAATCCCATACTTCAAGAAGTGACCACCAAAAGAACCAGGGCTAGAAAAGGTAGCCTAGGAGGGGTATGTTGGTGGGAATTAGTTTTTATCACAAGCAGGTGGTTTTCATGATGAGCCTCTGTAGTATTTCATGTCTTAATTATGAGCATTTACTTCTTTGCTAAAAATAGTTTTAAGGCATTTTACAAGATCATGTAAACCCAGTACCGTGCCCAGTGCTTGGCAAATAGTAAGAGTTTAATAAATGCAGGCTGTTCATTTCTGGGTCCCTGGATGACTTGCTGTCACTAGTTCCTGAATGCTCCAGGAAGGCGGTCCGGGCTTGCAGTTTCTGCTAAGAGCAGCGGAGCGCTCCAGAATTACAGTGGGCAAGGGGAACAGGTGTGGTTCGGGCAGATCTCTTCTTGCCAGATGAATCGACTTGCTTCCTTATCCTTATGCCAAGCCCCTGCCCCCAACTCCTGGCAGGCAGGGCTTCACTAAAGGTCTTGCCTGGCCCCTGAACTAGCTAGTGATGGTCTTAGGTGTTTTAAATCTCCAGGTTCCCCGGACTGTGTCTAAGGCTGTTTGACCAGGGCTGTGAGAGGGAAGACTGGTGGTCAGTAGAAGCAGTCATGGGCTCACCAAGATCAGACTGAACCAGATGTGCTTTGTTTTTTCAGAAATGGTTTTGAGGCTGGTAGATGAGGAAAACACAGCAAGTCAAGCCTCTCTGGTTTTCATCAGGCTGTTTGAGAAAGTCACTCGTGAGCTCCCGGAGAACATGATGGAAAAATGTCGAATGACGCCGCCAGATAAATGCAGGTTAAATGGCTCCGCGCCAAAGGGCATCGACAGATCGGAGTAAAATTGTCCGGACTGAGGTTCCTGGTGGCGAGCCTGGGTCTCTGGGCTCACACTCCTATTCCAACCTAAGTGCTAGTCCTAGAAGCCATCCAGTGTTCTTATGAGCTGCGATGATACATGAAGACCCTTCCCCTCTCGAAACCTTAGTTTTCTCATCTGTAAAATGGGGAATGCTAATGCCTGACTCCCCAGTTTTGTTCTGAGGATTAAACCCCTGCCTCATTGGCTTGTTGGAGGGACAAGGCAAGGAGAAAACCTGGTCGTACCGTGCCTGACACCTTGCAGACCTTCAGCCCCTGGTCACTTGCATTTCGCTGTGGTCAGGGAGAACATGAAGCTGGGAGCCATGGTGAGTCTGTTGGCTGAGGGGCACAGCCTCCCGCAAGATCTCAGGAAGAATGGGCTCTATCTAGTGACTCCTAGAACAGCATCAAGTTCCACGTGAGCGAGACACAGAGGCCTGAGGCACCCAGATCCTGGGTGGGAAAGGCTCTAGGGACTGCAGGTCCATGTCGGGGGTGGGGGTGGGGGTGGGGGGTGCCGGCAATGGGGAGACGGATGGATAGAGAGCCTTGAACAGCCTTGGTAGCAGAGTGTGTCCGGAGTGCGGCGCTGGGAATAGCGTCTCTTCGGGGACACAAGCCTCATTGCAGAATTGTGCTCAGTTTGGAGTGTTATCTGCTGTGTGGGACACCCACAAACTAGTAAGTCCAAAGAGAGTAACTAGGATTATAGGCAGTCTGGAATCAGGCAACATTAACTTCACTTGTTTAAATTTGGAAAATTGGGTTGGAGTTTTAGGGGTCAGAAATGGCCCAACCCTGTTACCTGACCGGGTTCAGGACCCATCAAGAGAGACGCGAGAGTCAGACAGGTGGAGATCAGAACATCGACTCTGTTCCCCACAGAACCAGGCTAGTGAGCATGACTTCCAACCATCTGTTGGCTAGAAGGTCTCTCTAGCACTCCCCGTCCTGTGCTCCACACCATAAAGAACCCAACGAGGGAGCTGCGAGCTTGTGGAGCAGACACACTTAACTCAGGCCGTTGCTGCTGTCTGACGGGGAAGCCAGAACAGGCCGACTACAGCTGTGGTGTTTGCAGCTTAGCCTCACTGAGTCAAGAAATGGACCAGTGACGCATCTGGCAACCAGATGCTTTACTCTTCTTACAGGGCAGCATGGGCGAGGAGGGTGGAAACTGTCCAGGTGTCGGGGTGAGGATCCCGCCTCATGGAAGGAAGACAAGTCAGGAGTAAGAATCCCCCTTTCACATTTAGGAAGGCTGCCCAAAATTCAGTAAGCACCTTCTCGGTGTACAGAGTACTCTATTCTTCATCCGTCCATCCGTCCATCCGTCCATCCATCCATCCATCCACTCATTCAGTGAATCTGCAGTATTTACTGATCACCTGTAATGTGCCAGGCGGTCTTCTAGGCTCTCGGGAAACAGAACCAAAAGAGAATCCTGTCCTTATGGAACTTACCTGCCCTTATGGAACTCGGCCTGGGAGGAGACAGACAATAAGTGATAATCGTCATAAGTAAGAAATTCAGGTACTGCGCTAGAAAGTGATAGTTGCTGTGGAAAAAACAGTAATCCAGTATTTGAAAATGGTGAGGGAGTGAGCCATGGGGCTACTTGAGGAAAGAGCATTCTAGGCAGAGGGACAAAGCTGGGGCAAAGGCCCTGTGGCAGGAGCGTGCCTGAGGGGTGGGAGAAAAGCCAGGAGACTGACGTGTAGAACAGAAGTGAAGGGAGGGTCATGGGCCAGGAGGCACGGGCATGGATGGCCTAGGCCCCACTCAGGACCCTTGTCTGTCTTTGTGTGGGATGCATTGTTTGCTTCACAGCACATGATGGGGTGTGATGTGATAGTTCTTCCTATTATCCCTTTTTATAGATGAATGAACTGAGGTTCACAACCAAACTCTCTGTATTTTACAACTGAGAAAATTATTACCCAGAGGAGTGACTTGCTGAAGGCCACAGAGTGGGCAAAATGGCACTGGGCTAGGACTTGGGCCCACTGATTCTCAGCCCACAGCCCTTTCTCCCACATTTCTGCCCCAGAAATTAACTTCCTTTGAAGGAGGGGACTCTGAGTCTCTCTGGCAGATGCAGATGTAGATCAGAATCTTCTTTCTGTTAAGGGGTTTGGCATGGAAAAGCTGGGAAGCACGCATGTTAATAAAGACTGGAGGAGGGGCGCCTGGGTGGCTCAGCTGCGTAGGCATCTGACTCTTGAGTTCAGCTGGTCATGATCTCAGGGTAGCGAAGGCTCCACGCTCAGTGGGGGATCTGCTTGAGATTCTCTCTCTCCCTCCCCCTATGTCGCTCCCCACCTCAAATAAATAAATAAATCTTTAAAAAAGAGAGAGAGAGAGAATAAACACCAGATGAGTCAAAGTCCATTGGCTGTAATATGACCATTGTAGCCATTCTAGTAAATTCTGGTATGTGCTGATTGCTTCCTAGGTACAGTCCTATTGTGAACTTCTGCTATGTATTCATTCATTTATTCCTCACGATCACCCTGAGGGAAAAGTACTGTTCTTACCCTCATGTTATAGTTGAGGAACTGAGGCACAGAAAGATAAATTGCTCACGGTCACAGCGCCAAGTGAAGAGCTGAGCTAGACTCAGAGTTCAGGCAGTCCGGCTTCAGAGTCTGTGCTTTTAGCCGCTCTGTTCACCCAGATGGACCAGACCCAAAGGAGGTTTCACCAGCTGCAGGATATGGGTCGCCAAAAGCCTGTGTCCATTTCCCGTGGGCAGCTGGGGAGTGGATGAGAGCCACCTTTCACTTTCCCACATTCTTACCTGAAAGATGCTCCTTTCTTGAAGCTTCCCCATCAGACACGGGGGAATTAGCTGGCTCTGAAATAATTCACCTGCCTGTGAAAGAAGTCCCAAGTAGCTCCAATCTCTCATCCCCTCTGTGACTGAAATCATGATTGCCTGTGCTCGGAGTTCTGTTAGGAGAGAAAGAAGCCATCCCCGTGGGTAGAAAACCGATCTCAGTATATGCTGATCTCATAATAATGACGATGAGCATCTCTGTGACGCTGACACTTTCCAGCAGGCTGTCACCCTCAGTCATTGCGTCAACCAGTCCCACGAGGGTTCTGGGCTGTCACCATTTTATAGATGAGGAAGCTGAGATGAATGGGGGGAAGGTTACATGATTTGTTTAGTCACACCAGTGGTGAGTGGAGAAAGACTTGTACCCAAGTCCACGTCCAAGTCCGTACCCAAAGTTCTAGCTGCCACTGTATGCTGGCGGAGCGGCCATACTCAGTTGATTAACTGTATTTGTAGCCACTAAGACTGCGGGTTTCCCCTGCTATCCCAGAGCAGGGCGTTCCTATGAGACCTTTCGTGAGTAAGCTGAAATGGCGTAAAGCAGAGAAGTGATTACCGTTAACTTCTATGGGAAATTTTTTAGCACTCCCAGACCCCCAAAATCACCTCTCTCAGACTTTTCAGGTATCTTAGGACACATCTTGCTCACAGATGCACAAACTAAGTCGAGAGCACAGATGCTCACAGACACACGTCAGAGCTCTGGTGGCATCAGGGACTGAACGTAGGTTCCCGGGGAAGGAGCTGGGTGTGGCCCCTCTCCCTCCTCGGGCTCTGGCTGCCTCTCTGACCACCGTGGCAAAACCAGCACTGAATGCCATCTTTGCTTTTTGCCTTTTTTTCCATAAAAACAAAATGCATTTCTTTCCATTAGCAAAACCAGGTACTAACGTAGGTCATTCCAGAATGCCAAATGGCCTAACGCACACTTTCACAAAGGGGATACCTCTGTATTCTAGATGTGAGCCCTTCAACCGTCTTTTATTATTATTATTCTATTTATTCTATTATTTATTATTTTATTTATTTATTATATTATTATTATTCTAGATGTAAGCCCTTCAACCCATCTTTTTTCCCGCTGAAAACAAGCATAAAGAAGCTGTGGCAAATTCCTGGGTATTTACTTAAACTCAAAAGCTGTTGGGAGACACCGGTTTCTAGGACCAGGTTTCCACTAAAAAAGATGGGTGTTTTTTCCCCAGGATCTGGCTTGCTGGGTCTGTTGTACCAAATTAGGTTGCCGATGGATTGACACCCATTGGCCACGTTGAGGAGTTTGTGTTGATATTACTGTTGTGAAAAAGCACATATTGGTCCCCAGCATCTATATGCCTGTGACTCACGTTTTTTTTTTTTTTTCCTCTCTTTTCCATTGCACGCAACTTTTGCTTACAGACTCCTTGGCATAATTGACACATTGGCTCAGGCCTCCAAGACTGCCAACTTGGAGCCTTGGATCAGTGAAATCAGTTATGACAGATGTGATTATTTACAAGAAAATAGAAGTCACTATAATTAGACCTTCTAAGGAGTACATTTGGGTGGAGAATGAGAAGGCACAGTCTAATCTGGCGTGCGGTGTTTGGATTTGAGCCCTGAATAGGTTCTTCTCTGCTCTGTGAAAGAAGGTGTTGGGGTGTCTGACACCCTCCGCAGACACTGCCATTTATCAATTCTCATGACAGAGCTATTGATAGATAGAAAGGCGAGGTGGTAGAGTGAGCATTGAATTTGGCACCAGAAGTGGTTTCAGTTCTCGGCTCAGCCACTTGTCCTTACATCAGTATCTTTTTTTTTTTTTTTTCAGTCATACAATGGGGATAAAAAAAGAAGCCCTATCTCATCATAGTGTTGAGAAAATTAAAAGTGATAAAGTAAGACAGGTGTCTAGCGTTGTGCCTGATAGAAGGCATCCTGCACAAAGTTCTTACCCGTCTTGAGCACAACCCTCCCATCTCCTTGAGTCTAACCTTTTTCATTGGAAAATATAAGTGAAAAACCATCTCATACAATGGGTGTGAGGGTTGAAGGAAATGAAATCTGTGAAAGGGGTTTCATAACCTTTTGTTGCTATTTCATGCTTCCATCTTCCTATTATTATTATTTTTTTAATCCATAGTAGTTTTGATTTATTGTGTGCGCCATGGGCCAGGCATGATCGTAAGCAGGGTCGGCTTCTCTGGTAGGTACACAGGCAGAGTGCCTACAGCTCACAATACTTTTAGGGCCCTAGAAAATGTTTGGTTTTAATTTTCCTTAAAATCAAAAGAAAAAAAGTGAATATAATGAGAATGAATATAGGGGTGCCTGGGTGGCTCAGTCGTTAAGCGTCTGCCTTTGGCTGGAGTCATGATCCCAGCGTCCTGGGATCAAGCCCCACATCGGGCTCCCTGCTACGCGGGAAGCCTTCTCTTCCCACTGCCCCTGCCTGTGTTGCCTCTCTCACTGTGTTTCTCTCTGTCAATTAAATAAAATCTTTTTAAAAATAATGAATATAAAATCAAATATAAAAATAATGAACAGGGGCGCCTGGGTGGCTCAGTGGGTTAAAGCCTCTGCCTTCGGCTCAGGTCATGATCCCAGGGTCCTGGGATCAAGCCCCTCGTCGGGCTCTCTGCTCAGTGGGGAGCCTGCTTTTTCCTCTCTTTCTGCCTGCCTCTCTGCCTAATTGTGATCTCTGTCAAATAAATAAATAACATCTTTAAAAAAATAATAATAAGCAATCATAAGCATAATGATTTTTTCTGGCCTAGATTATATGCTTCTTTATACCAATGCAATAGTAAAACCTAATTTTTTCTGTATTTTTGGGGGGGCTTTTTTGTGTGTTTTTTTTCTTTTTGGTGGGTTTTTCTTGTTTTGTTTTGTTTTTGCTTTTTTTAATGCTGGAGGGGCCCACAAAGGCAAAAATGTCTAGGGCTCACAAAAGTCGTAATGCGCCTTTAGTTGTAGGATCTTTATAAATGTTAGCTCTGTCATTCTCAGGAAGGCTTTTTTAAAATTCTCACTTTACAAATGAGGAAATTGAAGCTTCAGGAGGTTAAGAAATTTACCCAAAGTCACATGGCCAGCAAGAGGCTGTATTAGTCAGGTTGGGCTAATAGCTATAACAATTCCCAAATTTTAATAGCTTAACACTTGAGGGTTCATTTCCTGAGAACACAATACAGTGTATCTGTTTGGCAGACCGCCTTCCACACAGTGATTCAGGGACCCAGGCTCCTTCCCTCCGTGGCTCTCTCTCCTTGCACTCCTAGAAGTGCTCCCCATTCAGTTGGTAGAGAAAGAACCACAAGTGGGAGGTTTTTCTGGGATGTTTTTTGGGGCCAGACCTGGAATTGGCCCAGGGCACTTCTGCTTGCAGTCCACTGGCCAGCATGCGGTCATGTGACCATGCCTTACTGCAGGGATGCCTGGGAAATGGAGTCCAGCCACATGCCTGGCAGGAAAAGAAGAACATGGATACTGGGGAGCACTCCCAGTCCCTGACACAGTGACAGTGTTGGATGCCAACCCACATCTTTTGTACACAAAGCCCATGTTCTTTCCACTCTATTTAGCTGATTCTTGTCACAAGCTCCTTTATGGGCCCTTTTCTCCTGCTAGACTTGCCCACTTACCGTGCCCAGTACCGGACTTTTACCTGCTCGGTCACTGCTACCGTGGTGGGTGCTGGGAAGAGAAATGCCTCTGGAAGGAGCTCCTCTTACCCTGGAACTGCGCTCAGGCGAGCTTGAGAAGGCTATAGCCCGGGGCTACGTTCTCTGTGTCTCCTGGTCCTGAGCCCACTGGGTGCTTCTGGGCACGTGCTAAAGCCAGGGAACACCTCCTCGGTGTGAGACTAGAAGGCTGCATAGAAGGTTTCAGGGAGCAGGAGAAAAGAGGTTTGATCTTGGAGTCTTGGCTAGACCATGAGCCCTGGGCCAGGCCTCAGCAGTAAAGGGGGTGGTACCCCGGGATCTCAGCCCTCAAATGCTGCAATCCTGCTATTGCTGGTTATTTACCAAAAATGAATCATGTGGCCTGCCCTTAATCTGTTAACTGATGTGTTGCCTTTGAACCCTCATGATGCTAAAGGACAAAACTGCTGGAGCCAGCTGGAGGCCAGATGCCCTCTGGATGTTTCCTTAACTGTTGGGCAAGCTCAGTGACCCTGGCAATGTTCTAGCAGGGCTGGTGTTGGTGGGCACCCAGGTCCTGCAGAATCAGGCCAACACCATCTGTTAGGAGACCCCTGCGTCTAGTCAGAATAGCTCCCTCCTCCAGGAAGCCCTCAGTGGTCCCTACCTGTTCAGAACTCAAGGCACTGGTTGCCATTCCACCTTAAGGTCCTGCATTGCCTCGTAACACTTGGCAGTTGGCACACAGCTCTCCTCCCATCCCCTGTTAGTCTCTCACGCAGGCGCGAAACCCTGCTTAAAAATGTGTCTTGCTTCGAGACTTGGCATCCAGGACTCGCCCTGGGAAGAATTTGTTTTTGTTTTAATGCCGAGGACGTTTGCATGAAAACAGGATCTTTGTTGCTTAGGAATTGATCAACTCCTGCTGCTGCTTTTCTCTGCTAAAGTGCCAGCCCCATATTTGTCACAGGCAAGCAAGTGACGGTAGGGACAGCTGGGGCCTCCACAGATAAGGGATCCTGGCCCTACAGGGAGGGCTGCAGAGGCCACAGAGTCCAAAGGGAATCCGGGATCCATCCAAGGCTGAAAAGAGCTTGCAGGTGAGCGGTGCCCTTGGCCGAAGAACCGCCTCATGAGTGAAGATTTTCCACGAGTCGTTTATTCCAGATGTTCGGGGGAGAAGAGAAGCAGCAATATCTTAGGACATGGCCTCCACCTGCAAGGATAGAGAGTAACAAAGATGACGTAGGAGCCGGTACGTGTAGCAGAGAGGCGGGAGGTGAGGAGTTGGGCAGACTCAGGGTCTGCTCCTTACCCAGCGTGTCTGCATGAACACGCTGCCTAACCTCTCTGCACCCCACTCTCCTCCTGTGTGAAAGAACACCCATCTCTCGGGCTTATGGGGATTAACTCAGATGCTATTCGTTACGTGGTTGGCATAGTAGGCCCTCAATAAAGCCCAGCTATTATTACAAATATTAAAAATAACAATTCATAATAATACCAGATGCTCTCCATCCGAAGGAAGAGATATCCAGATGGCCACGGAAGGCTATTTAGAGAAAGGACTTGAACTAGATTTGACACAGCTGTGTCCACTGCAGCCGATTCCTGAGGAGGTTTTGGAAACAGTGTCCAAGAAATGGAAGTAAAATCTCCCACATGAACGTGGAGGGGAGGGGGTTTCCAGGCCCCCTGCTCCGCAGCACCCCCGCCCCGGCCACCACCCAAGTGTGGCCCCAGCCTGGCCTGACAGACATCCCCAAAGAAGGGACAGAGATGAGAAATGCCTGGGGTGACCACCCGACCGGTAAGACCCTTCCTCTTGCTTCAGTGCTTGGCTTCCAGAGGGTAGTGGGGCGTTTATGTCCCCATGCCCATGGGAGGCTAGACACCTTTCTCTCTCTGTGTCCTGAACATATGCTAATCAAAGCTGAGAGCCTGCAGAAAATACCTGCTTGGCAAAGCCCCGCTCCCTTGCCTTGGCTTGCCCACCCTCCCAGGGCTTCCCCGCCCATCTGCCCATCCAAGGGCGTCCATAAATTTCGGAGCCCTCAGGGGCTGGCAGGGCTGCCATGGACCTCAGTCACATCTCGATGGAAACAATTGAAAACCACTTGGCAAAAAAGAAGGGGTGACCTCATGTTTCGTAGCAAGAATACATTTTTTCCTCGCCATTCTTATTCAAGCCCTGGGGGGAAAGCCGGCTGCTCTCCAATTCCGTCAGGCTGGGACCTTGGGGATCCTTATTGCTTTCTCCCCTGTCCCTGACCACCCCTCGCTGGGGGGAAGCAAGGGGAGACCAGGCTGCCGGGGCCGTCTGTGGCCCCTCGTGCAGGCCCTGGAGGAACAGACTGGGCCTCTCCCTCCTGACTGGCCAGGCGGCCTCCATTCCCTTCGAGGCGAGCCTATGGCCACAGGGGCCTGTGGGCGGCCCATATATGGAGCCTGGGGAATGTGGGCTCTGGCAGGCCGCCTGGAAAAAATGGCCGTGTTCTGAGGGCCAACTCCGCCGAATTATAAATAGCACCGCCTCCCTCCCCTTCCAGCTTGCCGCGTCTGTCACTGAGGGTTCACAGTTTAAGTTGGAGAGGACCAAACAGGACCGGGGGGCAGCGAGTGAGGGCGGGGGGAGCCCAGTAGTTTGAGCTGCTGTCTTGAAATTGATAAAGAGAACTGTCACCAGACCATGGGGCTGAGAGTGGGACACATTTGGAGGAGAGTGACTGCTGATTGAATGCATTATTATAAGCCAAATAAATATTGGCGGTGGCGGGGGGAGCAACGAAGGGAACCTCTAAGGAGATGGTCTTAGAGCCTTTAAAAAATAATAATAAAAATCAGCTGCCTAAGAATATGAAACCTTTCAGCGTTGCGGCTTCTGACCACAAAAGCCCCTCCATGGTGTCTTCTCCCGGAGATTTCTCCGTGGGTTTTGTGTCTCCCTGACATGGAAGGAGCAGGGGCACGCACACCTTCTCCACAAATGTCTGCCTGTTTTGCTCACCACATGGAGGATTATGAATTTAGAAGGCGTTGGAAAAAAAAGAAAGGAGTATACAGCTCTGGCTGTGGAAAGCCACCCAGACGTTTTTACTTGGGGAAGAGTGATCAGTAGATGTTCCAGCAATTTCTGAGTTCTGGACAGGGGGGGTGCTCCTACTGCAGGGACCTGAAGTTCTCATTTGTGCCCTTGGCTTTGGTTGTACTGGGTGCTCCTGGGGCCAGGGGCCAGGTCTCCTGATACACTGCCCAGCCCTCTGTGATCAGAACTCCAGGGCTGGAACTCGGAGAGCACTGCTGGGCACGATGGGACACAGACACCCGGGATGTGTTGGGGGCCAGGACACCCTCCATGGGGGTCAGGACCTCCTCTGCAAGAGAGCAGGCAGAGCTAGCCAGCGATCACTTGTGTCCTTTGTTCCAGAGCTTGTTGCCCTGGCATTCATCTCAGAGATTTGGAAGTGGGCTTATCGATTGGTTTCTCCTCTCCTTCCTTTATAATCCTCATTTCGTAGCAAATGAGCAGTCTCATGTGTGCCTGGAACTTCATGTGCAATCAAACATTAGGAGAGAAATTAAAGAGGACCAGACAAACCTTTGTATCTTTTGGACACTTGTCAATAGGAGATCTGCGGACCTCACCAGATTCGGGCAACCGGTCGGCATGAGGTCCAAGTAGGTGGATGTTGAAACTTGGCCTCATGTTAGATTTGGAAAGCCGGTCTCAGGGAGGGGCTTGAAAACGGTGCTTCAGGAGCCCCAGTGGGGGAGGTGCCTCGGCGGCCGACGGGCCCTTGCCGCCATTTCAGACAAAGCAGGTCCGCTGTTACCTGTGTTAGGTATCTGACTGCATCATTTGGAAAGGGGATGTCAGGTCTGAAAAAGATTGGAAACCACTATTGTGGCTCACTGTGTCATTTTAGTGCTGTGTAAATGAAAGGGCAGGGGTTTTTCCCAAGGTCACAGCCCAAGGTCAAGACCTCCTCTCTGCTCCGGGCTAGCCTGCTCTGTGATTGCAACTCTCCTCTTGGGAAGGGAGATCCCAGAGCATTGGGACAGGGGGACCAACAGGAGCATCTTATCAACTCCCTTCCTTCGGTAACTGAGACCAACTGAGATCTTTGGTAACATCCCCAGGGAGGGGAGGGGATTTGTTCATGGGACAATGAATGGCAGATCTGGGACTTGAAGCCACTGCAGGTGCTCACAAAAAAGTCATGATGTGTTATCAGAACCCCAAATGGTGGTGTTTGATCTGGTCAAGACAGCTTCACAGAGGAAGTGACACTGAGCTGCGATGAAAACAATGGCAGGTGACAAGGAGGCGGTGAGGGGCAGGGAGAGCGTTGGAGCAAGGAGCCCCAGGGGTGCCTGGTCGGGTGATCCCTACCGCTCCTGGGCAGCAGAGGCTTGGGGAAGGCGGCCGCTCCCATGGGAAGACCTCCCATCTGTCTGTGTTGACCTCTCGTCTAGGGCACAGCGAAGGTGAGTGGCATTACCACCGGCTGGGGGGGACCCGGTTCTGCGGGCTCTCGGAGCGGTCCTCCTGCCGACCTGGAGCCCAGCTTCTCATGAGCAGAGCCTGCTCCCTAGAGAGGCGTTTCTGCGAAGCCGGGGCAGAAGGGCAGGCTGGAAGGCTTCTCTGCGGCTGGAATCCGTAATGGGCCTCATCTGATGTGAGCGCTGAGAAAGTCCAGACAGCCTTCTCTAGACGGGAAAGGACATCACAGGGACGGTGGGCTCCGTTCGCCAGGAAACTCCCTGTGGCCTCTGGGAGAGAATATTCATCTCTTTCTCAGGCTGTGTACTTTGCATGAGTATAGGCCCTGATTCAGGGCCCAGATCGTGCTTCTGGGCCCGGGGTGTACCATTCATTCCTTTATCGGAACTGGGAGGGGACTTGGGTAAAGATCCCCGGAAAGGTGGAAATTGATTGTGGTCACCCAGCTACACTTTTCAAAATAAATACATGTTCTTTGCAACATAACATCCTAGCAAAAGGATTCCTGTTCTTATACTCTGCTCTCTGGGGAAAACCAGTGTTCAGGCCATCTAGTGTAATCATGGGCTTACTATATTCTCAAGCTTCATGAATCCCGCAGAACTGAGGGTGAGTCCAGGACAGCCCAAGAGAGAATGCAGGGCTTAAACCCAGAAGCCAAGCAGAGCCCCCCAGTCACTCCCACCTTCCTTTTTTTTTTTTTTCCTTTAAAGAGGGCTCCATGCCCAACATGGGGCCTGAACTCATGGGCCCAAGACCCTGAGATCAAGAGTCACGTGCCTTCAGGCGCCCCCTCTCCTACACTCTGAGCTGCATTTGGAGGAGGGACTTCTATGCAAAATGTCTTCCTTTGCATTCGTGAGATTCCTAGTCTCCATGCTGACATGCTAGCCTCGCTCCTGTGAGAGCCCGCAGAAGCTCCCTTCATGCTTCAGCGGTCTCTGGGCCAGGATTTCTCAAAGTGCGTTCCAAGGAGCAGGAGTCCTGCACAATGCTCAGTGACAAAGGGGTTCCGTGGTCATGGTGGTTTGGGAAATGCTGCGTACCGATGCACCCTGCACATTAGTTCTCGGCTCACATATCTACCGCAGATTTCTTCCCAGACCGCCATTGCCACCACCATCAACACCTGTCCCCTTACCTGCTCTGCTCCTCACAGTCCTTTCATAGCCTGATTTTATATTTATCTGTTGAGTTTCGTATTGTCTGTCTCCCCACCTAACGGGGCTCCACACACGAGGGACTTTGCCTGTTTTGTTTGGTGCCATATCCTTTGTGTCCAGAACGCTGCCTGGTTCAATTAAACAACGTGTCATTGGACACTGAGCCCATGAACCCATTAATATTTTTACACCCTCCAGACTTCTCCATATAGAATCCTGTTTAATTTTATTTAACTCAATATTTTTTCATGTTAATTTCCCCTTTTCTTTAAATGCCCAGCTCCTCTCATCACATAGGCCCAGGTCAGTGCTGATAGTGATTTGCTGCACGAACGGCCCTCTTTGCCGACTGACCCTTATACACAGCCCATGGAACCGAAATTCCACCAAACACGCTTTGGGACAGGCTGTTTCCTGTCAACCCTCACAAACTCTCGCCACCCATTACAGTACGGTGACTACTCCTCTGTAAAATTGCCAAGTGTCAGAACCAGAAGGGACATCAGAGAGCATCCGCACCCAGTGCTCTTGGTTTTGTTGTTTTGTTTTGTTTTGTTTTTGTTTAAAGTAAGCTCCAAGCCCAATACAGGGCTTGAACTCACAACCTTGGGATCAAGAGTCACGTGCTCTACCAGCTGAGCCAGCCATCCCTCCCACCCCCCGCCATGCTCTTGTCTTTTAGAGAGAGAAATGGAGGCTTTGAGAAAGCAAATGCGCTCCTGTATCTTACTCAAGTTTTCCTCCTGTGTTCATTTTCTAGGGCTGCTGTTAAAAACGACCACATAAGTCAGTCATCTGAAATGGGTCTCACTGGGCTAACATCAGGGGGTTGATGGGACTGTTCCTTCTGGAGGCTCTCTCCTTCTGGGGAGAATCTGTGTCCCTGAGTTTTCCAGCTTCTAGAAGCTGCCTGTATTCCTTGCCTTATGGCCCCTTCCTTCCTCTTGAAAGCCAGCCATGGCCCACTGAGTCTTTCTTGAACCACATCACTCTGGCTCTGGACCTCCCACCTCCCTCTTTCACTTCTAACGACTTTTGTGATTACATTGGACCCATCCGGATCAGCCAGAATAATCTCCCCACCATTGCATCCATAACCTCATCACTTCTGCAAAGTCCCCTTTGCCGTGTAAGTTAACATATTCACAGGTCCCAGGGATTAGGACGTGGGTGTCTTTGGAGGGGGCGTCATTCTGTCTGCCACGCCTCCCATCACACCATCTTCCTCTTGGGACACCCTCAGGCAAACTTACATTCTCTTCCCCTCCTTGTTGTCCCAGCACTTTCTTTCTTTCTTTTTTGTCCCCCCTTCTTAAAAATTTGTCAGAAAGAGAAAGAGCACAAGCAGGGGGAGCGCCAGGCAGAGGGAGAAGCAGACTCCCCTCCGAGCAGGGAGTCCGATGTGGGACTCAATCTGTGGACTCTGGGATCATGACCTGAGCTGAAGGCAGACGTTTAGGGGACTGAGCCACTCCGATGTCCTGCCCCAGCACTTTCTGCCACCGCTTCTCACATCACTTGAGAGCTCGTGCTATGTCTGGTGGTCAGGCTAGGCCGTGACTTCCTCATGGGCAGGACGGTCAGCTCTGTACCTGGCCATTAGCACCCTCCTGGCGCTCGGCTGGGGTGCACCTGCTCCTCCCCCATTTACTACACCAACCCCCTGCTTGCTTTCAGTGACCTCATGGGGCCTCCCCCCAGGTTCCAATGTTCGATTTTGCCGTGCAATCAGTCCTCAAGGAGATCAAGAGAGACCCCCGCCACAGCCAGGTTTTAAGTCTTCTGGCATATTCAAATATGAAAAAATATGCCAACTGATTATAGAAATAATGTAAAATATTTTAACCAGCAGGTTAACTCTTTTGGCATCTATAATGCCCTGCTATAGAATTATGAGTTTTGCAAAGGTTTATACTAAAAATACTTTAATTCAGGGTATTGGACTGCCACATACAGTCCTGTCAAAAGTTTCCATTTATGCCCTTTTCCCGGGGGGAGAGTCCCAGTCCGAGGAGCCTTCCCATTCATACCCCCAGGCCTCCAGACCGGTGAGAGGTTATATTCAGAACAAAGGCTGAAGGAAACACTTCTAGGATGCAGTTTAGTACTCAGGATGAGACCTTGGGCAAGTCCCAGTCTTCACCCAAACTGTTGTGTCCTTAGCTGTCAGCGAGGGGCTTGGAGCCCATGACTTTGAGGTTCCCTATTTGCCAGCATCCTGTTACCTGGAGGGATCTGTGATCGATGCCGCCATCTGGCTTCTGGTTCTAACGTAGCCGTGATAGCAGCTTTGCTTCTGGCCTGAGCCAGTAAGTGACTGCTACGCTGTCCTTCCTTTTCGCAGATGTCCTTCCACGTTCCTTCTGCTCGCCACAGTATTCTTAGCCTGGCAGAGTCCTAGAGCGCTGGACGCTGGCACACCGGAGAGATCCCGTCCCGTCTCCCCAACTAAGGTGGAGAGAGAGTGAACTGCCTTCCCCAGGTGTTCAGGTTGGGACTTGAACACTGGCTCCCCTAACTATCTACACCTGGTATTTCTGTGATGCCCTATCAGGCTGGAAGAGCTAGGGAGGTGTGTTCTTTGCAGTAAGTGTATTTGGAAAAGGCATGGAAACCCTGATTTTGAAGCATCTTGGATGCTTTTAGAAGGATAACAGGACCCCCCCAAATCATAAACAATCGAAAACAATTTACATGTTTATGTGTTACATACTTTTCTGTATCTGTGTTGTTTTACAATAAAAACACATTTTAAAAGTCACCAAACTGAATAAAAGGGGTTTCAGTTCTGCAATGTGGCCAAGAACCCTCTTGGCTACTTTGTTTCTGAGCTCCTTCAGATGGTTCTTGTTCCATCCCCACTCCGGCCCCCTCCCTCCAGCCCTTCTGCTCACCGTGGCCCTGCCTTACCCCACAGCACCCATGGCTTGGGCTGGTCCATCCATCCATCCGACCGTCCATCCATCCATCCATCCATTTGCTTGTGCACCCATCATGCCGTTATGATGGTCCTCCTGTATTGAATGCGCTGTGTACCCTGGTTGCCTTTAAAGACACACAGTGTGCTATGGTAAAAGCAGCCCAGACCCTGATGTCCAGCAGAGACCCGGACATCATCGTTGGCAAAGTAAGGGGCCTGTCCTATGTTAGGATTGCAGACCCAAATGCAGACAGAAGTCAGGCAGGTAGCAGGAATGGGCGAGGCTAGCCAGGGATAAGGAAGAGGGAGCAGTAGCAACTTGGATGAAATAAGAGAGTCCATGCCCCGTCTAAAAGGGACACCTGCCACTGAGCTCCAGCTTACTGGTCCCATGCAGGAATATGGGCCAGTGGTGCCAGAGAGCCCCTTTTAGTTTTTTCCAGGGAAGTTGGAAATCTTGATTTTTATAAGACATTTCCAAAATGCTTAAAGCATCATATAGGTCAAAGAAAGCATGTCTGAGGGCCGAATTCAGCCTCAGCCACCCATTTGCAAGCCATGGACCAGAGATTGGTAGATTACACTGCAGATCTCCCACGCCGATGTGAAGGGAGGCTGCCACACATAATTTCTTTGTGCCTGGATGTGTGTTTCTTTTGTCGCAGTCCAGCCACATATTGTCCCTGGGAGATGGATGGTGCTGGATACTGATAGCCATGAAGGACTGGATCTGTGTGTTATACTCCTGTGTGCCCCACACGCCAGGACTCGCACGGCGCTGGTAGGCAAAGGAGTACCCAGCAGTCCCTGCTTACTCGGTAAGCAAGGACGGTCACCTTCAATGATACTATGACATCGGTTAGGAAGTAGACTGACCTACAGCCTGTAGGGGAGGCCCCTAGTCTAGTTTGTGCAGGTAAGAGAAATGGAGTCCTGGTGGGTTAGGACATTTGTCTAGAGAACCCCCACTCCCCTGCAGGCCCCGGGACCCAAATTAATGTATTCCTTCAAGCCTTGAACGTCTCTCTCACCCTTTCCTCATTCCCTCCTCCACTGTCCCCTGCTCACCAGGAGGAGATGACAACCAACCGAAGGACAGACCTATCTCACTTACCAGGGGTGGGATTGGACTTTGGGCAGAAAAGAAGCCCATTATGCCCCAAATCTGTGACCGTAAGGGGGATCGCACCTTGTTGCAGCTGAAGGGAGTACAAAGAAGCACTTGAACCCAGTGGCATTGGCCTGCTTTTCTTCACTGGAGGGAAAATGAGCCATTATTCTCCCTGTGCCCTATTCCCACCAGCTCCCCGCTTAACCCCCAAGTTGAGAGGCCCCACTTTTTAGCAGGTTTCTCTGCTGGACACTCCAAGAACATATTAGCATATTTTGCATTAAAAAGGGACTTGGAAAATGAATTAAATGATTGGCATGGTGTTTCAAAAGGGTTTTCCAAACTACTAGTAATTGTGTGGTTTTCAAATTCACCATTCCTGCCTGCAGTGCCCTGGGCCTGGCAGCCGGCTTAATCAGGAAACATTGTACCAGGCAGGGCGTATTTTAAGGCTCATGATACCCAGTGATTGCCTGAATAGTACCTGGAGACTTGCTAAAGAGAACCCTGTCCTAGTTTTCCAGTGGAGCTGGCAGTTCATTCTCCTTCCTTACAGAGCTGATTTACGCCAGTTCAAAATCTCCTTTTATGAGAGGGTCTGGGTCGGCCCAGGAACAGTCTGCTGAGGTGCCAGGCAGTGTAGACAGTATCCAGATCTAGACAACAAGCTAACAGAGGTGGATCCTGGGGGAAGGGACCTAGTTGGTCCCTTATGGCCCTGCTCTGGCCATGGAGGCTCTGTGTAGGGGCATGAGTGTGGTGGAAGCTTCCGGAATGTGCTTCGGGAAACGCTGCTGTGGTCCAGCCTCTTCATTTTTCATGTGAGGGAGATGAGACCCCAGAAAGACTCTTACTTGCTAAAGGTCCCAGGCCATTTTTACTCTTCCTTAAAAAGTGGGAGTCAGATCCCCTGACTCTAAATCCAGGTTTGTTATGTTTACAGGTCCATAGAGAAGAAACAATAAGGCAGGATGCCTGGCTGTCTGTTGGTAGAACATGAGACTGTTGATCTCGGGGTTGTGGTCTGGAGCCCCATGTTGGGTGTAAAGATTACTTAAAAATAAAATCTTAAAAAAAAAAAAAAAGAAAAGAAAAAAATTAATCGGAAAATAGGGGTGTGGAGTTGGCTAGGTTTGGAAGGGGGAGATGAAGTCTGAGATGGAGGGACATAGAAATGACAAGCTGTGGGACAGCCTTAGGCCTTTTGGAATAACAGTTGTTATTAACATTATAATTAATCATGATAATGATACTAGTTGCTAACATCTGTGTGCTTTTTTTTGTCCCAAGCACTGGGCCAAGTGCCATGCCTGTGTGACCTTGTTTAATCCTCCCAACAGCTCTGTGAAGCGACTTAGTACTACATATCCCTGTTTTACAGATGAGGAAACTGAGGCTCGGGGATCAAGTAGCCAGACCAAGGTTACCCAGACTTGCCTGCAGCAGCAGAATCTTTAGAAGAAAAGGAGAGAATCCATAAGTCAAGGACCCAGAAATGGTAGTGTCAAGCCCCCAGCTCCCAGACAGTCTTGAGAATAGACACAGGATGAGAGACAAAGAAGTGGGGACACAGGAGAGCCCCAGGGGCGCCCAGAGGCTGCTGGCCAAGAGAGCAGAGTGAGATGCTGTGTGGGGAGAACAGGGGCTCGGTGACCCGGATTCCCACGTCTGTGCAGGAGCAGCTGTGACCCGGGCGTGGAAATGCAGACCTGGAGCTCAGGAGAGGAAGGGAAGAGAGGTTGCCGGTGTTTCAGGAAGGGAGAGAGAGAGTGCCTGGGTACTGTGTGTGTGTATGTGTGTGTCCTCCTGCACGCGCACAAACACACACTCAAACACACACACATCCCCCAGGAGTGACTTGGAAGGGAGAGTGTGTCCTCCAACTGGCTCAGCATGTAGAAAAGGGGAGATGCCTGATCAGCCGCGAACCCAGAACCAGGGAAGACAGGGATGGCCATGACCCACACTTGGGTCCACTGGTGTGGCTAAAGGGATCTCGGGATGTGTCATCCTGTAACCCCCCCTTGTCTGAGCAGAGAGCCGCCCACACTGTGGGGAGATAACTATGCGAGGTGTAACTGTAGGCAGTGTCCTGAGCCAGCCCCGTAGGCTGAGGTGGGCTACAGGACCAAAGAAGGGGGGGCTGTCCTGAACGGGCGAGTGGGTCATCTCGTCTCATGTACTCTTCCCTCCCTTTGCCAGGGCTGACGGGTCATATATGTGAATGGGCTCCTGGATGACTAAATACAGAATTTTCTCCTCGGGAATGCGAGCACATGGTGGGTCCAGGCTGTACTGCACTTGTGGGCTGCTTTTATTCTACACGGAGTATCCAGAAACAACAGATGACCATTCATAGAGCCTACAAATTGAGCGTATTGATCTTTTTTAAAGTCACGAAAACACTGCATTTCAGCCCAAAAGTTAGAAAACATTTACTGAACTCTGAACCAGGGAGTGGATAGAATGTCACACGCTATTCTAATGGTATAATAATAAGATTAGCGGCTTGTAGGGTGCATTAGGTAAAACAAGGAATATAGAGAGTGCGTGTGTAGGAGGGTAACGTTTTTTAAGGAATCCAGACAGTCCCAACGGCAGAAAGGTTAACTAGAGTGCCCGAAGTCACACGGCTGGTAAGTGGCTGAGCCAGGATTCCCCCCAGAGTTTGTCCTCTTAGTCACCCCTATACTACACTGCACAGTGTACCTCATAATACGTTTTAGCTCCACATCTGCAAATCCAAAGTAATTGGAGTGACTCTGCAAAATTTACACTAAAACAAGGCCTATTACCTTTTTCTCTGATTAAAGGGCCTCAAGAACTCACAACAGTGGTTAGAATTTCTGTACTTTTTTTTTTAAGACTGTATTTATTTATTTGAGAGAGAGAGAGAACGTAGACGGAGAGGGAGAGGGGGAAGCAGGCTCCCCACTGAGTAGAGAGCCCGATGCGGGGCTTGATTCCAGGACCCTGAGATCATGACCTGAGCCGAAGGCAGATGCTTAACCCACTGAGCTACCCACGCGCCCCAAATTTTGTCTTTTGAACATTTACTTAATGGGTTGATAGCCCCTTTAAAAGGATGTGCATGTACCCACGTTCATATACATTAGAAAACAAGAAAAAGAACAATATGAAAACTCTCCCACTTCATTCTAGGAGCTGGGTAAGAAAGTCTCCCTACTTGAGCTTTCTTGGGGACTCTTAGTCCATTGGGGCTGCTACAGCAAAAACGCTCTAGACCAGGTGGCTTGTAAACCACAGGAAAGTATTTCTCACCGTTCAGGAGGCGGGAAATCCAAGATCAAGGCTCTGGTGGATTTGGCATCTGGTGAGAGCACACTTCCTGGTTCACAGATGGCCGTCCTCTTGCTGTCCCCAACGTGGCAGATGGGGTGAGAGGTCTCTCTAGAGTGGCTGGTCTCTCTAAAGAGAGGTCTTGCTTTTTCAGAAGGACACGAATCCCATCCATAAGAGCTCCAGCCTCATGACCTAATCATCTCCCATGTTCCCACCCCCAAATGCCATCACATTGGGTGTTAGGATTGAACATAGAAATTTTAGGGGAACACAGACTTTCGGTAGAGCAGGAACCAAACATCAAAGAGTGGTTCCACCTTCAAGTGCTAAGGAACGTAGGGACAGAAACCGAACATACAAGCAGAGTCATGGGTCAGCCATCACAAGGCAATAGCTCCAGGAATGGAGTGCTCTGAATTTTAAAAATGACAAAAGGATGCAAAATAAAGGACCCCCAGATGGCATTCATCTTGACGGGTTTTCTGCATATAGAAGGTAAGTTTAGAAGGAGGATTGGCATGGACAGATTGTAAAGGGGACTCTGTTGGTGCCGCTCCAGGCAGGGAGACTATGAACACGCCACGTGGAGGGACTCGATCACGTTCAGTTTTGAACATGACTGAACATCCAAAAGAAGGGCACCCACCTCTCTTCCGGTCACATCCAATAAGATAGCCACCCCACCCCTGCACCCCGGCATCCTTCAGAGGCCCACCCTCCCTTCCAAAATGAGACCCAGTTTACTGAGTCACCCACTGGCCACCTCATTTGCATTTGGTGGTCAGAGCTGGTCAGGGTGTAATTCTGATAAATTAATTTTGCAAATTCCTAACGGGCTTCCAGGTGAGGAGTGAAGGACGAGAATCTGAGATTTAAAAAAATGCGATTCAGAAATGCCATCACATTAGAGCGTCTTTTCAGCCCCTTGGGGTGGCCACCAAGTAAACAGCTTAATTTCCAACCCTGTTGGAGGTACAGAAGGCAGCATTCACACTTGCCAGCAGATAAATGTCTCCTGTCTCTGGCGGCGCTTAATGGCTTTTAGTGGAGTTAAGGCTGGGAAGCGAGGGACTGACTTTCTCTTATTGGGTAAGACTGAAACACCAGGGAGACCATTTCTTTTCAGACAGATCCTTTCCTTCTCAGATTACCGAGCCACAGCCCAGCCAACTCCTTTTCAGCTCTTTTAGGTAAAATGGAAGACGGAAGCCACCCAGCTGAGGGGCGGGCAGTGGGGGGCTCTGACTTGCGCTGGCTGGCGTGTGGGGTTTGTCCGCTGAGAGATTTGCATTTCTACTCACAGCCCTGTCCTGGCGGGCTTCAGCCCAGTGGCCGGCTGTGCTGTCTCTTGAGCTCTGTACGTATTTAGCTTGCTGGGACCCAGGAGAGAGTCTTGATCATAAATAAATAGCTGTGTGGAAGGCGAGGAAAGCACTCTGGGTGGGGAGGGGGCTTCCCCAGAGCAGCCCTGGCGAATATTCTATGGCTATCCCTCCCATGCCCTTGGTCCACTTAGGAGAACCTTTTATTTATTTATTTTTTTAAGATTTTATTTTTAAAGGAGTCTCTACACCCAGCGTGGGGCTCGAACTCACAACCCCAAGATCAAGAGTGGCACGCTCCACCGACGGAGCCACCAAGCACCCCAAGAAACTTATTAAGTGTTGCACTCTTGAGATCTTGAGATTTATTGTCATTGTCTGAAAGGACATAACCAGGCATGTCCATCCCAGCATTAGCTACAGGACAGAAAAGTGGGAAAAGGAAAGCGATATCCAACAAGAGGTGAAGGGTAAAATAATTCAACAGTTAAATAAATTAATGGTTAAATAAGGAGTAGAAACCCACACAAGTCTATTTAGCAGTGTGATTTTTTTTCCAAGTGTTAAATGTTAAATGAAAATGCAGGATAATGCTGTATATATCGTTTAAAAAAAAAAAACAACCACCCATGTAGATGGAAATAGAGCAAATGTTAACAGTTAAACCTTAGACATGGTATCAGAGACGATTATCATATTTCTTCCCTGATTTCTATATTTCCTACAATGGATTTTTTTTCTTTTTTTTTAAGTAGTAAATATTGCCAACACAGGGAGGAGCAAAATCATTCCCCTGAAAACTGGTCAGACTTTGTTCACAAGGGATTTTTTTTTTTTCCTGACCATAGAAGTTAAATGTCAAAGCAGGATACTATCCTGTGCCCTCTTTGCTTGTTTGCTTTCCTTTTTTATCTCCTGGCATGAGAACATCAGCTTTGCTGTCATTGGGACCATCCAGGTTCTGCCCCTCCAAGCACTGGGTTGCTCCCAAGACACAGGACGCAGGCACGTACCTGATCCCCCTCACCTGTCAAGTCACTCCTCCCCGAGTTCATCTAAACCCTCCTTGAACTTGTTTATATTTTTAGCTGGTACGGCCTCTCGTGCCCGACCAGTTCCATGTGTTTTCTGCCCTCCATGTGAGGTGGCAGAGGCCTGCCCATCGGATATCCCCAGCTGACCTCCCTCAGGCCCCGAGGGGTCCTCCCCTCTTCTGCACATCCAGCATGGGCCCAGCAAAATAAGGATGGTGGTGACACATGCACACTTCTTAGCAAAGCACACCTACAGACAGAATCGATTCGGTAGAACCGACAAACTTGGGGTTGAAAAAGACCTCAGAAATTGTTTAGGCCAGTGTTTTCTGAAAAGTTCACATAATGAGAGTCACTATTTCCAGAAACCAGTGGAAATTGTACGGTACCCAGGATACGGTGGCATTGGCTGCCTAAAAATGTCATGGGGCCCGTGTGTGTATGTGTGTGTGTGCGCGCGAGTGCGTGTGTGTGCGCGAGCGCTCACACGAGCATGCAGGGGAGGTATTATGTTTTTTTTTCCTCTGGGCTGGAATTGAATAACAATGGTCACTTTGTTTGGTCAGAAATCCCAGCAGTTATACAAGTGCTTTGTTATTTTGTTCATGGAGAAACTAATTAATGTAGGAGAGACAGAATCTTTTAAAAACGTGGCCTATGCAGAAGTTAGACATTGATGGGATTCTGCTGATCTGGGCCAGACCTGTGAGGTGGAGCAGGCAGGAATGTTCCAGCATGCCTGACAGATGCAGAGGTGGGCTGCAGAGCAGCCTGCTGACCCCAGCTGAGGAGGCCAGGGTGCCGAGCCTGCGACTGCAGTCAGGCCGTCCTGCTCTGAGGCCTGGGCTGCCTCCAAGGCACCTCATCTGCCTCTCTGTTGCAAGCCAGCCCCTGAGATGTGTTTCCTGTACTGGGAATCCTAAAGATACTGCATTCGTGCATGCTCCAGCAGTGATCATCAAAACGATGGGTCATTTTAGTGGCCCTCCTAGATCTTTCAGTCTCTCCTAACTGTGGAAACAGGTGTCCAGGGTCAGTAGGGTATGGCGGGAATGAAGGTAGGTTCTGGACTCCCGACAGCCTAGGTTCAGAGCCTGCCTCCCTCTCTCACCAGTCCAGGATCCCAGCTTTAACTTCCCCGAACATCAATTTTCCCACCTATAAAATAGGACTAAGGATCTGTGTGAAAGGGCCTTTGTGAGGACTGAACAATGTAATGAATGATTGAAAAGTGCCAGTCCGGTGCCTGGCCGCCAGCACAGACTTCATAAAGATGAGTCTCTCGTGTCATTGTTACTGTCAGTATTCCGTGGGAGGACCACCGTTAGGACACTGTGCCAGCTTTGAACCCATTTTGCTTCACCAGACCAGTGGCCGTTACCCCACTGGCTGTATTGTTTGCTGTATCCTTCAGGGGAAAACAACCCAGTAGCTCCTTGTTCACCCAGTTCCCGTTTCAAAGGCAGCAAAGCAAGGCCGGGATGACATACGTGACTTACACGAGGTCACGCAGCTCACTGGGGCAGAAGAAAAGTGCTAAATCTAGAGCTTTTCACTCCACGATGCCCTGTTCCCTCTGCAGGCCTGTTGTCATCCTCCAGACCGGGAAAATAGGGAGAAACCAGAGAACGAAAGAACCAGGTCCCCAGAAACCCTTGCTTGGGTCCCTGAGCATTTGCTGCGGGCCTTCTGCTTCCTTTCTTTCAGTGGCTTTAGAAGCTGCCACGGGGTAGGGGGCCGAAGGTTCCTGTCCCACTCTCCACCCTTCCTGCCTTCCCCGGACCGCGCCCCGCAGGAGCCTGAGAACCCCAAGCAGTGGGTGGACGACGGGCACGAGGAAGCCTCCTTACCTGAATCAGCCGCTTTCTGAGATATCAGACATCCTGGGGCCACAGAACTGAACGAGCGTGAGCGTCACTCCTGCCTTTCCCCAGGCTCACCGGTGGGGAAGGTCAGGCACAGACTGTGAACCGAATCCCAGCGGCATGTGTGCCCATATGGGTTTGGGGAAGAGCATTCTAGGCAGAGGAAGGGTCTGAGCAAAGACACTAAGGTGTCACCTGGCACTTAACACGGAGCTCTGCACATCGGTGTGTGGTCTGGTCGCTCTGAGCATGTTTGCTAGACTGTAAGCCCTTCTAGGCAAGAAATCACAGTGAGTCTCTGTCTTCTTAGCCTCTGTGTTGGGGGGGCCACTGACTGCTTGGAACGCACCTTCAGGTGTATGGTTTTACTTAACTTGCTCAGTAACTTGGCGAGGTCAGAGCTTCTCCCATTTCAGAGATGTGGAAACCGAGGCCTTGGGAGGGTGACTTGGTGGCCCAGCTACTTAGTGATTGAGCCTAAATTTGGGCTCAGATTTGAGGTCTGATTCCAACTCCGCTGTGAAGCGCACCCTTCCGGCCAACACTCGGGAAAGGGGCCGGGATTCAGTGCTTGACTGAGAGGGAGACACTCCCTGGGAGGGACCCCAGGAGCATGAGTCCTGGGGCTCGGGAGACAGGACACTGGCTTCCGAGAGGAGGCCCCTGGCGTGGGTCTCTGCTCTGTCAAGTATGAGTTGCAAGGATTTAGAATAGTTACTTCTCTTTGAGACTCAGTATCCCTGGCTGGAAAGTGAGGAGATGGCAGGAGAGCCCATCTCAGAAATCTGTAGAGCTAGGATCAGAACCTTGGTGTTCAGCACTTTCTTCTGTCCCCGTCCCCAGCCCCTCCCCTCCCCACCCCCAGTCTGGAGTTTCCTCCAGCCCCTGTGCTTTCCTGTCCCTAACTCCCAGCTCAGTGGAATTACCCCGGGGAGCATGTTAAAATGCTGAACACCGGGCTCCATCCCAGAAACTGATGATCCCTGGGACATGGGCCTGGGAACCTGCATTTCTCCCCTAACCACCCCCAGGAAATTCTGATCACTAGCTAGACCTCGCAATTTGTGCCCAAGCTCCGTGGTCCTCAACCTTCAGCCGGGGGGAGGGGGCAGTCATACAATGACTGAGCCCCACCCCCAGCATTTCTGATTTAGTAGTTGACGAGTTGGACCCACCAATTTGCATTTTTGAACAAATTCCCAGGTGATGCGGGGCCACACTTCGAGAACCACTGCCCTCGTTCGTTCCTGAGAGCCCAGCTGTCCGCCAGCAAGAGTCCTGTCGGCGCATGGACTTTTTTTTTTTTTTTTTAACAGAGACCTTCAGAATGATTTAGATAATTATAGTAACAGCCGCAGTTTGCTCTGATGAACGCTACCGGCCCAGCCCGCTGCTAGATGTCTACACTCGGTTTCTCGTTATCGTGTAGGATTTGTGGATTCAGGATTCGAAGATCCATTAGATAGTTCCTCTAAGACTGCACGTACCACCAATGCAATCAGGGCTTTCTAGAGCAACATTCCAGCTGCTTTCCTTACCCCATGGGGCCTCTCTGTACTGGCTCAGCCACGAGTGATTCTATTATGGGCATCTCGAGCCAGGTTCAGGGAGGTTCACCAGGCAGGTTGGGGGTGGTACTTCTGGCTGGAGGAGCCTTTCATTACTTATGCTGCTGGCCTAGGGCCCACACCGCGGGACAGCACAGCTGCCCCTCCTCTCATCATGAAGCCCACTTCTAGAGGACCCCTTGTGTCCCCGGGGAACGTTGCATCAGTAGCTCTTGGGGCTCCCTGGGTTAAAAATGGGGGTCTGCTCTGGGATCTTGGATGACCCCCAACCTGGTTGGGTTCTCTGCCTGGTTTCTCATCTGGCCGGTGTTCTGTTTGCCTGTAAGGGTCTTGGAAAAGAACAGTTGGTGCGGGATCCCAGGAAACGTTCATCAGATACAATGGACAAAGTTGTGTCATGACTTAAACTCTGGTGCGTCTGGGACTTTCTTTCCCTCTAATGTGTGACAGTTTGTCCACTGTTTAATAGGAAGCTCCCCGATTTGGGAAGAAATACAAGATGGAGTAATTAGAGAGGAAATACAGTGACCATAAGGGCTTTTTCCAGACTTAGGTCTCTGTTCTCACCAGTTATCAACACACCACACACACACACACACACACACACACACACACACACAATTCATGCTTGTGTGTGTGGTTTGTTGGATTCCCCTCCCCGCCCCCTCCCCCGAAGTTATTTTTATATCTGGCAGGGATCTCAGGAAGTTACCCAAGCCATTAATGCCTTTCCCACAATATCTCCTACTTCCCCTACCTGTGCTCTTCTCTCTGTGAAGAAAAGAAAGGCAGGAGGGCAGGAAAGAAGGAACAGCTCTCAGACGCTGACCCCTCAGGGTGGGCCAGAGATCTCCGACGCCAAGGAGTCATTCAGTTATCCTTTCTGTTTTAGGAGGATAGACAGGCAACCTTGAAGCCAGGTTGGTACAGTCAGCTGACCGTGGACTTGGCATTGAAAGTAACAGCTCTAGTCCCAGATCTGCCGCGGAACCATGCCACCTTCTCCAAGCTCCATGCGGCCAGTGTGACCTGCCCAGTCGGGTGAAAAGAAAAGAGTTGGAGGATGTAAGAGCATCCCTCCCGTCTGGGAGCTGGAAGGGATTCTAGAAATCTAGATGTTTTGCTTTACCAATGAGCACACAAGGCCCAGAGGTTGTAGAGCACTTTCTGGGTGGAAGAGAAGGCCTGGGAGGGGAAGCAGGCTCTGGCCATGCTTTCTGTCTCCTTTTGTATGGTTGCTTTGCTGCTGGTGAGTGAAGTAAGCAGAGAAGCGGGAGGAGGACTCTGGGAGTCTCTGGCCAGAGCACCTTCATGAGCTTTTGAAACAAGGCCTGGTGACGGACTAGTCTGGTTTTCTTTGTGTGTGTGAGCGTCTCTCTCGTTTCTGTCTGTCTCTCTCTCACACAGACATGTCTAGCAAAAAGGCAATGATGCTCTTCACAGGAGAGAATTACACTCTTTTTCACGGATCCTGGGGAAACCTGCGGGGCATTATCTAACTTGGCAAGTTATTTTATAAGACATGAAGGAGTGACGCTTCAAGTTAAGGAGAACTTCTGCCCAAACTCCTTTGTGTCTGTGGGCTTGTGGCCTTGGACTTGCCCAAAGCCCCAGTCCCCCTATTATCCCTGTTCCCCTCCCACAAATGTATACACTCCTGGTCCTGTCGCCCCCAAACACACAGAGAGTGGAACCAAAGACCACAGGCTATTGAAACAGCCAGAGGGGAGCACCTGGATGGCCTCATTGGTTGAGCAACAGGCTTTGGATTTGGGCTCAGGTCATGAGCTAGCAGTCGTGGGATGGAGCCCTGTGTTGGGCTCCGTGCTCGGCTCGGAGTCTGCTTGAAATTCTCTCTCCCTCTGCCCCTCCCCCCACCGATCACACACTCTCCCCCCTCCAAAAACAAACAAACAAACAAACAAAGGAAAAAAAAAAACAGCCAGAGGATCAGAACTCTGTTTCTCACTCATCAGTGTGACCTTGGGCAAGTTACTTACCCTGCCTCAGCGTCAGGCTTCCCCATCTGGATGATAATAAGAGCCCGTAACATTGACGTGAAGCTTTACCTTTGCAACAGAGAAGCATGGAAAGGGCTTCATCCGGGAATGGACACCAAATAGCAGCTCGGTAAACATTATCAGTCACTGTGACACATGTTAGAGGGACATTGAAGGTCATGTGATGGCTGTATCATTTTCATAAGGGAATTGACTGGTTTATCATTTCAATGAGATCTCACTAGGCCTCCAGCAATCTGGCTGCATAGTTAAAAGTCTAATTTTCCACCCAGGGAAGAACAAATATCATCCAAGTGTTAAGCACTCCGTAGCCGAGCTGTTATCTTTGAACACTGAGATGCTCTCGTGGTAGCTTTCAGTACTGCCTTATGTGCATAAATACCCCTCTGCCTGAAAAGGATATAAAATTCCAAACAATTAAAAGATACTGATACAATGGAACTGGAAACCATGAAAACAGGAGTAAAAACACAAAAGCCCAATTGTCAGTGGGAGAGATGTTCCGTGATGCTCTACTTTCTAGTTTACAAAACACGTTTTTATAATCCTGACGCCTGGTGGACTCCCAGCCGGCCTGGAAGGTCAATGTCACGTCCGTCGCCCATTCCGCAGGCAAGGAAATGGGGTCTCAGGAGGAGAGCCACCGTGTGAGAATGACAGACAGACAGACAGCAGCCACATCCCCCTGGGCCTTATGGGACCTGGTAAAGGAATGTGGACTGTCCTGAGTTCAGAGGAAGTCCTTCAAAGGTGGAAGCCGGAGAGCGTTGCAGTCTGCACCCTTCTAGATCTCTCGGTGTGGGGAAAAAGAGGAAGTGTGGAAAGAGGACGGTCACTCGGAAGGTGGCTGTGGAAAGTTAGGCGAGAGAGGAGGTGTTCACAGAGAGAAAGAGAAGGGGATGGGTTGGAGACATGGAGGTCACCAGCCATGCTGACAGTAGACTAGGTGAGGACGCTGGTGGGAGGGGAGAACCAAAGATGTCGCCCAACTCCCTGGTGGGTTGGCGGGCGGTTGATGATGGGACATCCATGGGAACAGGTTTCGGAGCTGGAGGGGGAAGGGAGTCCAGAGATCCATTTGCATTTATTTTGGGAAGGAGGATCTATTTCCCCAAACACTCAGTCCTCTGATGGCAAAGAGCTGGTCGGTCGTATTCACTTGCTCCTGGGTGTTGAATAAATGCTTTCAGTGAGCAGGGTGAGCTCGGGCCCATCCCCAGCAGCCTGTCTGTAAAGAATGCTGCCCCTGGCAAGGCTCTGTGTTCCTTCTGCCGCCAGGGAACCAGGGAACCATTCATGACCCCTTCTCAGAACATTGGGCCTGATACAAGAAACAAACAAAAAACCCCAATGTCCTACCTTCTAATGTTTCAGGCTTTCGGTAACTTTTTCTTTTGCCAATCTCCATGGGATCTTTCCTCAGCTAACATTTGAAAGTGATTCTTTTTTTTTTTTTTTTCTTTTAATGTTGCACTCAGGCCTTAAATAACCTTTACCCTGTGGTGGCTCATTGAATAGAGGAAACCTGGTAAAATTATAATAACATCAACAACGATAACAATCTTTTGTAGCCGTCCATTTAATTAAAAGACCTTGCTATTTTATGTTAGTCTCGAGAAAATCTCTGAGCTAAGACACGTGGTGTGTTCAGCTCTGTGTGAGAGGCCGGGGAATGCGGTACCCAAAAGCATGGACAATTGTAGCGATAGTAGTAGTAGTAAGTTAAGAGTTATGGCAGGAATGCCTGGTGGCTCAGTCGGTTAAGCGTCTACCTTGGGCTCAGGTCACGATCTTGAGGTCCTAGGATCGAGCCCTGCGTCAGACTCCCTGCTCAGTGGGAAGCCTGCTTCTCCCTCTCGATCTTCCTCTGCCGTTGTCCTTGCTCATTCTCTCTCTCTCAAATAAGTAAATGAAATCTTTTTTTAAAAAATGGAGTTGAGGCGTTCAGAACAGGGCCTGATGCATGAACATGAGCTGTTGTTTTTATGATTAGTTTCTAGATGGAGAGATTGAGGCACCATGAGGTTGTGACATATACACTCAGTAGCAGAGCGGGCTCCCTCGTGTGTACGCCGGATGCCACTCTCTAAAGGAGTCTGTGTTCCAAAGTGATACTCGGTTGGATTGAAGGGCTGGTGCCAGGACTGGGTCCCCATGAAATTCTTTCCCATCAGCCGGCAGTTGCCACAGCCCTCCCTTGCAAGTCCGCCTTCTATCTGAGGTGGGGAGCACACCACCCCAGACAGCTCAGATCCTGTCCTCTCCCCACTACCTTTGCCCCCGGAGCCCTCCCCTCTGCCCACCATCCTTCACTCCTCCCCATTCTCTGAAGTAGAGCTCAAGGCCCACCCCCCACCTGCCTGGCACTCTTCTCCAATGCGCTTCTGCAAGGAAGCCGTCATGGGCACCATGCAGAGGCACATGACCTCCTCACCCCAGGTGACTCGTCACCTGTATGTTTTGGCTCCCCCTGTTGGGTAGATGGACACAGAGGCTTTGTCTTGTACCTTGTGACTCTCCTTGCTCCGTGTTCCTGGCCCTGTGCCAAGCTCAGAGCAGGTGCCATGACATCCTGTAACTGATTTCTAAAAAATAATCACCATAATCATCCCTAGAACCCAGCTTTGCAACTGGGTGCTGTGCTCATCCAAGTTGTCCCCTTGGGGAAGCTTGTTCCAAAGGGGGTGCCATGGCTCAGATTCCCAGGCCTCCCGAAGTTCCCCCCACAGCTTGTTGGCCAAGCAGTGTCCTTTGAAGGTGGTTCCACCTGTCCCATCTCTGGAACCAGAAACGTGACTTCCCCCAGAAACGCAGTTACAGGGTGGGGGCGGGGGTGGTGGTGGGGGGGAAACGGGTGTTGAGAATAAGGGCCAATGATCTAATAACGTGCCCGGTTTCCTTTTTACCTAATAACCTGCCCGTGAAGACAGCTCCAGAAAAGGGCTTCCAAATGTGGCTCAAGCAAGGGTCACATCACTGAGCTAAATATAAAAAGGTTTGCCACGGGGACCTTGTTGAAACAAAGGTTCACTTTGGGCTGAGTCAGTTCAGCAAGTGTGGTTAAAATTTGTCCGCAAAGAGGAATGAAGAAGTGAGTGAGCCTTTGGGTAAAAGCTCATTATCTCCCAGCCAAACTGTGTGTCATTATATTTGTGTACATGTGTGCCTTTGGTGCAGGGGTGGGGGCTGCACAACCAGCCCCCCCAAAATAGACAGTCCTGCTTTGAAGCAGACATAACGCTCATTCCTTTGCCTTTTGCTGTCCTTCCCTGGCCCCCAAATTTGTTTCAACCCAGTGACTCCCTCCACTGACCTGAATTTAATTATTTTATTCTTCATAAAGAGAACACCTCCCCCTGCCCCGATTCCCACCCCACCCCCAAAATTAACTGACCTCTCCTCATTAAGTGTCCTAACAACACGGTTTTGTGTGGGAAGAGATGTGGACTCTGTTCGCAGGCCCCACTGCCTGATCTCTGTTAAAATGATGAAAATTTGACAAGGCAAGGTGAGGGGGGTGGTGGAGGCTGGGGAGGATGTTTTCCCTGGATCCCCGATATTTGTTTTTTGTTCAGTAAAACATATTCCTGGGCATCGGAGGGAGAGGAAACGGACAATCTCTGTTTCTTCAGAGACCGACATCAGCTGGCTGTGCACCCTGCCCCTAGCCCTCTCCTCTCTCCATCCTTGTCCTCGCAGCCGGGGTGGGGCTGGAGCCGAGCAATATCCAGTATCACGGAGAGAGGAGGCCGTTTAGAAGCCCAGAAAGGCCACAGTTCCCGAGCGATGGTTAGGAATCCTGAGGCACCACGGAAGTGTGTTTACTGAGGCAGCTGCCCCACCAGGGTCCCATCGTGGCCGCTCCCAGGGGGCCCCCAGCAGCTGTGAACTGAAATCACCAGCTTGGACAGAATTCCCAGCAAAGCCCCTGGTATGAGTGGTGGCTGCCAGGAAGTCGTGGAGTAGCTGGATGGGGCCTTTCTGAGGTTTTCGAAATGCAGAGGTGGGGATCATGAATGGGAAAGGCATCTGGCCTCCCTGCTAGGGGCCCCCAGGGAACCCGGTGCCGCCTTTCCGAAGTTCCGCTCCTCAGCTTGTCCTCGTGGCTCTGAGTTCCACTTGCTCCCTGGAGACGCAGGTGTTAACCGTACCTACCTACCGAGTGAGTAGCTCTGGAGCCGACATTTCCAGCTCTGCTGCTCACTCGCTGTGTGACTCTGGGCAAGTTACTTGGCCTCTCTGTGTCTGGTTTTCCTTGGTGTATTAGTTTCCTGTAGTTGCTGTAACAAATGACCACAAATTTGGCGGTTTCACAAACAGGAACTTCACTTCCCACAGTCCCAGAGTTCATGAAGCCAATGTCAGCAAGGCCATGCTCCCTCTGGAGGCTCTAGGAGAAATTTTTTCCTTGCTTCTTCCAGCTTCCACTGGCATTCCTTGTGGCTGCATCACTCCAAGCCCTGGCTCCGTCTCTCCATCATCTTCTCTTCTATGTGTCTCTCTTCTGGGTGTCTCGTGAAGATGCTTGTCAGTGGATTAGGGCCTGTCTGGGGATTATCCAGGATAATCTCATTCTGAGACCCTTAATGACTCCTGCAAAGACTCTTTCCAAATAAGGCCACGTTCACAGATTCTGGGCACGAGGACACGGATGTATTGTTTGGAGGGGCACGATTCAACCCACCGTGAATGACTTCCTTCAGCCAGGGCCCAGCACGCACAAACACTCCCGGTTTGCTCCCGTCGTCGTCGTCCTTGCTGAGCCACCATGGCCTTCAGGGGCGCCCTTCTTGTTGCGGTGAGCGTGGACGGCGCGGGACAGCCGTTTGGGTGGTGCTGCTTCTGGCCACCTCCACCACCGTCCCCCGGTTCAAGCCCCATCACCTCTCTAGTGGACCACTGCCATCCTGTTGGCTGTCCTCCCGGTGTCGTCTCGGGACCACTGCCCTTCCCCCACTTCCTGCACACACCCCACGCCTGTTGACTCTCCCCACGGCCGCTTTTTACAACCACAGGCCAGATTCTGCTAGTCGCCTGTCCCCAGCCCTCCGCTCGTTCCCCTGTCCCACTCAGAGCAGAAACCAGAGTCCTTGCAGCCACCCGCAAGGCCCCACGTGACCGCGTGGCCTCTGCCACCTGGCCTTCTGGCTCAGCCTGAAACACAACACACACACACACACACACACACACACACACACACGCCCTTGCGTTTGCTCTTGCTGCTTGCTCAGTCTTTCCCAGATGTCTGGGGTTTTCTCCCTGGGTTCCTTGAGCTTCTGCTTAAAAGACACTCTCTCGAAGGGTCTTCACTGACACCTGAAGGGTCAGAGCCAAGCCGGCACTACCGTACATCCCCATTCCCTGACCCTGGCTTGTCTTCAAAGCACACGGTGTGCTCGGCATTGTCCACTTATCTGCTTGTTGAATTGCCTATTTTCCCCCCTTACACGCAGCTCTGAAAAGGAGGGAGCGGGGTCCCTGCCGATTCCCGGCCCCCGGTCCTGTTAGGGGCGTGATCAACGTTTCCCAGGTGATGGGGATTAATATGGGCTGGGCTCTGCCTTTGCGTGCATGACCTCGTATCTCCCAACAACCAGGGACAGCAGTGTGGTTATACCCTTACTTGTCGGAGCGGCAGAGGGAGTAAATCAGTGTCCCCCAGCAACCCCACTGGTGGGGGTTGGCGGCAGGATCGGAGCTGACTAGTCTTACTCTAGAACCCACTTTCTGCATCAATCTGCCATGAGGCAGAAATGCCAGACTAGGGGAGGGACCTTCAGGAGCTGACGTGTGCTATGTTGCAAGTACCGGAATGACCGTAGCCGAGCCCTCACTGAGCAGATGGCTCCGGATTGCTTTGGGTCGCCTTCTTGTTTAATTTCTCAAACTTTGAGAACCATTTGTGCTGCCTCCCTGGATGACAGAATGTGAGGTGGTAAGAAGGGTGTCTGTGCAGTACCGTTGCTCTGTTCCACTACTGTCAGATTTGGGTGGCCTGGAATGTTCCAGAAACGGGGCACGCGTGAATGTGTCCTTTATTCCAAAACAGGTCAGTCGGTTTTACTGCCTTCAGTAAACATGGTGTATTGATTAGAATCAAATATTTTGGTGAGGGGCCGTGCAAACAGCACATTTCCAACTCTATGGCTCAGTTAAAAATAGTGACTCTCCTCCCAGGTGCTAGGCACATGCCAAGCTTTATACTTACTGACTCACTTAATTGCTCAAACTACTCTTGGGAGTAAGCACTCTTAAGAACCCCAGTTAATCCTAGCCACAGAGGCATAGAGATGTCCAATAACTTGGCCGAAGTCACACAGCTAATAAAAGGCAGAGCCTGGATGTGAACTCAGGTCGTCTCTCTCCTGAGGATGAGACTTAAACAGCTCTCTTCCGTGACTCAGCTTCAGCTATAAATTGTGGGGAGTGCATTCAGTCCTCTTTCCAGCTTGAAAAATCTATGTTTTTGAGGCTGAGACTCTGGAAGTAGTTTAGAGTCATTGATGTGCGTGGAAAAGTCTCGGTGAATGGGCACGAGGCAAGGCTGAGCCAAGAAGCTCACAGGGCCAGCTCCAACATGCGGGCTCCCTGCTTGCACCTTGTGGTCCTGGCCTCTGCTCCTTTCCTGGCCTTGACAGTTCGCAGAAATAAGAGCCCGCAGCTGCATATCCCTGCCGCCACCTGCCCCTCCCCCCTCCCCTGACATCTTTCCCCTCTGTATGGGAAAAGGAAAATGAAACCCTTATGGTCGCCTGGTGTTAACTTCAAAGCGGCCTCTCATCTCTTTTCTTGTTTTATTCACACAGAAACCCTGTGTGGACAGGGAGGGAGAGTCCCATTTTACAGATGAGGAAACAGAGTTTGAGAAAGCTGATCTCGAGGTCCCATTTCCCTCCTCCTGCCTCCTACGAGTGTTTACTGGGTCCTTCCTCGGGGTTTTTCCTACTTTACTGTAATCATCTTAGTAAATACCTTTGATCGCTCCCAGCCGCCTCCCACACTGCTGCCACTACTAGGTTAGGAATTAATACCCATCACAAAAATAGTCATCTTCCATCGGTGCCCTCGGTGGGTCAGGAACTGTGCTGGGGGCATGCCTATTTTGTTTGCCCCTACTCCCCACAATACCTCCTTGAGATGTAGAGCATTATGGTGCCCATTTTACAGATGAGGTGCCTGAGGCCACACAGCCCCAAGCTGACACATCATCGCGGAGCAAGGAAGTGGTAAACCCAGCATCTGTACGGGTTAGCAGAGGGTGTCTGAGGTCCCCTCCCTGGCGGAAGCCTTGGGGGGACTCCTGGTCATGATTCCTGGATGGGGCAACGTCCAGTCTCCTTGGTGTGATGTGTAGACCCCCCTCTGCCCCGCCCCAGCACTCCTGCCTCTGCCCCTCTGGCCCACACAGCAGCTCCGCTAACTTCATTGGCAGCCACTCTCCACCACCTGCTGCTCTCTGCTCAGGCCATGCCCTTCCTCCGGACCTCTCCCCTCTGCTCCCTTCCCTGGAATTCACACACCCTCCCGCCCATCCCTCAGCGAGCGGGCCACAGCCGCCATCTTCGCACAGCCTCCTCCGTGCAGACCCATCGTCTTCAGCACCCCTCTCCCCACCCAAACACCACTCCATCCCAGGGTACCCTGCACCTCTTCCCGTTCTGGCACAGCTCATGCGGTGTCACCGGCACCTAAGGCAGCCTGTGGAGGGATCCGAGGGACATAGGACAGCAGGGAACAGTGTGGCTTTTATGGAAGAGGTGGAGAATGTGTACCTTGCCAAAGGGCATTCTGATTCCTCACTGTTTGTTTGTTTCAGATTTTATTCATTTATTTGACAGAGTGAGAGAGACAGCAAGAGAGCGAGCACAAGCAGGGGAAGCAGGAGAGGGAGAAACAGGCTTCCTGCTGATCGGGGAACACAAGTGGGGCTCGATCCCATGACCCTGGGATCATGACCTGAGCCGATCTGAGCCGAGGGCAGATGCTTAATGACTGAGCCACCCAGGTGCCCCTGATTCCTCATGGTTTTTTAAAACACCATTCCAGCCCAACAAAACAACTCTGTGGCTATTCGAACCGAACCCCAAGTCACCAGTAGGAGACTCTTGGGAGCCCCTCAGGATTCTTGTGCTTTATTACATTGTCAGTGCTTAAATGAGGGAGGGAGGGAAGTTAGGAAGGAAGAATTTACCTTCTCAGGCTGCTGTGACCCAGACCGGGTAGCTTAGACAACAGAAACCTTTTCTTCTCGCAGTCCTGGAGGCTAGAAGTCCGAGATCAAGGTTCCAGACAATTCTGTGTCTGGGAGGACTCCCTTCTTCACCTGCAGACAACCGCATCCTGCCGTGTCCTCACATGGCCTGTCCTCAGACACGCACATGGAAAGAGACGGCAACTTCTCTGGTGTCTCTTCTTGCAAGGCCACGAATTCCATGGGGTTGGGGCCCCATCGTGATAACCTCATTTCACCTCCATTATAGAGCTCCCGTCTCCAGAGACAGTCACACTGGGGTTACGTGTTCGATATATGAATGTGGGTGGTTAAACATTCAGTCCCTAACACAGAGCATTCCAGATAATTTGACCCACAAGTATTTCCTGTGTCCTTGCTACGGGATTCTGGAAACCCTGAAGGCAAGCAGCAGAGTCCAGTGGTTAAAAGCATGGGCTTTCTTATCAGAGAGAGAAGTTCAAGCTTGAAACCTCACTCGGGCACTCCAAGTGGCTTCGGACAGCCTACCTAGGTTCTCCGAGCCTCAAGTTCCAGACTGTAAAAGGGGGACACAACCACGAAGTGTGTGTTTGAGGATGAACTGAGATTAGTGCCTGTCTGCCATGCCTGACTGTTAACTGAGCACGTACTGTGTTCTGAGCGTTCCACTGGGTGCACGGCAGGGTGAGCAGAGCCCTTGTCCTCGTGCTTCCTGGAAGAGCCAGGTAGTGAACAAGTGAATCTGGGATCAGATGACACACAGGTTATGATCACTTGCAGAGGGGGCATGGGCTATAAGGAAATAAAACAGGTGGCAGAAGAACGGCAGCAGGGGAAGGAAGCCCTCCCTGGGGAGGCAACTTTGTCACGAAGCCCAGGGCCACCCAGAGCCTCCGGTCAGAGGTGCAGTGGCGGGAAAAGCAAGCACAAAGGCCTGCAGGTGGGCTCGCTCGGTGACTGCGTGAGCTGGTAACACTCGCCTGATGGCTGTGCTTACTCTGGCGCGTGGCCACACCCCCAGGGTCCACCTCCCGTGTGGGGACACAGGGCCTCTGCCCAGCCCTTCAGGGTGCCGTGCCCTCCCTGCCCGGCCTTCCGAGGAGGGCAGCTCAGCAAAGGTTGGCGTGGTCAGGAGGGCCCGCTGGTGCAGGGAGGAGGGCGGTGGAGGAGGTTGTGTGGGGAGGTTGGGAGGCCGGCATTCCCGGGGAGGGGGGCTTTGGTTGAAGAGCCTGACATCCGAGGGGCCCTCGAAGACCACTCAGACCAGACCCAGGTCTGAGAGAAATGCCCAAGGCGCCATGTGGATGACCTCCGTGAGGGCTGACAAGGGCAGCCGCGGCCTCCATTGTCACAGCCGGCTGGGCAGGCTGTCAGCTCGAGAGAATGAGCTCCCCACTCAAGATGTAAGGCCCTGGGCGGAAATCCAGCTTTGTGAGTCACAACCAGATGCACATCTTGTCAGAGAAAACCATGGCTGGGGAGAACTGGTCATGGTTTCCTGGAAACTTCCTGAGTGTCGGGGGAGGGGCGCTCCGAGGATGGGTGCCAGCCACGGCTGAGAAAGGAGGATGTGTTGGGGGGGCTGGGCCCAGGCTGGAGGCCTGGAGCTGTGCCTCATGGGGTGTAGGGCTGAGCCTCCCAGGGCCCCCCACCCCAGGGGAGTCAGAGCCTGAGGCCAGTGGACTAGTTGAGGCCCATTCGGGGGGGTCTCCGTCTCCCCTCCCACAGCATGCCCTGCGTGTGGGTGCAGGAAGAGCAGCTGTGCTAGGAGAGGGGCTCCCTGAGTCCTCATCCCACCAACCTGGATTCAAATCCAGGGACTTCTGCAAACACAGCATCTCTGGCCCTCAGTTCTCTTGCCTGCAAAGTAATGGGATAAATTGGGAGCTCTCCAAGGTTCCGCCCAGCTGGAATATTCCGGCACTTCTTCATTTCCCTCCCTGTAGATAAAAGAAACTGAAGCCCGAGAGCCAGGGGGTCGCTCAGAGCCAGCCCTGTCACAGGTGGGTCTGGAGCTCCTGCTCTGGCCAGATCTGCACCCCTCCACCCTCTCTCCAATGTCCCGCCTTCTCTTCCCAATCTTCTCGTCCTGGTGGCCTCTTTCCCTCTGTTCTTTCTGCCTGTGCTTCCAGCCTGCCAGAGGGAGGTGCAGCCACCCCAAGAAAGATGTTCCCACCCTGGGGTGGTAGGTCCCAAATCAGAACCAGGATGGGATCTCCCAGGGCCATCCAGCCACCTGTGTGTACTTGCTGGTAGTAAGCGGGCGGGACCTTGTCCGGCCACCTCCCGCCTGAATCCCACACATCTTCACATCCTTCAATCCAGCCAAATAACACCTCCCCCAGGAAGCCTTCCCGGATCACTCCAGCCAGAGTTACCACCTTACCAAGACTTTGCCACCCGCACCACTTTACAACCCCGCTGTTGGCATTCTCACTTACTTCTGTCGTAATTATTTGTGCATACATCATAGCTCCTCAGTGCAATTCCAAACTCAGTGAAATCAGTAACCAAATTGCCTACCAACAGCCTCCCTTCGACATCTGGTGCAGTGTTTGTATTCTAAGTGTTGGGTAGACAATTGTGGAATAAATGGAGCTTTCTTTCTTCATTGCAGAAGGGTTCTTTCCCTTCAGAATGAATGGCTGGGCGTGTCAGAGCATCTGCTCTAGAGCGAGATCAGGTTGAATCTTAGCTCCACCATCTGCATGCTGCGAGACCTTAAGCGAGTTACTCACGCTTCTGTACCTCAGTTTCCTCTCTTGTAAAAGGGTGCTTGTTGTAATGACCCCACCCACCAGGGTGACCGTGAAGATTAAACTAGGCCTGCATGGAAAGGGCTCGATAGAGTGCCCTGCACAGACTTGAGTCAATAAACGAAGTTGTTAAATTTCAGGGATCCTATATGCAAATTTTTATTTGATGTTTTGGGATCTATGTGACACTGCCTTGCAGAATTTGTGTCTGGCTTGAGTTAGGTGCTAAATCCTTTTTAATCCTTATATCCTTTGAACCTGCTTTGGATATTTGATGCCCACTGTAGAAGGCCCCCCAGGACCCTGGAGTAGGAGCGGGGTGGGGGGGCAGGTGGGCCCCAGAGTTGGTGGGACGACTCGCCAGCCTAGGACTAGCATACGTGAAGCGCTTTTATTCAATTCATGTGACTCGACAAATTTGGAATGTGTTAGGGAGTTTTTCCAGCTATGAGTCAGTACATTTATGCTCTCTCACACACATAAAAAAATTTAAAACGAAAAAGTGTTTAGCGAGAATCATTTATGAGTGCAAAGTGGAAATCTGTGGAAATTTTATTTTGACCCTGAAGGCAAGTCATACTTAAGAATTTAATAAAGGGCTCCAAACAGGATGCAGTGGAGAAAAAAAACACAGCTCGCTGCCTTTTCCTTGTATATTCTCAGCCACTGTGTTGCACAGACGAGGGTCTAATTTGCATGGCTTTATTAAGCACCTCCTGAATACCCAGATTTGTGCTAAACGTGGTGGGGGAAAAAAGGGGAGCAGAACCAGCATTTATTAGTTGCATGTATGTGCTTAATAATAATCAAGGCAGGAGGGGAAGAAAGCTGTCTTTAAGGTCAGGAGGCAGTGTGGGAGAAAATGGAAGAATTGTATTCAGACACACGCGTTCAAGCCCCAGCTCCTACATTCATAATGTCATCTAATCCCCATCGTATCCCTTTTATGGATGACAAAACTAAGGCTCAGAGGACGTAAATAAAGTATTTTGTCTGTGGACACAAGACTTGTAAATGGTAGAAAACATTATCTAAACCGGGTCTACTAGTCTCCCTATAAGGGTTAAATTTAATGTCCGCAGGAGCTGTGTTTCCCCCCGGGGCAGGACGATGGGGAGGCAGACATCCCCTCCCCGTTCTGGGAGACCATGTCTGCCGATCGATCGTTACCCTGTACAGCCTTCCTGCAAACCAGTCTCTTCAACTACTTGCTGTTAAGTCCCGCCCGTTAGGGATTATCTAGAGCCTGCTTCTCATTCAGGCTGATCCTCTTTGCTGTTGTTGTTTATTTTAAATAAAGAAACCACCGCCCGCCCAGAGGGCTTGTGTTTCCAGCTCACTTTCCTCTCTTTTGCAAGGGCTCATTTTCATAGACTCCCAATCTCCAGGGAGCTGTGTTTTTCCCTCTGAAACGTGAGCTGTAATCAAAGGTGTAGTCGTCCCCAACATCTGCCAGCAGCCACCGGAGCCAGGGTTCCCCCGAGGTCTGACAGAAGGAGGCTCAGGCCAGGTGCCCTGGGGACAATTGTGCCCTACACAGATCAGATTGCCCTGTGATTGGCCTTTGTAAAGATGGCAGGGTCCCAGGGATGCCTCTCAGACTGCTGGAGGATGGGGGGGGGGGCGTCAGCTGGACTCCACTGACCACTCAACAATGACTTTTGAGGGCTGCCATTTGCCAGGTCCTGCAGACACGGAGCTCCCAGCTCTTTGGCGAGTTCCCATCACTCACGGGTAGAAGGACCCGACGTCTTAAAATGCCTGCAAGTCCCTGAAAGATCTGGCGCTTGCTCTTTCTTTGGCCTGCTTGGCTACGGCCACTCCAGCTGGCTTCCGATATCTGTATCCGGCAGGGAACGCCCCCCAGCTTTTTCTTTGCCTTTCAGATCCGCCCCCGTCTGCCGAATTCCTGGGGGCCCCCCCTGGTGAGCTTGCCACCATGGCCATGTGCCATGACTGGCACAGTAATATCGTCGAAGTCTCTAGCTCCAACCAGGCTGTAAAGGCTCACCTTATCTCCCCAGACAGCAGTGAGCAAAACAGACCCTGCCCAGCCCAGGACCGGGCACCTCTTCCCAGAATGTCTATTGCACTGAACAGGTTTGAAGAGGAAATATTTGGAAATGAGTAACAGATCAATTCTAGAGTAGAATTCAGCTCGTTCGAGGCGTCAAGCCGTGCCCGCACGCCTTGGGGAGGTTGTGAACTCAGCATCCTCTGTGCTCTTGAGGGGATCTTAGCAGAAGAGGAGGTTGGGCTTGGAGGAGACACTGCCCAGTTTGCCAGCAATTCCAGCCATGGAGCCAAAGTTTAAGAGCCTGTTAAGGGGTGGGAGGGGGGAACTGGAAAGACTATATCTGGTGAGTTCAGAGTTCAAACCCCAGTGCTGGAAGTTGACTCCTGTGACTTGGGGCAGTGTATTTGATCACTGAAAGATTCCGGTTTCCATCTGTATAATGGGGGCGTGGACACGTGCTCCTCAGATTTGCCGTGGGAGAGAGAGAAGGCATGTGGGGGACTCGGCTCAGTGCCTGGCACAGTATAAACGCTCGGGAAACGGTGGACATTGTGTTAGTAGCTCGCTAGTGATGCGCTTTGGAATTAAAGGCTGTCGTTGGTGAGCAGGGTGAAGCATTATCTGGAGCAAAGACAGGCAACTTAAGACCACAGCTCCTGCTTGCAGAATGACGGCTACACAGAAGTGGCTGTAGCTTCCCGCCTTTTTTGTGCTTGACCTTAATCTCATGTCCAGTCTGGACTAGCCCTGGCCAGAGCCCCTCACCGCCTCCCCTGTATTCCACGGTTCCTTGCCCTTTCCTCAATATGAGGCCATCACCACAGGACATAATGGCCTGTTTACCAGACCTGGAGTTTCTTACTCATCTGCTAAATGTTTGCTGAATGAAGAAATGGAATGGAATAAATTGTGTTAGTGGGAGTGACCGTGGCGGGGGGGGGGGGGGCTGTTTTTCTCCTAAAACTGTTCAAGTAGCTTTTCCTTTTCCCCCCTTCAGGTGTCTAGCAACCAATAGGCTTAAAGTAGGCCACAACAGGAAGCGGGGGCCGGGGTGCTGTAGGGGAAATCCTACGGGCAGATTTTTCCTTATTGGGATTTTGCTCCATATGACAGGTACTTTCTGGTGAAAGGAGTCTGGAGCAGGGAGACTGGAAACGTGTGCACATTTCAAGCTTGAAGGACATAGAAACGTCCTTTAATCCATTTACAGTGCTCCCCACGAAAGCTGCCATTTTCCATGTGCACCAGGGCACTGGATCCCCCACGTGGCCCAAGGAGGAGGTAGTGTGAGAGCCCCACTTGGCTGGTAAGTCAGCCGAGGTCCCGAGGAGAGGAGTAATAAGGCGTGCAGACACTGAACAAGGGTGTACGACTCGGACTCAGACATCCCGTCTCTGAGGCCGGTACTCTCCCCCATGCTGGTTAGGATCCGGCGTCTTGTGGGTGATGGTACAGCGGTTGGGTCCAAGGATAAACAGGGAAAACAGGACCGACTCACTGAGACTCCCCCCAGCTCTGAGAATAATTCCCTGTGCAACCCCAAGCAAAGTACTGTACTTCTGTCTGCTCAAGAAGCAGCAGCCCACCGGCTGAAGGATAATAATAAATATCATTAGTAATAGTATTAGTTAATGTACCTGCTGACAGGTTTCTAAGCGTGTTACCTGTGTTGCCTCCCTCGATCCTACAGGGTGGGTTAGGGCTAATTAGGGGAAGGGGGAGGACAGAGCATTGAAGGAAAGGGATTAAGGAGAGCCGTGGGGCTGCCCCAGGCATGGGGGATTAGGGGTCAAGCAGGGAGCCCAGAACACAGAGGGGCAAGGTGAGGCAGGGCGAGACGAGCAAGGGCTGGACCCTGCAGGGCTTGGGAAGCTCTGGGGTAAGGAGTGTGGTCTCTATCCTGAGACAAAGAGGCATCCATGAGCTGCACCCCCACTCCCAGCCCCCGTACCACCTCGGCACACACTGTCCTTTCTCAAACTCGGACTAGAATTTATCTCCCACTTTTTTTGATACTGGGAATTTCTGAAAGGTGAGGACTGGGTCTTATTTATGTCTCTCCGGTGCTTAGCACACAATCAGGTATATACGAGTACTCAATAAATGACTATTAATCAAATGTCTAATATATTCAGGATTTAGGATGAACACACTCAATATTTAATAAGTAGATATCAGTACCTAGAATGCAACCGACCTTATGAAGGCATTTCTGCTATAAAATAATACACACATTCCTATGAAACTTTGCTTTCTAAAACATTCAAAAATCACAGCGCTCTGGGGGACCATGGGGGGACATCAGAGCACTCACAATCTACACAAGTCTCTACTGAAGCACAGTCCTTGTGATGATACAAGTGCGGTTCAACGGGCATGCTGAATTTTGAATTAAAAAAAAATCAGTAATCTAGGGTCTGAGTCGCTGCAGGGCTGTATTTTACAAAGGAAGAGGGGGACTTGATGGAAGGCGCTGGGGACTGGTCGAGGCTGGGAAGGCAGAAGGGGACGGAGGGCTTTCCCAGAAGTTCCGGGTAGAAGGGCAGCTGCAGCCTTTGCCGCAGGGTAGCAGAGATGGGTGGACTAGCCCATGGCCCTTGCACAATGACCCGTGAGAGCTGAGCAATAGGCGTTGCTAAGACAGAGCCCATGGCCACGCTGAGCCGAGAGGAGAGCGGCACAGGTGGGCATCTGCTGCACCCAGCTGTGTCCAGGTGCTCTGCATCCAGCTGCCATCATGTGGAGCAAAACATGAATGGGCTGGGAACATTTCGCCCATGACCCACTGTGACCTCCAGATTTGACTGACGTCATCCCCCCATCTACCTTATGTGAGCTCATCTGCCTTAGGGAAGCCAAGGCAGTGGAAGGAACGATCTATCGTGTAATATGTGAGTAACTGATAAACCAGGCACCCCAGATGGCCAGTTTCCATGGAGAAAGGTAACCGTCACATCCCCTGTGTGGGCTGTGGACCATTTTCCTCTTGACCCATGAGTCTCTTCCATAAATGCATTCAGTGAGCAGAGAGCCTCATAAGCCTGTGACATCATTGCTGTCCCCACCAAGAGCAGCTGAACTATCAGAGGACCTCAACCCCAAGCTACCCCGAAGCTCTGTGACCTCGGGAAAATCACTTAACCTCTCCATGCCTCATTTTCCTCACCTGCAAAATAGCACTGGTGACACTCCCCAAGTTCTTTAAAAGAGCTATTAGCTAATGGATGAAAAGCTCTTTCTAAACTCTAAAGGGCTTTACAGAGTATTGGCCTCCCTGCACGTCAGTGCCTGGGATACTAAGGTTCGATGGTCCCCTGGGGACCTCTTCCGCTGAATGGATAGTTCTAAGTACAAGGGGCCAGAGAGCTGGCCCTGGAATCCGCATTAATCAACCACTGGGATTAATGTAGAAGCTTGAATTCTCCTGCAGGAAGGAAGCCCAGAACCTTTAATTGGAAAATTTTTGTGGGCCCTCACGAAAGTGGGGAGGAGAGGAATCAGCCCACTGTGTGCAATGCCTCCCTCCCTGAGCGCTCTCTGGGATACTGAGGACCCTCCTGTTGTGGAGCCTGAGGTCGTCTACCCACCCCTGGCCGACTGCCCTTCCCTCAGCCCTCCCACCAAACCCACCCCTTCGACGCCCTCATTCCGCACTCCTCCAAGATCACACCATGGCGTGGGAACACTGGCTTGCTTGGGAATTGCACAAACATGGGCTTGGATCAGCTCTGCCACTTACTGGCCGTAAGACCACGATAGCCACATCGTAGCTTCTTGAACCTGTTTCCCCTCACCTGGAGAATGGGCTATGCCTGCCTGCCTGCCTGCCTGCCTTCCGTGGTTAGGGATGAATATTACTATCCCTCCCAAGATTGCCAAGGAGAACTCTGCAGACCTTAGTGTGCCCAGGAATCACCCGAGAAGCTTGTGGCAGAGGCAGGTTCCGACTCTGTAGGGTTGGGTGGGGCCTGAGACACCGTTCTTCCAGCAAGCTCCCGGGCGAGCGTCCCTTAGAAGAACAGCAGAGCAGGTGAATACAGTGCCCGGTGCGTGGTTACACGACCACAGGACGTATTGTCGTGAAGATTCTCCTCCCCATCCCCCCACCGCCGGTCAATAGGTTCTTCCTTGCAAACAGGCATAGATGAGCAGAGAACCCTCTGCTCACCGCAGAATTCTTAGGGAAACAAGAAAAAACAGGTTTTGCTTGGGAGGCAGGCTGGGTGTGGGGAGCGAGGAGCACGGCCTCCACGCTCATCAGCACGCTGCCCCACGCGCACACGTGCGCTGCAGGTGGGCCTCTGCCGGCTGCAGAAACCTCTAGAGCTCAGGCCTCAACTTGCCATGCTGGGAACGCAGCCTCCGAGCCGGGCACACGCCTTATTCCTCCGGCTACAGCTCTCCTGAGGAATTTTCAAAGCACACACAGGGTTCGCTTGGCAGGAGTCTCCCAGGATATAAATACGCATTTGGGGCTTTTGTTTTAAGGACTGCAGTATCTTTTGGACTTGAGGCCTGCGCACCGGGCTTTTCCCCTCACCTTCATCAAAATGGAACCACACACGGCCAGCCGCTGCTAGGACAGACCCCAGAGACTCAAGGAGAGCCGGAGTGAGGTGCGGGAGACACTCCCCACCCCGCCCCATCTGATCGTGCTTTTGGTTTCCCTCTCCTGAAAGGCCTGCTTCTCAGCGAGTTGCTGACTCACCCAGGGTGAGGGTCTTTCCCCTCCCCCCACCCTTCTCAGCATCACCACAAAGCCCAGAGGTTTTGAGGTTGGTTTAATGAGCAGCTTCGTCCTTCCCGGTCCTTCCCATTTCCTTTCCTTTCCTCTCCTTTCCCGTCCGGGCTCTCTGTCCCAGTCTCCCGGGGCCTCAGGGCTGCCTGGAAAGACAGTTGGATACCCAGTGGCTCTGCCCTGCTTTTAATATTGAGTTTCTCTTCTTTGTAGGTCTTGACACACCGACTGCTCTTGGAGTCAACATGTACCGAGATTCCCAGGATGTAAGCAATCCGGGACTGGTGAGTCACCACGTGTTGGCCAGAGTCTGGGCCTCCGTTGGATTTCAAGAAGGGAAAGGGAATGAGGACGGGGTGTGGGGCAGCCAGACCTGGAGCCTGTCTGGGGTGGGGGCAGCTGGCTTTCACAGCTCAGACTCTTGCTTCCCTCTAGATGGACCTAGAAATGGCACAGTGCAGAGAACCCAGGTGTGAGTCCCTTGGAATTCACTGGGGCCCTGCCAGTCCCTCCCTAGAAGCAAACCGAGGCTGTAGGTGCCTGGGTTTCCGTTCTCTGCTCACATGACAGCAGCTCAGATGGGCCATCCAGAGGGCCCGGGCTTGGAACTGTGTCCAGGGAACCTCTAACCAGGGCTAGGGAGATAATCTTTGAACAGAGAGGGAATAATCTGATTCACAGGTTTGTCACCCCCGGCCCTGAGGCGACCTGATCAATGAGAGGTGAGAAAGCCACGCATTTGCAGGGCTGTCTCTAAACATTCGCCCAGCCTAAGGACGAATTCCTAACAAAAGAGGTACTCCGAGGTGAAATAGGCATCAGCTGGAAGTAGTGAGTTCCCTGTCACTGGGAGAATGCAAGTGTGGGTTGCAGAAGCATCGATGTTGAAGAAAGGAGCAGTCTGGACTGGGGCAGTGTCTTACAGACTCTGTTCCTGGGATGCCCTGGAACACCCAGGGGTAGTAGGGTGAGGGGTGGGGGGCTTGTGAGCGCACACTCCCTCAGCACTGCCTGTTTGGTGGGGTTCTGCTGTAAAACTGTTTGGAAGTTGCTGGATGAGATGACCGTCGTGTCTTCCTAAGACCTGTTGTCCGTTGGCCCCTGCTGTACCCGCGCTACCTTCAGACAGCCACACATATGACGGCGCCTCACGTGCATGATGGGATGAGCAACTCTCCAAGCATGGTGGCCATTTTGATTAGAGGCTCTGGGGAGCCCTGTCCCCTGCCAAGAAGACCACCAAAAGATTAACCAGCTAGTCCTCCCATCGAGAGCTTTGATCCAGGCCACACAGACCAGAAGAAAAAGCCATGGGGGCCGCTGTGGCAGGATTCCCCTAGTAGCCTAGGCTGCGGGAGGACAGTGAGGGTGGCTTCCTAAGGGCGCCGGGGCTCTTTGGCAAGACCGGTACCACAGACTTAAGCTAGCGTGAGAAGAATCCCTCCCCAGACCCAGGTGCGGAATTTGGGCTGGAGGGACACACACTGTGAACGGGATGGTCTGAGGAATGAGCCCCCAGGCTTTCTTTGTGCTTTGTGACTGGGTCTTCTTGCCCTGGGCCTGGGTCAGCAGCAGCTGTAAATTTTTATCAAGGACCCCTGAGGACAGGGTGCCGTGGGAGGCTGGAGACAGGTTTTCTTTAAGAAACTGACAACACGGATGAGAATTGAGTTTGACAGCTGAGTCCTGAGCGCTGTGAAGGGCTGGCGGGGAGTGGGTGGGAGACAATGGATGGGAGGGGAGGGCTGAACAACACATGTGAGCCATGCCTGGATGCTTTCTTGGCAAAGCTTTAAGCAGGAGTGGGGCTTTGAAGGCAGGGACTGTGTCTTTGATTCACAGCACTTGGCACATAGTAGGTGCTCAGTAAGTGATCGTCAAATGACCAGAAAGGAAAGTGATGGGGAGGCGCCATGGGAGGTGATGGCTAGTTAAGAGGAGCAGGACCCCTTTAGTCCATCACCCCAGGTTCAAATCCTGCCTCTTCCACTAGCTGCAGGGTCGGGGGCCATGATCTTATATACTTCAGTCTTCTCGGCTGATAGCAGGATTGTGATAACACCTACCACAGAGGGGGGCTGGGAGGAGTCCGTGAATCAACTCCTATCCAGCCGCTTGGCCCTGGGCCAGTACATAGTAAGTGCCCAATAAACAGGAGCCCTAGTCTTCTACATGAGGGACATGACCCTGGATGAAGGTTCAGTGTTGGGACAGCGTGAGGCAGAAGACAGAGCTCTGGGCTGGGAGTCAGGAGCTCGGGCTTAACTGGGGTTTGTGGGGACAGGGAAGCGATTGCACCCCTGAGCCCACTCTGTAAAATGGAGATGCTATGAGAAGACGGCTCTGTTTGTCCCGGCGCTCTCTCTGATGCGCCGTTGTAATCCCGGCACCCAGCGGAAGGCAAGGGCTGCTCAGCCATTTATTACTTGCTGGGGGCCCTCCTGGAAAGTGGTCTGACTTCCCAGGACCTCCCTGTCCCCCAGTGAACTGAAAACCAGGGCGAGCCTCCTCCTCTTGCAAATGATCTTAACAACTTGAAAAGCACCGTGCAGAAGAAAGATTCTGTTGATACAGATGGAAAATCATTTAAGAGCTGAGTTTGGGTGGCATGAACTTGAGCCTCACAGCCAGTGCCCCGTCCCCCATCCCCTCCTGAGTGAGGTCTGGCTGCCTCTTCAGCTGGGAGATGGATTCTCAGAACAATGCTTCAGTTTATAAAAGGCGCCACACACCACACTGGGACTCGTAGCAGGGTTCAGATAAAAATTGCACTTGCCTGAACTGGGTATAGCTAGCATCTGCGGAAGTCCAAGCCTCACACTCCACAAGTGCCCGTATTTGCCCTGCAGGCAGACCTAGAAGGATCTAGACGGCATTGCCGGGGGGGCCCCTGGAGGATGGTATGGGTACACACCACTAAGAGACACCTGCGCAGCTTGGACTGCTGGAAAAGCGGGAGATAACACTAGGCAGGCAGGCTAAATGGGGGCATACTGCCGGCCCATTCAAGTGGCCACCTCTGAAACCCTATCTGGGCTCGGGGGCCAGGGTACCGTCTCCCAGGGTGCGCTCCAGGCTGTTCGGGTGTGGGCCAAGTGCCAACAAGCCGAGCGAGGCCCGCGTCTCCAACATGGGTCAAGGAGTGCCCGCTGCACAGGTGTGCGTCCCGCAGGTGTGGGGAGCCCAGGACCCAAAGGAAAGAAGTGTGTGGAGAGGCAGGGTGATGGTGTTACAGGTGGGGTAGCATAGGGATCAGGGAATAGGAATTAAAGCAGGATGGCAGGCAGTAAGCAACAGAGAAGCGGCAATCAGGGACCTAACAAGAATAAAAACGCCAGGCACCTTTTATGGAGACCCAAGCATGTGCGTGTCTTAGTGACCGAGGATGACCCCTCCACCAGGGGCGCTAGAGAGCACAAAGCGCAGGAGCTGCTAGGACGCATGCGTCAAGTCACCTAAAGTAAGTGTGGGCAAGGTTCCCCAGAGCTCCACACTCCGGAGGGAACCCCCCATCCCTCCCGTGAAAGTTCAGCCCCTCGCTTTAACCTCACTATAAGTAGGTGAGACCCAAGCCTACTTGGGTCTTGAGAGGGGCGGCTCCCTCTCAGAGCCCGCTCGCACTCACTTCTTGAGTATGTACCTTCCCTTTCAGTAAACTCTTTGCTGTTTCTTTTTCTTAAAAAAAAAAAATAAATAAATAAATTGCATTTTCCTGAGACATTTATCAGGCATTAGCAGTAGAGCTGGACTATAGAATGAGCTCATCCATGGGCCTGCCTTTTGTCCCTGCCCATTATGCTGTGACCCTAGCTGGATTGTAGGACTGTAGAGTGAGCCAAAGCCATCTAGGGCCCAGGCACTGCCCCCAGTGCCTGCGGGCTCTTAAAAAATGTCTGACATTTTGGCAAGTGACCCCCACTTCACTGGTACCTTTAGTGGGAAGGGACCAGGGATGAAGGACCTTCCCGAGCAGCTTCAAAGGGGAAGCATTCAGGGGAAAGAAGCCCCAGTCCCTGGCTCTGTCATGTCTGCAGCTTCTCTCAGCTTCTGTGCCGCCTCTGTTTAGATGAGATACTGGGCTAGGGCAGGGATGGTAAATAGATTTCATCTTTTGGACTCTGATCAATTGCTCATGTCTGCAGGGGCAGGGTGTTGTGAAGGAGTCTGGGGAATATCCAGGAAATGGTGTGCCACAATGGATTAGTGATGTCTGCTGAGGCAGCCGTGATGGGAGAGAGGACTTGTGGCGTCCGGGCCAGTTCTTGGCATTCCGGCATAAAGCAATTTCTAAAACCAGTCACTCACTACCCCTATACTTTGGACTTTCCAGTCAGCAGCCTTGTTTTACATCAGAGAGGCGAAGCCTAGGCACAGCTTCGTTAACCTGGACCACGTTAGAGCCAACCCAAGTAAGTGAGAAGTCTTCATCGTCGGGCGGCTCCTGGATACAGGGGCACTGTTCCCTTTCAGTGAATGGAATCAAATGAGCTAGCAACTAGGTAACTGGCCCCAGTGCAGGGGACCACAGTGATCCATGCTTAGCAAGTCTGACCACACGACTGAGCGTGCCTGACCCATTCTAGGATGCGTACTCTGGGCGCTGACGATGGGTACGACCGAAACGCTAATGAAAGCGGGATGTTTTTGAGGTAGAAAATCATTCAATGGGCAGCTTGGCTTCTATTTCAAATTGCCAGAGAATTTGAATTAGACTTGGCTGCACTCGCTGGGAATAAGCTGTTTTTGCAGAATTATATGCACAAGATGAGACAAAACAGTCCAGAACTAGATTTTCCCTGAGTTTCCTGATCTGTAAAATGGGGAAATAATACACCCCACAGGACCATCCGGGAGAGTAAGTGAGATAAAAGGCGGAAGAGACCTCGCAGGCGATCTCGCTCCCAAAAAGATGGTCAAAACACTGCTATTCCTTCTCCCCCGTACCACCTCCTATCTATAGTCCCCCTGAAAGCATAGCTCTCTTCTTACAATATGTTCGAGAAAATGCTGTTACAGATAGATTTTTTTAAAATAGCACCATACTTTTCGAATGACTCCTGTTAGCTTTTCTCAGAGGCTCTTCCTTCTTATTCTCAATGATTTTTCAATGGGAAAGGTCCCCTTAAACCTTAAACTTGAGTTACCTTTGGTCCTCTGGGTGGAGTAGTAGATGTTCCCGGGGTCCTGACGGGCACAGGTGTGAAGGCTTTCGTTGCACGTCTGTCCGGAGGATGCTGAGCCACACAGTGAGCAGACCATGTCCACAACTTCCCTTAGACTCAGCAAGTGTCAAAATCCAAACGCCACACCCAGTATAGGGAGAGTCGGGACAGCGAAGGTGGCCAAATGTCGGGTAGGTACGAAGTGATTGGAGTGTAGGCATACCAAAGGAGGGCATCTATTGTTAAAAACGGGTAAGAAATTTGAAATGGAACTCCCGTTTCAGCCTTAGCCCCTGACAATCTTCAGGAGAAAGATGAAGTTCTCACTCAAGAAAAATCAAGACCAATTAAATCTCTGAGGCAGGGAGAGGAACCCACATGGCTGGAGGAACAAGACCCCTGGTCACAGAAGCCAGCGGCGGGGGCGGTGGGGGTGGGGCAGGCCTGGGAAGCCCGGGAGAGTTTGTAGGACTCCTGGCTTGTTGGCTGAGAGGAGAGGTTCTAAGGGGGCAACAGAGCAGTGCACACACACCCTTCCTCCTGGCTTCCTGGAGCGTCTGCCCCATCCTCTCTGGCCTTGGCCTGGACAACCTCATGCTTCTCTGTTGTCCTCTTTCCTGAGGCCTGGAGCAGAATGGTTCTGCAGCCCATGCCATGCTTCCCTGCCCGAGGAGCCTCCTTTGCCCCACCCCAGGAGAAGGCCTGGCCAGCGAAAGATGAGTGGGTCCCTCACTCTCCCTCTCCTTCTTCCTCCTGAGCCTCCACTCCCTGTGTCATAACACTGCCAGGGTTCCCACGGCAGTTGAGATGGGCTGGGTCTGATGAGTCAAAGCCCGGAGATCTCAGACACCATGCTCAGGACTGGACTGCCTGTAAGAAGCAGCAAGCAGCTTTCAGAAGTTTGAAACCAGGCAGGTGATGTGATGCGGTCTCCGGTTTAGAAACATGATGTGGTCATAGCGCAGAGGGTGGGCTGAGGTAGAACAGAGCAAAGGCAGGGTGGACACACAGACAGACAGACGCGGTCAGAAGGCAGCAGCGGAGAGCTGGCCCTGGAGAGAAGGCGTGGCCCTGAGTGGGGGACGGGCAGTCACAGCAGGGGTAGAGCGATGGGACTTGCTCCCAGGGTACCCATTCAGAGAAAGCATTGACTGGCCTGGAACACAGAAAGTGAGGACAGGGGAGTCAAGAGGGAGCCCTCAGCGCCTGGCTTAGAAACCTGGGAGTGATCCTGCTGAGCTGGGGAGCGAACAGAGGGAGAACGTGCCAGGTGGTACACAAGTATTTGACGCACTTGTGGGATGCGCAGAGACTGGGAGGCAGTGGAGAGCGATGGTGAAGTGGCTGGTCTCAGGGAGTCCCAACGGTAGGAATCCAAATCCTGACTCGGCCACTTACTAGTGGTGTGACCCTGGAGGGGTCATTTCCTTGTCCAGAGCCTCAGTGTCTTCATCTGTGTAATGGGGATTACGCAGTTCTTAGCTGCCTGAGAGGCTGTACAGGTCAGTGCAGGAGTATCAGGAGCTATGGCTGGCACAGAGCGAGTGCTCAATAAGAGGATGCTTGCGTCCCATTAGCAGCGGTCTTGCTGTTAGTTTCGGTGTCAGCATTTGTGTCACCATCCTGCTGGAAATGTCCAACACGGGCAATAGGCCATTTCAGGACAGGATGGACTAATTCAGGAGTCATCCATATCTAGGTCTGTGGTTGTCACCCTGATGGGGGTAGTCCTGGGGGAGGAAGAGAGAACCATCATCTGGGTTCTTCTCAAACTGTGTCACCCTCCCCAATGGTGGCACACCCCCCCACCCCGCCCTCGCTGTCCCGTGAAAAATCAGCATGGGCAACTGTCACCATCACCAAAGGGCATGTGCCATATCCCTCCAGCCGACTGGGGAGGCGCGAAGATGGACAGACAGCTGACAGAGGGGCAAGGCAAGGCCACGGGGTGATTGCATTCTCTCTCGGGGATGGCTCAGAGCAGAAAACAGAACCTGGGGATGCTATCGGCATTTAAGAGGCAAGACCAGAAAAAAAAAAAAAAAAAGTACTCATTTGGGAAACCAAGCTACCACTATCCCAGGTGCCACCGATCTGAAATGTGCTCGGCCCTGCTGGACTAGACGTGAAGACCCCATCGGGGGGGTGTGCTTCTCCACAGGTCCGGGTATGAGTTCACATTCGGGAGTGTGTGAGGGGCTTTTTGCTCCTTCCTCCAGCTCCTCTTGCTCCTGCTCCAGGAGAGATGGCGTCCCGCTTTCCCCTGTGTCTGTCTGACACCCCACCCTACAGCCCTGCCCTCAACCCGGTTCTGTGGTCTTTCAGAGCCCAGACATCACTGGCCAAGGAAATGATAACAGTTGAAACTAGTAGGTAACAGTACTTAAGTGGGTATTTGATGATATTAGTCAGACTTTTAGTTACAAGCTGGAGATCCAATTCAAGCTGACCGAAGTCCAAAACAAAAAAGCAGTTCATGTCATTGGAAAGTCTGAGCTGGCCTGGCTTTGAGCCCAACAGGACCTAAACCATGTCAGCAGGCTTCGCTTCTCCCCATCCCGAGACTCCGATGTCTTCTGTGCGGGTTTTGCTCAGCCAAGTTTCCCCCCAAAGATCCAGCAGCTTCTCTCGCCAACCCCCATGGGAAGAGGGCTTGGCTTTGACGGCCATCCCAGCAAGTGTCCTGGAATGGAGAGGTTCGGGTCACGTGTCCCACCAAGCGGAAGCCCAGGGTGGCTGGTTGAGCAGCGCTGGTGAGCACACACAGGAAGCTTCTCCTTTCTGTCACAAATGGTGTGTCAGTTCCCTCTTTCCCTTTGCTGTGATAACAAATACTTTGTGCCTGAAACCACACAAGCTTACAGTCCTGGAGGTCAGAAGTCTGAAAGAGGTCTCACTGAGCTAAAATCAGGGTGTCAGCAAGATGCATGCCTTTCCGGAGGCTCTAGGGGTGAATTCCACGGCTTGCCTTTTCCAGCTTCTCAAAGCTTCCCTAATTCCTTAGTTCATGGCCTCTTCCATCTTCAAAGCCAGCGATGGCCAGTCGAGTTTCCCTCCTACTGCATCACTCTGAAACTGATTCTTCTGCCCATCTTTTCAGCCTCTAACATCTCTTGCGATGCATTGTGCCTACCCAGATAATCCATGTACTCTCTTTATTTTAAAGTCAGCTGATTGGCAACCTTAAGTCCTCTTTGCCATTTAAAGTAACATATTCACAGATTCTGAGGATTAGGGCTTGAGCCTCTCTGGGGGCTGTTTTTCTCTCCTGCCACCATCATTGTCACAACTGTTGTGACATCTGCCCAGCACTGGGCATGTCCGAGGCCATTTGCTAACCCCGTAACCACCCAGAGGGAGGGTACAGCAAATATCCCCCACTTTACCATAAGGACACTGAAGACCAAAAGGTTCATCATTTCCAAGGTCACAGACTCAGTAACAGTAGAGCCGGGACAGGATCACAGACCGACCAGACCCCAGAGTCTGGCTCCTTCCTGGGTCAGCTGGTGGAGGAGGTCTGGAGTCGCAAAATGATAGAGCACAGAGATTGTTTTCAACGTAGTGGAGGTGGATGGCTGGGGTGGTGGGAAGATGGTCTGGCGCCAGACCTCTGGGTTTATGTGCCAGCTCTGTCCTTTACTAGCAGCGTGACCTTGGCCGAGTCACCCTACTTTTCTGTGCCTCCCTTCGTAAACTCTAGAATGAGCAGTGCAGGACTGCAAGGAATCACCGGGGCTGGTTTTATTTTGTTTTTTAAAGTCAAACAAATTCCTAGGCCCAAGTTTTTCTTTTTTATGTGTAGCTTCAACCCGCTGTTAGTGGGAGAAGAAGCCATGTATGCGTCGCCTTTCACTTTGCTTTCCTCTGTTTCCTGTTTCCTCCTAAGACAGCATGGCAAGGATCAGCCAACTATGCCTATCTCTGAGCAGCCTGTGTGCTAAGAATGGTTTTATATTTTTAAAGGATATATATATATATGCAACAGAGACTGCATGTGACCCACCAAGCCTAAAATATTGACTATCTGGCCCTTTCCAGAAAATGTTTGCCGACCTCGGAAAGAACTTGGCGTGGCAGCAGAGTTGACCAGACCTGGGTTTGGATCCTGCCCTGGATGGTCAGGGCCCAGTTAGACCTTTAGACCATGAAAGCACCATGGGGCCTCTCTTGGGGCTTTTCCTTCTGGTAGTGGCAGGGCAGGGGTGACGGTCAGTGTATGATCGAGCACATACTCTGGCCAAGCGCCGTGGAATCTGGACTATAATCCCCGTCACTGGCCCTCTGAGCACGCATGGTCATGACCCCTCTGACACGTGGGGAAACAAGCAGCTTGGGAGAGCGGCCACTCCCTCAGGAGCGGCACAGGGGGAGGAGATGGAGCCGGGATTTGAACCCAGGTGGTCTGAGCCTGTGCGCTGCCTCTTTGTTGTTGCCATCGGTCCTCCTTTCAGGCAAGGAAACTGTTGACCGTGCCTGCCCCCGTTTACTTTCCTGACCTCTCTGACTTTCCCTAACTCTCTCTGGCAAAAGTCCTTCTCACTGTAAAATGGGAGAGTGGGCAGAAACAGCTCTAATGAGTTTGTGGAAGATTTTGGTTCCAGCTTTCATCCATCCATCCATCCTTCTGTATATCCATCCATCCTTCTGTCCATCCATCTGTCCATCCATCCATGCAGCAAACAGTACAGCACCAGGGACTGGTGAGGGAACATGTCTTTAACGGTGACAACGGGGGCAAACCCCAAGTCCCTGGGTCCTCTACGTTCATCGTGATGGGGAGGCACACAGGGAAACTCATGAAATCTCATCACACACTTGATTAATATGCTATAATTTGGGCAGCACCAGCCTATGACAGTACCCCTCCCCCACCCAGTTGCCATGGCGACATTAGTTCAACAAACAGCTCCTTGATAGTTAACAAAAATGATGCTCCCGACAGGCAAGCAGAAGAGCAACCGCATTACAAAGGGGTTCAAGGGGTCTACGAGAACATTTCCGTCTGAGGCCGTCACTTTCCCCTGATCCCTCTATGCGCGCCGTCCGTCGCCAGAAAATACAAGTGTTCTGGGGGCTGGAAGCCCGCGTGATGCCAGCTCTGTTCGGTGCAGCAACCAAGAGTCGTCCCTTCTTTAATGCAGAATGTCACAACGGCTCCGTGAGGACGGGTAGCGTGATAGCATTATTAAACGCTTCTTTATACACCAATCTACTAATTTCACCCCTGCTCGCCTGAGGCTGCTGAAAGCCTTGTTTGCTTCCTGTGTCTTGAATCCAGCTGGATTGTGAGACGGCGTGTGGAGAGCCCGGAGCATGTGTGTGCCACTGTGAGAAGGAGCTCGTTTCCTCTCCAAGGCACCATCTGGTCCCACCCGGCCGATTCAGGAAGGAGCAGGTGCAGGGATCAGGAGACCCAGTCCTCTGCCCTCAAGGGGACCGATGCCGAAAGAGAAAAGACTGGGGGGACACAGAACGTTCTGTGGCAGCCTCCCCTAATACGGTGGTCTGACATGTGCTAAGCACTGAGAAGGCACAAATTAATTACACATCCCGGACCCCCAGTGGGAAGGATGGGTGAAGAACTATAATAAAGTGGGGAGAATGGAGAGGGCTGTCAGGGTGATCTGTTGGCTGTGTGCTCTTAGGGAGGTTACTTAACTTCTCAGTGCCTCTGTTTTTGTTATTTTTTTTTTCATCCAGAAACTGGAGATAACACTACCTATACGACAAACTGTTGTCATGAGGTTTAAAAAATGAAATAAACGTATAAAAAGCACGAAAACAGTTCTTAAAATACTAAAAACAGTAGGCACATGGTAAGTATTAAGTAACTGCTCGCCAGGATTTCAGGTTCCCATGGCACCATGCATACAATTATAATAATAGCTCACATCTATCAAGGGCTTACCGTGCCTCTCACAATGCCGTGTGTGCTGGCACCGTACTATCTCATTTAATCTGCATGGCAGTCCTGTGAGCTAGGGCCTCTCCTTACCTTTGCCGCCGTGCAGACGGGGAGGCTGGGGCTCACAGGGGTTGGGGAGCTTGCTCGAAGTTGTGAGACTGCTAGGGGGAGGGGAGGGGGTGTAGTTGGTCTGTGATTGTCACCTGGCAAAAGGTGGGAGTGGCACTGGGGGCGGGGGCACAGGCATCCCGCTGGCAGCCCCTGGGAGGGCCCTCTGGGGATGGCAGCAGGAGGTGCCTTGAAGGCTCCTGCCTCTTCACAGTTAAAGGACAGATTGTGAAGGCAGAGGAACAATTCTAAGGAGGAGGACTCTGGGGGGCTTAGAGCAGCTGCATTTGGAGGAAAACCACAGTCTGGGGGATTCGCCAAAAGGCAGATTCTTGACCTGGAATGGGTGCTTCTCATAAGTAGGACCTATCTATTTAAAATGTACTTTAGAATTTTATTTTAAAGAAGTGGATTGGAAGAGGAAGGGTGAGACATAAGGGGGAGAGAAAAGCCTTTCGAATTTTCCATGTTCTGGTATCGGGATTTCGTTGGCATGATGCTACAGTGTCTACATTAAGCCGGCGTGTGTATGGAAAATGGACACATTTTGCGCCAGTATCTCCAACAACAGAGAAAGGATAGTTTAGATTGTGTAGCAAATTCTAACGAAACCCAGAGCATACTGTACTTTTTAATATGCACATATGGGTGTGTGTGTATCCATTACTTATCGCCATGAGAGCCCTTCATAACAGCCAGCCACCAGCCTCACTAGTGAATGACAAGAAGCGTTTAGTTAGCTTGTAATCTACAGGTGTTAGCCTTTGTGGGTTGGGCTCACTCATGAACCCAGCAGTCGGATACCTTAGCTAAAGGTTAAGTGGCTCTGCTGATCGTGGCTGGGTTTACCCAGATCTTTGGGATTGGCTGATCTAAGATGATCTCAGCTGGGGCGACAGGGGTGAGTCGAGCAAGTGCCACACGTGGTTAGCCCTGCCTCTTGCTCAGGCATGTTCTCATGGTGGTGGCCGAGGAGCAAGGGCGTAAGCTGGAAGGGGCCAGCGCTTCTGCAAGCCTTGTCTTGCATCTTGTCTGCTAGCAGACATCCGGTAGGCCAACGCAAGTCACATGGCCAGTGTCACAGTGGGAGGCCTTAGCAAGGTTACGGGTCCAAGTGTACAGGTGGACACAGGGAGGGGATCCAGAATCAGGAATGTTATTGCAACCAATAACATATTTCCCAAAATCCACCAGATGAAAGTATCAAGCCATCTGGGAGGGGGAATCCTCAAAGACAAACTTGGAATAGTCATATCATTTCTTCTGGTCTAGGAGCTACAAGGTCACCTTGACCGCAAAGGGAGTCCTCGATGCATGGCATTTAAGTCAGCATCTTTGTCTTCAACATGACACCTGATCCCTGACCCATGGTGCATGCAGTGACCAGTAGGACCCATCACTAGAGAGGAAAGGGGGACCTGGCATACTCCCAGCAGCACTTGGTTCGGATACACGGCTTGTCCTAAGCTGCTTCTCCACGGAGCAGGGACAGTACGCCTCTGGGAGCTCAAGGTTAGCCGTGTGCCTCCTGGCAGAACTTGGTACCCAAGGTTTGCCCTAAAGGCAGTTTGTCTAGAAATACAGGTCAAATGAAACGAAGATCTATCTAAGGACTTCTTTTTTATTCCACATCTTTTTTTTAAATAGTAGCCCAATACCTTGAGTTTATGTCATACTTGATACTTCTCATAACAGTAAGGACGAGCATTATTCCCACTTCCCAGATGAGGAAACTGAGGCCCAGGGAGATGAAGTGATTTTCTCCAAGTGGCAAAGCCAGGTGTGGAATGCAGCTCTCTCCCTCTCTCCCTCTCTCTCTCCCACCACTGATCTCCAACTCAGCCATAGGGATGGCGTTCAGATCCTGGCTCTGCCTCTTGTAGACATGTGGCCTTGGATATGTCACTTCCCTGACTCCCCGGGCCCCTGGGGAGAATCTTACCTCCCTGATTGGGCTGTCATGAGACGGAAATGAGTTTACGATGAATGACTAAGATTCTTGAGTTGGAAGTGCTCCTAGCGCTCTCCCTTAATCCTCAAAACCACTATGAGAGAAGTACCATTCTTACCCCATTTTTATCACTGGGAAGCTAAGGTTCAGTGACAGAGTGCCCTGCCAGAAGTCTCCCCACGGCAGAGCTGGGGCTTGGACACAGGCTGCCCACCCCCAGAGCCCGGGAGTTTCTGCTTCCCACATGAAGATTCAGCAAGGACACTGATAATACAAGCCACCATTGTCCCTCTGGAAGCTTGAGATGGAGAAGCACAGTGGAGAGAATGTGCCCCAGAGAAGCAAAGGTAAAACCCTGCCCCCACTCTAACGAGCAAGGAAAACAGACACTGGCCAGGCATCGCGTCCCTTCGGACAACGGGAGCTCCATGTTCGAGAGCCCCTGGGTTCACACCCCCGAAAACAACAGGGAGAAAAATCCTACGAAAGCTGAGTCCCCTGAGCCCGATGACTCGGAAGGCAGTGATGTCATCTCTGTAAGTCCTCCCACCTGACGAGCCCTGAACGACCTAGATGACCAGATTCCTCTGGTTCGGATGCATTCTCGCCACCAGTTAGCGTTGTTGCTCACGGGAGCTCCTCCATCCTCCTCCTCACACACCAGGTCTCAGTAAAGCTTTCTAAGCATCTTGACATCAGCGCCTTTTAACTCCTGGAGGGAGGTTGGAGCAGGGATGAGTATCTGCTTTACAGTTAAAAAAACAAGAAAACAAAGGCTGGAGCAGTGCCAGCCTTTAGGGGAGGCAAGAGAGGTCAAGGCCAACACAAACTAAAACCATTCCTCTGTGTTCAGTCAGAATCTTGGGTCCAGATTTCTGTTTTATCATTTACTATCTGTGTGATCTTGGGGAGGTTACTTGATTTCTCTGTGCCTCTGTTTGCCCCTCCGGCAAGTGGGGTGAATAGTGTTTACCTCTTAGAAATGGTAAGAGAGGGGCACCTGGGTGGCTCAGTGGGTTAAAGCCTCTGCCTTCAGCTCAGGTCATGACTCTAGGGTCCTGGGATGGAGCCCCGCATCGGGCTCCCTGCCCGGCGGGGAGCCTGCTTCTCTTCCTCTCTCTCTGCCTGCCTCTCTGCCTACTTGTGATCTCTGTCTGTCAAATAAATAAAATAAAATCTTTTAAAAATAAATAAATAAATTATAAATAAATAAAAGGAAAAAGAAATGGTAAGAGAATCGAGCAGTTTGTCCCTGTCACGGGTTTCCAGCGGTCTCTAGAAGGAACAGACGAAGCATGGGCTAGATGCTACCTGTTGCCATTACTCCGAGCCCTTTTGATGAATCGCAAATGGAAACAAAGTAGGGCTTGACAAGTGTAATTTGTGGACAGAATCCTTATTGGGGATGAGAATGGAATCGCGAAGATATCTCGGGGGATGAAGATACCAAGGAGTCCATGAGGACAGGTGATGTGCCAAGGTCTCCCTGCTGATGAGAGGCCCCACGGAGAGGAGAGCCCACCTTCTCTGACCCCCAGATCTAGACCCGCACCCGTGTCACTAATGGAAACTCCCTGTCGCCGGCAAATTTCATGGAGCTGTGAACCCAGGTTTGCATTAGCCGTGCAAAAAGGATTCAGTGTGTATCTGAGCACACTTAATTAAGCACTAGGTTTAATTAACTTAAATCAATCTCCCTCCCTACTCCCGTGCCCCCCTGAAAAGTATAGTCCTTAACTGGAAGTTCTGATTTTAGCTGTTTCTAATCAGACTCAAAATTGCTAGCTTGTTGTCTTAATCTGCCCCTGAGATATCAGCCTTCCCTGTGTGATTAATCTTTCCTTTCTTTGGCCATGTTTCAGACAGAGACGAGCTTTGCTCCGCAGCTTATCATGTTGTGGTTATTGTTCCCTGAAAGGGATGAATGGGAGCCACCGCCTTTCCTTGCATCATATGTCAAACACCTGCACCCACACACCCCTCGTTTTATTTTTCATTCCAAAGCCAGCAGATGAGCTTTGCACTTTTGCAACTTGGCTCCACCCTCAAGAACCTTCATTAATTAAAAAAAAATTTTTTTTCTTCCTTTCGATAAAGAATAGTGACCTGCCCCAAATTGCAATATAATGAAATGCACAAAACCGGACCTTGGGTCCCCTGGAATTTCTCCTTTTCCTCCCAAGCCCACCAGGGGCAACTGTGATGCCTGCCACCTCCGAGGCCTCCTTCAGCCTTCCCGGTCCAGACCCCATGTCTCACCTGGACCTGAGGGGTTCCCCGCTCAGGTCTGGCTAGCCCTGCTGCTTACAATCCATCCTTCATACCTCAGCTAGAATTACCTTTTTAATATACAAACCAAATCACGCCACTCCCAAGGATTGTAACCAGTGAATAGCTTCTCACTGCAATTCAGCAGATGTCCAGACTCCGTCCCCTGACTGCCCGAACCCTAAATAAAAGATCCTGCCTTCTCCGCCCATCCAGCCTATACCCTCTCCTCCACTGAGCATCAGTCATGCGGGCTTTCTTCCTGTCCTCGGGGACACCAAGCCTCTTTCTACCTTTTGTACTTGCCGCTCCCTCCATGTGCAATGTTGTATCCTAACCCGGGTTCCCGAGAGAACACAGGCTGTGACAAGGCTGCTAATGCTTGATGAGGGGACCGGGACAGATGTGCAGTCCCAGGCAGCAGTGAAAACAAGGGGAAAGGGAAGTAAGAAAGAGAAGACAATGCTGGATCACTGGGCAGGTTAAGCGCTTAAGTCCGACTCTTGATTTTGGCTCAGGTCATGAACTCAGGATCGTGAGATCAAGCCCCACATCAGGTTCTGTGCTGGGCCTGGAGCCTGCTTAAGATTCTCTCTCTGCTTCTCCCTATCTCCTCCCCTCTCCCCCCGACTCCCCTGTATGGGCTCACTTTCTCTCTGAAAAAAAAAAAAAAAAAAAAAAAAAAGCAGTTAGCACAGTTTTACACATTACATGTGGTTTAGGCGTTTTCCTTTGCGACAAGACCTGTGTGTTTAAGGAGCCAGGTAGCAGAAGGTGGCAGCTTGTGGGTTAGTGTGAGGTGGTAGAGGGAAGGTGGAACCTGAAGAAAGCTAGAACACCAGCTGTGGCTCATAACACACAAGGTGAACTGAGGTAGCCGGTGCACACTGAAGGTGTGTGCATCCGTGCGGTGTGTGTATTTCGGTGTGGTCCAGTCCAGTTGGATAGAGTCTGTCCACCTTCCGTTTCTGGTGGATGAACTTGGCCATGAGCACATGAGAAACCCATGCCATATTCCACTCTTAACACAGTAGTCCTGTTGGAACAGACTTGATTTTCAAGACAGGCATTAGGGCAGACCCGACAGGGTTGTGTCTCAGAAAAGCCCATTGGGGTGAGAGCTCCTCCTCACCTCCTGTCTCACTCATCCCAGCTCCCTGTCAGTTCTGACTCTCCTTCTTGCTCAGGGGGCCGAGCTGACCCCTGGGACAGCCACCAGAGAAGCCAGAGCCCTTAGAAGGGCTGATCTGATGGGACCAAGGCCGGGAAGCCACTGCAGCCCCCACGTGGAGGGTATGACGTTGGCCACGCTGCAGCCAGCCCTCCCATGAGAAGAGAGGTGGCATCAGGAGCGAGCTGCGGGCACCCAGGGCCTGGGGGCCAAGCCGATTCAGCACGTGTAGGGAGATACCTCCGCGGGGCCCAGTACCCTCTCTTGCCTGATCCTGGTTTTTCAGATTTCCACTTAAAGACACTCTTTTGGGTGGAGTCAGGGACCGTAGACAGAGGGGCAGAACCCCAAACCAAAACAGGAAGCCCCTGGAGCCGGAGAGGGCGGGTGGGAGTTACAGTCGGTTCATGATTGCCCTGAAGCCATCCAGAAAATGGATCATCAGAGCAGAAGCGTGAGGACAGCCGCGACCAGGGATGGACAAGAGAAGCCGCGGGGAGCCGGCGGTTTCGGGCAGTATTCTGGAGGGCGAGCCGCTAGACTCGCTGATGGAGAAACGGGGCAGCAGAGGAGCAGGCCGTTGCCCGTCATGACTCCTCTAGGGAAATCCTTCCTGCCTCGTGAGAAAGTCACTGGACCGTAGTTCGGAGACAGGCCCGAGGCCCGTTCAGTGTGGTATTTGGCAAGTTGGTGACAGCTTAAATCATCAAGATGTTGAATTTGTTGTCTCTGGAGGGAAACATCCAGAAGCCAGTGGGCATAGTGGCAGCGCTTGGCTGAGATCAAAGCAAACACACCCAAGACGCCTGAAATGCAAGGAGGCCTCGGGAGGCCAGGGCACCGCCTGCTGCCCAGTAAAGGACCGGCCCCGCCCCTGGGGGGCTTCATGCGGGAGGTTTGGGTGGTTTAGAAGTTCTCCTATACTGAACGGTGGTTGTCAGCAGTGGGAGGAGCCAGCGCGCGTGTTGTCCCCCGGGCGGACGTTTGGCAAGGTCTGGGGACATTTTTGGTTCATCACAGTTGGAGGCAGAATCGCTGCTGCCCTCCAGCAGTCGAGGATTTTAGCGCGCTGCTCCGTGTCCTACAATGCCCACGACAGTCCCCCTCAACAAAGTTAGCCGGCCCCAAATGTCATGTGTGCAAAGGCTGAGAAACCCTGATTATATCCTGAACACCCAGCAGTTGTAGAGAAAGGCCTTTTCGGGCCTATTGCAAAATACCATAGTCTGGAACATTTGACCGTGTGGCCTGGTGGGCTCTGCTGGTAACCACACCAGATCTAGGAGTTTCTTGCTCTGTGTATTTAAGACACATTAATGGAGAGTTGAGTACACATATATTTAGCTCAGCATTTCCGAAAGGTTGCTGATTCAAGAAAAATTCAATTATAGTGCACAAACCTGCTGTTAGAAGTTAAATAGTACACCCCCAAAATTGGAAACAACTGAAGTGAATGGTGAAAGGTGAATGGGTAGGTGAAAGGTGAATGGGTAGGCAAACTACGGTGTATCCACGCAAAGGCGTGTTATTCAGTCATAAGAAGAAATGAGCTGGGGCGCTCAGTCACTTGGGCCGCTGGCTCTTGGTTTCAGCTCAGGTCATGATCTCCAGGTCCTGGGATGGAGCCCCACATGGGTCCCCTGCTCAGCCGACAGTCTGCTTGTGTATTCTCTCTCTCTCTCTCTGCCCCTCGTCCCGTACATGCATGCTCTCTCTCTCTCTCTCCAATCAATTAATAATTTTTTTTTAAAAAGAAAAAGAAATGAGCCAATAGGCCAAGAAAAGATTTTCAGGAGGCTTAAATGCAAATTGGTAAGTGAAAGACGCCAATTGAAATGGCTGCATACTGTGTGATTCCAGCTCGATCACATTCTAGCAAAGGCGAAATGAGAGAGACGGTAAAAAGATGAGTGGTTTCCAGAGATGAGCAGAGAGGGAGAGAGGGATGTCCGGGGCAGCGGGGGGGGGCCACAGGAAATTTTATGGCAGGGAAAATCTTCTGTGGGATACTGGAGTGGGAGGGCACATGTCACACATTTGTCAAAACCCATTAAATGTACAACACGACAGAGCGAACCCTTAGGTAAACTACAAACTTTGGTTAATCATCAGTTTGGTTGTTCCAGTGTAGCTTCATCAGTGGTAACAAATGTCCCTCACTGGTGCAAGACAGTGATAAGAGGAGAAATGGAAGTGGGGAGAGGAATGCTATGAGAACTCTGGAGTTTCTGCACATTTTTTCCATGAACCTCAAACTGCTCCAGAAATCAGTCTATTAATTTTTAGAATGTTAAGCAATATAACAGAATTAACAAAATTATTGTAATTATCATAATAGCTAATACTGAGTGCTTCCAAAGAGACAAACACATAATAAAAAGTCGTCCCTGTCATCACTATTGGTGAGGACATAATGGAAGAACAGAGTAGAAAGACTGGCTCCCATTTAGAGAATATTACTTAGGTCCAAGCAGATAAGATGATGAGCCTTATACATTTAGTCCCCATCATTGACCTGGAAGGAATGTCCCGTTATCATCATCTTCATTGTATAGATAGGGAAATGGAGACTCAGAGAGGTTAAGTCACGGGCGCGGGGTCACAGAGCGTCAAAGGCAGGATTTGAAGCAGATCTCATTAATAGGCTCATGTGCACACACATGGGAGTGTGTGTGTGTGTGTGTGTGTGTGTGTGCTCATGCACATACAACAGAGAAGGGAGAGGGAAGGGGTAATTGGTGAGTGTGAATGGATAAAAGGAAAGGAGAAGGGAACACATCAAGAAGTGGGAATACACATACACACAATGAAGTTTCTCCCCTTCCCCTGCCTTGTGTCTGGGTCTCTTCCTGTGGGTGTTACCACCCTCTACCCCGCCTGACCACCAGGGCTCATCATGGGAGGGGGCGTGGCAGTGACCCAGGCTCACCAGTGTTTCCCTTGGGCCCCTGCCAGCCTGAGAGCTGCTTCCGAAGCCAGCCTCCTGTCCTGGGTGGTCCTGGAGAGCTTCTCTTGCCCGAGGTTGTACAAAAAGCTCCATCCAGCCCAGGAGCCCCGCCCCCTTCTCCAGGGGTGTTCTCTTCTCAAAAGGGAATGTGAGGACCAGGCAGCAGCCATCCCATCCTGAAATGGGGACAAGCAACTCAGAATCCCAAAGAGCCACTCTAGTCCTGCAGATAGTGCCTGCTGCATTCAGAGTCCAGAAACAGCCTCTTGTCTCCTTCAGAAGGTGCTAGAATGAATTGTCCTGCACCACCCTGTTTCCTGAGGGCTTCTGGTCAGGCTACTCTGGACCAAATGGTGAAGCAAAGATCCAGCCTCCCCATCTGGCATTTTCACGTCTTTATAAGGTGATGTCATACATTGAAGGAAAGGAGGCACTTCTCTCTCCTACTTTGGTCTTGTCTCCTTTTTATCCATCTTAGTATCTAGAACTCCATCCTCCGCCACTGATGGAGAAGCCCACTCGAGGACCTGGATTTTGTCCTGGCCTTCTCTGCCTTCTGCCCTGTCTGTACAGTGCCTGGCACAACGTGTCCTCAAGAAATGTCTGAATGGCATGACACTGAATGACTAACAGTCTCGACTGACCACGGGCCAAATATTCAGAGAAGCATTTTTCTGCCCATTCCAGGAGATTTCAGGATGGTCTCATAATTCTCATATTGTTTTTCAATCACCAGAATCGATCCCCACCCCCATCCCTCTCCACAGGGTCATCACCATTGAGCTGTATGAAACTGCAATTAACGTTGGCATTTGTCTCCCTCGCCCTCCCTTCCTGAAAGGGGGCACACAGGTGGTGGCAAATTGACGAGCCAATAGTAATCGCATCATAGGGGAGGTGTGAGCATTGGCAAGTGCTTTTGCAATTAAATTAGGTGGAGAAATTCAGTTTCCGAGGAAGGGACAGCAAGGGGGTGACGCCTGCTGCAGGGGACCTGGCTTCTCTTCAGAGGCACTGCGGGAGATGCTGCTGCCCAGCCCAGGAAGAGGGTGTGGCCGCTGGGATTATTTCCAGCATAATTGGCTTCGCACAGCTCAAGTTTTAGCAAGCAATCAATTTCTATAAGCCCTTTTACAGTTGGAATTCAGAAGCAAATCTGTACGTGCTCACCCTGAGCATTTTTTGTTTGCGTGTTCATTCTGTTTCCTTGTTGTTCTTACCAGGATCTAGTACCATCTTTTAAAAAAATCCCCCACCGGATCCTGGAAAGATCCCTGGTCTTCCCACCTGCCAAGCCAGACCCTTCCCAAAGAACGGGCTTTATTAAGAGTTTCAATCAGCGCGGTCTTAATTTTGTTTCTCTCCTGCAATCAGGGATTCATCAGCTCGTAGTTCATTAGAATTACTCTTATCGCCAAGAAGAGCACAGCTGGGCACTCGGTGTCTGGGTCTGGGCCGGAGCTCTCTGCAGACAGGAGGGGCCGATGGCAAAGGCCGAGCTGGGGACTCCATCCTGCCAGGTCCACGGATGCCCCTTGGAGGCAGAGGGCTAAGGAGGGAGGCAGTCTGACTTGCCAGTCTGGACCCACAGCCCTTCTCTTCTCCCTGGACTGACTCTAAAACCTTCCTACGGCTCCTCACTGTGACTTTTTTTTTTTAAGGCACATTTTTTTTTTTATTAGAAGTGATGAGCTTTCCTCTAAGAATTCTTTTATTCCTGCCCACTTCTCTGGTTTTCCTTTTGCATAAAATGGGTAGAGACCAATCTATTTCCTAGGATTCTTGGGAGATAGGGAATATAAGGTAATTGGCATTTTCAGCAGTTCCGTTTTATGCACTGTGCGTGCACTATGTCCTTTAATTTCTGCAAAAACACTGAAGTGATTTTTTTTTTTTTTTGGTTCATAAGTTTATTCGCTCTGTAAAAACATTTTATCGAGTGTCTACTACATGCCAAATATTATGTAACATGCTGGGGCTTCAGCCCAGGCACAGTCCCTGCTCACAAGGAACCTGGGTTCTAGTAACTGCTCTTACACCATTTCATAGAACAAAACACCGAAGCTCAAAGGCATGGTCACTTGGCCAGGGTCACACAGCCACTTGTCCGGCTCTGAGGGGAGTCCCTGCTCTGCTGCCTTTGCTGCATTCCTGAGGCTGAACACAGTGCTAGGTACCAGAGCCTTGTCAGTGTCCCAAGCTCCCCCACCCTCCGCCCACACACACCCTCAACCTTGTTTGCTTAGTCTTGATTACATGTTCTCAGGGAGGGAACAGTGCCTGGGAATTAGGATATAATGTGTATGACCTCAGAGAAGTTGTTTAAGCTCTCTGAGCCTCAGTGTTCATACCTGTGAAATGGGGATACGTACAGCACTTCAGGTTATGATAAACTCCCAAACGCCCAAGATATGAGAATGTCCTTCAAAGGCTGTGATGTCCTCAACCAGGAGTTTGTTTCTTGGCACTGTGGTGGGCCTTGGGTGTCTTGGGAACCTGTTCATCTGCTCCTGGCACAGGGCACCGAGTTTCTTCTAGATCGCGAGAGGTGGTACAGCCTAAGAGTTATGACAGTGGTTGAAATTCCAGCTCCCCATTTACTGGTTATCTGACCTTCAGCAAGTCATTAAACTCATTGTGCCTCAGTTTTGTCACCTATGAAATGGGAATGATGATAGCACCTACCTCAGAGTTGTTACAAATTACATGATCGTGTTCCGACAGCAGGAGCCACTCTGACTCCGTGATTTCTGCCCCACGGCTCCGTTCTTAAAGAGTTCAGCCAAACCCCACGATTCCAGGACGTCTCTGATGATTCCATTTCTCAGTCCGAAAATCAAATCTAATTGTTTCTGGAAAACATTTGGCCCTCTCTTCGGTTTTAGAGTCCTCCCCTTCAGACTGGGAGGGGTTTTTTCATTTTGTTTTGTTTTGTTTTGGTCTTTTTGTTTTGTTTCTTTAATGTGGTGTTCAGAAATTTAATGGAGCAATTTCATTTCCATTTAGCAAAGTAGATTGTTAGAGGAACAGGAAAACTGGAGACCAGGTTTTCATCTCAGGATGTTACCTCACACGCGGAGCGGTTTTCATGATTTTCTGACGAAGAACTCAGAGACTGTTTCCCCCCCCCCCCCCGAAGTGACTCGGTGGTAAAGCCGCGTCTCTCAAAATCACGTCAGCTCGGTATAACCAAACAGCCGTTAGTGTGGGCCAAGCGAATTGAGCCGTCTAGACACAGGGACAAGTCCCTGTCTGTGTGTAAAGGACGGCTTTGTTCTTCTTGCCAGGTGCGGTGGCCCAGATCACTGGAAGGCCACATTTTGGTTTATGGGAGGCCTCCAGTAGTCTTGCACAACCTGGAAACCCCAATTCATGAGGAGACACCATGGCTCTCCGTCCTCGTGAAGCGAATGGCACATTTCGGGACCTTCAAAGGGAAATCAGCAAAGCAATACTTGCTGGTGTGTCCACGCTGTGCCCATAAGCCTCCATTCATTCAGCATCTCCATGGATGGGACAGACCTTTCCTAAGCGCTTGGTACACATCAGCTCTAGTGTTTACCCAGAAACCCACCTTATCCATGAGAAAACTGAAACTCAGAGAGGTCAAGTGACTGGCCCAAGGGGACCCAACTGTGGGGTTAGGGAGCAAGGTCTTCTTTATTCCAGAACTCTTATTGTCCTGGTGAACTACTGGGGAGACATGAGGGTTGAGAAAACAGGAGAGCCTCAGGGAAAGGTGGTAGTGGGCCGAGGAGATGGTGTTAACCATCAACGGAAAATTATGGCCACTCATCATGGCGATGTTATAAACTGTTCCCTTTCAGAAAAGGACCTAAAAACGGATGAACAGATCCATAGTCGACTCAGTTTTGAGAAAGAATGAGGTGGGCAAGCGTGAATCCCCAGTGTCAGAAGCAGAACTCAGCCCAGTCGACCTGCTTCTGGGTTTCTTTCCTCCTTGCCTGCCTACCTCACAAGCTTCACATCGTAGGATTTTCTTTCCAGTCCAGGGAGGACCATGCCGGCCCATGATGTCCTGCCCACAGAAAAATACTAGCGGCTAATACTTATTTAGCGCTGTCTGTTTGCCAAGCCTCGAGGGAAGCGTTTACCTATCTTAACTTCTTCAAGCTTCCCAAGGATCCTGTGAGGTAGACACCATCATCGTGATCGTTTCAGAGATATGAAAACTGAGGCACAGGGAAGCTAAGTCACTCGCTAAGTCACTCAGCTAGAAAGCGACCGTGGGGACCAGATGGGTGCCCAGGCAGGCTGGCCCCAAGCTGCGGCACCCGTGGGCTCCCGCCCCAGCTCAGCAGAACCTGCTCCTGACCTTGTTCTTGCGGTCGCAGCCTTGTGTCGCCCCGACTTGTCTGATACTCACTCACTAGATCTCCTCACAATTTTGCAGAGTCCTGGGTGTCCAGGCTTAGGGGTTCAGTTAGCAGCCATGGAACATCCCTCCATTCAGCACACCTGGACTGAACCCCTGCTGGGTCCGAGGCACTGAGTCTGGGTCCTCCTCCTTCCATCCATGGAATTCCAAGTCTCCTGAGGGTAGGGTACATCTTGAATTCCCCTCGGTTTCCAGAGCTAGAGTCCCACAGAGACCCCCGCCCACAGCACCGAGAGCATTTCTTCTTCCCGACATTCTCACTTTTTCTTCCCCATTCCTGTGTGATGGCAGCAGGAATTTTGGCCTCACCATGTGGAACCTGCTTGGCTCATAGTAGGTGTTCAGTAAATGCTTCCTTGTAGTCAAAGCTCATTCTTGGTGTCGTCTTTCCAGCTGGATCCACACAGGGATGGTTGACAACTACACCAAGAGAGAAACTGCTTAACTAAGTAGCCATACAAGGCTGCAGAAACAGGGTGTCCATTTATGGTGTCCTCAGAAACAGCCGCTTGAGTTTGAGATGGTGACCCTAAGGACAAATGCCATCGTGCGGGGGGAGAGGTCGGGGCGGGGAAGGGTGTTGTTGCCTTTGTCTTACCTGCCTCTGAAAAATGCTATTCCTTAGCCTCCCCTTAACCCAATTCCACATCACACCTCCCACCCCACTTCCCAGTCTCCTGACTTACATGGAAAATCAATATATTTCAAGTAGGAAACAACTAATACAGAGCGATTTCACCTGAGGTGGAAATTATGCAGACGGCTTAATGCAACGGGAGGGAAAAGACAAAAATAAAGTGGTGTTAGCTAGTACAGTCACATTCGGAATTCCGAGCTGCCGCTTCAGTCACTGCATTCGTAGTGAGGCGGGCAGGCTGCGCGCAGGACCCAGTTAAAACTAACATTCTGTCAAGTTTCAGGCTTTCTGGAACAGAATGTGCATGGAAAAACAAACTACAGATGTTAGTTCTAATCTTCAGCGGGGACATGAAGTGTTTTGCAGCCTTCAAAGTATCCTGCTTTTTCCCTCTGCCCCTGCCTCACCTAAGGGGGGCGGGGGCGGGGGCGGGGGCGGGGGGAGGGTGCCCTCTGGGAGCAGGATGACCTGATGGAGGCCAGTTTATGGTTGGAATGATTTCTCCTCACACGTGAGTGCCAATTTCTGAGGCTCAGTGACATTCAAATTGTGCTGGTCCTCCATTTTGTCCTCGTGCAGGCTTTCACGTGGTTGTTTTCAAAGGCTCCAAAATGGCAGTTGGCCACTGCCCGTGACGTCACAGCATCCTAGTCAGGCGTGAGCCCTTGCCCACTCTACTCTTCCTCCTCCAGGAAGCCACAGGATTTGTTGTGCAGCCCTGAAAAGGTGGCTCTGAGATTTCAAATGTCTGCTCAGCAGACCACACAGGTACTGTCCTTAGTATTCTAGCCAACTGTAATTGCTTTGCCATAAAATGGCCCGTTTCCTCCATGGATTGTGTGCCTATTTTAAGTGGCATGGACAAATATTATTTCTTTTCATAGTTATGCATGTATTCTCAGGAGTATTAAGGAAAAAATGTAACTAGCTGATCAAACCTGTACTTTCATGGGATTATTGCTTAGAATGATGCTAGAATTTACCTTAAAAAAAAAAAGGAACAGCACGGGTAGTATTTGTCTAGGGCGTACTTCACAACATGTGGTACGAATGACAGACGTTGGAGGAACGAGGCTAGAATGTGAGCATTTTCAGTTAACTTTTTTTTTTAAAGATTTTATTTATTTATTTGACAGAGAGACAGCAAGAGGGGGGAACACAAGCAGTGGGAGTGGGAGAGGGGAAAGCAGGACAAGCAGGGGGAGTGGGAGAGGGGGAGAGGGGGAAGCAGGCTTCTCGCAGAGCAGGGACCCTGGGATCATGACCTGAGCCAAAAGCAGACACTCAAAGACTGAGCCACCCCGGCGCCCCTCAGTTAACTTTTAAAAAAACTCCCTGGGCCTGTGGTCTGTTTACCCCTTGTACTCCTGGAAGAATGGAAGAAAAATGTTAGTGGGCGTCTGAGTCACAGTGGGGGATCCCTCATAGTCTCACCAAGAGAGCTTTGCTCAGTGGAGTAGAGGTGAGGCCCTGGGATTTGCATTTTAATTAGCTTCCTAGGTGGGTTGGAGGTGTGACTTCCCAAAGCATTGCCTCAGAACACGCTTACAAACAAAGATGGGTCCACTCTGCCAGGGAATGTTCACTCCCCCCGCCCCCACCACGTGAGCCACACCTGCCCTCTGGGAATAAAATCTTCTAAGGCCTAATTTAATTGTTGAGCAATGCTTCCTCTTTGAAACCACTGGGACATGCAGATTTGGGGGCTGCTTGGCTAGTCTGGATTTCGCACCCTCAGCACTGGGGACGGTTTGGGGCTGGCTGGTTCTTTGTTGTGATGGATTATCCTTCCATAGTAGGATGTCCAGCACTGTCCCCGGCCTCTACCCACTGAATACTAATGTTGCCGCCCACACTCCCATGGTTGTAATGACCAAAAATGTCTTCAGACGTTGGCAAATGTCCCCTCTGGGGACAAAACCAGCCACCACTGAGAACCACCAGGCCCCTTCAGAAACTTTATTCTCCCCTGATGAGTCTTTCCAGTCACAACTGGACTCAGAAGAGGATGGTGAAAAGGGTTTTGCTGGCTTCCCCTGACGAGGACTGATTTACTTGAAAACTCAGGTCCCTGCGTGTGAAAAATAGGCTCCCAGAGAAATTATTCATAGCTCTCTGGCCCTGGAATTTGTATTCTGCTCTTTTTTCAGGAGCCTTCAGGCCCGTGGTATGTGAAAAAAGGATGTTTTATGGAGTGCATGAAGCAGAATGAGTAGCTTGCAGCCTGGTATAAACCTACTTTAGATCGGCTATAAATTCAAGGAACTTCACAGAATCAGAGTGTAGCTGGGACGGGTCAGCTACTAGACTGCCCTTCAGGGGGAAGTCGACTGAACCGACAGGTGTCACAGCCTTTCTTTGTGCTGGACATTACAGAAGCTAGTGAGGGTACAAAAATGAAGACGGTCAGGTCCTTTCCCTTAAGGGGCTTAGGTCCCTTAGACAGAGTCAAGCAAGTGTCCCACCGAGGCAGCATGACATAATGTCCTTAGCCATATGGCCTGACTTCAAATCCCACTCCACTTACACCAGCTGTGTGACTTCCAGCAAGGTCCATAAGCTCTCTGTATCTCTGTTTCCTCAGTTGTAAATGGGTGGTAGAAATATAACTGGGGGGTAGAACTGGGGGTATATGAGTTCGTATCGCAAGGTGCTTAGAAAGGGCTGTGTTAGAAAGCCCAGTGGTGGAGGGCAGATCTTGGATGGGAGACTTGAGTTCAAATCCTAGCTCTTCTGAGCTTAGCCAAGTTCCGTCTCTTTGAGCCTCAAGTCCTCCGTCGATAAAATGGGATGATCACACACCTGCCCCACAGGATGATGGGAAAGATGACATGAGCTGGTCCGTGAAATGTCCAGGCCAGCCTGGCACACGGTAAGCAGTGAATAATTTGTTATTTTGTGTTGTTGTTGTTGTAATTATTGCTATTATAAATGGATTTTTACCAAACACCTAAGAGATCAGAGACCATTTATTTCGAGTGAAAAATGAGATAGCCAAGGGCCCAGACAATTGCTTCCGTTCCCTGACACTGTCCAGAAATGGCGAGAGGGAGCTGGGTTCCAAAGGCCACCTGGGCGAGCACAGAGTCAACTCAAGGGAAGTGCTTCCGGAATTCACACGTACAGAGCCCCAGACCAGGCCTCTGCGCCACAGCGGCTCTGTGGGCTTCCCCCAGGGCTGGGCCTGTGGGCTTCCCCCAGGGCTGGGCCACCGCTTCTCTCAGCATTCTTCTAAGCATATTCTTTATTTAGATGTATTAATAACTTTGATGATTAGTACAGACACTCCAAACTGCCTATTCTGCTTCTTTCTTACCTTTCTTACCTGTGTTTAAGATAATTTTGCCCATAACTAATCTTTTTTTAAAAGATTTTATGTATTTACTTGAGAGAGAGAGCACAAGAGCAGGGTGAGGGGCAGAGGGAGAAGCAGACTCCCTGCTGAGCAGGGGGCCCCATGTGGGACTCAATCCCAGGACTCCGGGATCATGACTTGAGCCAAAGGCAGAGGCTTCACTGACGGAGCCACCCAGGCGCCCCATGCTTAATCTGTCTTATCTCCCTGATGCAGAATTCTGCCAACAGATTCACACTGACAGGCAAGAGCCTTTAGTCTCTCTCTCCAAAAAAGTATTTGCCGGGCGTTCATTGTGCCACAGGACATAGAAATATCAAGCATGACCTGGGTCTTTAATGAAATTAAAATCCAACTGATGACATGAAGTCCCACACCTGCACTAATTATCCATGTCCTGGGATGGGCTACAGATTCAGAAGGAAAGTCGTGGGGAATAATGACCATATTACCCCAGCCAGACATCCCAGAAAAACTGTGGCCCAGCCCTAACTCCCAGCAGCAAAGAGTAAGTGGGGAACCTAAACTTCTACCCTCCCTTGGTAGCAAGGGGCCCCAACCTTGCCCTTGCCCCCACCCCCACCAGGGTGGTGTCAGAGAAGCCAGGGTAGGGAGAGGACACTTCCCACCACCACCCAGGGGTCATGACACCCACCCTGGTGTCAGTGCAGGCCACACAGAGGCAGTAAGGAGGCACTCCTAACCCTTCCCACCTCAGGAGGAATTAACGGAAGCCTGTGGGGACCTGGAACTTCCATTCCTGCCCGGTAACGAGGAAGCTCCCCACTTGAGCACCAAGTGAAGGCCAGTGAAGAACGTGGACTCCCAGCCGGCAGTAATGAGATGGTACCGCCCCCTTCCCCTGTCAGAGCAGTATCCGGGAAAGCCAGCTAAAACACATTTAAGAAAGTTCCAAACTCTCCCATTACCCAGTTTAAAAATCACTCTTACCAAGAACGAAGAAGACCTCAAACTGAAAAAATGAAGGACAATCCACAGATGCCAACAACACCAAGATGACACGGAGGTTAGAATTATCTGACAAGGATTTTAAAGCAGCCACTACAAAAGTGCTTCAGTAAACAATTATGAACACACTTGAAACAAATGAAGAAAAAAGTCTCAGAGAAATAGAAGGGGGAAAAAAGAACCACATGGAAATTTTAGAACTAAAAAATACAATAACTAAAACTAAAAATTCACTGGATGACCCCAATAGAATGGAGGGGATAGAGGAAAGAATCTGTGAACTCGATGATAAAACAGTAGAACTTACCCAGTCTCAAGAGTAAAGAGAAAATAGACTTGGAAAAAAGGGGAACAGAGTCCCAGAGGTCTATGAGACTCTAACAAAAGATTCAATACTCATGTCTTCAGAGTTCTGGAGAGAAGAGGAAGACAAGGGGACTCAAAAACTATTCAAATAAGTCATGGCTGGAAACTCCCAAATTTGGGAACAGACATTCAAGAAACTGATTGAATCCCAAACCAGGTAAACCCAAAGAGAGTCACACCAAGACACCTCAAACTCAAACATCTAAAAACTGAAGACAGAAACTCTTGAAATCATTGAGAGAGAAATGACACCTTACTTACAGGTAGAATCAATAAGAATGACAGATTTCGGGGCGCCTGGGCGGCTCAGTGGGCTAAAGCCTCTGCCATCTGCTCAGGTCATGATCCCAGGGTCCTGGGATCAAGCCCCGCATCCAGCTCTCTGCCCAGCGGGGAGCCCGCTTCTCCCTCTCTCTCTGCCTGCCTCTCTGCCTACTTGTGATCTCTGTCTGTCAAATAAATAAATAAAATCTTTAAAAAAAAAGAGAGAGAGAGAGAGAGAATGGTGGATTTCTTATCAGAAGCCATGGAGACCAAAAGGAAGTGTCACAGTGTTTTTGAAATAACTGTCAACCCAGAATCCTATATCCAGAAAAAACATATTCTTTAGGAATAAAAGGGAAATCAAGACATTCTCCTATGAAAGAAAAGTAAAGGAACCTCTTGTCAGCAGACATACCCACAAAAAATGGCTAAAGGGAAGTTCTCAAGACATGGGGAAAATGATGGAAGAAGGAATCTTGGAACATTGGGAAGGAGGAAGGAACACAAACCTGTTTTCTACTTTGCTGCCTATCTTGAAGGAAAAGGACCATAAAAGCAAAGCAGTGAAGGTATTGAAAAAGGAAGATAGTCTTAAGTCTTAAGGATCTTTGAAGGAAGAGAGGATGACTTGATTTCTGCCCAGGGCAGAGAAGTGGTCTGGGGACATGACGAGGGGACATAATCTGCAGCTGATACAGGTTCTTGCTCTTTTGAACCAGTAGAATAAATTGACTTGAGCTAGGACACAAATGTAAGGCTGTCCAGCTTTTCCCCTTCTTCATGTTAGGCTGGTGTTACAGTTTCTCTTAGAAACCCACAACACAACCATCCTTACGTTAGACCACCATGCCATTTCCCGCAAAAACCGAGCTGCAGTTAGAGAACGGGTGAGAAAATTTGGAAAAGTAGTATCAGTTCAAAACTTTTCTGTCTAAATCCAATTTCCGTGTTGGATTAGGTAACGGTGACACCTGGGCCGTGAAAGTAACCAGTTTCCATAATGATCAGGAGACAAACATTGTTAACTCCAGCTCTTTGAAATGTGCCCTTGCAGTAGGAATTGAATGGAGGCCATCAATTAAATAAAGCGATCGAAGAAGGTGAAAAGTTAGCTGATGTTTATTGGGAGCTTATATCTCAAGTATCTGTTACATTTACAGTTACGTTTGGTAATTAATGAGAAATCGAAGACAACCAAGAGTCCATCAATGGGGTTGATGCTACATTTAGACAATGAAATCTGCCCAGGAGAATACGGATGACTCCTTATGTGTGGATGGGGAATGACAACCGAGATACATGGTTGGGTGAAAACACAAGTTGCTGAATAATGCATCTAGTGCAATCCCATTTGCGCGTGGGCGGGTTTGCGCACGGGAAAAGGATGTACACTAAACTGTTAAAAGCAGTTACTTCTGGGGAGTGGAAAAGATTTTCGTAGGAATCCTGTGCTGCTTGGGTAATGCAAAAACTAAAAATGGTTTCAACTTACAGGGGACAAAGGGCATGAAAGCCCACTTCATCCCAGTGGTTGGTCAACTTGCCCAAAACCCTCTGAGCCTCAAGTTTCCTCAAATTGGGAAATCTCCCAGGAGTGTTGGAAGAAAGTGACTGGACAAGCTACCTGGAAAGAGCCCAGCCAGCATGAAACGAGTCCTGTCCCATCCCAGTTGGAATGCCCAGGGCCAGGAGTCCGGTCAGAGAATGTTTGCCCATGTATAGAATGGCTAATGACACGCATCTCGTAAGGGTGCGGTGAAGATGACATGAGGTCACAGGTGTGTAAAGTGTCGGATCGTAAGCTCTCAGGAGCATAGCAATGTTGGTGTCTTTATTTATACCTGCTCCCCAGCCCCTGGAATAGATTGTTATAAAAGGCAGGTGACAAACACTACAGGGGCAAGGGAGGGTTTTGGTTTTTTTTAATCCAAACCAAATGGATTGTAATGCCTCCCAAATATGCATATAAGGAGTTCGCCTTAAGTGACAGTATGGTGGGGGGGCCACTGGCAAAAGGCAGAAGACCTGCCTCCATACTTGCCCGGTGACCCCATAATTCAGTTCACAGAGGCAGCAGGTTCTACATGGGTGACATGGGGGTGACAGTCCTAAGCCCTGTTATCACCATCTTCTCTTTAATCTGACCTTAAAGTGAGAAGTGTCTGGTTCCCATGCCCACCCAGCATTTGAGTATCAGAGACCGATTTCAAAATTAATTGGGGGGGGGGCGGTATTCAAAGACGCTTGCCAATGGAGGGCTATAACTGGGGTAATCACCGCACAGTGAGAAGGCAGAGGGAGAGCTTTCATCTTTCAGAGAAGATATCAGTTCTTGGCATCGTTTTCAAAAGGAGATGTTTGGCTCCTGGTCTGATCTGAGTGCACTCCCTGGGCCGACCTGAGCTCCGCTGGCAGCTGGGGACATGGCCGGCTCCGGAGAGGGGGTGGGGAGTGTTAGCGGATTAATCACTTTTTCAATTTTCCTTTGTGAGTTCCTCCCTTCCATAGATGTCGCTTAGTTCTAACTTGTTCTGTAATTTAAGATTTCTTCCACCTGGTTCCAGAAATCTGTGGGGGTTAGAACTCACCTGCATTGTGACAAATAAAGTTTATCTGATTTGGGCTTCGTCGCCAGAAGGAGGGAGATACGGTGAAAAATAGGACAAATGAATACTCATTGCACTTTAAGGTTAATTTATAGACCTTGCATCCCTGGAGGTTTCTAAAAATAGACGAAACACACATCATTCTGATTCACTTGCCTCAAGGGGCCAGGCCCCACAGTCCTCCTCCTCCTTCCCCCAGACCAGTTCTGCTTCTTGATTCCACTCACTCGGCAGAAGCCTGGGAGGTGCCTGCCTGCTTCGCTCCAGCCTCCTGGGTGATCCTCCTCCATCAGATTTCCACCCCCCGCCATCAGTCTCTCATTCAGGGCTTCCTGTCTCACACCTGGTCTCTTGCAGAGCCTTCTCCTGTTTACCCTGTCCCCTTCTCCTTGCAGCCAGGCTGACCTCGGAAAGCATAGGTCTGATCACGCTTTTCACCTGCTTAAAACCTTTCTGCCTTCATTGGCTACTGGGAGAGTCCTGGTTGCCTGGGGCCTCTCCTCCCCATGATCAGGCCTGTCCTGCCTCCAACCTCAGCCACGCTGCCCCCCGGCCACTCACCCTGTGCCCTCGTGCCCCACAGATGCACACAGAAAGAATCGGCTCTCATTTCGCCTAAACATACTACACCTCTGAGCTTCTGTTCTGCAGCCTGCCTGCCCAGACACCCTCCTTCCCTTTCTTGGTCACCTGGTAAACTCCGACTTGCTCCTCAAAACCCACCCCTCCTCAGAGCTGTAAATCAAACGGAAAAATCAGAGCCAGGTCCAAGACCTGTGGGACCTAATCAGCATAATAATAACTAGTTTCTTTCTTGAACTCAGGGCACTTTCCTGTAGTCGCCTTAACTTGGTCCCTGCCCCAACTCTGAAGGCAGGTCCTCTCCTTATCCTGGTTTTGCGGATGAGGTCACAGAAGTTCGGAGTTAAGGGACCTGCCCGAAGTCACCCAGCCTGCCCGTTCGTGGCACAACTGGGGTTTCACCTCGAGTGTGCCTGCCGGGAGCCTGTCTTTGGTCAGCCGCAGCTCTCGGCCATCCAGAGCAGGGTTTTTCAAACTGCCCGTCACAATTCATGCGGGAGTTGTAAAATCCGTCTGGTAGTGAGAGCGGGCTACATAATTTGTGGGGCCCAAAGTGAAATGAAAACACAGGGCCCTTGTTCAGAACACCAGGGGAAAGCTTTTCCCCTCATCTGCAGTCTCTTAGGGTATCCTGGTGTTTTTTATTCCCCACTTAATGTCACACTCCCTCAGGCACCGGGGGACTCGTGAGAGAGGGCAGACCCTCGGAGCACGGCTGGGGGCTGGGGATGGGGCGGCGGCAGCCCCCACCCCGGGCTTCACTTACACCACACAGGTCTGAAGATAAAATGATTAAGAACTTCGGGACAATGACTACAGAGCCTAAAAGCCCACGTGTGGGGGCCCCCTTGTGAGCCCTGTCCACTGTGGGGGTTGTGTGTCCCTGTTAGCAGGTCATGGCAGGAAGTTTTTTCCGAAGTGAATAGAAAACAAAAGAAGATATTAGAATATGCCCTCCATGGTGAGGGTAGCATTCTGTTCACTGTTTTTTGTTTGGTTGGTTGGTTTTTTTAAAGATTTTATTTATTTATTTGACAGAGATCACAAGTAGGCAGAGAGGCAGGCAGGGAGAGGGAGAGGGAAGAAGGCTCCCTGCTGAGCAGAGAGCCCGATGCGGGGCTCGATCCCAGGACCCTGAGATCTTGACCTGAGCAGAAGGCAATGGCTTAACCCACTGAGCCACCCAGGTGCCCCTGTTTGCTTTGTTTTTGTATGTAGGTCTACACACACACAGGATGACCACATAAAATCTATTTCTCTGTCTTTTAAGATTTTATTTATTTATTTGAGAGAGAGAGAGAGAGAGAGAGAGAGAGCACCCGTAGGCAGAACAGCAGGCAGAGGGAGAGGAAGTTCCCTCCTGAGCAGAGAGCCCGATGCGGGGCTTGATCCCAGGACCTGGGATCAGGACCTGAGGCTAAGGCAGCTGCTTAACCCACTGAGCCACCCAGGCGCCCCATAAAATCTGTTTCTTACTGTGGATCTCAGCCAAAGAGGTCTGAAAACCAGTGGTTTGGCCTGTTACAGTCGGCTGTCAACTGCTAACTTTGAATTGTCCCCTCTCTCTGGGATGCCCAGAAGACAAAAGAGGCTACCACCAAGGTGAGCCATAGAGAGTAGAGGTGTGGTTGGGCAGAGCTGGAGGGGGCCCACAGGCCAGCCTCTCCATGTCCTCGACCCTCTTCCATCCTCTGCTGTCACCCCCCCCACACACACTCAGACACACGTGCTGCCTCCTTCTTCCCCTTTCCGCCCGCTCTTCCCACAGGACGGCCTTCTCCAGGAGGAGACCAAGTGTCCTGTAAGGAACTGTCCACCAGGACCCCCGACTGACACAGGCTGAGTTCTAACTCTTTGGTGGCCTAGAGGTTCCTTTTCACGTTTTTCATGATGGCTTCGTAAGGATGGTGGCCAGGCTTCCGGGGGTCATAACCTTGATCTTTACATAGCTCGCTGTTTTGAAAATACAGTGCCTTTTCTCTGACCGGCAGTGACAGACACAGTCTGGGACAGGCTGTCAGGCACATCTCTAGACAGAAACAGAAAATATGGTCTGACGTGTCCACCGGCCCCCTGCTGGTCCGGGCCCTGGGCACCGGTCAGCCCACGAACGTGTCCTTTCAGAGAAGCTTCTCGCCTCCTGGCATCGGGCGAGCTGGCCTGTGTGACGGCATGGTCGCCGGGCCCTGGAAGGGACATGCGAGGGGAGGTGTGGTGGATGGCTAGCAAACAGCGCTCCCCGGGACAGGGTCCCCCTCGTGGAGCCACAGATCCAAGGAGGACCCTTCTGTTCCCCGTGCTGTGCGCCTGAGCTGCCAAGGGCTTCAAACGCCTTGTCTCCCGAAGAGCCCCTTGCAGAAGGCGTTTTTATCTCCATTTTGCAGCCGCAGCCACGGAGGCTGAGAGAGCCACGTGTTTATTCATTAGCAAGTACGAAAACACCTGCTGGGCACCAGGTCCTCCAAAGACCGAGGTGGGCAGAGCAAAGGGGTCGTTGCCTTTGTGAACCTTATGGCACAGCAGGAACCAAGAAGGAGTGGGAACCCAGATGTTTTTTTGACAGTTTTACTGAGGTGTAATTCACATTCTGTGCAATGCACTCCCCGAAGTGGACCATCCATGGTTTTTAGTGTATTTGTAGTCATGAAACCATCACTACAAGTTGAAACTACTTTCCATCACCTCAAAAAAGGAGAAACCACGTGTCTGTCTGCAGTCACTTTCCAGTGCCGTCCAGCCCCGAGCCCTCGTTCTCCCCAGCCCCGGGCAACCGCTCATCTATTCTCTGTTCTCTATAGATTGGCTTCTTATGGACATTTCATACAGATGGAATCCTATAACATGTGGTCTTTTGTGGCTGGTTTATCTCACTTACTGTGATGCTTTCAAGGCACGTACGAGTTGTATGTAGCATGTCAGCGCCCCGCCTTTTTTTTTTTTTTTTTTGCCAAGTAAGACTGCAGTGCCTGGATAGACCATATTTTGTTTATCCGAGCTCAGCTGATGGATGTTTCCACTTTTTGACTATTAAGAATAGTGCTGCTATGAACATTCATGTACAAGGGTTCGCACGGCAGGAATCCAGATTTAAACCCTGTTCTTCCTTTCTCTAAAGCCTAGTCACTGCACGCCTCAGCAGCTTCCATGCCCCAGAAGACCGTGCCTTCCTGAACCTCCTGTCTCATGTTTTGAGGGAAAGAATTCATCGTCATGGACCACAGCCTTAGCAGAGCCTGGTAGACTTGTTGGCCAGTCTGAAACTCCCTCTGAGCTCCCCGGAGCCGGACCTTCCAGGAATTTCTCCAGCAACCGTGTTCCTCTTCATCCTTCCCTCAAGACAGGAACAGGCAGAGAGGGAAGGATGAAGCACTCTGTCCCGAGCAACCCTGAATTCAGGGGATTCGGGGGCTAATTGAGAGGTTTGGGCGGGATCAGCAATGGTGCTTGAAGTGGACCTCTTCTGCATCGGACTCGCTCAATGACCACAGAACGTGTGGTTCAAGTCACCTGTGGTTTTCCCCTCAGCCAATCACCAGCTTGCCCATCAAAGAAGGACTGTCAGAGAAGGACTGTGTCACCAGCAGTTGTTGATAGAAAGGAGGGCTCTGTGCCTAGAGCCCAGCAAGCTACCAAGTCTGTGGATGAATCCATCCTATAACTATGGCCTTTAGGAGCTCATGTGCCTCCTAGGTCAAGCCTTTCCTGATCTCCACCCACAGACCCCACACACTCTCTTCTCTGATTGTCTGTGGTACCTTATGCTCCATTCATTCACAGAACTCAATCTGTTATTTCATTTCTGCCTGTGTTCTTATCTGCCTCCTTGAACCCAGGGAGAATAGCTAGCTCACTCATAGTCCAAGCACCTAGCACAGTCTGTGGTGCCTATGGAAGGAGGCAGGCAAAGCCAGAGAACAGCACTGAGGAGCTGCTGCCCTCATTCTGCTGCCTGATCCTGGCAGCCGGTTCTCTGCCAGGCTGCCTGGGCCAAGATGGCAGAGTGAACTAAGCCAGAAGGAACAGAAGAGCGCTAAAGGAACTTGAGTCCCACAAGCCAGGGTCACCATAACCACGAAATGGCGCAGAGGGGAGAGGATGGGGCAGAGGGCACAGCAGCGAGAGCAGGTGGCATTTGCCTTCAAGTGACAGGCACGAGGGGCCCCCTGGTTATTTCCCAGCTCCGCCTGCAGACCTTGGTTCAGCCTGGCCCAGTTTCAAGCTCATTATTTTGCTGCTGCCAGAGCGAAACGCTCCCTCCCATCCCTGGTTCCTGAGACCTGCCCTTTTAGACCCATCCTTTGGCATTTTATTGCCTCCAAGATTCGCCACTTATTGAAACCCCGACTAATTAAAACTCGCAGCTGATTTCCTTTCTTAAAACTGTGGACCTCTGCTCACTAAGAAGTCTTACAGGTTAATTCAGAGCCTTAAGTCAGCTCCTGGAGAAGTCGTTTTTCCCCTATTGCTTTGTTATCTGAGTTCTTTCAGCTCTCTCTTGGATTTTTTGTGATGTTCAAAGCCTGTAATTCAGTTATTCCCAGAGAAACTGCTTGGCAGGGGCTCATCTCTCTCTCGAAGATTATTCTGGCTGCAATGAATCTTGGACCATGATTCCCAAAGGGGAGCATCTTGCCTTTCTTCTTTGCCGTCCCCGAACTTAACTTTCAGCTGGGTCTGTCATGTTGGGTTCTTTGCAGCCAAATCTGGGCCTCTTCTGGGCAGGGCCCCTCTGCGCTCCCCTTCTCCCTTCTGAGAACAGCCGTTAGCATCTTAAAGTCCCGGCAGGCTGCACCCGAGTCCCTGAGCGCCCACCTGCCCTTCTCCAGGCCTGATGGATAATGCCATGACACCTGTGAGGAACAGGACCCAGAGAAGCAGGCAGGCTCCCCTACAATGGCTCCCTCCACGGGGAGGCCTTGTCAGAGTTCCATCTTGGTGTTGTAACCCCAAAGGATAGCACGTTCTTTTCAAACGTGGAGATTTCTCGAAGTGCGCCTCCTAGATCGTTTGTGGAAAATAGGAACTAAACCGGAAGAAATTTTTGTAAGAGGGCCTACACTGATCATTTGGGAATTTCAGTTGGAAAATCGCCTCTGTCTTTCTGCTTTCACTTTCTTGGCTTTATGCTGCAAGAAAACATTTGCTCTCCCAGTTATGGGTCATTACTAGGACCCCGCCTGGGCCTCGGCTTCTAGCAGACTTGCAGAGTTTCTCAGGAGAACGAATAAAAGCAGGAAAAAAAACAAACAAACGTTCGTGTCTCCTCGCAAGCAGGCTCCTTCTTTTCTCCATTCGGGAGGAGTCTCGTTTCGTGATGGCAGTGGGAACGCGGGTTGTTTGTGGCGGTGGTACTGCTCCCCAGGGAAAGGGATGGATGAATTCAGTGTCAGGCAAAGAGAGGGGGTGACCGCTCTTCAGGTCTCCAGCTGTCCTAAACGCAGGTTTCAGGCACAGGGGGCTTCGGTGATTCACCTTCTTGTCCCCCTGCAGCCCCCGGGGGATGTAATGACCAGCGGACTCGGGTCCCCAAGCGCAGGCGCTAGCAGGGAAGGGCAGACAGGCCCCTTGCCTTGGTGGGTTTCAAACCGCCTGCCTTGAAGTGCAAATGGCAGGTGTTGGCTCCTCTGTGCCTTTTAGAGCATCCGCCTGGCTCTTTTATGAGATTACAGGCACTTTCATCTCAGCTTTGGCCCCGTTTTTCCTCCTTCTCAGCAAGGCTCCAAAGACAAGCATCGAGGCGAGAACAAGGAGAGGAGGCTCATTGGTGCCTGCGTCCCCGCTGGGCAGGGCGACCTGGCCTGTGCATCTTCCAGCCGCGTCCCTTTGAGCCGTGGAGGCTGGGAAGGGAGCGCCGAGGACCAGGTTAAGAGGGGTCCTTCCCCCTTGGCGCTGGGAGGAAGTTGCATTGCATCCTGGGAACGCTCTAATCATCCCCTTTGCTTTGTGCCTTCCACTTCAATCCAGTGCACAGGGGCTCCGGTGCCTTTCTTTTCCTTTTTCTTTTCTTTCAAACCTCGAGGTACTTTTTTAAGGCTCGAAGCCGAGAACACAGCGCATCTCTTGCGCTTTTGCTTCATGTCTGCACGGACACGCGCACGCACCCTTCCTCCATGGCTCTATCTCCTCATCGTCTTGCTTTTGCAGGGTCCCCCTGCTTTAGAAGCCCAAACGGGCTTTCCTTCCCATATTGCTCTCAATGAAAGAAAGGCGAGCTTCCATCCTGTCCTAAATCCTGATGCCTTCCTTCCGTCTATCCATCCTGTCATTTAAGCGTCTCTTAGGGATCCTGCCCTCTGTGCTGGCCACTGTCCGAGGAACTGGGGATGTGACCGGGAATAATGCAGAGGCCTCGCTCCTAACAGTCATGCTCCTTCCAGAGTGCCTTTCCCACCCCTCCTCCCCTCTAGATCTCTCTCGCACTGCTTGTCCCCAGACCTCTGCCCACCAGACACCCAGGCCCTTTGCTGAGCCACCATTCCCTTTCCTGTCTCTGCACTTTTGCTCAGGCATCTTCGCCCATCTGGGGTGCACAGAGCCCCATCCTCAACTTCACCTGGCTCGATTGTTGTCTCCGTGAAGCTTCCCAGCACCTCTGCTCCCCAACACCAGACATTGGCAACAACTTCCTCTGTGCACTTGGGGCCTATGCAGTATTAGAGCTATGACCTGTGTTTCTCAGGGCTCCTCGCCCTGAGCTCACATTTGGGTCACTGTGCATAAGGCTTTGTCCCCCCATGTGCCACGATGGGACCCCCAGGCCCTCATCATCTCCAGCCCCCTAACTGTTTCTGGGAGTTTGCAAGGAATGGCACAGGGTTCTTCACTCTAAGAGGCCACTGTGAAACTACTTCCTGCCCCTGCCAGAGATGGACCTCCTGTCCTCGCCCTGGGAGGCCACACAGCATCTGACAGCACACTCAAATTACCATAGTGTCCCCCACCCTCCCTGTACCGAAGCCCACAGTGGGCTGTGCTGGGACCAGGAGAATCCTGCCCCCACACAAGCCACGTGTCACATCCATGATGGCGCCCTGGCAGTGCTGCCTCACACAGACTTTTATTGAAACAGTTCTGTCCGTTCTTACTTATTCCCTCCTCTGGGAATCAGACATGGATTCTTGGGGTTTGGGCCAAAGGATGATCTGATGAAGATCAGGCACGGGCCACAGTCAGAACTACATGTCCTTCTGATGAGTAAGGCAGTGTTCTGAGACAGGACACATGTACTTCCTAAAGACACATTACTTCCCAAATAACCCTCAGGCCTTAGGATTCAAAAAATTATTGGCAGGCCTGTCCTGCCAGAATTCCAAATGTGCCCTGACATGTTTGAATCCTAAAACAACCAACATAGGCTGAGGAAGCCTATGTACCACCATCTCACTTTCCTGGTCCGAGCAGACATCACTAATCAATCACAGTACAGTTTCTGCCTTGTGGAACCATTAGGTTCAGAGCAGACATCACGAATCAATCACAGTATAGATTCTGCCTTGTGGAATCATTAGGCCTGGAGCAGACATCACTAATCAATCACAGTACAGTTTCTGCTTTGTGGAACCATTAGGCCTGGAGCAGACACCACTAATCAATCACAGCACAGATTCTGCCTTGTGGAACCATTAGGCCCGGAGCAGACATCACTAATCAATCACAGTACAGATTCTGCCTTGTGGAACCACTACTCTTATCTGGGATCATCCAGACTGTATAATACAACTAATGACTACTGTCTCCTGAGCTCTTACCTTGACTCAGTCACCGTTCTGAGTGCCTCTCATTAAACTCATTTAACCCTTACAACTATATGAGGAAGGTACCCTTACAGATGAGAAGACTCAGGTGCAAGAATTAACAACAGTACCCCAAACAAAAACTGCATCCTTCCTACCTTTGTCATTTCGGTCATCCCGCCATCGTTTTTATTAGGCCCCGAGGCAGGCCAGGCGCTGCAGTAGGTGCTGAGGACAAAAGTAGAACCTAGCACAACGCTTGGGTGCAGCCCTGAAGAAATCCTTTATTTTGAGGTGAAAGGGGATGCAAGCTAAATTCCAGAGCAGGAAGCTGAACTGGAGACTGCGGGAGTAAGCCCATTCAAGGAGTTTGAAATGAATGAGAACGGAGAGAATAGAGCTGGTGCCTGACTAACGTCTCTGATTCCCGGACCAGCCGCGTTGTTCTTGTAGAAGCTCCCTCCTCCCTCCCAACATCCCCAAGCTTCACTGAGGGCATCAGTGTTTGGGGCAAAGCCACAGCCCCCTGGGGTGTGGGTGGGTGCTGTGGGGGAGGGGTCCGCCCTTCACAGCCCCCTCCCCAGTCCTTCCTGTCCCACGGTTTGGACGGAGGCGGCTCCACGGAACGGAGGCGGCTCTGGCAGCCCTGCCCAGGGGGTCAGAGTCACCACCGGGGACCCAATGACTCTCTTGCAGTCCTAGGGGAAGGGCCCAGCAGGATTTGTGTCAGTTGTCCAGACCCCAGGATCTCTGCTTCCCCAGCAAATCCAGCAATACTTCTTAAACGCGAACTTCTGAGCCCCTTACCCAGCCTGTCTTTTCCTTGCCTCCCTCCTGCTTCTTGTGTTACACCCAGGCCCCTTCTCACCTGGTCCTCGGCGGACACCACAGCGGTCTCTCAGATCTCTGAGTCTTGGCCCTGACCAGGGGTCAGCCTGCCCCTCTGCAGAGGACCAGAGAGGGAATATTTTAGGCTTTGGGGGCCAGAAGCTCTCTTTCACAACTGCTCAGCTCTGCAGTGAAGTGTGAATGCAGACACAGGCATGTCTGTCTTGTACCAATAAAACTTTATTCACCAAAGCAGAAAGTGAGCCATAGTTTGCCACCCCCTGGCCCAAACTATTCTCTCATCTGGAACATCTGCTCATTTTGTCACATCTACGCCTTCCTGTCCTTCAGGATGCAGCTGTCGCCCCACCTGGCTGGGAAAGCCTCCTCCCCCACCCCCCAGCTCAGGGCCCTGTAGGCTCATCTCCTCCTCCTCCTGTTCTCTTTCTCCTTACCGGTTTGCATCTAGCACCATCTTGAGTGTCTTCAACTGTGCCATTAGATGGAGCAACGTGTGGGTTTCATAATCCACCCTTGGAACATGAGCAGCCGTTGGAAGATGGGCTTGATGGCTGTGTACCAGGGAGGCTGGGAGCACTTCTTTGTTCTTTCTGGCACAACCAGGGGCATAGCGTGACATTTATTCATTCCACATGTATTTATTGAGTATTCACTACATTCTTGGTACTCCTTTTTTTCTTTTTTTAAGATTTTATTTATTTGAGAGAGAGCGAGTGTGTGCGCACATGTGCATGTGCAGGGGTGGGGAGAGGAGCAGAAGGGGAGAGGGGGACAAACAGATTCGGCGCTGAGCTCAGAGCCCAATGTGGGGCTTGATCCCAGCACCCCAAGATCACAACCCCAACAGAAACCAAGAGTTGGATGCTTAACCGACTGAGCCACCCAGGCACCCCTCCTTTTTTTTTTTTTTTAATACAATGCTAGCTTCAAGCAGTTAGTAACACCAACGTGGAATGACGCCATGCTTGAAAACCACTAGATTAAGAAATGAAAGAAATTCTCAAAGATTAGAGGGTGGCAGGAACTAGTCGAGCTACAACTTCCAAATGTATAAAGTACTTCTACATCCATTTTCTCACTTAATCATAATGACAACTCTCAGAGGTGAACGGTAGTCTCGCATTTTACAGATGAGAAGACTGAAGTCAGAGGCTTGTGGCCTACTGGAAGTCACACAGCTTCCAGGACACGGAGCTTGACTACAGAACTGTTTCAACCATGTTTTCTCTCCTAAAACCAAACCAAACACTTTTCTGCTTCTAAAGGTAATAATCCAGGGTATTTTGGAAATTGTTGCAAGTATATAAAGCAAAAATTTAAACATCATAATAATCCCGATGCCATAAAGAGCCAATGTTAACATCATCTGCATGTTTTTTACCATGTTTGCGCATTTTTTGCAAAAAATTTAGGATTATATGTATTTGTATATAGCTGCATTTTGCGGGCCCTTTTAAAAAGTAAAGTACCAGTTGCATCCCGTGAAATTCCCCCTTCTTAATGTCCCATTTTTGAGTTTTGATAAAGGCATGTAGTTGAATAACCATCACCCAGACTGAGCTATAGAACGATGCTGTCACCCCAGCCATTCCTCGGTGCACCTGGTGGTCGCTCCCCAACCCTCAGTACCTGGAAACCACTTGTTTCGTCTCCGTAGCTTTGCTTTTCTAGATGTCACATCAATGAAATCGCCCAGTGTGTTGTACCTCCGTGTTTCACTTAACATCATATGAGGATGTTCCCGTGTCATTTATATTTTTCAAAAGTATTATTTTTTAATGACTGCCTGGCACTCTGCAGCCTACTGCTCTCTGGGGCACTGCAGCAGCCTCCCGGAGAATAGAAATGAGAGGTAGAAGGTCACTTTGGAAAGAGCAAGGGCAGCTGGGATCAGCTGCATGCCTGTCGCCCTTGACGGGAGGTGCTGGCCCTTCTGCCTCCAGGCCAAGGTGGCCCAGCTCCGCAGAGGCACACGGGGCCGTACCAAAGCACAGTCTCCGGCCCCGACCTTGGCATGCAGCTCTGTGCTTCGATAGCACTCCCTGAGATGTGGCTCCTTCCGGATTCTGAGTTTCGGATCCAGAGTTCCCTCAAGGAAATGGCAAGAAGAAGGTTCACCCCACAGGCCCATTGGGAGGAGGAAAGGCGGTGGTGTATGGGAACGTGGGGACTCCAGGACTAAGTGCTGGGTCTGGTTTTCCTGTGCTCCCATCCCCCACTCCCCTCCCCAATGGTCCAGGTCCAAAAAGGAGCAATGCAAAAAGGAGCGATGAGCTGATAGACTGAGCATGGGGTGTTGCACGTAAACTGATGACTTGCTCGATTCTACCCTGAAACTCACAATACGCTCTATGTTAATGACATTGAACTTAAATAAAAAAATTTTTAAAAAACAGGGATGCCTGGGTGGCTCAGTCGATGAAGCCACTGCCTTTGGCTCAGGTCATGATTCCAGGGTCCTGGGATTGAGTCCTGCATCGGGCTCCTTGCTCAGCAGGGAGCCTGCTTCTCTCTCTGCCTGCGACTTTGCCTGTTTGCGCTCTCTCTCTCTGACAAATCAATAAATAAAATCTTTAAAAAAATTTTTTAAAAGACAAAAAGGAGAGGTGAGTTGCTGTTACTGAAAAGTATTGAAAATACGTTGTCACCTAGTTGAAGCTGCCTCCTCACTGTCATCAGAAGATGGAGAGAGAATTGAAGAAAAGGAGTACAACTGTCAGAGTCAGGATCTCTTGGGAAAGAGCACACAGGAGCTTCTAGAACCTGCCCCCCAACCCAGGTGCAGAGACATCCCCGCCCTGCCCCACCCCCCAGCACACAGCCCGGGGATGACACTTGCAACTCTTAGTTACCAAAATGGCTGCCTGCCCTCTGGTCGTTGATGTTGTAGCAATTTCTTTGCCACCCCACCTGGCTTCTTCTCCCTCCTCCTGGGTCCTGCTCAGAATTCTCCCAGCAAAGCAGAGTTAGTATCCTAGTGTGTTGCTATGGAAAGAATGGCAATATCACTTTGAGTTCATGAAAAAAAAAAAGAAAGAAAAGAAAAGAAAAAGAAGAAGGAAGGAAGAAAGAAAGAGGAAGAAAAGGAAAAAAGAAAAAAAATAGGACAAGCAGGATTTTTTTTTTAAGTGTTACGAAACTGGAAGAAAAAGTGTTCCACCACTAAATATATCCACTTACAAAATCAGCAGATGTGAGGGCTTACACAGCGTCAGTCTCTCAGGCCCGCGGAAGACTGCAAAGCATTTTCACGCCATCACCCACGGAACTCTGAGAGATTGTTGGAGATTTCTAGGTTGGTGTCTGGAACCTTCCATGTTGGCCAAATGGATGATGCAGTAGCCATTCAAGGAGTAGCTTGAAGTAACTGGACTCGGTTTCGTTGATTTCTTTCAAAGGCCTTCCTCCAGTTCCCTCTCCACCCCCACTCTACGTGCCAGATCATTCCAACTCGGACCCCCATGAGTTCCTTCTGAAAGCCAAGCCTTGAAGCCTGAGCGTGCACCCCAGCTCTGCCATAGACTAGCTCTGGTCCATGAGCTGCAGTTTCTGTGTTCGTAAAACATCTACACCCAAGGGCTCGTGAAGCTGAGCAGAGCACAGGACGCACCTCGCACAGTGGGCAGCCCAGAGCCCCCAGCCCCCAGCCCATGGGTGCTGTGTAATACCAATTCTCCTGCCTTCTAGTCATGGTTTCTCTCTGCCCTGGGGTCTGTCGCTGCTGCAGGGGGCGGTTCAGCTGGGGTCTGTCATCCCACAACAGAGCCAAGCTGGTGGCCCGTCAAGAGTAGAGCCCCATGCAACCTCGGGCCATGTCGTTCATTCATGCCTTCTTAAAACCACCTGTCCGGCTCAAAGTCGGGCTGTAGAACCTCTTCTCACACTCTTGGTTGATGTCTTGGGTCTGCCCCTGTTCTTACGATTGCTGCCTAAAAACTACACCAAAACTTGGGAATGTCAAACAGGAATCTAGTACGTCTCACAATTCTGTGTGTGTGAAGTCCCACAGAGAGTACTAGCTGGGGCTCATTGGTACTCCGTGATGTCTGGGGGCCTCAGTGGGGTCACTTGATATGATGGGGCTAGAACAGCTGGGGACTGGTTGAGCATCTCTCTCTCTCTCTCTCTCTCTCTCTCTCTGCGTGGTTAGCTTGGGCTTCCTCTTAAAGGCCTTGGTCCAGAACTGTCATGGAGTCATTTCTCCCACATTCTATCGGTCAAAGCAGTCACAGGGCAGCCCCAATTCAAGGGTGCAGGAATGGGGGTTCATGACCCCCCAATGGAGAAATGTCAGAGAATCAGCGACCCTCTTTAATCCGCCGAAGTCACCGCACCTGTCTGCGTGCTTTCCCTAGAAGGAAGGTCTGGGAAGCTGTTGGTGGGGCCTGAGAGGAACCAAAGAGGGGAACCAACATTCCTGCTCGCCGGCAAAGGCAGGATTCTAAGAGCACACTCTTTGGGGTAGCTGGTTCCTTAAAGGGCTGTGTTCCTTAAAGGGCTGCTGCTGTGCACAGCAGACTTTCGGAATGGCCCTGAATTGTGCACGTCCCCTGGAAATGCTCTCCGACAGACGGCTAGCAGGAGCACAACCAGCCCTCCGTCTCTCTTGAGTGTAAATGCCCAAAGAAACCACACATCAGATTTGCTTGAAGTGAGGCACTTCCATTTCAAGTCCCTGTGCTCTTTCCTAACGAAAGGTGGGTCCGGATTCTCAACATTGGCAGAAGCAGTCAGGCCAGGCTTCACCAGCTGGTTCCCTGGGCCGTGGTTGCCTAGAAAGAAAAGATCCCTGCTTTGGGGGGCGTATTTAGTTTCTTAGGGCTGCCGCTAACAGAGAACTACAAACCAGGTGGCTTAAAACAACAGAAACTCACCGTCTCCCGGTTCTGAAGGCCGGAAATCTGAATCAGGGTGTTGGTAAGGCCAGGCTCCGTCTAGAAGGTACTTAGGGAAAGCTCTGTTCCCAGACCTTCCTCCTGGCTTCTGGTACCCTCAGGCGTTCTTTGGCTTGTGGGTGGCCTTCTTTCCCCCATGTCTCTTCCCATTGTCTTCCCTTGAGCGAGTCTGTCCCTGCATCCAGAGCTCCCCCTTTTTATAGGGACACTGGTCACAGTGAAGAAGGGCCTACCCTAATGACCTAATTTTCACTCGATTACTTCTGTAAAGATTCTATTTCCAAATGCATTCACATCCTGAGATGTACTGGGAGTTAGGACCTCAATATATTTTTAGCAGAAACAGAATTCAACCCTTAACAGGTGGTGAGCAGAGACACGCTAGGATCAAATCCTGACCCTGTTGCTGTCCCATGCCTAATCTCTCTCTCTCGAGGGGTTATAACCCAGGCCCACAAAATAGAAGCTCTAGAGGGCAGGGTTCGCAGCTTCCCACGACAGTGCTGGCATATATTGGGGCCTCAATATCAACTTTATGAAAGGAAAAGAGGGAGGGAGGTTGCAAAGCGGGGAGGGAAGAAGGAAGGAATACATGAACCAGTCAGCCGATGGTCGAACAGCCAGTGGCCCAGAGAGACCAGAAGGTCTGGGAATGCCCTTACCCCCTGGGTCCCGGTCCTGAGTGGCCAGGTCGTCAAGGGTCTCTGAGTTCTTGCTGTAGTTACTTCCGCTACCGACAATACCAGAGTATTATTAATAGGTCTCTCGCTCTCCTTTGAAGTGGTGTCAGCAACATTCTGCTATTGAGGAAAATGGGGGCAGTCCCACTGAAAAGCTCACAGAAGCCATCTCAGCTTGACCTCTCGGCATTTGAAATTTGGGGCTTTGGAGGGAGTTAAACTGATTTGGATAGAATGGGGTCCGTGGATGGTTGCAGCACGGAGTGCTAATTTGCTGTCCCCCTTGAAATCAGATAATTGCCAAGGGAGGTTCTTGGTGGGCCTGTCTTCCGCAAGTTGCATCAGGCGTCGAGGAAACGTGCAGGACAGAGGATGAAGTAATGGTGTGTGATCGATGTTCAGAAAATGGCCACTGAACCCCAACTGAGTGGGCCCCTCTGCTCAGAGCTGTGGAAGAAACAGGGAAGAAGAGGACCACGTCCTTGCCCAAAATGAGCTCTAGACCCACCAGGAAAAAGAGATACCTAGACAGATAACTGAGAGATCCCTATAGAAAGTTCAAATTGTATTATTTGAGAATAGGGGAGGGAGCAAACAATCTGACAGAGGGAAGCTGGAGAGATTCTTCTGGGAGGAGGTGTTTGAGCTAGACTTTGAAGGCAGGCTAGGTTGGCCTTCAATAGAAGGATTTGGGAGAGCGGGCCGTTCCAGACAGAACAGTGTGGGCAAGGCCTGGAGGTGGGTGAAGGCAGGGCAGGTCCTAAAACGGTGAGAGCACGCTGGGGTGGGTCAGATACCCAGGCAATGACAGCCGAGCTTTGAAGGTGATGCTGAGGGATTCAGACACTATTTGGGGAGCAGTAGGGAGTGAGAGAGGTTTAGAGGAAGGTGTGCCTTGATCTGTTTTTGAGGCAGATCACAGGGGCAGCCGTTGGGATAAGGCCCTGGGAAAGCCCAGTGGCAGAGCCTGGAAGATAACTGGAGGCCCTCGCAACAGCGCAGGTGACACAGGAGGAAGGCCTGGGGGGTGGGGGGAACGGATGTGGGATGGAGGGGAGGATGCGAATAGAAAAGACAGGGCTTTCTAACGCCTGCTCAAGGGAGAGAACAGCCCAGAATATGACCACACCTAACAGGGCAACGGAGAGGGGAGAACCCCCATCTTGGAGAGCCCCCCCATAGAAGCAACACCCATGCTCCCCAACTCCGCTCTCCCAGGAAGTGGCTGGCCTGAAGCCACTGCTTCTCAAACTGGGCTGTCCTTTGGAGTTCTCTGGGGGGGCTTTTAAAAATATCAATGCCTGGATGGATCCCACCGGCAGGGAATCTGGCCCAATGGGCAGGAGTGTGGCCTGAGGTTGGGGTATTTAAGAGCTCCCCAGCCGGTGCCAACGTTGACAGTCCCTGCCCCGGAGAATTCTCTTGCTGTACAGGGTCAGGCCGTCCAGCTGCCGTCAGTTTGTCGTTAGCTATTCATTGGTAGGATTTCTTCATTAAATGCTATGTCTTGTATGAGACGGTAAGCTCCGCGAAGACAGGAAATGTGTTAGTTTTCTGTGGCTGCTGCAAGCACGTTTCTGTCAAGGCAGCTGCTTCACGGTCGTGGGGAACCCGGGAAGACCAGAGAATTCCATGCCCCGCCATTTCCTCTCTTCTCCAGCATCTGGAGCCGTGTTCCTTGCCTTCCTTGGCTCTGGCCCCGTCCTCTGCCTTCAAAGCTGGCCTCTTCTCTCTGAGCCTGCTTCCCTCTGCCGCTGTCAGGAGGCCGTCCTCTCTGCTGGCTCACATCTCCCTCCCCTTCCCTCACCAAGACCCTTACGACTGCATTTAGGGCCTATCCGGATAATCCAGGATTACCGCCCCTTCTCAGGGTCCTTCACTCGATCACATCCACACAGTCCTTTCTGCCATGGAAGGTAACCTTCACAGGCCCAGGGATTAGGACCTGGATATCTCTGGGAGGGCCCTTCTTCAGCCTGCCTTGTGGGCTCATGTTACTTTTGTTTGCCTCTGTGGGCTCGCCACCTAAGCACAGTGCCTGGGACACAGTGACATAGTGACACAGTGTGAACAGGGAAATAGCAGAAACCCAGGGCACCGCCGATCAGAATCACATTGCGTTAGAGTCGGACTCGTGGGGGTGTGGCAGGAAAGCTGAATGCGGTGGTGGAAGAGCCAGGTGTAGGGGGATTGCCCTTGGTGCCCCCTAAAATGCATGTCACTTCCCAGCACACACCCCTTCCCCACCCCATTCAGTGGCTTTCCATTATCCTGGGGACAGAGTCCCATGAGGCTGTTCCCTCCTCAACTCTCCCAGCTTGCTCTCCTCTCACCCCAGCCACCCCGTACTGCCCCTAAAATTATACCTGCTACCCTTGTATCATCGCTGCTTCTATAATTTCCTTTCTCCTCTAGTAGATCTAAACTCCAGAGGACAGCTGTGAGCTTACCTTGCCCCCCCCCCCCGATTTCCAGCCCCAAGGGTAGAACGCGGCCCTTAGTGGGTGCCCAAGTACATGTCAGGTAAATAAAGGAACGTCAAACTAATAAGTTGTTAAGAGCCAGACAGCCTTGCTTTTGATCCTATTGGCTTCTCGGGAGACGCTGGACGGTTTGGTCATTCCCTAGTGCCTGCACTGGTGGCTGGCTGACAAGTCATTTAAAAATATTTGGCAGGGGCTGGATGCAACGAGCCTGCTAGGGCAGTAGAAGGTTCCAGAAGGAGAGTTTAGCAAGAGTCTTGGAGTCATGTCGTGGGAGACTCCAAAAGCCCATCAAATGAGATTCAGTGGATAATCGGGAGCCACAGCGGGCCATTACTAAAAGAGGAGTTGGAGTGAAGTCAGAGATGGAGGGAGGTTTACCTGGCAGCGGGCGGCAAGACCTAATCCGTGGAAGGAAGGAAAGTCATTCCGTGTCAGTAACCCAGACAAGATGTGATGATAGCTTTAATGTGGAACCATCTAGAATGTTCCAAACAAATGGTAGAGCTTCGATTCAGAGTGAGGGAGAAACACACTCAGGAGCTAATGTACCATACCCTGGGCACACGTATGAAAAATGGCACAGGAGCGGGTGTCTGGGGTGACTCTGTGTCTGCAGAGAGCGTGATGCCTCCCCATTGTGACCCATTCAGTCAGCCAGGAAGGAACCCCATTTCTTATTCATGGTATTTTGCACCTTCATATCCTCAGTATCTATTTCTTTAGATTTCGACCAAGCTCCCGTACCTGGGATCAGAGTGCATTGACACATTAAGACCGGTCGCCGGAAAGTCCTCTGGAAAAGGACAAAGCAATCATAGTGACAGGCCTCCCCCACCTGAAGAGAAATCCACTAATATTTTTTGTCTCCTGTCCTGAAATCCCATAACACACTTCTGTACCCATTTCCCACACCAATCTATACAGTAAGCAGTGGCCGGGAGCGATCTATTTAGGGAGCTGTGGGTGCCACGGGGTTGGTTATAATGAACTAATCTTGCTTTCCACCAGAAAGGGAAACCACAAAGGCAGAGGAAGACTCGAGCTTGGGTTCTTACTTTGGTTCAGCGGGCTGACTCGGTGCTGTGTCCCCCCTTCACACAGCAGCAGAGCGCTGGTGAGAGGAAGGTTCCAGCTCACCGAGGAGAACCTGTTCTCAGCCTCAGTGGCCTCATGGGATAGCTGAGGCTATGGCGTTTCCTGCTCTGCCTCCTCGGGGGTAAGAGCTCCTACGTGAGGATGTGCGTGATCGAGCTCTGTGCGCTGTGATGCGCAGTCAAGACCTGAGGGGTGCTTTCCGCTATGGTATTGTCACCGTTACCAGTATCGGCATGGACGGGGTGGGGAGGGCTGTGGGCAAGAAGAAGCAAGCAGACCAGTGATTTTCCCCAAAGAGTGGCAGCTTGCAAAATTGCTTAGAACATGTGAAAGAGGAATTCTGGAAGAGTGGGCAAACTTTACCCATTCTTTCCTGAGTTGAAATTGTTTAAAAAAAAAACAAAAAACTTTTCTAGAAAAAATACTTTTCCAGAGTCCTCCCATACTAGACTGACTTGGTAAGACTTTTGCCCCAAGATAAAAGTGGTCCCCAAAGGGACCTTCCCTTCCTGCTTTCCCTCTGCTTCTCAGATATGTGGACAGTGGGGAGACTGGGAATGCGGCCGGTGCATGTGTCGGAAGAGGGAGCCAGAGAGGGTGGTCCTCATGCCTGTAGCCTCCAGCCTTGGTCTCTCCTCCAAGAAGACATCCCATCAGCAGGGTCAACGGGAACCTTCGCCCTTCAGCCCAGAGCCGGTCCGTGGGGATATCACGGGAACCCTCCCCGGTTAGAGAGGGCTGTTTTGGATCCAGGCCAGCCATGCCTTGTCTCTGGGCAGCCAGAGGCCATGGGATCCTTGGCATAGACCACGACACGTCTCTCCGGCTCAGTGTGCTCACTCGTAAAATGAGCGGGGCTGGACAAGACCAGGTTTAGGTTTGTAATCTGTGCTCCGTAACTGCTCAGCAGCACTGGGTTTGGCCTTGCCTGACCAGTGCCGTTCAGCGATGATGGAGTACAGCCATGCAAGGGTCCTGTGCCTGCACCCCTGGGACCAGATCCCTGGGGATCTGTGCAGGACTTGTAGCTGCTAGCTGGGCGGGAGAGGCTGGAGTTCGCGCCGAGGGCTCTGGGCCGGGAGAGGAGCCTGCCACCATTCAGTGACTTACTCCAGGACATTCATCCCTTGGATGAGCTTTAAAAGCAGGAAGAAAGGAAAGGGGAGAGATGAAGAGTAAGGCAGGCAGGCGCCTTGTCCCCATCAGCTCATCTGATCCTTACCACAGCACTGGGAAACGAGAAGCAAAATGTGCATCAGGTCGCCTTAAAGACACTTCCACTCTGACAAGGCTCAAGGTAAATCTTCACCTCCCAGAGCAGGTGTTCTAAGGACAGGGGTGTGCCCGGTCGCGGCTCGCTGTGACCTGGGTGTCTTCAGGCGGTTCTGTTGTCATTGCTGGGCATTTCAGAACATGCTGACGCCTGGTCCCCACCCCAGGATTCCGAGGTAAACCCTCTGGGGTATAGTCTGAGCCTCAGGACATTTAAGCTAATGTGATTTATAGTTGTAAAAGATCTTTCTGGAAGATAAAGGACTGGAGGAGGGGCCAAGAATGGGAAGCTGAAGACCAGGCAGGAGGCGGGAGGCGGGAGTGGGCAAGTGATTGCAGGGACCCCACGAGAGATTCCAGGGGCTCTGGGGGGTGACGGTGGGAAACGAGAGAGGCAGGCGAAGCGGGAACCTGCTTGGGGAGGTGCTGTGGGCAGGCCAAGCTGGTGCATGTCCGTGCGTGCTCACACATGTCTCTCTGAAGGCTGTCGTCTCAGAATGCAAGGCAGAGGACATTCTCCCGGCTGTGGCAGTCTTCGGGCCACCGAAGGCAGCCAGTGCCAGCCTTGCAAGTCAGAGCCCAACAGAGCGGGGGTCCTGGCTCATTGCTCATTCCTAAGGGATGGGAGCCCAGCTTCTCCTGGCCCGGCAGACTGGAGCGTCTGGCTTCCGCCTGGGAGCAGGGAGAAGCTCCCCTGACCGGTGGTGTGGGATGAGAGGAAGGTCACGGGTTTCATCCCTGGGTCACCTTGCCCCGTGCTAATGTCCTGTGGCTGCGGTAGCAGACTGAGCAACTCAAGACAACACAAATGGCCATACAGTCCTGGAGGTCAGAAGTCAAACATCAGATTCCTGGAGCTAAAGCCACGACGTGGGCAGGGCCGGTTTCCCCTGGGGGCTCTGGAGGAGGATCCCCTTCCCTTCCTTCCCCGGCATCCAGTGGCCATCTGCATTCCTTGGCCTGTGGTTCCTCTGTCCGCCTCCAAAGCATGTCTGCCCCTCTCCATTTGCACCCTCCATCACCTTCTCCCCATCTGTACTCACAACCCGCCCCCCACCTCCGCTTATAAAGATCCTTCTGATTCTGTTAAGGCCCACCTGGATAAGCCAGGACCATCTCTCCATCCCAGGGTCTTTCTCCAAATCCCCTCATCCAAGTCCCTTTTGCCATATTGGGTCCCATTCACAGGTCCCGGGATTGGGACCTGGATCTCTTTGGGGGCCGTAATCCCGCCTCCTACATGCTGTACAAAGAGACGCAGACCCATCGCCCCTGGAGGCAGTGTAAACCCATGTGATTTTTGTCCGGGATGAGACTGGCTTGGATGAATGGCTTTGTGGAGAACGTTCTATCAGAGAGGAAGAATAAACCTTCAGCCTTTTTCCCAGGCTTTGAGATGAAGGGGAGTCTCTTGGAGGAAGAGATGAAAGAGGTTCAAGAGAAAGCTGTGGGTTTGGGGGTGCAGAGGATGAGCGGAGGGGCTGGAGACAGGAGTGGTGGACAGGATGGGGAGAGGGATCTGATGGGAGCATCTGAGCAACTCCTGAAAAGCCCCCGTCTTGCCCTGATCCGTGCCCCAGGGAACAGAGAAATCCCCTTCGTCTCCCGGCTCCAGGAAGATGGAGTGTTCGTGCCTCCGCCACAAGGAGGGAAATGAAAAGGTTACACCAGGAATTGTCGATATGATGAATCCCTGTGGTCTCACGGCCTCTCTCAATGTTTTGATAGCAGCATTTGATGGATTGTAAATCAGAGCAAGCCCATCTTAAACATTTGATAGCACCTTATTTATTTATGTATGTGACACGTAAAACCAAAATTGATTCCTGTTTCTTTCTTTCTCAGCAAGATTTTTTTTTTCTGCTTTCAGAAACCCGTCCCTCTGCTCCCAGCCCTGCTTTGCCATGTTTGCCGGTGTGTGGGGGTGTGTGCCGATATGTGGTGGCGGCTGTTAGGATTCTCTCTACCCAGAAAAAAGGACACTTCGCCTTGGAAAGGATGATAGCGTGGGGAAATAACTTTGTTTCAACATGTGTCTTAATCTTGTTGCCTTTTGGTTTTTGTTTTTTGTTTTATGAGAGTCTTGCTCAGAGAAAGAGATGGAATAATATAGTTACAGTGTGATAGATTTGTGATATGAATCCGAGACCAACACGAAAACAATTTCCCGATCGTCCTGGCTTGCATCGGAGCTCCTGTGAGCCCCGCCAGGGGATCACATCCACTTGGCCTTTGACATACCCTTGCTACCGTGATAATTTCCAGTTTATAATACATCACCTCATCATCAACACTGCTACCATTTATTGAGTGTTTATGGGGACCTGGTGTCACGATGGGGTCTTTTAAGCATTACACTGTTTACGGCAACCTAACAACCCTACCAGGCAGGCATTAGCTCTAGATTTATAGATAAAGAAACCAGGTCTTACAAAATATCTTGCCAGTGTCAAACAACTGGTAAGAGTTGGGCAGGGCCTCACTTCAAACCACAGTCTGTTCTAATTCCAAGCCAGTGGACTGACTCACTCCGCTTTACTGGCTTCTCAGCTAAAATGTCCTTGACCCACTGCGACACTGAGGACACACAGCTGCCCAGCAGAACCCATCGCCCCAACACGATGGCCTTTGAGAGACATTTCACCCACCTGCTCTGGGAGAGAGGCCACTTGAAGTCTTATAATGATGGTGAAGGACAAGATTCTGCATCCTCTCTCCATGCTTGCATTCTGTCCCCCCGCCCCAACACACATCTCATGGTTTGTCTTGCCTAATGGACAAGCTTGTCACCTCTGAGAACCTTTCAGCTTTGATGCCCTGTAGACCTTCTTGATTCTGGTCTTTAGCCTTTGGGTTCTTCCATTAAAAGCAGAGTATGGGGGGAGGAGCCTCTGGGTGGCTCAGTCGGTTAAGCTTCCAACTCTTGATTTCAGCCCAGGTCATGATCACAGGGTCGTGAGATCGAGCCCCACATGGGTCTCCATGCTCAGCATGGAGCCTATTTAAGATTCTTTCCCTCCCTTTGCCCCTCCCCACCACCACTTGCTTGCTCGTTCTCTCGCTATCCAAAAAAAAAAAAAAAGCAGAATGGTATTTAGTCTTTATTAAACCATCAAGACAAAGCTTCATTTTAACTATTTAAAAAAAAAAAACCTGTATGTTAAAATTACCATTTTTAATCCACTTTATAAAAACTATACTAGAGATTAAGCTTTTTTTCTTATCTTTCATCTAGACTCCCCGATGACACCCCCTCCTCCAAAACTTTTTGAGAGCTGTGTGGAGCTCTCAACTTCCCTCATGTCCAACTATTCCTTAGTTGTCCTAAGTGAGGGAAAGAAGAACTTTCTTCCATTTTAAAACCATCGAAGGTTTTTGTTTTCATGCGGGTGAGTGAAAAGTTGTGCTTCTCAGTGACCCTTTTGAAAGCCTTTCCGAAAGAGCATCACTGCAGAGAACAGAATTTTTAAACAACAAGTGAATCGCTTGAAAATCCCTTTGTGGTGAACACAGAATGTCCCCCATGGTCAGAGAGTCTGCCCCTCTGTGGTCGCTGATTCGCACAAGCGTGTCAAGGAGGCTCGTTCTCGGTGGAGTCCCAGGCCCCAGATTCAGGTCCTCGAAGAGGCGGCCCCGGATCCTCTCACAGATGGGGTTGTTCAATCACCATCAAGCCATTTTCCAAAACTCTCTGCAGGGGCGCCTGGGTGGCTCAGTGGGTTAAGCCTCTGCCTTCGGCTCAGGTCATGATCTCAGGGTCCTGGGATCGAGCCCCGCATCGGGCTTTCCGCTCGGCGGGGAGCCTGCTTCTCTCTCGCTCTCTGCCTGCCTCTCTGCCTACCTGTGATCTCTCTCCCTCTGTGTGTCAAATAAATAAAATCTTAAAAAAAAAAAAATCTCTCTGCAGAGCACTCAGCACTATCAATGAGCTGTTTGCCATTTACTTCCATCTCCCCCTCCAATCTCGATCAGAGACACCATGAGAGCAGGAATCTTCTGTCTCACTTCCTAAGTATGTCCGGCAGCGTCTGGCATAGAGCAGGCAGGAGGGAATGAACGAACACACAAACGAATGTAGGAGTTGTGATCTCCTTTCCAAGGCCCGTGTTTCCATTTCTTAAAAATAGGTCCTGTGCTCTGTTTCCCTTTTAAAACACCAGGAATGTTGGAGGATGGGAATGGGGTGTCCAGATGGACCTGGGGGGGTTGGTGGAAAGCACCCCTCGCCACCAGCTCCCACTGCTTCTCGGGAGGCACTCGAGACAAGGTCAGATTCACGTGTAGACACATGGCGTTTAGTCATGGCTTGTGTTGTGAGGTGTGTAGTGCAAGAAGTGTGTTTCTAGAAATAAAGCATTAATGTTTGTCAATGACTTACTTCTCTGGATGAGCAAGGACGCAAGGCTAACCCTCTAACGGGTCCCTCCCGCTCCCACCGGGAGATTCTTTCTTGAGGAGAGGGAATGGTGTGGAATTAGAGCTGTCACAACCAGAATGAGACAGTGTTGCAAATGGGCATGTCACCTGGCACGTCTGTCGTGGCAGGAAAAGGCTGAGAATTGCTGTTTTAGAAAGGGATGCTGGCGGTGAGGAGGTTGGCCCGAAACTGTGTCTGTCGAGATGTTTGCAATTACAGGTGACAGAAAACCCCATCAAAGTGACATCAGTGTGCTGGATTTGGGCAGAGTGGCATTCAGCGGGCTCGCTGTCTGCATCTCTCAGGCCAGCGTGCTGCTCAGCTCTCGGGCAGGGTCCCCCACGTGTGGCAAGAAGGCCATCGGCAACCCCGCGCTACCATCCAGTCAGTTCAGCAACTCCACCAGAAAGGAGTGCGTGTCCCCCCCAAGTGGTTCCGAAAGAACCAGCCGAGGGAACCACACTGGTTCTGGCCGCTTGGCTGGGGTCCCAGGCCCATTTTGGAGTCACTCATCATTGCTGGAGTGCTCAGACCCAAGTCCCGCGCCCACCGCTGGAGGTCCCGTGTGGGCCCAGCATGGGCAGGGGCATTTCTCTGCCCAGGGCTGGCCTGCCATTGCCAGAGGAGGGGGGGAAGCCCTTTGGCCAGGGGCGGGGGGTCAGCCACAGGCAGGCAAAGCCCAAAGGCCAGGCCGAGACACAGGGAGTGGCTGTGGCTGCAACTGCTGGGGAAGGGCATGGGGGGACTTGATCTAGCACGAGGAGTGGGGGTTTGGGAGGCATGGGAAAAGCAGTCAGGAAGAGGGGGGATGCTGGGTAAGCTGTGGGGTGAGGGAATCCGGGTTTCCAGTCTCAATGACAGAGAAGATGATGAGATTTTATTTGGAGAGAGAAGATTTACGGAAAGATTGGGTATGAGGGAAGGGATCCACGAGGTTCTAGAAGTATTACATTTGGGGCACCTGTGAGACTCCCAGCGATGGGCATAGATGCCCAGAATACACATTTGGAAGACCCTCAAAGGCCATCCATCCCAGCCTCTGCCGAATTTCCCCATCAGATACCTTCCAGGTGGGGCAACTGAGTAGAGCCTCTTTCCCAACTGAGCAGGACAGGATCATCCGGGTTGTCTTGTTTTGTTTAAGGTTTATTTATTAATTTTGGAGAGAGGGAGAGAGAGCAGGGGGAGGGGCAGAGGGAAAGAAGCAGACTCCTCGCTGAGCGGAGAGCCCTACCTGGGGCTCCATCTCATGACCCTGACCCTGATTTCATGAGCTGAGCTGAAATCACAAGTCAGACACTTGAACTGACTGAGCCACGCAGGTGCCCCCATCTGATTTTTTCATTTATGTGTTGTTTTCCTTGGGTTTTGTGAACCATCTTGACCTTGTTGGGTTGTTTTGTTCTGTTTCATTTTTTTAATCAAGTTTCAGTGGAGAACGGCCCCTCCAGCCTTTGCGCACACAGCCCATAGTCCGAGTGGGAGGGCTGGGGCTCTGCAGAGGGGCCCGGGGCCGGAAAGGCTGTTCGGTGGCTAGCTCTCTGCAAGGATGAGTGTAGAGCTTTGGGGTGGAGGAACTGGGGGAAGGCGGTTTACCCCACGCACTCAGGGAGGGGGAACAGATTTGGCAGTTGGAGAGAAAAGCATCAGCAGAGTGGGGAAGGGCAAAGCACACCGAGATGAGGGGTGAACAGGGCGGTCCTGGAGGAGGGGAGCCAGTAAGAAAGGCTGAGGCTTCAGTAAGTTGACGTAACTTGTCCAGGCTCCCCCAGGGACAAAGGGCAGGAGCAGATGTGGAAAGCAAGTCTCCTTCACTCGGGGCGGGGCGGGAGCTCCTAACCTCTGCCATGGAGAACAAGAGTTGGTACAGTAATGTGCGGGGGTGCCTGGGGGGCTCAGCTGGTTGAGCATCTGACTCTTGATTCTGGCTCAGGTCACAATCTCAGGATCATGAGATCGAGCCCCGTGTTGGGCTCCGCACCCCACGTTGGGCTCCACAACGTGCGTCAGGCTCACATTCATCGTGGAGTCAGCCCAAGATTCTGTCCCTCTCCCTTCTCGCGCTTGGGCGCACACACACTTCTCTCTCTCTCTCCCTCTCTCTCTCTCAGACAAGTAAGTAAATAAAATCTTAAAAAAAAAAAAAATGTGTCAACCAGGGCAGAATGAAGCAGCTTTGGGAAACTGGGTGTTGCTTTTCACTTTTGTTTTGCTTTGTTTACTTTTTTAGGGAAATGGGAACCCGAGGTGTTCTGAACCCAGAGGGAAGGGGCTTCGGGGAAAGGAGAGGAGCTGAGACTTCCGACGAGGGCTCGGCTAGAGCCCCCGAGGAGCAGCAGGCCAGTGGAGGGGTTAGCCTTGTAGTGGGGACACCTGCTACCTCCCCTGAGGTGGAGAGAAGAGGGATGCGTGTGGAGATGGGGAAGAAGGTGCCCTTTGTCTTGTGACTTGATCGTCTCATAAGATAGAAGGCAAATCTAAAATAGACAGGCAAAGTTAGGAAAATTAAAAATATTGGCACAGTTGCCATAGAAATTTCTAGGGGCATGAACAAAACATGAGTAAGAAGATCTCCGAGCCACACGACTTCGATGAGCTGAGCTAGCGTGAGTGCACGGCACCCTCCCCAGGGGTTGACAGCCGAGGAGGGGATGGGGGGAATGAGGTCAGGTGTCGCAGGGTAGACTGGAGAGGGGGGAGGGGGAGTCGGGGTACCGAACAAACGGTAACCGTACCGCTTAACCTCACTTAGTGAGCACTAACGTCAGCTCACTAACTCAGATCACCTGGTAGAAGAACCAAAACAGGCTGGCATTAAAGGTTCTCCTTCAGCCTGATCCCGCAGGTGGAGAAGCCCCCCATTCCATAGATGTGGAAACTGAGGCTGGCCTGGTGAATGAGTGCTCCGCATTTGGAGTACTCCGGGCTGCCTGTGGGTTTGGGGCCTGTGAGGTGAGCATTCTGGCTGTGGCCAGAGAAGGAGGGACACCTCCATTAGTGAGTGGCAGAACCGGGGTTGAAACTAGAGGAGAGCGGGCTCCGGCCTGTGTCCCTTTCCACGATCCAGGCAGGCGCTAGTGACAAGGGCTGAGGGGGAGAAAGACCACGGGAGGCCAGGTCCTCTGTGGAATCTGTTGCTTCCGAGTAAACAAGTACCTTCTGGGCTCTGGGCTCACGTAGGCCCAGAACGGGTCTGCCTTCTCAGGCGTCGCTGGCTTTCTTTGTCCCCCCCTGCCTTGACTGCCCTGCCTCCGGTCACCACTCCTCCCCCACTGCTAGCAGGAGACCAGCCCCTTTTCAGAGCCCTGTGTTGCCTAAATGCACGGTGACGCTAATGAGGGGGGCTCCGTGGGGTGGCTGCAAAGTTCACTTCATCCCCTGAAACTGGTTTGGCTAGAGGAAGCCATGCAAGCTTTTTCCTACCGAATAAGAGAGCATCTCGAAGTAACAAGTGGAAAAAGACATTACAATTCAATTAAAATCTTCCCCCTTTGAACACTCCCAGAGGGAGAAAGCCACTCAGAATTGGTGAGAAATCTAATTTATGGGCTCAGTGTCAGGAAATGGAGTGATTCACAGTGAGCAGCTGTGCATCCCGGGGACCAGGCCGTGGGTGTCAAGCCAGAGCTCTCTGGGCCCCCCCTTCGCCAGCAAGCCCGTTACCTCTCCGGGCCTGTTTCCTCGTCTGTGAAATGACGATCATGGCCACGTGCTGGTGTCACGGGGATCACGGAGATTATGCATGGAACCGCCATGTGGTTACACCATCCTGCCTGCGCTTAACCAGACCAGCAAACTCCTTTTCTTTAAAAAAAAAAAAAAAAAAAAAAAAAAGTCCAGCTGAGCACCTGAGCCATAAAAACACAAGAAATAGCATCTTTTTTTTTTTTTTAAGATTTTATTTATTTATTTGACAGAGAGAGACACAGCAAGAGAGGGAACCCAAGCAAGAGGAGTGGGAGAGGGAGAAGCAGGCTTCTCGCCAAACAGGGAGCCCCATGTGAGGCTCGATCCCAGCACCCTGGGATCAGACCTGAGCTGAAGGCAGATGCTTAACAATTGAGCCACCGCCCCAAGAAAAAGCATCTTAAAGTTCACCTCCGGGGCCCCTGGGTGGCTCCATCCGTTGAGTGTCCGACTCTCGATTTCAGCTCAGGTCATGATCTCAGGGTGGTGAGATCGAGCCCTGCTTCAGGCTCTGCGCTCAGGGGGAGGGGGGTCTGCTTGAGATTGTCTCCCTCTGCACCTCTCCTTACTGTCCCTCTTCCTCTCTCTCCCTCTCTCCCTTTCTAAAATAAGATAAATGAATCTTAAAAAAAAAAAAAACTTCCCCACCCCCAGCCACCAGCTGTGCTGCTGTGGACTGTTGTGTCTAAAGCGGTCTTACGCTCTGTTACCAAGCACCCAGCGTTCTGTTTCCTTCTCTTTGGGTGTCGCTGTTTTAATACAGTTCTTCCCTCACTTCTGCATTGTCCTTTGAATTGTCATTGCGCTTGGGGGCTAGGCCCTTCTACTCCAGCCCAACCTAGAAAAACGTCTCAGTCTTCACACCGTAGAGCTCGCCTCCGCCCACCCACGTCTGAGTTAGGAGAGGCGAGGTGACGTGCCTGCCCAGGCCACTGCACCTGGTGGCATGTCAGCCAAGTAAAGATTCCTATGCCTGCTTCTGGAGGTTTGGGTTTAATAAAGTCTGCACAGTGGGGGGCTCGGGAAAGGGATTTCTGCAAAGCAGCCCAGGTGGTATCTGATGGGTGGGGAGCCATGTTGTAGATCCACCCCCACCCCCACAAAATTCAAGTTTGGATTTAAGTAGGCTGGGGAGAAATCAGTAAAACTCAGGAACTAACTCGGGGTCACGAGTGACATTTCAAAAGTGATTCCCATTTAACAGGTGAGGAAATGGAGCAAGGATGGAGACAGGTGGGGGGGCACGCTGGGCAGCCAGAGCAAAGCCCAAGACCCCTGCATCGGGTTCCTTTCTTTCCACAACGCCCCCCCCCCGCCCCCATCACTGCTACAGGGCACCTACCCTTCCGGATTCCTTCTTCTGAGGCTGCAGTGGTCTAGGGGGATGTTGTAACTCCAGACCATAAAGAACAATCACACACTTACACACACACAGGCGCATGCACGCGCGTGCGCACGCACACACACACAAACACACACACACACACTCAAGGTCTACCCTTATGAACTGAGGCAGAATCCATTAAGAGCTCTGTCAGAAGACCCAGCAAAGCTAAAAGCATCTTTTTTGGCTTTGATGTCTTGACAAGATGCTTCCTTTGAAAGCCCAGAGACAGCCCTGTTATTTGCTCTGACAGCAGCAGCGGAAAGCCCTGAAATGAGAAGCAGCGATCCCCCCACCCCTGATGCCCCGAGGTCCGATTTCTTGAGAGCGGCCCACGTGCTCCCCGGTAGGTGCGACGCCCGCCTGGGAGGCCCAAGGGGCGTGGGTTCCCTGGCTGGCTCTGACCTCTGCTCCCCCTTGGGCAGAGATCCCCAGCCACCAGGGTCTCTTAAATCTGACTCTTCACCTCCCCCCACCCGCGTGCCTTCCTGGAGAGTCAGGAGCCTGGACGTTTCTCGAATCTGACAGCCAGGCTGTGTGTCAGTCGCCTTGTGACTGAGTCTCCAGGGGCTGGTCTGACAGTCTGACCCACTTTTCCTTCCCCTGAGGGCCGCAGGCCACCTGTAGGGAGAGGCCAGGAAATGCTACCACCCTGAGTCTGGGAAGGAGGGGTGAGGAGGGATGACAGTGGGGAAGTGCATCCTCAAGGAAGCTTCCAGAACCTTCCTGCTCCACGCCTGGCTCACCTCTGCGGGGCCATCCTCCTCTGGGGACTGGCAGAATCTTGGTCCCACCCCGGACTCAGTGAATTTTTAAAAAGATCCCCGTACAGCTTGTTTCCCAGCTCCGCTGCTCTGGGCTGCGTGACTTTGGCCAAGCTCCTTAACCTCTCTGAGCTTCCAAGTCTGCAGAGGGTCTCTGAGAAGTGAAGCACTTAAGGCTTGACATATACTAGGACTTCCGTGAATGTTAGCTGGCGTTGGTACTGGGAAAGCGATTGAGGGAGAATTGGTTTTACCACATTCAGACTCAAATCATCCAGCCTTGGGGAAGGAGGTCCAGACTGGATGGGAGAAAGTTCCAGATGCAAAGCAAAGAGCCCTCACCATGTGCTTAGCGTACAAATGTCACGGCAGAGAGAGGAGTCTCTCCAGCAGCCTGTGCCCTCACTGTTTAATTTGGGGTTCGTTCAGATTATTGTTCATCTGCTCGGTTCAGGGGTTCCTACCTTCCTTGATGTGCCTTCTCTTCTTGCCATCCCCGCCCCACCACCCCACAGACGCATCTCCAAGACCTGCTGCTCCCATGACTCTGTTGCCAACAGAATGAAACAGCAGCTCCTTGCCATGACATTCAAGGCCCTCCACAGTCAAGGCCCAAGCTGACTCGCCAGCCTCTTCCCAGCTTCCACCCTCACTTTGCCCTTTGACCTCAGTCCCGTCATTCCCCAGACTCATCCTTGCTCCTGCTGTCTCCTCTGTCCAGGAGTCTGTTCCTCTGATTGGGGTCCCCCTCCCCTTTCTCTCTACGGCAGGATCCTACTCCACCCGTGGGGCCCTGCTTAACCAGCGGAGGCTGCATCATGTGCCAGGAGCACGGGTTCAGCTTGGACTGACTTTGTTCAAGTCCCAGCTCTGCCTAGAACTTGCCATGTGAGCTCGGGCAAGGCACCTCGCCTCCCCAGCCTGGGTGCATTCCTCTGTCAATGGAGGCTCGTAACACCTGCCTCACAGACCTGTTGTGAGGACTCATCCACGAAGTGGGAGCATTTCAATGCATCAGAGCCATGGTCATCTTATTTCTAGAAGAAGATAACCTCCTCTGGGAAGCCTTTTGCCTTCCTCCCGCCCTGTCCTACAGAATGAGGCACCGCGTGCTCTGTGTTCCGTTAGCTCCCTGCTTAGAGTCCCAGGCCACCCCACTCTGCATCTCGCCACTGCTTAACTTTTCTCCGTGGTGCTTATCAGCGGCCCGTCTGTGCCCGTGACCATGAGCTCTGCCAGAGAGGAGACTCCTGTGTCTGGGTGCGTCTGCACTCGTGGTGCTCAGTATTGCCAGACTACATGAACAGATCACTTTCGTACCGTGGGGGGAATTTGGTTGGCACTGCCCTGCCTGGCTGTTACGGACTGAGTCGTGTCTCCCCCACGCCACCCTCCTGCCGCTCTGCCAAATTTGTGTGTTACAGTCCTACCCCTGAGAGTGGGACTGGATTTGCAGCTAGGGCTTTTAAAGAGGTGAGGAAAGGGGCACCTGGGTGGCTCAGATGGTGAAGCCTCTTCCTTCGGCCCAGGTCATGATCCCGGGGTCCTGGGATCGAGCCCAGCACCAGGCTCCCTGCTCAGTGGGGAATCTGTTCCCTCTAGTTCTCTCTCTCTGTCTCTCAAATAAATAAATAAAATCTTTTTAAAAAAATTGTATTTCAAATGCCCAAATCTCTTGGACAGTGTGTGCAAATTTAGCCACCTTCCGCTGTGTCAACAGGACCCTCTGTGGAACGTTAGGACCCTCTTCCCCTTACAGAGTTCCTCCATTCATGTGAGCCCCAGTACGTGCACACGCAGGTACAAGGGCGCACACACGTGTGCATACACAGTACTGAGACTGTGCTGTGCCTCCTTGCCCTGCATCAGCCACAGTTCCCACGAGGCAGCCGTCCTGCAAGTAACTTAAACTTCAGCCAGCATTTATAGAAAGCGCACTATGGGCCAGGTATGGTTCTGGGCTCTGGGGAAACCAGAGTGAAAACTTTCTGCATTTATGGAGTTTATATTCTAAAATAACACCATCTAGGGCACCTGGGTGGCTCAGTCAGTTAAGCGTCTGCCTTGGGCTTCGGTCGTGATCCCGGGGTCCTGGGATCGAGTCCCACATCAGGCTCCCTGCTCAGCGGGGAGCCTGCTTCTCCCTCTGCCTGCTGCTCTCTCTCTCTCTCTCTCTCTCTCTCTGACAAATAAATAAAATCTTTAAAAAATAAAATACCGTAAAATAGCACCGTCTAGTAGAAGGTACCTCAAGGATAGAAACAGCCTGCGCTGTTTAATGCAGTAGCCACGGGCCACACAGGGCTGCTGAGGACTTGAAATGTACCAGCGTAACTGAGGAACTGGCTTTTAATTTTATTTTCATTCATTTAAATTCAAAGAACCGCACGTGGCTAGTGGCTAGTGGATGGAAAGCACAGTTCTAGAGGAAGAAATAAGTAAGCAGGTAAATACTGCCCCCCTCCTCTCACCCCAAAAATGTAGGAGTAAATCTTAAATATTGAAAAGTGCTACGAAGAAAGCGAAGTAGGGTAAGGAAATAGAGTGATGTGGGGAGGCATTTGTTTCGGTGGGGTGGCGGTCAGGAAAGGCCCCTCTGGCAGGGAATGTGATCACTGAGGAGTGCTGCGGTGAGACAGTCCAGCAGAGGCCCCGAGATGGAAGGGGTGCCCCTGCTCCAGCAGCCAGAGTGTGATGCCCGAGAGGGAGCAGGAACCCAGGCCGGAACATTTGAGGGTTTGAGGGCTATTATAAGGGTCCCGGAGAAAGGGCTTCATGCAGACAGGCAGCGTGAACTGATTCTTATCTTAAAACATCCCTCTGCTCCGGAGAGGCGGGAAGCAGGAGACCCACGGGAGGCTGCCACAGGCTTCCAGGCAGGAGAGGATGGTAGCTGAGACAAGGCAGGGAGAAGGGGAAGCGGTGCCAAGCGGTCTGGTATTAGATTTATTTTGAAGATCGCATCGGCAGGATTGCTGATTGATTCACTGGGGCGACACAAGGAGGTTTGGGGCCAGGATGAGCGGTGGTGGAACCACTGACAGAGATGAGAAACCCTGGAGGAGGCAGTGTATGGCTGAAGGGGAAATGAGGGTCTGATCAACACGAACGGGGCGGCTGACAAGGACGATTTGGGTGCGCTCAGCAAGAAGACATGGTCCCCTCTGCTCGGCTGTGCCCATGTCCTCTCCTCACCAGGGCCATAAGGGATCGTCACTCACTACTGCGGACATTACCCAGCATGGAAATTCCAGGGCTCCTCCTTAGGATGGCTGCGTCCTGGGTTCATAGGGGAATTGGCCCTCCCTGGGTCCTGCTCAGCTTTGCACCTGAGCCCCTCAGCAGATGGGTGTGGGTAGAGTCCTGCAGAGTTGCTCATAAAAATAAGTCTTCACGGGGCGCCTGGGAGGTTCAGTGAGTTAGGCCTCTGCCTTCGGCTCGGGTCGTGATCTCAGGGTCCTGGGATTGAGCCCCGCATCGGGCTCTCTGCTCAGCGGGGAGCCTGCTTCCCCCTCTCTCTGCCTGCCTCTCTGCCTACTTGTGATCTCTCTCTGTCTGTCAAATAAATAAATAAATAAAAATAGGTCTTCACTTTCACCCTTGAACATTCTCTTCAGTGGGACTCCCAAACCCAAGCCACTGGGAGGGCCGAGAGGTGGTATGCCATCTCTCCCATTCCCCTTCCTCCTGGATGTCAGCCATACATGTTTCAAAACCCACCTCCCTTCTCCTTTAACCACACAATGAAAGGGCCCCTCCATATCAGCCCATGCATTTAGACGCTCAACATGGCTTGTTCCCCAGCTTGCCTTCTGTTAACATATCCTACTCCTATTAAGCAAATTGTTCCTGTACTCCCCAATTAATATTTGTTTAATGCAATTCCAATCAAAATTCTAATAGGATTTTTATTTTGCTGATGATTCTGATTTATGAGAATTGATTGAGGTGAATAAATGATCAAAATAACCCAGAAATGTTTTGCAAAAGAAGAGTGATAAGGAGGAATTCACTCTACCAGATATTAAAACATACTCTTTTAGGGGGAGGGGGTTGATGTCACATGATAGTTGTATTTATTTTCTCAAGAGCCTCCATACTGTTTGTCACAGTGACTGCATAAAACATACTCTATTAAAAAAAAAAAAAATTAAGTGAGACATAAGTACGGGTCCCAGTACCTAGATAAGAGGCACAGAATAGATGACTCAGAAACGCCCTAGTATATATAAAAATTTAATGTATGACAAAGATGATTCCATATCTAGAAAAGATAACACAATATGTACTATGAGATAATTGGTAACTTTCAAGAAAAATGGTTAGAATTGTATCTTACAGCTTAACCCAAGATCAGCTCAATTCCAGATGTAACAAATAAAGCTAAAACACTCTAAGAAAACATAGAGTAATATGTCTCAGTTATCAAAGAAGACAATCACTTTCCTTTTTTTTAAATGTGCAAGTGATTTTTATTTATTTTTTCTGTTGAAATATGATTGACATATAATAGCCTATTAGTTTCAGGTGCACCTTGTAGTGATTCCATGTTTTCTTGTCATTAGGAAGTGGTCCCCACGATAAGTCTAGTCACCTTCTGTCACCGTACAAAGTTATTACAGTATCATTGACTATATTCCTTATGCTGCACTTTACATCCCCAGGACTTACTTTTCTATAAGTGAAAATTTGTACCTCTTAATCATTACCCTTTACCTATTTCATGTGCCCTGCCCCCGAACCCTCCCCTCTCTGGTAACCAGCAGTTTGTTTCTTGTAACTGGAAATCACTTTCTACATATAAAATCACAATGAAAGGAGCCACAAAAGAAAAAGGTTGGTAAATTTGCTCCCTCTAAAACTTAACATTTTTATATGTAAAACAAGAAAAACACCATCTACAAGAGTAAAAGATAAATGATAGACTAGAAAAATTTTGCAACAAATATAATAACGTACTGATATTCTTAATCTGGAGAGAACTCGTACATTAATAATAAAACCACTGAGTGTCACAAGATAAAAATGGCATAAATAAGCAATTCAAAAAGAAAGAACACACGTGGCAAGTAAATCTCTAGAAACAATTCAACCTGATTAGCAATCAAGGAAAGCACAAAGGCATATGAAGACAGTTTAACCCTACCTAACTGGCAAGGCTTTTTCATGGTAGTATTTCTGTAAGTAGAGCGGTAAATCAAGCGTTCTCGCTCACTGCTTGGGGAAGGTCTGGCTGATGCAAAAGCTGGCCAAGTGAGTCAAGAGAACTTCAAATGTCCATACTCTTTGACCCAGTGCTTCTGTATCTAAGCATCCATCCAAAGGTAATTGTCAGAAATAAGGACTCAGGGTGTTGACTATAATTTTGTTGAGAAGAGCCAAAAATTGGAAATAAATATCCAGCAAAAGTTGGAAGGCTAAATACATCATGTGTGGTCTGTCCCTACAAGAAAATACCACGCAGCCATTTTTTTAATCATTATTTTGCTCAATATTTGTAGAAACGAGGAACCTTTCAATGAGTGAAAGGAAGGCACTACAATATTTGGGGTAATTTTTTTTCTTCTTTACACTTCAAAGCATTTTCTGGATTTTCTCTCCTGGTGATTTTACTCTTACAATAAGAAACAAACATGGATACCCATTTTCTAATGCCCGTGAAACACCGCTTGCCGGCCCCAGGCCTTGCTTCTGATGTAGCATCAATTAAAGTAGCTAGAGGGCCCAGTGACATCTCGTCTTCAATACCCCTTCTACCAGCCCGCCCACCACTCAGTGCCTTTGTTGCTTTTCTCTGTTTGCCGCTAAACACGAACGAGTGACCTGCACCCTCCTTTGCTTGCTCTGGGCCAGTTCCCACGGCCGTTTCCAAAGAGAGGAAGAGAAGAAGATGACCTTTCATTTTCATGGGCCCCACTCTGACCGTCTGTCCTTACCTAGGTGTTTCCTTTGGGGTGCCAGTTGGGGTGGCTTAAAAAGAAATGCTAGTTTCTTCTGCCTTGTGGAAAAACACTGACCCTGTCTTTGTTCTTGTCCCACAGATATGATGCTGCCTCTTGTGTGTAGCCATTGGAGCAGTGACAATTTTCTGGGCTGAGATCATTCTCAACACTCAAACATTAGACTTCAGCATTCAAGGAAAGCCAAAGCCATTGGAGGGTGACTACAAGCCCAAAGCCTTTTATCTTACTTGTTCCAAAAATTTCACTGCCCCTTTCCTACCTGTCCCCCCCCTGCCCCAGATTAAACTATTGCACACACACAGGCAGCATGGCGAGCAAGCGAAAATCCACCACGCCGTGCATGGTTCGGACCCCACAAGTAGTAGAACAGGATGTGCCCGAGGAAGGAGACAGGGCCAAAGAGAAAGGAATCAGCACGCCACAGCCTGAAGCAGCCAAGGACAGTTGGACAGTGGAACCCGAAAACTCTTCCAAAGAAAATGAAGTGATCGAAGTGAAATCTACAGGGGAAAACCAATCCAAAAAACTCCAAGGTGGTTACGAATGCAAGTACTGCCCCTATTCCACGCAAAACCTGAACGAGTTCACGGAGCACGTCGACATGCAGCACCCCAACGTGATCCTCAACCCCCTCTACGTCTGTGCCGAATGTAACTTCACAACCAAAAAGTATGACTCCTTGTCCGACCACAACTCCAAGTTCCATCCCGGGGAGACCAACTTCAAGCTGAAGCTGATCAAGCGCAATAATCAGACTGTCTTGGAGCAGTCCATCGAAGCCACCAACCACGTCGCGCCCGTCGCCGCCGGCGGCCCCGCCAGCGGCGACGGTGATCCCGGCATCTCCGTGAGTAAGACGCCCATCATGAAGCCAGGGAAACCAAAAGCTGATGCCAGGAAGGTGCCCAAGAAGCCCGAGGAGGCCACCCCCGAAAACCACGTGGAGGGGACGGCCCGCCTGGTGACCGACGCGGCTGAGATCCTCTCGAGACTCGGAGGCGTGGAGCTCCTCCAGGACACGCTAGGGCACGTCATGCCTTCTGTCCAGCTCCCACCAAATATCAACCTTGTCCCCAAGGTCCCCGTCCCGCTGAATACTACCAAATACAACTCCGCCCTGGACACGAATGCCACCATGATCAACTCCTTCAACAAGTTCCCGTACCCAACCCAGGCTGAGCTGTCCTGGCTGACCGCTGCCTCCAAGCACCCGGAGGAGCACATCAGAATCTGGTTTGCCACCCAGCGCTTAAAGCACGGCATCAGCTGGTCCCCGGAGGAGGTGGAGGAGGCCCGGAAAAAGATGTTTAATGGCACCATCCAGTCGGTACCCCCGACGATCACCGTGCTGCCAGCCCAGTTGGCGCCCACCAAGATGTCACAGCCCATCCTCCAGACAGCACTGCCGTGCCAGATTCTCGGCCAGACCAGCCTGGTGCTGACTCAGGTGACAAGCGGGTCGACGACCGTCTCTTGCTCCCCCATCACACTTGCCGTGGCCGGAGTGACCAACCACGGCCAGAAGAGACCTTTGGTGACTCCCCAGCCTGCCTCCGAGCCCAAGCGTCCACACGTCGCTCAGGTGCCAGAGCCCCCACCCAAGGTAGCCAACCCCCCTTCCCTGACCCCGGCCAGCGACCGCAAGAAGACAAAGGAGCAGATCGCGCATCTCAAGGCCAGCTTTCTCCAGAGCCAGTTCCCCGACGATGCGGAGGTCTATCGGCTCATCGAGGTGACCGGCCTGGCCAGGAGCGAGATCAAGAAGTGGTTCAGCGACCACCGGTACCGGTGTCAAAGAGGCATCGTGCACATCACCAGCGAATCCCTTGCCAAAGACCAGCTGGCCCTCGCGGCCTCCCGACACGGCCGCACGTACCACGCGTACCCTGACTTCGCCCCACAGAAATTCAAAGAAAAAACCCAGGGTCAGGTTAAGGTCCTGGAAGACAGCTTTTTGAAAAGCTCCTTCCCGACCCAAGCGGAACTGGATAGGCTAAGGGTGGACACGAAACTCAGCAGGAGGGAGATCGAATCCTGGTTTTCGGAGAGACGGAAGCTTCGGGACAGCATGGAGCAAGCTGTCTTGGATTCCATGGGGGCCGGCAAAAAAGGCCAAGACGTGGGGGCCCCCAACGGTGCTCTGTCTCGGCTTGACCAGCTCTCTGGGGCCCAGTTAGCCGGTTCCCTGCCCAGCCCCTCACCAGCAATTACGAAGAGTCAAGAACAGGTCCATCTCCTGCGGAGCACGTTTGCCAGAACCCAGTGGCCCACCCCCCAGGAGTACGACCAGTTAGCGGCCAAGACCGGCCTGGTCCGGACTGAAATCGTGCGTTGGTTCAAGGAGAACAGATGCTTGCTAAAAACCGGGACCTTGAAGTGGGTGGAGCAGTCCCAGCACCTAGCCGGCGAGGCCGGTCACAGCCACGGCCACGACGCAGCGCCGAGGAAAGCCACGAGAGCCGTCGTCGCCGAGAGCCCAAAGAATGGGAGCGAGGTGGGTCAGCCCCACTACAAGGACCCCAAAAAGCTCTGCGAGGAGGACTTGGAGAAGTCAGTACCCAGGGGGAAAGTGAGCAACGAGCAGGCAAAAGACGGTGCGCCGGCCAAGCCTTCGGAAGGCGCCTCGGACAGGTCGGAGGGCAGCAGCCGGGACGGCCCCGGCAGCGACGAGAACGAGGAGTCGGGCGTTGTGGATTGGGTGGAGATCACGGTCGGAGAGGAGGACGCCGTCTCAGACAGGTCCGACAGCTGGAGTCAGACTGCAGCCGAAGGCGCCGCCGAACTGGCCGGCTCGGACTCCGACAGCATCCCGGCAGAGGCCGGCCAGGCCTAACAGGTAATTCCACCTGCTCCCTGTCTGGGAACGAGGGGAGGGCACTGTTGTCTTCCTTTTCATTGCCGGGGTCAGTATAGGCTGTACGGGACGGAGATGTTGACACAGATGATGGGGTCTTATTTTTTAAAGGGAGGAAAATAGTGATGCCATCAGGCCGGGTCGGAGGACCCAGAGTGGGTCAGGCAGGACCAGCCAAGAGGGTCCTTGGCTTCACATTGGATGGAAATCAGATGTGAGCCAGCAGGAAGCGAGAGCAGAGTTTACTGAAGGTATATAGAGAGAGCAGATACAGCCAGAGGGTCTGGGAGACTCGGAGAGGAAAGGAGCATGGGTCCCATCTTTGCTTGGGGTCTAGGGTTTTCCTTGACGACTTTGTTCTAGTCATCCGTGAACTGGTAGGAGCAAGGACAGGGTCCAGTCGTCCTCCTAAGTTACTCATTCCCTGGATCCCAGAGGGTCTTGACGTCACGACGTCTGGGGCCAATCGTCTGCAATAGGCTTAGACACATGCCAACCTTGCCCGGTCATTCCTGGGATGTTACCTATTGTGCTGGAAGCCTCCAGAGAAATCATTAATTCCTTGCCCCTTTCAAGGAGGACACACATGAAGGCATGTGTAGGGCGGGGGTGCAGGTCCTCGCGAGAATGGAAACAGGAAAGGCAGCAAAAAGCAGACTTCTGTGGACTCCTTCAGTTTCCCTGTCTCACTAGGAGCTGGCAGATTCTCTGTCCTCATTTGCAAGGCTGATGGGTGACAGCGCCAGTGCCTGTGGCCTGTTATGGACACCCCCCTCTGGGGCCTGTCCATTCTAAAGTCTAGATGCAATCGTCGCGGGGACACATCCTTCTCTTTCTTCATGTTCGCTGCTCTAAGAAACAAAGGATGTTTTTCCTTTTTCTTTCCGTCTTTTTTTTTTCTCTTCATTTTCTTCCCTTTTTGGATTTTTTTAGAGTAGTTAACCAAGTCTACTGGCTAGAGATCTGGGGTTGTTTCTTTTAACCTGACAGGTCTGGGTCTTTGCCTTGGCCTGGCTAAAGGAAGGCATGGATGCCACCAAGTCACCCAGCTTCTAATCGCGCTGATTGGGTCCCTGGAACCCCTTCAGATCTGGAAGAGACGGATGCAAATGAGGCCCGAGGAGCCACAAAAGCCTGGGAAGGGAGGTTGTCATGGTTACTAATGGCCGTGTCATCCACATGATGGGACACGGCACCCAAACCCCGATGTTTGTGCTTTCTGGAGAGGTCTGTACACATCAAGGCCTAAAGGCCCGACTGCCAGCTCCATGGTGGGTTCAGAATAGAGGGGGCAGCGGGGCGAGGGGCGCGGGAGGCAAAGATCATCTCGGCCAAAGCCGAAATATTCTAAGGGCAGCGTGGAACCAGGAGGAAAACGTGTGATTTACCATCTGCCCGCATGGGCTTCTCCAGGGGTCACTTAAAAGACAACAGAAGGGGACACCCCCATGTCATCTTTTCAAGTAATAAAATAAAGGTAAGAACCTCCAGAATGATTGGTAAGGTCCCAAAAGGAGTCCTGGAAGTTACCATACCTCTTTATTAATGAGTCCAGACAACTTTGGCTGGTGAGCAGCCCCTCGTTGGTTCATTTATTTTGTAGTAGGATAAGGGGCCTGGCCACAAAATAAAGTCTTCTGGAAACCTTGTTTTTAGCAAGTTCCATGAAAATTTCACTAGCCAGCTAGTGAAAATGATTTAAAGAACAGCCAGGTGAAAATGCCATCAAGTCTTCCTTCCCCCCTACCCCAACTTTTCAGGAGGGAGCAGTAATGGGTTACAGGTGAAAATGCAGCATAGAGGGAGGGGCTAGTAATCAGAGGGAGCTGAAGGCTACGGAGGCCACAAATAGCACCCTAGGCCCGTCACCATCTGGCTGCCTTGGTTCCTCTCTCTGGCTATTTTCCTGCCTTCTTAAGAGACCCTACCAGCCCAGCCTGTATCTGCCTTGTTGAAATGAGGGAGTGATTTTTTTTTTTTTTTTGGTCCAATCCAAATCTGCCTGAAAACTCCTAGCTTGCCTTGTCTTCTTGACCTTTTCCAGTGCCTGACAGAGTCTACGTGATTGCTTTTTCCTCCTGCCATGGAGTGGACAACAGTCAGTTCAATCCAGCAAATCAATTCTGCACACCTACTGTGTGCCGCGCTCTGTGCTAAGCACCAAGACGACGGGATGAAGAAGACAGATGAGGGTCCTCACACACATGGAGCTCAGTCAGGCCAAGGAGAGAGGAAACTGCTCCTTCCTTTACTAGCCAGGGTGATCCATGGTGTGACCTGGAGACTAACTCGGGCTGAGGTCAGGGCAGGCTTCCTGGAGGAAGGGACATCTACCTCAGGGGCTAGCTGAGGGGAAGGAGTTAGCCCATGCACCAGCAAGGAAGAGAGGTTCATGTGGAAGGAGTAGACAAGGCAAAGTTCCAGAGACAAAAGAAGGAATGGTACAGCTGAGGAACAAGTTTGGGCATAGCCAGAAAGCCGAATTGGGGGTTCAGCAGACAATGAAAAAGGACAACTGGAAGAAAAGATGATGGTTTTCCCCAGCAGGCAAAGCTCTTCTGGACTGTGTTTGAATAGAGGAATGCTGAGTGTCCCTGTATCCCAGAGTGAGCTTGGAGGGCACTTCCAGATCCCCATCCCCGAGTGGCAGTTGTCTGGGGATGGCAGCTCCCGGAGCCCCCTGAGGCCACCTGTCCCCATCCCTTCTCCCCCAGGCAGTACCACAGCCAACAGCTAAAAATGTCCACCTGTGTTGGCTGCCACTGTGCCTGCCCCTGACCTGAGACCCGAGAGAAACACGAAGGGGGGACACAAGGCTAAAACCATAGAGAGCAACTTTGCAAGGAAGGGCAGGAGGACGGAAAGTGGTGCAAGGCCTCCTGAGGATCCAAGGCAGAGAGCTAGGCACTCTGGCCACAGATGGTCTCACTCAGTGGTCCTAGTGACGCCAGATTTTTTTTTTTTAAGGTTTATTTACCCACTTTAGAGAGAAACAGAGAAAGCAGGGAGAGCGGCAGTGGGAGATAGAGAGAAAAAAAAAAACATCTTCAGCAGACTCCCTGCTGAGCACAGAGCCCAGCTCGGGGCTCGATCCCCCAACCCTGTGCTCATGACCCCAGCCCAAATCAAGAGTCAGATGGATGTTCAACCTACTGAGCCACCCAGGCACCCCCCTGTAATTTTTTACAAACCCCAAAACGGAGGCTCGGAAACCAAGGAGCTTACTGTATTCTCCGAGCCAGCACCTCAGTTCCATCCCGGAGCCCTGGCTCCTACCGCCGTCTCTGCCTCTCTGTTTTGGACAGAAATTCCCCATTTCTGGCTGACCCCCCCCAACCCCCGTGGTGGTGTTGGGAGGCAGGGAATACCTAGGGTGTCTAGAATGGGCCATTAAACATTAGCTAAATCAGAGATGAAGGAACTAGCTGTTTTCTTCCCCTCTCTCCCCTGCCAAAACCCAGGAACACCCAGAAACCCCCTTTTATGTTTCTTTATGGTAAACACCACAAGCAGGAGCTGAGAAATGTTCCTAAGCAAGATGCTAAGAGTTGCTCAACACCTGGTGACATCTGACGTCCCTAACTGGCTTCCTGGTATTTCCGAGGTGCCACTCTATGGAGAGACGGGCTGCGGTCCGCCCTAGGGCTGGCATCCTGGACACAGGCACCCCTTAAAGGAACCTTTCAACTTGGAAGAAATCCCTCCAAATTACTTCACAGCTTTTATGAACTGAACACATGGGTCTCTTGAAATTCATAAATATTCAGCGATGCCTTTATTTAAACACGTATTTATTTAGGAAGCTGTCGTTGAGTTCAGTTGTCGCACGTATAATAATCCTGAAAATAATGCACCGTTTTGGCTTCAGAGAAGGTGTTAGGGGATGTATATACGAGAGAGGGAGGATGAACTTGGGTGGGCAGCTGAGAGCAGATGCCGGGGTTTCCCCCTTGGTGCGAGCTAAGCATCCCCTCACTGAAGCTTCAGAAGGCTTACATCAGCGTTCGACTCGGCCGGGCTCTCTCGGCCGTGAGGTTGGACAGAAAGGTAAGGAGGCCTTTCCAGACCTTGAATTGTGTTGTCTTGATTCAGCCTCCAGGTCCAGTTATCAAAGCCATCTATTAAGAGACCTGTCCCGGTGAGAGGCTGAACAGTAAATTTCCTCCTTTCCGAAAAATGAGTCAGAATACTTGAGCCCCACATGGCCAGACATATGCCTCGATGTTTGGCCAGATGGAATATCCCAGAACTCCTACTACTGAGAGTTTCTATTTACTGGCCTGTGCATGTGCTTGGGTTCTTCTGCTCACATCCAGTAACTCGCTGAAACTTCTTTTCATCCCTGTGAGATAGGTGTGGCTTTCTTCCCATTTTGCAGAGGGCAAAACTGAGGCTCAGAGAGATTTGCCCTGTGTTCCACAGCTCAGGGCTGGCGGAGGCTAGAGGCCACCTCTCGTCTGTCGGGTCAGTGCCTGACGCAGGCACAGGGACAGCACCGCTACAGCTCAGCCTGGACCAACAGGGCTTGGCCGCTTCTTAATACAATACACAAAAAACGAATACACAAGTGTTCATATGCTAATTCGGCTCCCTCCCAGTTTCTGACAATTTCCAACTCACGATTAGGGATGGCTTTGGAGAAGAGATAAATTTTGTGAAATGCCAGAAAAATATTTTCCATAGTTCAGCTTGCTTCAAAAATTCAAGGCTACCCAGTGTTGCATCGTGGCTACCATTTAGGATCTGGGATATGTGTGCCTCCCGCGATCTGTTCAGATTAGCTGTCCAAATACAGATTTTTGAATGAGTGGATGGATGGGTGGATGGATGGATAGATGGGTGGGTGGATGAAAATGTAATTATCTGTTTCTGGGTCTCTCCTCCACCAGACCCTTGAACACAGGGACCATATCCCATTCATCTCTGAGTCCCCAGTGCCTAATGGGGAGCAAATACACAACAGCAATGTACTGAACCACCCTGAGAGTTAGCAAACGTAGTTGGCTCTCAGTTGTCTGGAATCCGACATTTCAGGCCTTGGCTCCTCCTCCTCGTCTTCTGTCACTCAGTGGCATCCTTGGAGGACAGCAGGCAGAGGAGTGGAGCCAGGGACAGCCTGCTCTCCGTGTGTGCGAGCAGCTGAAGGAAAAGGTCTGCTGGAGAACCCGTCACTGGGTGATGCTTCTCGGGGACTACACGTTAGCCTGGAGGCCCCAGCACTAATAAAGTTAAATGCAACACTTCCGTTTACCTGATTCTGGAGCTTCTCACATCAGGAGCTCTCACTGTGCTTTGGGAAGCTTGTAGCAACTTAGGAACCATGACGTCTGAGTTCCCTCATCTGTCAGAGGAAGGATGTGGGCCCTAAGGAGAGGAAGTCACCGTGCCAGAGCCGCCTGTCGTAAGTGACATGGCGCCTTCGTGCATCAGGTATCTGGGGAATGCCTGTGGCATGCCAGGTTCTGGGGGTCAGGGGGGCTGCTGTGCCCAGCGTGTCCCTGTCCTCATGGAGCCCACAGTCTCACGAGGAATGAAGCTTTAAGCAAACAAAAAGGAAGGACGGCCATGCTGACAAGTTTTTTGAAGGAAAGGTCCCCAGTCTGTGAGAATATGGAATAGGAGAATTTGACTTGATTTCAGGGGTTGGGGGAGTTTTCTTGAGAGATAATAAATGACTTGAAATCTGAAAAGTCAAGTACGAGTTGGCTGAGCAGTGAGGAGGGGACCACATTCAAGCAGAAGGCACAGTGTACTCAAAGCCCCTGAGGCCAGAGGGAACTTAAGACATCAGGGACCTAAAAGGTGGCCATTGTGGCTGTGATTTGCCTGAGTTTGCACTCTATAGACATGCAGAGGTGAAAAGCCAGAGTGCTATGTGGACTCACGTATAATCCAAATTTCTCTTGATATGCTTCTACCTCACCCATAAAGAAGACTCTGCATGGTTCTGTGTGTAGGATCCTGTAGAGAAAGGTTGAGACACGCTGAGATACTCCAGGAAGGAGTGAAAGGAAAGTCATGTTGGAGAGAGCTGGGTGTTCAGACCTTCCTACCCTCGTGGTAAATGGAGGACGGATGGTGGAAAATTCTAGAGCATCCACATGCGCATTACTTTATTCTGTCTTATTAGTAAGTTTTTGTAACCTTAACACTTATGATATTAGTCAACGAGGGCTGCCAGAACAGGACAGACTGAGTGCTTAAACAACATAGATTTATTTCCTCACCGTTTCGGAGGCTGGAAGGTCAAGATCCAGGTGCCAGCAGGGTTGGCAGATGGCTACCTTGTCTCTGTGTGCTCTCCTGGTCTTTCCTCTGCGCATGCGCACTCCTGGTCTCTTCTTACAGGGACACTAGGGCCCCACCCCTATGACCTCATTGAACCATAATCACCTCCTTGAAGGTCCATCTCCTGGTACAGTCATACTGGGGATTGGGCTTCTGCAGATGAATGGTGGGGGAGAGGACATAATTCAATCCGTGGCACTAACAGAGTTGTCTCTTGTTGTCAGGAATAAATTAAATAATACAAGTGAAATTCCCTAAATGCGGTGGGGGGGTGCACGCTTTAGTATCAGCAATGCTCAGCTGCCCACTCTGCATTGAGTCCTTTCTCTATGGAGAAGACCTTGGCCGACTGCTTCCTGCCTTTCCAAGTTGACTTTTCAGTTGAGGCCCCACTTGTACAAGCTCAAGCCTTTAGGTGTTAATTGCATCTCAGAGGGGTGGGGGTCGGGGTGGGAGCTGAGCCCTTACTGTGCCGGGCACTTTGCATGTGTTGACAACGCTCTGAAGTCAACATTTTTTTAAATTTTATGGTGGAGGAGAATGAGGCACAGAAAGGTAACTCATCCAAGATCGTGGAGCTGGCATTCAGACCCAAATCCACGTGCGTAAACACGAGGGCTGTGCCTTCTGAATTTAAAATACAACTCTGTTTGCTCAAATACTTTGGACTCCTCTGGATAATATCCTCAGTTGGAAAAAGGGCAGAAAGAACCAGTGACCCCTCTGATTCATCCATCCAGCCTCCTTGCAAGCAGCCTGGGGGAGATGTACCAGGCTTTTAAGTCTCAGCAATTCCCCCAAGCCCAGAGGCTCCCCAAACTGCTGCAGGAAAAAGAGCGCTGGCCAGATGTGTCTTGGCCAGATGTGCCTGAGTTGACCGAGGCCTGGCATGGGAATGATTTAGGATGGGATGGAGTCTTCCTGGTCCCCCAGGGAAATTGCTTAATCACTCTCCCTGCCACCGTGTTTTCCTTTTCCCAATTCTAATTAAAATCAGACCATGCCCCCTTGCAAGAAAAGAAAGTTGGCCTCAAATATTATTAAGATAATAAATCACTATCACAGTGCTTGTTTTTCTCACGGAGTACCGTGTTACACTCTCCTGAGTCCACAGGGCTTAGGGAAATCCCTAGAGGGAAAATTAAAGAGACACAGAAACAGAAAGGTATCACATGGGAAAAGAATTCTAATTTTTTCATGTTTCCCCAGTGGGTAAAGTAATAAAGAAGCAGATTTTGCTAAAGAATTAGATAGTACTTTTTAACCTTCCAAGCTGTCCCCAAGATAGAAAAGGAGGCAGAGGGTTCCCTGTCCTGGGCAGGGTTCAGGGAGAGATGTTGGTAGAGATGTTTGGTAGAGATGTTTGAATAGTGGCCATAAGCGAAGGGCCCGATGACCTTGCTGTTTCCTCCCATAGCCGAGATCCAGTGCTCTAGGATCAAGTAATCCATTGGGCCCCTGGTTCTCTGCAGGGGGAGTGTCCCCGACCAGGGACCAGTGGTAAGATGGCAGCTCGAAGCCCAGGGGATTAGCAAGAGGCCACATCCTCAAAGTCACTGTACTACTGGAAAATAGAAACCTAGAAGGGAGCTCTGTCACCAGTCTAGGGTAACCAGCCACGCCTCCCAAAGCACTGTGCTTTTTCCCATTTTTCATTCACTAATGAACTTCGGAGTATACTTTTGGGGGCCAGACCCAGTGCAGAGGGGTTGGGGTGTGGGGCAGGGGTCTTGCAGTGAACTCTCTTGACCCCGCCCATGTTCTCACAGGACGGACAGTTAGCCAGGCAGTGTGAAGACAGTGTGACTCGGTTGTACCGGGATGCCCAGGTGCGGGAGCGTCTCACAAGGAGACCGGAGGGCACCAGGGAGCAAGGCTTTTCAGGGAAGCAGCCTGTGGCTGGCCAAGGCTGCCCATAGGGAAGGCGCTGGAGCCACTGCTCTGTCCCTACTGGGGATCATGCCCTGCCTTCTGTTTCCAGCGGCTTCCCAGCCTCTCTCTGAGAGCCCCGCTGGCTCCCACAATCCTGCCCGCGGCTATGCACCCTGGGAGAGGTCAAGGAGAGCTGACGTCCAGCGGCTCGCAGGTGCCTCCGAGGGCCCAGAGGCAACCAAAGACATCCGCGGTCTCTGCAGAAGCAGCTCTGTCTCCTTTTCTCCAGATCACCCTCTTGCCCTTGCAGTCTGTTATGGGGAGGTTTTAAGGATTTTGTTCAGTAGTTTTTTCTTCCTTAATACGTCTGGTTGGAGGATTGTGTGTGTTCGTGTCCACCGGACCTGACACAGGGAACCCGAACACATTGCCAGATGAAGAAACACCTTTATGCTGAGGTGTATCTAAAAATGTGAGACTTTGGGCCTTTGGAGAGATGTGGTTCCATTCCATTTTTGAGGAAAGAAAACAGGTCTACTCACACACCTACCTCCCAGCCTTCTGGAAGGAGCGGACAAGGGGCGTTCGCATCAGCACCCAGCATCTGGCCTGGCCCGGAGTATGCATGAGAGAAATCCCAGTTACTGCCGTGCTGTCACAAGTGGGGTCATTCCTGGTTTTGACAGTGCTCCTGAGAAATCATATTGACTTGGGGAGCTCACCCTTCCTCCCGAAGCTTCCCTCTTCTTCTGGCAAATGGAGCGATGTCGGCCGCACCCAGTGTAAGGAGCCCTGGGGCTTTTGTGCCGGACCAGTCTCAGGCAGTACCAGATCCCAAGGATACCCCCAGACTCCAGTTTTATCCACAGACCTTTCTTTCACAAGTTGGCTTCTTAACGTCAGCATTCGTTGTCCTTGTCATGAGTTCCTGGGAAATGTGGGTACGTTTGACCTCCAGACGTTGGGAATGAATGACAAGATAGATGACCTGCTGGGGCCTCTGGCTGAGAAGTGCAGCCCGTGTGCCCCCGGGCCCCTGTGCCTGAGCCTTCCTCGGGGCCCTCCCTTCCCCTTTCTCAGCCAGAGGAGTGGCCTGATGAGGAGGGAGGCAGAGGACAAGCCAGTGGCTTCAGGAACCTGCAGATTCAATAAGCTTCTGGCCTGTCACAGGATAGTAGCTGTCCCCTTGACAGCCCTGCACGCTCCCCTGGGGTTCCTCCCCGCAGGAGCCCACAGGGTAGTAATGGTGGTCTGTCTTCACGTCCTAAGGCCACCTTCCAGCGGGTGGCTTACACAACGGAGATGTGTTCTCTCTCAGTTCTGGAGGCTGGAAGTCTGGTGTTGGCGGGTTGGTTTCTTTCTGGGGGCTGTGAGGGGAGAGTCTGTTCCACACCTCTCTCCTAGCGTCTGGTGGGGAGCTGGCCGTCCGTGGCACCCGTGGGCTTGTGGCTGCATCACCGTGGTCTCTGCCTTTGTCTTCACGTGGCACTCTCCCTGTGTAAGTCTGCGTCCAGCTCGCCTGTTGATGGCATCACCAGTCGCACTGGAGTGATTAGCACCCCCCCCAATGACCTCATGTTCACTTGATTACTTACCTCTGTAACGGAAGATCCACATCGGGTGACATTCTGAGATCCCGAGGATTGGGACATCCACAGAGCTTGTTGGGGAGACACAGTTCAGCTCATCGGACGGTCCTTGCACCGTTCTCATCACTTAAAAGAATATAAGAATTAAGCGTTTCTCCATATGGACTCTTATTAGATACTGTCTGTTACGAGCATAGACTCTGGAGATGGCCTGGGTTGGAATCCTGACTGGCCCACGTCCTAGCTGTCTAATCTTGGGCAAAGAGTTTAGCCTCCCTGTGCTCAGCCATAAAGTGGGACTAATGGTCACACGATTGGGTTGATATGAATGCCAAATTAATAATACACCTAAAATGTCTCACCTTGTTATGATCCTACTGTGCTTGGAAAAGGCTGCACCTAACAACAACAACAAAGGTATATAATACTATATAGTACACTTCCTAAGTATCTTATTTACTACGTAACCGCATACTGGACACTTCCAAATTCTGGGGCGAACGTCAGCTTCCTTAATCATCTCTGCAACCCCTATTAGTAACCGTTTTACAGAAGCAAAAGCTAAGTCCTAGAGAGGTTAGGTCACATGTGTATGGCCCCACTGTCAGTAAACAGAGTAGTTAGCACCCAAATCCAGTTTGCCAGACTCTGGGACCTCTTAGGAACCACTGTGTCTGGCCACCTCTCCAGGAATAAGGAAAGGGCCTTGAAATGAAGTAAACAATTGCAGGCCACCACCTCCACTTGCCCAGAAAACCCTCCTGTTTTCAAAGGCCTGATTCTGGAGGCACTTCCTGTGATGTCAGACTGGGCTCAGAAACACACACTCCTTTTTAACAACTAGCCCCAGGGTGCCTGGGTGGCTCCGTGGGTTAAGCGTCTGCCCTAGGCTCAGGTCATGATCTCAGGGTCCTGGGATGGAGCCCCGCATTGGGCTCCCTGCTCAGCATGGAGCCTGCTTCCTCCTCTCTCTCTGCCCCTCCTCCCTGCTCATGCTCTCTCTGTCTCTCCAATAAATAAATAAAATCGTTAAAACAACAAAAAAAAAATCTGGCCCCAAACCTGAGCACTTATCTCTCCTCCAAGCCCCAGGATGGCTTTGGAAGGGGCCTTCCCCAGGAAGAGTGACCCCTGCCTCCTCTCCCCCAAACCCTCCCCCCTCCAAGGGAATGAGCATCTCCTGACATCTTGTTTCTGGTTTTGTGTCATCTTCCTAGGGACATCTGTCGGAACTGCATTGCTGATAAAGGGGGCGTTCTGTCTTTGACGAAAGAAGAGAACTTCCCTCCCCGGCCATGGGCCACCCTGGCCAGAGACTCCAAGTGGAACCACTTAGCGGGCACGTGGCTGCAGGGAACAAGAACCCCAGCCCTCACTCACGCCGCCCGGAGGACCGGTGGGAATTGTTCATAGTGCCAAAGTCCTACTACTGCGTTTTCAATGGGTCCCTGTAAATAGTTTGCTCCTCTGCCCTGGCCCCCACCTCTTGCTATACTGGAACCAATTTGTACAATGTGGGAATTTTGTTACCTTTTTAATCAAGGACAGCATCCTTTTCCAGCACTACCATTGTAAGGTTTTTTTTTTTCCCAGGTGGGAGGGCTGATCACACGTGCTTTTCTCTTTTTTCCTTTTCTTTTTTTTAAATCTTTATTTTATTAATTTTGGGCAGTGGGGGGATGTTAGCATTAGTGCCGTTATATCTACTGGACTTTAGGTAGGGAGAGTTCATTTTTTTTTTTTAAGTAGTTTGAAATTTGCGCGATTTCTCTGTGGGAAGGGCTTGGATTGGGGCATCTGTCTCCACTTTGAGAGGGTTTACAGATGATGGAGCTTCTGGATCAGACCCATTTCCAGTTCTCCCCCCAGCCACCCCCAGGGTCCCTGTTTAGCCACGCACAAGGCTTTCCGAACTACCAGCAGGTAGATCTGGTTTCTCAACCGCCTGGCCTCTTCGGCTGACCGTGGGCCGAGCCAGCACCAGAGACCCCAGGGGCAGGTGGCCTCTTTTCAGATACCAGCAGAAAGGGCTCCCCCATTTTTAGCATTATCGTTACTTCTATGAAATTAAAACAAAAAGAGGTCTTCCTATCTAGATGGTACAAAGATGAACCGCTTCAGTTTTTGGTTTCTGTTCCTGACTGGCTTTTCTGAGTGTGGTTTTTGACAAGATTTCAGCTTGAAGCCTCACCATGAACTAGTTTTTGTTTGTTTGTTTGTGTGTTTGGTTTTGGGCCAATTTTAGATTTTGGAGTGCACTTTTTTTTTTCCTTTCCAGTTAGTCCTAACTTCTAAAGAGGAAAAACCAAGAGACCTATCTGGTGTAAATGTCGCAATATGAGTTGTGTTTGCAACCCACCCCTCCCCTCAGCCCCCCATTTGGGTACCCTGCACAAATAAAATGCTAGGGAGTTTGGAAAAAAAAACAAACATTTTTTCTAACTTGTTGCTCATTTGTTGTAACTCAATAAAGCAAAGACTAAACATTTTTATAACCTTTTCCTCTGCTCCTCGTTCTTCATTGCTGTCTGGTTCCCAGGGCATGGAACGAGGGTTCCAACTCCCCCTGCCTCCCCCAATCTCAGAGCTCTTATGACAGATTCCTTTGACATTTCTCATTTTCTGTCTTGGGAAGGTCCAACAGCACTAATGGGACTTTCAACACAGGGAGTAAATGTTGATGTGAAAGTCTGTCCTAGCTCTTCGACACAGAGAAGGAAGGAGGCCCTCCCTCCTCCTTCACAAATAGATTTATAAACTATGGCAGAGTGGGAGTGAGACCCGCAGGCCACGTGCCGCACCCCTGCGCACACTCAGGTGACCCAAGGTAAGTCATTACCCTCCCTGGACTGTCGAGGACTGGTGACGAGGACACTGCCATTTCTCAGAGAAGGCTGGCTTTTGTGTCTCTGCCCAGGTAAGGTTTAAAGAGTCCCTCACTGTGTGGGGAAAGGGGAACCCTCTTACCCTGTTGGTGGGAATGCAAGCTGGTGCAGCCACTCTGGAAAACAGTATGGAGGTTCTTTAAGAAGCTAAAAATAGAGCTACCCTATGACCCAGCAATTGCACTACTGGGCATTTACCCTAAAGATACAAATGTAGTGATCCAAAGAGGCACATGCACCTGAATGTTTACAGCAGCAGTGTCCACAATAGCCGAACTATGGAAAGAACCCACATGTCCATCCACAGATGAATGGATAAAGAAGATGTGGTTTATATATATAATGGAATATTACTCAGCCATCAAAAAAAAAATGAAATCTTGCCATTTGCAACAATATGGATGGAACTAGAGGGTATCATGTTAAGCGAAATAAGTCAATCAGAGAAAGACAATTATCATATGCTCTTACTGATAGTGTGGAATTTAAGAAACAAAACAGAGGCTCATAGGGGAAGGGAGGGAAAAATAAAACCAAGATGGAGTCAGAGAGAGAGAGACAAGTCATAAGAGACTCTTAAGTATAGGAAACAAACTAAGGGTTGCTGGAGGGGAGAGGGGTGGGGGGATGGGGTAACTGGGTGATGGGCATGAAGGCGGGCACATGACATAATGAGCACTGGGTGTTATATAAGACTGATGCATCTCTGACCTCTACTTCTGAAACTAATAATACACTACATGTTAATTAATTGAATTTAAATAAAAAATACCTTAGACTAAAAAAAACTAAAAAATAAAGAGTCCGTCACTGTTCAGTGGTGACACTCATCTACCCAGTGGTTTTCAAACGTGGGCAGGCCCCAGAATCACCTGGAAGGGCTGCTTAAAATTTGTGAATCGGTAGGTCTGGAGCAAGAGCCTAGAGTCTGCATTGCTAACAAGTTTCCAGGAAAGGCTGACACTGTTGGCCCAGGGAACCCACTTTGGGAATCTCTGGTCTCGAAGTTTAATATCCCAGGGACTAATGGACTTTGGGCCAGCTTATCTAAACTAAGCATGTGTATAAAGCATGTATAAGCATATTCTTCAGGTAGTCCCCCCACTTCCTCCCACACAAGAAACACTGAAAAGTCAGGGACTCCGGATAAGTTGGCCTTTTCCAGAAGATGCGCTCAATGTTGAATATCATAGAGTTTTGACCTTTGGCTGAAAAACCACGCAGCCCTGAAGTGGCTCTTATCTGTGGATTCCTGTTGCCTTAGAGAGACCTGCCTGCTAATGTCTTGGACCAATGTCACCTGCCCTCCAGGACTCCCTGCCTGCGGGACAAGATGGGACTGGGGTAAGCAAGCCCCTATGGGTGCAAAATGTAAGGAACCAAGGCCATGCCAGCGCCGAACTTGGACGTGCAGGACCCCAAGAGAGGGCATCTCCTTAAATGTCTCATCCCAGGTGCTGTACTTGCCTCCCCCAGCGCTGCCAATCTGCTGTGCCATCCTCCAATCCTGCTTCATTTTCCTCCATCTTGCTTTTCACAACGTGTCACCATATGCCTGTGTACTGCCTTCTGCATCCCCCTGCATTGCAAGCTCCACGAGGACAAGCATTGTGTCTATCTTGTCCCCTCTCCCCTGTCCTCCAGCCCAAGCACAGTGCCAGACACAGAGGAGATGCTCCCTAGATGTCTGTGGGATGGATGGATGGCGAATGGATGGACAGATGGGCAAATGGACAGACAGGCAGATGAGGAGTTCTAGCTCTGCAGTCAGACCCAAGTTCAAATCCCAGCTCTCTGGCTCACGAGCTAGGTGGTCCTGTGGGGTTTACTTAGCCTTTTTCGAAGCCCTGCTTCCTCATTGGAGACCTGGAGGGGCAGATCTTTACCACGGGGCCTTTGTGAGGATTAACTGAGCTCAAGTATACAGGAGGCCCAGCACACAGGTGCTATGCAAATCGTCCCCCTCTTACTGCCATGACTGGGGAATGACATCAGGCCAGGCCATGTGATGTCTCTGTCTTTCCATGTCCAGATGGGATGCGTGCGTGAGAAAGGCAGACAGGAAGAAGCTGGATCCGGGTCTAGGAGAGGATATTTCAGACACCTGTGCTTCTGGCTTTGGAGACTTTGCCATGTGTAGCCAATACTCTCCTTCCTCCCTTTGATGCCCAAACTCTCCCTACACCCCCTCCCCAAAAATCCCCCAAATCCAACACGCAGGTTCGTAAGTCGGAAGAACTGGACAGGACCTCTCACAGGTGGAAGAGAGAAGTGGCGGGGTCTGACTGGCTGCTGCTTCTGTCTGCCCTGTCTTTGCACTACAGTCTCTCCCCAGGGGTTCCTACTCTGCTCCCCCTCCACTCATCTGATTCTGGGGCACTGCCCAGGGCCGTGACCTGCCCCCCATAGGACACTCCAGCGCCGGGTGCAGTGTGGAGCGGGAGTGCTCCGGGCTGGGGGAGAGAGCTCCCTTTTCCCATTTAGATGACAGTGTGTGATTAGCCTGTTGCCACCTGTAGCCAAAGCCCCTGCTGGAGACAGGAAGCCGGTAGGTAGAGAGGAAGAGACCAAAAAAATAGAGCAGAAGAGCGATGAGAGCAAGAGGTGGCTGGTGGTGACAATGACAGAGGCAACATCATTTGGGTCCCTGGACCCCGCCATTCCCCAGGCCAGCATCCTCTCTTTCCCGTTTCATAAACACTAACAGACTTCTCTTTTTGATTTAAGCCAAGAACCTGTTACTAGAAACTCAGTTCTGATGGGCTAATGAGACTATGAGATAAAAATCGAAGGAAGGACACTAAAGGGACACAGCCGCCCCATTGGCTGGTGGCTCCTGGAATGGATGGCTCACCTCGTAGTCCTTGCAACTCAAGTGCACTCCCTAGATCAGCGGCCCCAGCCCCTGCCCCCACCCCCAGCCCCACCAGGGTGCTTGTTAGAAACGCAGAATCTCTGATTCCCTCCCAGAGCTGCTGAATCAGAACCTGCAACTGATGATCAGGTGATTCACGTCTTCGTTCAAGTCTAACAAACCCTGCTCTGAAGGTGTCGAAGGGCTCTGCCCCACGTCCCATGGCACACTGGCTTGGCCGGGGGCGGGGAGGGGGAGAAACCCAACCCTATAGCACACCACAGAGTCTGTTCTCTGAATGCAGACTCCAAGGCCTTGGGGAGCTGGGAGGCAGAGGCAGGAGCAAGGCAGAGGGCGCGTGGTACACCCAGTGTGGGCACCCTTGACCTTCTGAGCTGCCTGGTGAGCAGCCACTTCCAACCAACGGCTCTCGGAAATGATAGCCCTTGCTGGCCTGCCACAGCACAGCCTGGAGAAAACAACCCGTCAGCTCCCTCCTACTGATTCCTGAAAGCTCCGGGCTGGTGTGCCTCGCAGCTGGATGTGCTGATAAACCACAGCAGAGACGCCATTGTTGTCCCTGAGGGGCTGATCAATAAGAACCAATAAAAGAAGACTTTTGTGCATTCGAGAGCATGTGGCCAGTCAGGTATCCTGCGGAGTGTGGGAGGCACACTGCCCTTGACTTTGAGGAAAGGGGAGGCAAAGGCGCCCATCAGTAACTCCAACACCTTCACCCAGTACAAGCCCCCAGTGCGTGACAGACTGATCCTCACAGGATCCTCGCAGGAAAGAGATGGAACACTGAAACAGAGAGATTCAGGCAGAGTTTATTAGAAGTTTATTGCTCAAGGGCGCTTGGGTGGCTCAGTCGGTCAAGGATCCAACTCTTGATTTCAGTTCGGGTCATGATCTCAGGGTCATGGGATCCAGCCCTGCAACAGGCTCCACAGTGGGCATGGAGCCTGCTTCAGAGTCTCTCTTTCCCTCTGCCCCTGTCTCTCTAAATAAATAAATAAATAAAATTACGTGTTTAGAGTTTATTGTTTACAAAGGTGTGGGCAGGGCTTGGGGAAACCAACCAGCGAAGATGTAGGGGGCTTGGCCTGAAGGGGTAAGGGATAGCGCAGCTGTTGGAATCCACAGCAGAGAGATGGACAGAGGCAGCTACCTGAAAGGAGATGTGGCGTTCAATAACCATGGTGACCCAGCAGGGGTGGAGTTGGGGGAATAAATAACCTAACATCTTTCTCCTCCCATCCTGCGCCCTCCTGCCACTGCCTTCCAAAGGCCAAACCCACTCAGAAGTCCGAGAGCAAGGGGATCTATGACCCAGCCCATCAGAGTCTGGCTCCCAGCACACAGAGCAGGTGGGGTAAGGGCAGAGGGAGGAAACAGAGGGCCCCACACACAGATCAATCTATTGGCTGGACCAAAGATGGCAAACATAAACCAAGTGTGCCGTGTGCCCCACTCCACACCTATGAAAGACATTAATAATCAAAGTGCCTTTGCCTGCTGGGCTCCAACAAACTTTCACAATGTTGAACACAGAACTCCACCTCGAATCTGTTAACCTTGAAACATGAGATGAAATATGTAAAGGATGCATTGGTTGCCTAGCGACTATCCATCCCCTCATTCTTCCTCACTAACAGAACCAAGATACGGCCCGGGCACTAACACACCCCAACACTGGGTGAGACACTCGGTTTCCCTTGCAGCTAGGAATGGCTAATGAGACATACACAGATGGTGACTGCATATGTTTCAGTGATCTTGAGGCTAAGTTTCTGATGGCTTCGTTGAGCCCCCAAACCAGTGCTACCGATGAAAGTTTCAAACTTCTCTTTTTTAATTGGGTTGTAATTGACATACAATAGCCTATTAGTTTCAGGTGTACAAGATGATGATTTGATATTTTTTACATTACAAAATGATCCGCATGCCAGGTCTGGATGCCCTCTGTCCCCATACAAAGTTATTATATATAATGTTGTTGATTATATTCCCTATGTGTACATTACATCCTCAGGACTCTTCTTTAATCCCCTTTACCTATTTCACTTCTGTCTCCAACCCCTCCCTTCCCTCTGGCAATCACCAGTTCTCTGTATCAGTGAGTCTATTTCAGTTTTGCTTTGTTTGTTCATTTGTTTTGTTTTTGAGATTTCACATGTAAGTGAAATCATAGGGTATTTGTCTTTCTCTGTCTGACTTATTTCACTTATCAAAATACTCTCCAGCGCTATCCATGTTTTCACAAATGGCAAGATTCCATTCTTTTTTATGGCTGAGTAATATTCCATTATGTATGTATATACCACATCTTTTTTTTTTTTTTTTTTACCTATTCATCTATCCATGGACAAGGGCTGCTTCCATATCTTGGCTATAGTAAATAATGCTGCAATGAACATAGGGATACGAGTATCTTTTCAAATTAGTGTTTTTATTTTCTTTGGAAAAATGCCCAAAAGTGGAATTGCTGGCTCATAGAGTAATTCTATTTTTACTCCTTTTATAAAACCCCGTACTGTTTTCCATAGTAGCTGTATCAATTTACATTCCCACCAACAGGTAGGTCCAAGGTTCCATTTCCAAGCGTCTTGATATGTGAGAAAAGTCAATCTCTATCTGTTTAACCCAACACTCATTGGATTTGTCTGATACTTGCAAGCAAATACACTCATAATGGACACAAAATCTCTGTGCCATATTTATGCTAGATAGATGTGAGCCCCTTTACTCACACATGTATTTATTTATCCCTGTGTTAATTGCCATGTGAGAGACTAGGCTTAGTCTGTTTCCTCTTCAAGGAACCCTGATCTGTATTTTGAGAAATTGGTAGGAGTTCACCAGATAGATAAATGAGAGGAAGGCACAAGAAGCAGAAATGAAGGAGTGTATACAATGTCAGGGTATTAAGTAAAAGGAATCCAGCTAGCAGCCCATGATGTGCAACGAAAGAAGAAACCATCAGTGTTGAACAACCAATTCCATTCAGACCCCATCATGAGAAAACAGAAGTGACTATCTGCTTGGAAAGAACCTGACAAACAGCCCAAATTTATGTTGTTTGCTCATATGCTGGGAAATCAAAAAGAAGTTTGGGATTTCCCAGAACAAATAAAATATTATATAAAACAGACGTAAAGTGAAACAAAGTGTGTTGGAAGCCTTCTACCTCAGACTTGCTTCCCATTGCTGAATTTGGGTCACAAAACTTGGGATCTGGTCTGTACTTCCAACTTTACCCCCTAATTCCCTCCCCAGGCTCTTCCTGGGGCCATACTGGTCTGCTTGTTGACTGGTCAACACTCCCTCGGTCCGTGCACTTTCCCCTCTCAGAATCCCCCACCCCATTTCTTTCCTAACCCCCTATTCTTCCAAGCCGTGCTGAAGTCCTACTGGACCAAATGAAGGTAAATCTTGAGTGACAGGAAGTGGGGTTTAAGGACGCCTATGCCACTGGCTCTCAGGGAGCCCTGCTCTTCTGAACTCCAGCAGCATGCGCCATCAGCAGGATCTATCTAGTTCTGCCCACCTCCTCTTGGTCAGCAGGTGCACTGAGCATCGGTGGCCTTTACCTGGCAGCAATCCCTTGCACAGTCCCTTTCCCGCAACACTCATAACCCTTCTCGCTGGGGGAGCCCGCTAGGCACCTGCTCCTTCCCTGGGCCAACCGAAGGCTGTGGGTGTGGCACCAGCACAGAGTCGGACCCTCTGGCCACAGGGACTTATGTGACTCAGGCCTAGCCAATCACAGCACCCATCTCTGACTGCAGGGAGTGGTCCAAGGGGTCCACACCAAGACTCAGCCCGACCAATCAACATCTCGTTGAGGTTTAGGAAAGTTTAAGCTGGGCAGGGGGAAGAAGAAATCTGAGGTCATTGGAGGGTTCAGATCCAGCTAAGGGTTCACTGGTCTTTCCCAGTTATGTGAGCCCAAAGATCCCCCTCTTGCTTAAGTTAGTTGGAGTTGTGTTACTGTCATTCGGAAATGAAAGGGTTTTGACTAAAAAAGATGCTGTTACCCCACTGCCCAGCGCACCTCTGCAGAAGTGATAACTAGAAATGCAGGGGCGGGTTACATTATATTTCAAAATGTTTTGGCTATGGCTCCACTTATATGAAATGTCCCAAGTAAGCAAATCTATAGAGACAGAAAGGGGTGGGAGTAGGAATGTAAACAAAGGATTGGGATGTAGCCAAACAGTTACCATGCTAAGTGAAATAAGTCAGTCAGAGAAAGACAGATACTTTGTGATTTCATTCTTATGTGGAATTTAAGGAACAAAATGTATGAGCAAAGGAAAAAAGAGAGAGAACCCAAGAAACAGACTGTTAACTCTAGAGAACAAAATGATGGAGCCTGGAATCAGGCTCCCCACTCGGCAGGGAGTCTGGTTCAGAGTCTCTCTTTTCCTCCCTCTCCGCCCCTCCCCCCCAACTCATTCTCTCTCTCTCCCTCTTAAAATAAATTAAAAAAAAAAAATCTTTAAACAAAGAAAGAAAAAAGAAAACAGAAACAGAACAGATGAAGTTAGATTGTGAGTTACAGGAATTTAAGGAACACACACATGTTTTGCCCCATAACATGTCCCTGTGTTTCCTGTCTTGAATGGCGGCAGCAGCATCCAACTGCCCAAGTCAGAAATCCGGGGGGGACAGTTTTCAACTGTCATTCCTCCTTGAGCTTTAACCAAACAGCAAGTTTTCTCTCCCTTCCCGCCCCCCAATATCTCTCCAGTGACCCATCTACCACCCCCATGGCTACTGTCATCCCCAGACCCTCACCGTTGCCCTGCACAACCTCCTAACTTGTCCCCCTTCCCCAGTCTCACCTGCCGGCCCCATTGGCTCTGTGGACTGCGGCTACAGTAACCTTTCCTACAACCTAGGTCTGATCTGTCTGCCGGTCAGTGGCTCCCACTGCCTACAGAACAAAGCCCAAGCTCCAGGGCTCTAAGACAAGTTCCTCTTGGCTCCAGCCCCTGCCTGTGCCTCCCATCCTCATGTCCACTGTATTCCCTCCCCCATCCCTCTTCTCCTTCCCTCCCTGTCCTTCTGTCACTCCATCTCTCTCTCTCTCTCTCTCTCTCTCTCTCTCTCACACACACACACACTGTTCAAGCCCATCCTGACCACTTAGTGTCCCCCACCCCGTCCAGGTTCTTTCTTGCCTCGAGCCTGTGCACCTGCTGTTCTTGGTGCCAGAACTTCCCTTTTCTTCCTACTTTACCTGGCAAACTCCCCTGACTCATGCAAGTCCCAGATGAATATCAGGTCCTCCAAGAACCCTCTCTTGACCCCTTCCAGCCAAGTCACTTGCTTCTTCCTCTGTGCTCCTTGCATGTCTCTAGTATAATTCTAGACACACGGTATTATAACTATCCCTGTGTTTGTCCGCCACATAAATCTGTGGTCTCCTTGCAGACAGAGTCCAGTCCCGCAGGGACAAGGCAAGCATGCCTCCAATCGTGTGTTGTCGGAATAAATCTGTACCAGCAATATCACAAGTTTAATTAGACTAGGGATGGTATATTTGAAAATAAAAATTTGCAGGGACACATCCATGATGGGATCAAAGAGATGAATGTCCACAAACTTCTTCCCTTTACCCAAGCAGCCCAAGGGAACCTCTAGTTCACAACCTAATTCTCCTTTTCCCCTATCTCCTAGGGAGACCAATTTGTAGACTTTTTTGGTGCAGGGTCTGGAATGAGCAAAAAAGGATGACAGCAGAAGTGTCAAATGAGGAGTAGAAGGACTGAAGCCAGGAGGCTAAATCACCCTGTGGAACAAAGAATGGAGAGAGAGGGGCACCCGGGTGACTCAGGGGATTAAAGCCTCTGCCTTCGGCTCAGGTCATGATCTCAGCAGGGAGCGTGCTTCCCCCTCTGTCTCTCTGCCTGCCTCTCTGTCTACTTGTGATCTCTGTCTGTCAAATAAATAAATAAATAAAATCTTTTTTTAAAAAAAGATTCTCAAAGAATGGAGAGAGAAAGGAGAGAAATTTCGGGAAGTGGAAGTCACCAGGGCTGGTAGAAAAGATAAGAATTCTTCAAAGTTTGGTTAGTGAACATCCTCAGACTGGAGGACAAGAGAAAACCAGCCAAGCGGCTAACCAGCATAGAAAGCATGAGCCAGTGGGTTAGATACTGGAAACCTGCTTTGTGGTCTTTCAGAAAGATGAGCAGGAAAAAGCTAACTATGTTTTTGTCAGATTTTGGCTTCTTTGGACTGTACTTCTATGAGCAGTTCTAGGACTGGACCATGTGGGTCACAGTTGGAATAGGATTCCAGGAAGTCATTGCAGTGGATGCAAAATGAAACAAGGAAACCGACTGAAAGCATGTCCTGCTATTAATGGGATGAAACTCACTACCCATTTCCATGGCTCCTGCTTGTCTTACACTTGCTCGTGCTGTTATGCCTGTTAAGAAGTCTGCGTCCTGGAAGAGCGGGAACATGGGCAAGCAGCAGAGGACACACAGACATGACTGTCCATGGCAAGGCACCTTAATCCTAGCCCCTGCTTTACCGCTAATGGGTGTCTGACCCCAAAAAGGTCATGGTCTCTCTTTAAGCATCAGTTTCCCTATTTGAAAAATGAGGAGGTTTAGACCATTAACTAACCGTGCATTCCAACTCTCAGATTCTAGGATGATAGGAGCCTGGGCTGCCACGCCTCTTAAAAGTCTCCAGATTCCAGCTCCCAAATCCCTACCCTCAACTAAAGGCTTTGGGGAGATTTTTCAGGACAGCAAGGAGCTCAAGAAACTTGAGGACAAGAGCTCTGCAGCGTTGGAGCGAAGACCATCAGCACGCTCCCCTAGGGGACTTTGAAGAAACCTATGTGTCCATAAACAGTGTTTCATTCAAGAGCAGCAAAGGGCAGCATGGAAAGTTGAAAAGCAGGCTGCGCTGCGATATTCCTCTGAATCCAGAACCCATCACTCCGCATCTCTCCTCCAGCCAAGCAGCATTCACAATGGCGCCGTAGGAGAAACAGGGAGCCTTTGTTCCGCTGCTCTGGGAAGGCAGCCACCCTTATCTGTGCCCGGATGCCATCTCTGCCCCGCAGAGGTGAATAAACCCCAGGCACCAGCCACCTGGTGAGGCTGAGGACTGAGCTGACCTCAGCAGGAGGAATTCCTCCTTAAGGGATCGTTAAAGCCCTGTGTGCTCCAGAAGTTGTCCATGGTGCTTCTGACTCCTTGGCGGGGTGGACCATGAGCCCATGGCAGGAAAATGGCTAGGACCCCGGGGAAGAAGGACCTTCCAGGGGATGTGCAAATGGCATCATTTCCCCCACCAGACTCCAGAAAGTTTAGACTCCAGAGAGATTTCTTCAAGATTGCATGTAGAGATGTGGCCAAGGCCACAGAACTTAACAAGTACCAGAGGCAGGACTTGAACCCAGGGTCTCTGAGGCCAAAGCCCATGCTTTTAACCAAAAGGCTCTAGAGCTTCCTCAACTGGTTGTCTTGGCTCATGACCCATTCCAGAAGTGGAAAGAGTACACGGGCTGATTGGTAGGGTCAATGCCCCAAGGGTTACAGACCCTGAGGAATCTTCCGTTGGCTCCCTGACCAGGGGAGTGGACGGTATGCCTTCTTGGGAGTCTGGCTTTTGTGTTTGTGGTCATGGCAGGCTGACTGGGAATGGAGACAAGGGTTGAGTAGAGCCTTTCAAGGAGCTGTGAAGAGAAATAAAACCAGACTTGAAACAACCGGGTATCAAATGTGGTTACTGACCAACTCCTGTTTACTCATAAGAATGAAGGACCAGGAGATGAAGGGAATTTGAAATCCACATCATGACGAAATGGCTCCATTTAATTACTTATTCCAGCTACCTCCTAAACCAGTTTTTCTTTCTCTTCCTTCTCATCATTTGATACATGCCGCAAAGAACCATGGAATACCCAGCATCTCTCTCTGGCAGGGCTCTCGCACACTGTTCTGTAATGATCAGTCCGCGTGACTCTTCCTCCTTCGTGAGACTGCGAGATCCCTAAGGCAGGGATCTTATCTTACTCATCTTTACATCCCCAGTGCCGAACACATCATAAGGCTCTTGATCAATATTGTGGAGGAAGGAAGGGAGAAAGGAAGGGAGGGAGAGAAGGAGGGAGGGAGGGAAGGAGGGAGGGAATTGAACAAGATAAAGAAAATAAGCATCTAGGACATACATTTAAAGCTTTTCTTGTACAGCGACCAGTTATGACAGATCCATGGTCTTGATTGGATCCTGGTTTGAACAAACTCTAGGAGATATTTAGAGGCAAATGGGGGAATGTGAATATGGATGTTATTAGACGACACTAGGAAATTATCGTTCTTTGTTAGGTATGTGACTGGTGTTGGGGTCACATAAGAAAATGTCCTTATTGTTTAAAGATGTGCAATGAAGAGGCAAAATGGCATGAGCTATACATAATCACTTGTAAATATCTAAAATGCTTCCGAAAACAAAAGATGGCAAATCAACAATTATTAACTCTAGATAATGAGTATACAGGGGGTTATTATACCATTTTCTCCATTTTTCTGCACCTTTGACATTTTTGTGATACAGAATTCCAATAGAACAGTTTTCCAGTATAACCAGAGTGCAGTTACCAAATTCAGGAAATTATCCTTGCTAAAATACTAACTCCTTAGATACAACTCAGACTCCAGATCTGCGAATTGGCTAATCTTGCCCTTTCTACCAATTTTTGTTTGTTTGTTTCCAGAATCCAATCCTGAATCACATTTTGCAGTTACTCGTCATGCTTCTTTGTTCTCTTTCGATCTGAAACAGTTTCTCCGCCTTTCTTTGTCTTTCACATTGATACACTGTTTCATCGTATTTGTGCAAGTGTGTCCACAGCTCGATTCTTGAATCCTCCGGGATTCTGGCGGGAATGAGACGTAAGATGTTGTGGCCTCTGCCGTGTGACATGTCGGAGATGTCAGCCATCGATTCAAGAACCACGTACAGAGCATGTAGTAGGGGCTGAGCTCTCGAGTCCCCAAACTGAATCCAACCACGGCCTCACTCGTGGGGAAGACAGGGAGTGACTTCATCCCAATGCACGTGAGCTGGAATGGTGGTGAGCAAAGCAGTCCAGGGCAAGGCATGGGAAGAGAGGAGGAGTTGCATTTGGACCGGTCTTGAGGGTGGGCTTGGAGGTCCCCCAGAGGACTGGGAAAAGGGGCTTTGCCGGATGTGTTTGGAAGCAGTCCCCAGAGTCAACGGGCCTGAAATCTAGAGACGGTAGGATGACCGGGTTGGCAACAGAGATAGACAGCAAAACAATAAAGATTATTTTCTATAAAGACGGCGTCCCTCCATGTACCTTGTTTCACAATCCGCTCCACTCATTTCACAACTTGCTCTGGACACTTTTTCCACATCAACAAATGCAGCTTAAGATTTAGTGGATTCTTAAATGAGCCATTTCCCATGTCAGACTAGGATCGACTCAATCAATTTCTTGCCGATGGACACGCAGGTTATTTGCAGTTGTTTTTGCCACTATGGTCTTTGTTCATGCTGCTCCCATTTCTCTGATTATTTCCTTAGATAAATGGGGTGGGAGAGGCTTTGGGTTGGCAAGGTCAAGGCCAGATCTCAAGGATTCAAGCCCTGAGTCAGAGAGAGGGGCATTAGGCTGTCAGTTGTCTTTTCCTCACCCCTTCTAAGCTCCATAGAAGGCTGTTTCCCCGCCTCTGTGAGCCGACTGCAGCCCGAGCGTGAGAGACAGCTTAAACGAACCACTCACACCGATTATTGCCAACACGGATGATTTAACTGTCCACGTGGGCACATTGACATTTTCTAGACAAAAAAGTTAGGACCTAGATAGTCCTGTCCCAAGACGCCAGAAAGGACAAAGAGGAGGAACAAAGGGATTTAGAAGCCACTCTGCCTGGAGACAGGGAAGGAAACAGAAATGTCACCTGGTGAGCACAACTGGGAAGGAAGGACCCAGACTTTGAAACCACGGGATTCAAATCTTGTTTGAATCGTCACCAAGAGAGGGCGTCAGCATCTGACCAGGAGCGGGCGAAAGGCGGGAAGAGGGTGGACAAGGTCCTAGCAGGGGGCATTTCCAGGCCTGACCTGTCCTGCTCGCTGCGGGGTGGAGGGTCAGGGCCAGAGTCCCCAGGGTCCCCAGGGACAGCCTCTCCTCTCAGCTCAGAGTAACACTGGACAAAGCCATAGAGAGCGTCCACCCCAGAGCCTGACTCACCTCGGATTTCGGAACAGGTGACACAGCCACTCCAGGCGCTGGGAGCTTATGAATCAGCCTGCAGCTGGGCCCAGGGCCAGCTGTGTCTCTCCCGGGGCAGACCAGAGTCCAGTCCTCTTAGCAAAACAAGATTCAAATCTTGTTTACACTTTGGGTGTAAAGGCTGCATAATGGAGTTTAGGGGCTGGTATAGCGCTGGGTGGTCCGAGGAAAGGTGGCATTGCCTCTCGGAGGAGATGTCTACCTGCTGTTGTCTACCTCCTGCCGTTGTCTACCAGGGCCAAGCCCAAGCAGAAGCCAGTGGCGAGGGACTCTGGGGGATGCAGACCCACTCAGATGCACGTTTCTATTTCAAACGTCATGGCATCCGGGAGGCTGCCTGCCTTCAGCAGCACGCCCAGCAGAAAGCAGTAGGCTTGCAAGGGCATGGAATAGCCTGGTCACCTGACAAAGTCCAGCCTGAGGAAGGCAAAAGTTCAAAGGACTCAAGTGGATTCTGGCCAGGATTCCAGGAGTCCAGGCCATCGGTTCAGAGACATCAAAATGCACGGTGTTGGAATTCATCGAACCCAGCACCCCCAACCCTTGTTTCAAAGATGGGGAAAGAGCAGCCCAACGTGAGTGATTTGCCGAAGATCATCTGCTAGCTAGTTCCATACCCAGGACCAGAAGTGAAATAGTATGACCCCAGAACCAGTTTTTGTTTTTGTTTTTTCAAACAATACACATTCTTATTGCGGTCAAGCATCAGAGTTGTCTTTGGTAAGCTATCGATGCACTTGTTCATAAAGTTGCTGTGCCATAAGTGGTTAATTATCCCTTGTATATTGTGCCCAATAGAAGCTATGAGAAACCAGAGCCACCTCACCTTTGATGGGCTCGAGCAAGCAGGGAGTATGAGCAGTCTTCAGAGCTCAAGGAATAATGGAGGACAAATCTTCCTCCAAATTCGAAAAAATCCATCCACAATGTCAACACCACTCATACAACATTCACTTCCGGAGTGCTTACTTTGTGTCCAGTCCTTTAATGGCTAGGGAAACAAAACTGACACATGTTGGCCCTGCTACAAGTGGGCCCCACCGTCCTTACCCTCCGTTGATCACCGGTTCCTCCAAGACCTTGACCAGTAGTCCAGCACCCAGGTAGTGCCCAATTTGCTCTTGTTAAACGAAATGAGCTTGGTCTAATGCAGGAGGCAGACAAGTCCGTAACAGCCCCAATTAGTCATATCCACAGAGAGAACTGGGAAAACAGAGTGGGGGCATCGATTCAAAACAGGGGCGTGGTTGCCTTCCTAGAGCAGGTGCTACCTGAGCTGAGATCTGAGCCCCGTAAGAGTAACCCACAAACAGGAGATGGAAGGAGACGGGGTTTAGCAGAATCAATCTGATACAGGCCTAGGTTTTTCTCTCTTCTCATTCTCAGCTCTACTTAACTGCCATCCGCCTCTCCTTGCAGAGCTGACCGGTTTTTCACTCTCAGATGAGAAAACAACCTTCAGTTGTCCCACGGAAACATCCATGTGAGCCTCTCTGGTCTCCTTACGAAAGTCACCTGTCTGGAAGGCAGGTGGAAATCACAGTAGTCGCTCTCACCGGCCGTCACCAAGAGAGGGCGTCAGCATCTGACCAGGAGCGGGCGAAAGGCGGGAAGAGGGTGGACAAGGTCCTAGCAGGGGGCAGTTTCCAGGCCTGACCTGTCCTGCTTGCTGCGGGGTGGAGGGTCAGGGCCAGAGTCCCCAGGGACAGCCTCTCTTCTCAGCTCAGGGTAACACTGGACAAAGCCATAGAAAGCGTCCACCCCAGAGCCTGACTCACCTCGGATTTCGGAACAGGTGACACAGCCACTCCAGGCGCTGGGAACTTATGAATCAGCCTGCAGCTGGGCCCAGGGCCAGCTGTGTCTCTCCTGGGGCAGACAATGTGCCCAGCGAGTCCAGTCCTCTTAGCAAGACATGCCTGGCCTCACTCACCTTCCCGCCCTTTGCTCCCCACTCCCACCCTTTGCCTACCCTCGCCTCCAGCTCCCCATTTCTCTTGCATCCAGACCTGAGCAAACGCCGTCCCCCCTACCTGACACTCTGGCTCCACCCCCGCTCCCTTATCTAGTTAGCCCCCTGCTCCTCGGTCAGGTCACAGCTGAGAAATCCCTGCTTCTAGAAGTTTCCCACGATCCCACCCCCAGGTCCTGGAGAGCTGTAGTTGCCACACTGTGTGCCCGTGTCTCCCACCAGGGCTCCTTTGGGACAGAGACCGAGTCCTCCCCATCCTTGTAGCCCCAGCCCCCAGCACGGCGCCGGGCCTGTGACTGGGCCAGGCCAAGGGAATACATGAGCGTCTCTTCTCTCGTGGGAGCCACTGAGGGACTGATGCCAGTTAGCAGGATGCGAAGGCCAAGGTCACTCCCCAGCTGAAGGGTCCTTCGGTTGGGGTCAGGGGAGCAACGTGTGGAGAGAGCTCCCTTTGCATGAAAAACCACTCCCTCCTTTCTGCAAAGAGCTTCCCCTGCCCTCCCCCAGGGGTAGGTACTAATCTCCCAGGGATAAGAGAGTCTGGACTATGTTGTTGCCCTGTGCTGGCAGTGAGGGGAACAGATCAGAGGGCAGGTATGACGCCAACACTGGCAGACCACATCCGCACACCGTCAGGGCCGCTGGACAAGGCGATGGCCCCAGAAGGTCCTCGTGAGGTCTCTAAGCACAGGGGACAGGGCTGCGCTCCCTGACCTGCACTTAGCAGTCTCCCTGCATCCTACCTCCAAACAGAAGCTAAGCTCTCACCTAGCCAGCCTCTCCTGCAGTGGGGAGTGGGGCATCTGCTCCACAAGTCAAATCCGCCAGCGGGAGCTTCTGGAACAGAAGCGAGGCACGTCAGCATAGAAGGCCTTTGCAGCATCCGTGTGAGGCTGGGTTGGTCGGGGAAGGGGTGTTGGCTCAGGAGCTGTATTCCCACTGGCAGACCCAATTCCCCGCGCAGCAGGGGCCCCGGTGGCTGGGCTGTTCACTCTAGTGCTTGCTGGGGGCCACTCTCTCACCAGATCCACTCATGAATGTCAGTGAGGGGTGGGGAGGGGGTGTCACTCACACCAGGAGTCCCCAGCCTTCCCAAGATTCTCTGATGCACCCAGCAATCTTTTGATACAAACATTAAAGCTAAAATTTCATGTCCTTACAAAAAGTATACAAATGGGGCACCTGGGTGGCTCAGTTGGTTGGGCATCTGCCTTCCACTCAGGTCATGATCCTGGATCCTGGGATCGAACCCAGTGCCTGGCTCCCTGCTCAGTGGGGAAACTGCTTCTCCCTCTGCCCCGCCCCTCCCCCTGCTCATGCTTGCACGCTCTCTCTCCTCTCTCTCTGAAATAAATAAATAAAATCTTGCAAAAAAAAAAAAAAAGTTAAAAGTATGCAGACGGTAAATATGAAGCTATGACATTTTTATAAAGGGAAACATCCCCCCTGTCAATAAATAGGATATTACCAGGACCCCCATGCATCTCCAGGCCCCCCCCAGAAAGTGTCCCCTCTCTAAATATAACCATTACCCTAACTTCTAACAGCAACATTCCATGGTGCCTCTTCTTGAATTTTAAATACTTGGGAGCACAGAGCAGATATCATCCTGCATCCGGCTTCTTTTGCGCAACACCGTTCCTGAGAATCCCTTCTGTTGCTCTCTATGGCGGTGTTCTGTTTGTGTTCCTGGCTGTATAGTACTCCGCGGGGGGGGAAGCAAGCCCCAGTGCGCCCATTCTGCTGCTGATGGACATTGGGATGCTTCTAGGTTAGGCTTCTGATCAATGACGGTGCTGTCAGCCTTCTCACACGTGGCGTTCCTGTGCGTGGCCATGCTGGGCGGTGAGAGGAGGGGAGCAGGACTGGGGCCGGCTCAGATTTTGATAGAAGAAAAAAAATGTGATTAAAAAATTTCCCCGCCAGGGGTGCCTGGGTGGCTCAGTGGGTTAAGCCTCTGCCTTCCGCTCAGGTCATGATCTCAGGGTCCTGGGATCGAGCCCCACATCGGGCTCTCTGCTCGTCAGGGAGCCTGCTTCCTCATCTCTCTCTGCCGGCCCCTCTATTTGTGATCTCTATCTGTCATATAAATAAATAAAATCTTAAAAAAGAAAAATCCCCCCCCCCAAAGGCTGGTGCTAAGGGACACTATCACTGTTTCTCAGGAGTGTGACATGGCAGACAGACAGGATCACCACCTCTGGGCCTCAGTTCCTTTATCCACAACCATAACCCCAACCTCATCAGACTGTTGTGAGGGTTAAACTGATGACCAATCTGAAGGAAAGGGGAAGCAGGCAGGCCAACGAACACCGCTGTGGAGAGTCTCTGTGCCAGTTGCTTCCCCAACATTGGTTCCCTGAGGGGTCGCCATAATCTTGGGAGGTGGGCCTCACTCTTTTCTTCACAGAGTTGAGGGAAGTAGAGCTCAGAGGTATGTGTGAGGTCCTAAACGTGGCTCGCGGTCACAGGGCCGGTAAAGGGTAGCGTCCGCTTTGCCCACATCCCACAGACCGCCTCCAACCCCCACCGTCCGTGTTGCACATCTCAGAAGGTGTAGCTGCCTCCCCCACCCCCACCCCCACCCCCTGGGGTAAGGGGACTCATCCGTTTCCTCTGAGCCCGGGTGGACTCATTTGCCGCATGGGGACAGTAAAACCATCAGAGGGCAATTGTGAGGATGAAATTAGTTCATGGTTGGGCAGGGAAGGGAAACTAACGTTTCTGAGGAGAGCCAAATGATTTACACATACTACCTGAGTTAATTTTCACAACAGCCTTCCAAGATGGGAGCCAGATTATTTCCCTCTAGCTGGGGCATTCGGGTGTGTCATGAATTGTGACTCAGCCATCCCAGAGGGAAGAGAGCCCCCCACTGCCCTCATCACTCCTGAATTCCAGCTCCTGCCCAGGGAAAGGTGCCCCGTTGGAATTAACCCCACAAACCCCACAAAATGGACAATCTCCCATCACTAAGGCTAAACCCATAACTTCTCTAATTGCCTTTGCTCCTCAGACCCTGAAGCCAGGCCTGTACCCCCCAACACACATACATATACCCACAGGCTCTGCACAGCAAGCGCCCTCCCAACCCCCCACTGCTATCAAGAAAGCCATTGTCAAATGCACACACTCAAAATGCTAAAAGACTGCATTTTTATTTTTCAAGGGCCCATTCCTAATCACAAGAGGCCACTTAGTCTGAGTGGGGCCCAGTAATGTTGATTAATGATTATGCATTTCTCAAGAGAGTGGGGAATGTTCAATTCGGGCTCCTGCCCCAGGCCCTCCCCCGGGGTGCACATTAATCAGGGCGACCTCAGGGTGGGGGGACGAAAACATAGAGCTGTGACCAGTGACCTTTGGGCAAGAGTGACGTGAGGCCCCAGCACAGGGGGTGACTCTTGGTGTCCAGGTGCCTCTGCAGCCGTTCTTGGCACTCTGTGCCCCGCCTCACCCCGCCGCCCTTCTTTCAGTAAGGGGCTGGCAGGGGGCATAGAGGCGAGCCACTTCTCCACTTCAGTGCCCCACTCACCCCTCCGATCATGCCACGTGGTTGTGAATATTAATCAGACCCACAGGCCCCCAGGTAGTTCATCTAAATGATTTTAAGGCTTGTCTTTAATTCCCTTTCTCTGTGTGACAGATACAGACATCCCTAATGAGTGAGCGGTCCCAGCTCCAACCCACTATCAACCCACTCTCTCTAAAGGAAAGTCTTCTCTAGGTATTTAGCTCTGCCCCCCAACCCCTCCCCCCATCGCCCCCACTCCTGTCCTGGGTTCACTTCCCACTGGGCTTGCACCCACATTTTAGGGACGCAGAATCCCAAGAAAGGGCTCAGAGCAACCACATTGGAAGCGAGGGAAGAGAAAGAGAGCCAAGGGGAAACGCTGAGATTCAAAAATTTCCCTTTGGGGACTTTTCACAGAGGTGAGGCCTCGGGGGGCCGTGCACACCCTCAGGTGTGAGACACAAAATGGAACAAAGCAGAATGAGGATTTTAAGAGGTGCTGGGGTAAGGTGGCCAACCGAGGGCTGCCACCCTCACATGCCACCCCACGGGGGGAGTGTAGAGTGGGACAGTCACTTTGGAAAACTCCTGGTTTCTACTACCACTGGATGTACACGCACTCTGAGACTTGGCAGTTCTCCCTTGTGGGAACTTAGGTCAAGTACTGCCTTACCCAACGGGTACATGTGTCAGTGTGTCCCCCAGGAGATGTGCCTGGGAGTGTTCCCAGCCGCACTCCTCCTAGCCTGAAACTAGCCTGCTGCCCAGCAGCAACAGCTCAATCGAGTACCTCATGGTGCGTTCATACTGTGGAATGATCTTCAGCCACGAGAGTGAGAGCAACACAATCACACACAACAGGAACGACTTTCACAAGCATCCCATGAAGTAAAGGCAGCTGGACCCAAGACAAGAGGCAGGGTGTGCTTCCATTTAGAGAATATTCGAGGCAAAAACTAACTTACGTGGTGACAAGTCAAGATGGTGGCTCACCTCGGGCGCTTGGTGACTGGCAGGGGGTTTAAGAAGGCTTCGGGGCGATGGAGATGTCATATTCTGATCAGGGCGCCGGTGATATAGGTGTGTTCCACTTGTAAAAACTCAAGCTGTACACTTAGGGTGTGTGAACTTTCAGACCTGTACGGTATACAATATATTCGCAGTTAGTTACTTAGTTAGTGGGCTCCATGCCCAGCATGGAGGCCAATGTGGGTCTTGAACTCAAGACACTGAGATCAAGACCTGAGCTGAGATCAAGAGTCAGATGCTGAACCAACTGAGTCACCCAGGCATCCCAACAATATTTATTTAGAAAATAAAACAAAACAAAAACAGCAGCATTGTAGCCAATCTGTTCTTTGGGCTTCTTAGTAAAGATCTAAATCCCCGTAAAATTGTGTTGGTTGGCGGGGCCGTGCTTGTGTGAATGTGATGCTGTCCTGAGACCAGTGTCATGGATGTTCCACATACGCCGTCAGGAAGACTTAGGTTTCTGAGCTTCCCTTGTGGGTAGTTGGGAGCACGTGATGGAGTGCTGGCCAACAGCAGGTGGGCGGAAATTATGTATGCCCCTTTCCGCCGGGCACCTAAAATCTCCTCCGTGATGCTCTACTTGCTGTCTCTTTCTCAAGGTGTTTAAAATCTTTGCACTAATTGAAAGGATACTGAGTCCTTGGACGACAAGGAGCAGAACCTCCTCCTCCTTCTCCCGTCCCCTTCCTTGGCCCCCACCATCCCACCTGCCTACCCACACTGGACTGTGATTTGCACAAGAATTAGATCTCTGGGGGCACCTGGGCGGCTCAGTGGGTTAAGCATCAGCCTTTGGCCCCGATCATGATCCTGGGGTCCTGGGATCCAGCCCCAGGTCGGGCTCCCTGCTCAGCAGGGCGTCTGCTTCTCCCTTTCCCACTCCCCCTGCTTATGCTATCTCTCTCTCTCTAATAAATAAATAAATAAAATCTTCAAAAAAAAAAGAAAGAAAGAAAGAAAGAAATACATCTGTTGTGATGTGCAGAATTGGTGACTGCTTGTTACGCTATTAGTCTAACCTGACTGACTCACATACACTGTGCCTTTCAAAAGAAGCCCCTTGGGTCCTGGCTCTCCAAGTGGAACCTTCTCTGTCTTATAAAGGGGAGTGGAAGTGAACATTATTGGGAAGAAATACTGGTTTCTCAGTCCTTGCATTGCCACAGACAAGGAATTTCCCAGGAAGGAAAAGTAAACTGGAAACTCCAATTTTTTTCCAAAGGGAAGACTCTTGGGATTGGTGAGTCAAGGGAGAAACTGAGCTTGTTCAGTTTGTGAAGCTCATTAGGCCTCTGGAAAGCCACCTTCTGGGTTCTTCCCCACGGTAAGCTTATAGGAGCAGACACTCCTGTCCTTGCTTTGCCGTGCCCGTGACCAGGGAGGTCAGTCTTTCAAATTCTGGGGTTCCATTTTAGGACATCTATGTGACTACGCCCCTATAACATATCTCCCAACCCATTTTTCTCAAGAATGAAGCTAACATTTTTATCTCTATCTAGTAACTGTATCTCTCTCACTTGGCTCCAAACTGAGGAAAGGGGGAGAGTGATTTATTGGTCCTCTAAAATCCAACAAAGACTAGGAAAGTAGCCATTCTCTGTAGCAATGATCCAAAAAATGATCATTTTGAAAAGTCGTTTTGAACATCAGAAGTTGGGGAAATTTCAAAGGATTTGCAGGAAAAAAAGGGGGGGGGAGGCAAAAAGGGTCTGAAACAAGGGGTAAGTTGTGACATCAGCAGCTAAACAATTTAGATCAGAGTCCAAAGTTCCATTTCTGAACTGTCTGCCAGTGACGGGGGTCTCTAGCTGATGCAGACTGAGAGAGGCTGGAATGCAAAGAAAAGTCTAATGGTCAGTTTCTAAATTAAAGGCCTTCTGGAAGCAAAGAAGAGGGGCATCCAGGAGATCTCAGCTGATGGGACAGTGGTGCTCAACCTTTCTTTCTGTCTTGGGCAGAGTTCAATCGTCTCACCCGAAGGGAGGAAAGATGGTCTCCAATACCCCTTCTAGGCCCGCGAGAGAGCTGAGAGTTTCCAGCAAAGACAGAGAGAGGGAGAAAGAGAATCTCAAGCAGACTCCATGCCCAGCACAGAGCTCCATATGGGCCTTGAACACACAACCCTGAGATCATGACCTGAGCTGAAATCAAGAGTCGGAAGCTTATAGACTGAGCCACCCAGGTGTGCCTCCTATAGGACACTTGTCACTGGGTTCAGAGCCCACCCAAATAACCCAGGACGATCTCCTCGTCTCAAGATCCTTAATCACATTTGTGAAGATCCTTTCTCCAGAGAAGGTCATATTCAAATGTTCTGGGAACTAGTACGTGGACGCATCTGTTGGGGACCCCCATGGAACACTGCAGAGGGCATTATCAGAATTTTGAGGAGTATGTAATAATCAAACATTCAAAATAATGTTTGAAATAATTTGAAATAATAAACATAATGAAATCACCTTAATTTTTTAAAGTTTATTTCTTTATTTAAGTCATCTTTATACCCTACGTAGGGTTCAAACTCACAGTCCTGAGATCAAGAGTCACAGGCTCTTCTGAATGAGCCAAACTGGTGCCCAAAATTGTCTTAATTTTTTTAGCCACAGAATTCCCCGGGTTCCCTGATCAGAGTCTTGCTTTGTATCTGGTGAATAACTTTAATAAGCCTTTTCAAGATGGGTAGGGCTGATTAACTGCAAAGCTTTTATTTTGCTGAGTGTAGAGTTTTGGAGTCAGAGCTAAATTGACCAAGACAAAGGGGACTAGAACACCCACATGGGGAAAGGATGGAGAGAAGGCCGGAAGCCAGTGGACAGCTCCAGAGAATTTAGGTTATGAAATGGATCCATTCCTTCAACAAATATTTATCTCAAGGAGGCCGTGCATGCCAACCTTCATGCTAGGTATGGGGGATGAGAACTCACTCCCTGTGACGTTCAATACCAACCCTCTTCACCTTCTCCCCCACCCCCAAATCTTCAGCAAAATCCACACTGCTTGGTAATGCTCTGGAGATGAACTTGAGGGAGGAGGTGGGGGAAATAGAGCCTTGTTCATGGGTTGGAATGAGGGCAAAGCCAGAGACTCTTCCAGAAGGCCACACACGGTTTACAGGTACTAGGGGGCCAACTGGGACTTCTTAGGCACCCAGCATCTGCTTCCCTTCTCATGAAGTAGGAGCATTTTGACCGGCTTTGAATGTAAGTACCTGCAGGGTCTTACCCCGCTGCAGAGAGTCTAAATGGGACTGCCAGTCCCATTAGTCCCAAATGTTTTTCCCTCAGTTCCCATCACGGGAGAGTCGCAAGGTCAAAGGTAGGCCAATAAAACTTGGGGACTGAACCCTAAAAGGAGGATCGCAAGCGTGAATCATAGAGCTGATTTAGCCCAGCAGATGTGGTTCAGATCAGTTTCTGCTCCCTGCATCCCCGGTATCCTTTCCACGCCAGGTGGTTCGGCAGCCCCTTGGGATCTGTCAGCTACTATATATCCTTCCGATTCTCTTTTGCTAAAGTTAACCAGAGTCGTTTTGGGGTACCTGTCACTAGAGAACCCTGATGGAAGTGATGAGGAAATTCCCAATCCCTCCTATCCACTGAGAGGTCTGGGTACACACAGGTGTTGGCGTGCCGTGGTGACAGCTGTATCTTACATCCTTAAAGCCGGGTTTGTGACTCCCGCATTGTAACAGTTGGTTGCTGTTTTTTGGTTTTTTTTTTTAAGATTGTATTTATTTATTTGACAAACAGAGAGATCACAAGTAGGCAGAGAGGCAGGCAGAGAGAGAGGAAAGGAAGCAGGCTTCCTGCTGAGCAGAGAGCTCGATGCGGGGCTCGATTCCAGGACATTGAGATCATGACCTGGGCTGAAGGCAGAAGCTTTAACCCACTGAGCCACCCAGGCACCCCATCACGACAGCTTTGGTCAAAATCTGAAGTCTCCCTTAGGGGTGCCTAGGTGGCTCAGTCGTTAAGTATCTGCCTTCGGCTCAGGTTATGATCAAGGGGTCCTGGGATCCAGTCCACATCCGGCTCCCCGCTCAGCAGGAAGCCTGCTTCTCCCTCTCCCACTCCGCCTGCTTGTGTTGCCTCTCTGTCAAATAAATAAATACAAATCTTAAAAAAAAAAAGTTTCCCTTAAGCTAACGGTGACTGCCTTAGTTAACAAGGACACTCACAGTACCAGTGCCAGCCCTCAGAGAAAGGCCAACACGGTGAGAGAGATGAGAGAAGGATGAAATCCATCAAGGTCAGATGAAGGCTTCCAGTGACAACTTGAGCTTCATAAACATTTCCCAAGGGATCCTTAAACCCTGCACCTGAATTCAATCCCACACTCCCTGTGGGTCTTTCTGGCCCTGGTGACATGACAGGGGTCTCTCCTCCTTCCTAAGTGCATATGCATTTGCACAGGCCACAGGGGAATTCCACAGGGGAGACAAAGCTAAATTTATACCTTCAATTAATCTTCCCGTGTTCTCTCCTGCCTTCGGTCTACACCGAGTCTCCTTTTGCCACAATCGCAAGTGTCACACTCCTTAGCTGATAGTTACCCACTGTAGACAGAAGTTGTTGGACTCTTTTTTTTAATTGTGTTTTAAATTTTATTTCACAGAGAGACACACAGTGAGAGAGGGGAACACAAGCAGGGGGAGCAGGAGAGAGAGAAGCAGGCTTCCCACAGAGCAGGACCCTGGGATCATGACCTAAGCTGAAGGCAGGCGCTTAACAACTGAGCCACCCAGGTGTCCCTGTTCAGCTACTTTTTAAAAGTATCTGAACTTTGAATCCAGTCTTCCCAGGATCTCCAGCCTCTTCTGATATCCTCTTCCAGGGAACTAGGATTCCCGCTGTATGAACAAGTCCACTCCTAGGAGACTGAACCATCATCTCTCTCTCTGAACGCGCCAAATTCCTACCCAAGCCATGACCCCAGCCAGCAGAGAGAACACACCCTGAAGACAGAGAGCTGGTCCTAATCGCATCTGCCCAAGCACTACTCAACAGACACAGAGTTTTTATCATAGATATAATTTGTATATTTACATAAAAAATATTTTTATATTTGAAATTTGTATATTTTTAATTTTTTTTCCCTTTGCAAAGCACAAGGCAATTACCCCCCAGGGATGACAGAAAGCTCATTTATGCCTTCAGCTAAAGTTTCGAACTTTCTGCCCTGCCTTTGGCCGGGCGAGAAAATCACCTTCTGTTGTCATTTCATGCCAGATGCTGACCTTTGGCCTCCACAAAAAGCAGAGCAGCTGTGGAGGTCTTAACTCAGAGCTGGGTTCATGTCTGGTCTTCCGCACCGTGTAGCTGCTTGACTTTCAGTGCCTTAACCACTCCGAGTCTGAAGTCTCCTCACCTGGGAAATGGGGAGAACACTCCCTACCTATTAGGGTCATAAGTCAGTTCCCAAACCCAGCTGGATAGCAGAATCCTCGCAAACTTTCAAAACATACAGAATGACAGCGATGCGAGAAATGTGCACCCTTAAAAAAAAAATCCCAAGTGACTTTCTGGGACAGGTAGCCTGGGAAGCATAGATCTGAGGCTGACGTCCCATGATGCGGAAAGTACCTGGCGCATTCAGTACCCAGGTGTGCTACTGAAAAGAGGATTCTACCTACCAGAGTTGGGAGGGAAAGGCGAGCACATGGAAAACCATTCTGGGCTTTCACCGTATGCATAAGGCCCTGCAGATCATGATTCCCTCCCCTAATCCCGGTGACAACTGCCACAGCCACTCTGGAAAGCAAACAAGTCAACTGGCAGGAAGCACATGTCTTCTCTGCCCCGCCTTCTGAGATACTAACAGTGTAAAGTCCAAACAGAGAGGACTGGATTTCTCCCCAGGTGAACCTTTGCTATTAAGTTAATGCTGAGAATTTTAAGGGGGAAGGGACCTCAGAAACGGAGCTGCCGCGAATGGAGCGGCTGGCAACCAACATGGCCTCCTCGGTCAGCGTTACGCAAAGGCAGCTTAGAACACATGATACTGGCGATATGCTGTCCCCTGAAATGAACGGGATCATTCCTTCCTTTCTGGAATGTCTCCAGTACCAGGAGAGGGGTGCAGCGCCGCTCCTTCTCGTCACCCCACCTCGTGATGAATGAAAGGGCCCGAGGCCTGGCAAACAAATGTGGATGGTTCATGGTCGAGAAAAGAAGGCTCAACTGAGGTCATGGCATCTGCCTTCCAGTGTCTAGATTCTCCTAAGGCAAGGGATTAAACACATTCCATAGAGTTCCAGGAGTCAGACCCATGGGCTACAGAAAGGCCATAAAGCACACTAGAACTGGATAGGATTCCTAACTCAATGGTTATTAAAATCGAAACCCAGAGATTCTGCTTCCAGGAAGGAATCCTACAGCTGTTCCCCAACATGTGAACAGAAGCAGATACTAAAATACGCTGCGTCACTGGGCAGCGGGAAACCTGGGACGCTCCTAAATGCCCGAGAGGGGCCTGGTTCCAAGTTACGTAGTAATCCAAAAGAGGTAGCACAGTAGGTACACGGAAACTGAAGGCAGGCAACCGTCGTGTTGTACATTTTAATTTACAATTTTACCAAGAAAAAGGCTTAGTTACAAAAGGGGAAGTTCTTTATACAAAATAGGGATTTTTATTTCACTCAGTAAGAGAATCTACTGGCATGTCTTGCCTCCCCAAATCAAATCTCAAATAACTCACTTAGCTAAAATTATTTCAAAAAGACAGGTCATCCAGACAAAATTATCAGCTCCCTAAATGTGTTTGAGAAGAATTTAATAAACATTTGGCCTTGAACAGAGGTATTCTACAGAATACTTGTAACCTTTACCAAAACTACTGCTGGGAGGCAGGTGAGGCATTAAGGGCATACAAGAGCGACGAGCTCACTTACCACGAGAACCTTCTTACACATAGTCAGTTTCTGCCCCTGTACAATGAGTGCACATGCGACATCGTAGGAAAAATGGCTTCTAAAAGTTTACAAGTAAATTTTATTGTGGCCACAGGTCAACAACAAAAACATACGACAGTTAACGGTTCGGATTCTCTCTGCCTCCTATTTGATCATATAAATTAAATATGGAGAGGTACACACAAACTTTTATTAAAAAGAAGCTGTTTTCAAATCCCCAGTTCCTGGTAGAACACACATCTCTACCGCTTGAGGGGTGGGGGGCAAAATAGGGGCATACTGTTAGAGCACAGAGTTTCCTGAGAAGAAACCAGTCAAAATGTTCAAAGCCCTTCTAGCAGACTCCAAGTACGGCGCCCACTCAACACTGCTCCTGGCAGGCTGCTTTCAGTCTGAAAACGTAAAATAAGAAACTGAAACACCAAAGCCTTCAAAGAGCTTTATTGGGGGATAAGCCTAGCTCTGATGGAAGCAGCCCACCTATGAAAAAGAAGTTGTGGGTTTTGACGCTGGTCTTTGATGCACATTCCTGACTTACACATCCGTGGCTCAAAATAAAGAACGTCAAACACAAATGATTCGAAAGCCATTACAACCCCAAGTTATGGGATCCACCTAGATGTGCCTGTATTGGCTCTTAGGATATGATCTCTGCACCTTCCTCACGACTAATCAAAGCATGTGGCCATTAAAAGGGGGGGGGAGAAAATTTAAATAGGGTATAGGGTTCCCCTCTCCACACTATTCAATGAACATATATCTAGAAGGAAAATGAAAATGAAATCTGATCAATGCCCAGGTGTCTCTCAAAGAGAGCAACTCCCTGTGGCAAATGTGATTTGGAACTTTCTAGAAGAACACAACCCAAACTACTGTGGGTCCACACAAAACCAGTATGTCCTACACGAGATGCAAAGGGATTATGCCCACCACAGTTCGCAGCTGGCCCCCCTGCAACTCCACTGTAGTTTTCATCACTTCACTTAAGGAAAAAAATGCCTAGCAACCACCTCATGCCTCACTGACACCGGTCTGTGGCCCTTGCTGACAAAGTGGTGCTTTTTTTTTTTAATATAAGAAGCATCTGCAGAGGTGGCAAATGGTTGTACCCGACACCAGGTCACAGCAATTCCAAAAGCTGACGAAGCTCTCCATCGGCTGGTGCAGTCTTCTCCCCTATTGTTAAGAGTTCTGCCACCAAAGGGTGGGGGGGACATGGTGGACAAGTTCTTTGTGACCAAGCCTTGGCAGAAGTCAATAAATAAGAGAGCTTATCACTGGCAGAACCATTTTATGGGCAACCTCCTCTAGCTGCAAATGCGGGGGCTGGGAGAGGAAGGAGGGAGGCGTGTGCGAGAAAGAGGTAAAAGGCCCTTTATCAAGGGTTTGGTGACCCAACCCAACATGCCCAGCTTGGTGTCAGCAGACCGGGACCTGCCAAAACCCATTATTCAGACGGAAAAGGAAGAGAAGACACCAAAAAAATATAGTCAGTTCTGAAATTTGCACAGTTGATATTTGTTCTTCGTAGCAGTAAGGACTTGAATGAGAATCACGAAACTTGAGGAACACTTATATTTTTCTTCAGGATTTAAAAAATTGTGTCTTGTACTGAAAGACTACATTCAGTGTGGGTCGGTCCAACAGCGTTTGCTAGAACTCGGCTGTTAAGCACACCCAGCACTGGGAGGAAACTTCATCCGCATCGAGTGGCTGGTGGGCCGGCCCGAGGCCACTCCTTCACTGGTCCCCAAGCCGAAAGCCCTGTCCCCAGTTGTGTCTCCCGCCTCCACCGCCATTCTGGTCCGCAGCTCGCCTCATGCTAGCGGGGGGCACGCCGAATCCCGACACCCCTCCTCTCCTGCTGGGCAGCCAGCGGTACCTGGGGTCGGGGGAGGGGGGAAACAAAGGGAGAAAAGACAACACCATCACTTCACAAAGCGCTCTGGACCCTCCGCACGGCCTCCTTTCTTGCTGTCCCCACGGCATCTCACTGGAGTGTATCAGCCCGGCCAGGGCAAGGCCGGGGACGAGGTCTTACCTAACTCTGCCTTTTCAGCATTTCACTCAATGCCCTGGCCCCCGGCAGTACTCACTTTTCGGGTTTCTTAAATTTACTCCTTTTCCAGCCTAACTCACGCTCTAAAGAAATCTGTTTTCTGATCACAAAAGTAATTCGGGCGGAACAGTTTGGAAATAAAACTATTACCTCCACAAGCCCAACAACCAGAAAGAAGCCCCTGTATATAGCATGTTGACGGATCTAAGTGTGGATCCAACGGGATCAAAGCACACACAACAAATTCATGTGTGAAAGCCAAGTCCGCAGCCTGCATGTTGAGGCCCAAACGGCATCTCCACGCTGCCCCTGGGCCCTACGGCGTCCGTCAAGGGGAACGGGAGCTGCCGCTTTGTCTTGGGGTCTGGGCTGTGTTTTCCACGGGAATGCCCAACGTCCTCCGGCAGCCGAGATGGTGCGAAAGCTGAAGCCCGGAAAGGGCACCTGCTTTCCCCCTGGCCGATTAATAAACGAAGAATCCCAGAACAGCTAAGAAACCTTACACCCTCGTCTGTGTTCTTCAGCGTCTTGCCCTCCCTTGATCCTTAGTAAACTGAGAATGTGTTTAAACCTGTTCCACTTAGTGACTCTGGTCATGATCCCGGGGTCCTGGGATCGAGCCCCATATGGGGCTTTCTGCTCAGCGGGAGACCTGCTTTCCCCTCTCCCACTCCCCCGCTTGTATTGCCTCTTTCTCACGGTCTCTGTCAAATAAAAAAAATCTTTAAAACAAAACAACAACAAAAAAACACCATCTTAAAACAAAACAAAACAAACAAAAAAAAAACTATTCCACTTAGCTCCTCATGTTTACAATCGTGCTTGAAGGCAGAGGCCGTCACCAGATACCCCCGCTCAAAGCCCTGACAGCACCAAGAGCAAGCCCGTGAGAGCGACCTTGGCCGTGGTGAAGAGCCTGCCGAGCTCGACCGCCTCAGACGGCGTCTCGCTTATACCAGGTGCTGCCTGGGCAGACACTCACCTCCTCTTCCCCGCAACCCTATGGGGCCGGCACTACTCTTAGCATCCCATTTTAGAAATGAGAAAACCACGGCCAGAGTGATCGTCAGGATCCCAACCCAGGCAGCCTGGCTGCAGAGCTGGTCCCTGTACCGCTTCCTGCACTACGGGCTGCGAGCCGCGGCGGAGGGGACAAGCGGGGCACCATTCACCGGACAGCTGCCCGTGACTGGAGTCCTCATTCGTTTACATCATCCCGGCTGCCTTCGTGTTCCCGCCAAAACCAGACAATGAAGCCCTTTCAAACAGAAAAACAACTGCCTGCGGAGAGGATCTACTTTTCTAAATGGAACGCAGAACAGTGATCTTAGGGTTCTAGAACTCCTATCTTCCCTTTTAAACAAACACAGCTTTGTCTGTAAATCACAATCCATTTCTCAATATCCCTGATGTTCCAGTACAATAATATTCCTCCAAAGTGTATAATAAAATAAAACAGTTAAAAGGGCTGTCTTGCTTTGCTTCATACTCTAAGACAATATGGAAGCCATCTCCACTGCTTAAATGGATAGTGAAATTAAATGCAAGTAATTACTACAAAAAGACACCCAATTATACATAATCAACAAAAATTTATGGTAATTTCAAAGCAGTTACTGCTTTTGCAAGGAGCTACATTTTGTCATCTGATCTTTATGCAAAATTTAACAGAAGGGCTTTTCCGCCAACAGAGAACGCTCAAATGCAAGGCAGGCTCCAGTGTGCCCTTGATTTTGCCACTAGGATCTCATACACTTTGTTGTCTGCAATCGAGAAGTATCTCCAAGCCGGTAAGTCAGAAATATGGCCATTTAAAGTAAAAACTGTTGGCTAGCCACCAAATGACCAAGTTTTTTTTTTTTTTAATTGATGCATCTGCCATCTGACTTGATAAACGTAGATCAAAAATCCAAACCTGCTGTTATCGTGTCCTTTGATAATTAGAAAGCAGATTGGTCATTTGTTTTTTTCGCCTGAAGGCAACTCAAGGCTCAGAAGGCAAACAAGTTTCTTCCTATGCACTTAAAAAAATAATAATGATACAACAACAGTGTACTTCTCTGTTTGTATATTTCAGAGACGGCTTTCAAAAACTTACCCCTGACTGACAAATGGGGTGGGGGTTGGGGGGACCTCCTCAAGTTTCCCTGCTCTCATTGACCCCTCGGAAGAGAGACGAACTGCAAATATTAAAAGGAGCAAGATGTGCAGGGGTTGTTTTTTAGAAGCTTTTCAGGGGAATCCAGGACTGCTTGTCCCCAACCAGGGATCAAGAGCAATCGTCAGGCAGGGTGTGACACTCGGATGACGATTTCTATGGTCCCTTGTTCAAATGCCTTTTGCTTCCGTGACAGAATGGCCAGCAACTTCCACGCTTCAGTGTGTCGGCATCTCTTCTGGCTCATAAAATCCCACCCCAGCCCCAACGTTAGGATTTACTGCCATATTTACCGTATTTATTACCGTATTTACCACCACCGCGTGGCCAACAGCAGACCTTACCACCTGCAGTCGTGGGAGACAGGGCGCCCTTGATTTACAGGTTTGCGAGGTGCAGCTTGGAGGTTTTATTAAGTCACTCCCCCTGATGATCAAAACTGGTAGACAAGGGGAAGGGGACTTCAACCCAAGTCTGCCTCAGAACCAAAGCAGTGCCCTCAGCCTCCTCACTTGAGTGAACCCTAGAAGCAGAGAAAGAACCAGCATGCACTTCCTGGGTGCTCGGACTATACGAACCTCGAGTTTCTCACTTTCACTGTGAAAAGTTCCGGATATTTTCTGTTCTATTAATAGCTCATAGAAAAAGGTATGAAACTGCTAACCAATGAGTTAACTGAACCCCTTTGCCTCTTCTCTGGCCAATCTCGTGTAAAACCCAACGCTGATGCACGGCGGCCCACACTGGAGCTTCGCACAGTGCCCCATCTGCCCGGCCGAGCTACGATGTTCCCAGTGATGTCCAACGTTTGAGTCAGCAGCAGCCCCCAGCTGAAAGGGCTCCACAGAGAAGACAGAGCTGTGACTTTGATCCCTGGCTTCCTGGACTGTGTGACCAGGGTCAGTCTGTTGGCTCCAGTTTCTCCACCCGCCAGAGAGGTAAATACAGCCCCTCATGGAGCTCTGAGGACGCCTCGTAAGACAAGGGCAGTAAAATGGCTGTTTGATGAGGAAGAAAAAAAGCACTTACAAAAACTGAGGTGTGGAGAGAAAATTTCTTCCTCCCAAGTCCATTGGGTATCTGAACATTAGGAAGAAATAAAGATGTCCAACAAGATTTCCAATGAGCTCATTGATTACCCTGCAAACAAAGAGTCAAATTAGTTTCAAGACATGCAAGTGGTCAAGTGAGATGTAGCCAGTTGTAAGCAGTAGCCCAGGGAAGAGAGCAGCCCGCTTCTGGGCCCTGGAGCCTGTGACAGCTCCACAATGAGTCCTTTTGTAGTCTGAGTGGCAAAGGCATTCTGAGGGGAAGGGAAATCGGTCCTGCGGGGGTCCAGCTGCCCTCTGACAGCTCTTTCAAGGCCCATCTCATCCTCAAAATATTGTTTTTGCTACTTCCTGCCTCCAGAGTTGGAAGCTGCAAAGCAAGCTTCTGACTGCTTCAGTCGTAAATACTGTATTTGCAAACCTCGGGGCAAATCGGAACGCTGACAAGAGAGAAGCATGGGAACGGGGGTGAGGGGGAGGCAAGGAACGCCTGTTTCCCCCATTCCCGGAGCCACAGCACTTCTCCCTTGCCTCCGGCATCCTTGAGTGTAAGACATCACGAAGATCACTGAGCATAGCTGACCTTCACCTTGTACTTCTAAAATAAACATTGACCTTCAGGTTTTCCCAGGGCTTACATACAGGCCACTTCAAGGTTTTATAGATCCACTCCTACTATCACATAACCTTCTGTGTCTTCTCCTGCCATAGGAGTCCTGTCAGGGACAAATCAACATTGGCAACTACTCCCAGACTCTGCCCTTCTGGGCGGGAGGGCGGCTGTACCAGGCTCAGAACTTGCTCTGCTCTATCACTACGCGGCAGACGTTAGGACCACAGAGAGCAGATATGTCAGACATAGTAAGAACTGGTACTATTAAAATCTGTTAAAACATTTAAAATATTTGGTAGCGTAAGAAGTGGGAGTTCACAGAACAGTTGCATCTTGATATCTTCCTTTTAAAATTCTGACTGGATGCAATAAAGCTTCTCCTCTCAGCTCCAATTCCAGGCTAGAAATCTGAGCCTATTTGGCTAAAACTTCTGTACTATCAAACCACTTACAAAACTACTTCCCATCTGAGAATCTGCATTTTGATGACTGGTGAGCAGTCTTCAAGGCATCCTGGAAATGCCTCAGGAATAAAAAAATTTGGTAATTTTACACATAGTTCTTAGAGGAGTCAAGCGTAGACACAAATTAAATTAGTTCCTTGTCTGCTCAATCCGGACAATGAATCCAGAAATATTTATTCAAAAACACATACCCAGAAGTACACTGTGCCTAATGATGAGCTAACAAAAGAACAACCACTCAATGCTAAATGTGCTTAAAGCCCTGCAATTTAATCGATTACGTCAAAATGAAATTACAGTTGACCCTTGAACACAGAGCTGAACTATGTGGGTCCACTTATAGGTGGAGCTTTTTGATAAATATAGTATAGTTACGTAAATGTACTTTCTTTTCTTCAGGTTTTCTTAATAATATTTTCTTTTCTCTCACCTTATTATAAAAACGCAGTATATGATACACGAAATACAACACAACATTTGTCTGAACTGACTGCTTCTGCTATCAGTAAAGCTCTGGTCAACAGGGGACTGTTAGCAGTTCAGTTTGGGGAGAGTTAAAGAATATACACAAATTTCCAACTACGCAAGAGCTTGATACCTCTAATCCCCATCGTTCAAGGGTCAACCATATTTCCTAAGTATAAGGTTCCGACACATCAATGTTGAACTTCATAAAACTTTAAAATTTTATGAAGATTAGCTAAAGAACAATGGAAGTCTTCGAAGGATTTGGTTCCAATCAAATAAATCTAATATCACTTACGAGCCTCCGATGATATAGTTGAATCCGAGGATAACCCAAGGTAAATAACAGGCCTAGGAGACAAATACACACCAACATGAACAACCACACTAAAAAGGACACGGCTGCTAGGCGGCTGGAATGGGTAAAGATACACCGACAAGAGCTTTATATAAATCTTTTGGAAAGTCACTGCAAAAATTTCTCAGACCAATCTAGCATGATTATACTTAAAACTTCCTATCTAATGTTATACTCATCCAGGGGCGCCTGGGTGGCTCAGTCGGTTAAGTGTCCCGATTCTTCGGTTCTGGCTCAGGTCATGGGATTGAGTTGCGCTCGCTCCATGGGGAGCCAGCTTGAACTAACAGCCCCCCGATGAGAAAGCTCTCCAGTGGGATTCCACATTCGAGCCTCTGATTCAACACATCATACCAAGAACTAAGGGAGCTGCAAGGAACTTCACAAGCTAGTGAAGAAAGGGTTGTATAGAAAGAACTTGAAGGCAGAATGTGGTTAAGTACTCTAAGAGAAACATAACGGGTCGTAGGGCCCAAAGGCAAGACTAATTCCAGGCAGGAGACCAGGAAGTATGTTCAGTCCCAACTCAAATGAAGAACAGGTAGGCTTTACAAGAGGAAGAAAATTTAAAAAGATGGTACTGGTGGAAAACTGAGAGAAGGCACTAAGGGAATTGTCGGGGACAAAGGGAATTGTCTGGGGACAAAAACAATCTGTTTTAGCTAAAGTGTACAATACGTTAACAGGGAATGATAAGAACAGATTTTAAGAGGCTGCTCCCCACGAGTATCTTTCCTTCCCCCTCTCTATCACACACACAGACATGAGATCACTCAGGGTCACATGCCTGAGAGGCCTGAAGCACAGAGGGAGTGAGAAGAGCCAGCAAAGGATTCCAGGTTGGCTAAAGACAGGCAAGAGACCGAGCCTGGGAGAGGGGGGCTGCCTACCGTACACTGCTCTGCAGTGACCTCTTCTGGACGAGTCAGAAAGTGCATCTCTGAGCTGAAGAGGGATTTTTTTGCAAGGATAAATGACAAGGAAATTTTTCCAACTACGTGAAAGTACCTTAAATCGTGTTCCAAACCAAAATGATACAATCATGTCTCTGTTCAGCTGGGCCCAGACATAAAGGACTGACATGATCAGAGGAATCATCAGCAACTGCAAAAGAAGTCAACATGTAAAGACATGGCTCCAGAAGCACTCCAACAGGCTCAGCGTGAATCTACTTTTTTTTTAACCTCTCCCCTACAAACAAATTCTCCTGTGGCTTTACAAAAACCAAAAAGAAATTCAGTCATCAGAATTACAAACTGATCCTCTCAGTTAATCAATTATACAACACATGCTACAAAATCCTAGAATAAAATACAATTATTTTAGATGTATTCAGAAATATCAGGGTCAAGCTTGATTATTTAAAAAAAAGTAGGCAGTAAAACTTTACTTACTGTATATTTGCAATTAAAAAAATACATATCCACATAATGTATAGAAAATACCATAGAATCATCACTCTTGATGCCCAAACATAACGAAGAAGCCGGAAATGAGCCAGGAAACTAACAGTTTAGATAATTCATATAAGACTTTCAAAATAAAAGTTGTAATTCTATAATTTCAAAATGCCATGTAATTAACCACAGGGTAAATGCAATTTAAGCTTCTCTCAAAGGCCATTAATTGTAAATCTGAAACATATAAAAGGGCAAACAGTTTCTAGGGACACTTACCTGCATATCCATTGCTAAGCCAGTAATCTTGGTTTATAAGGTTAAGGATCAGAACAAACAAAGCATTATGCACCTAGCATCAGTTCATTTCATTCCTGTGTTCAGAAAGAAAACCCTTTTCTAGAGTTCGGGTTGTTTAAAACATCCCAGAACACAAAGGTATCTAACAATCTCCATCATGAATATTCTGTTGTAGTATATGACGACAAGGAAATGAGAGACGTGAGCTGCTCTGGCATAGGACTCAGTTGTCCCCTTGTGTCCTCTCTGCCTTGCCCAGCATCTTAGCATCTGTCTTCAACTGGAAGATGGAGATACCTGTGGCCTGAAACTAACCAGGGTTCTACTCACATCCAGGGCTCCATAGCATGGTGGAGATCCAGAACAACTTTTTTCTTCTTCCCTTAAAGGAGGGGAAAGGGCATCCGAAGTGCCACATGTCCTGGCTTGGGGCCAAGGTTCAATGGCTGCTAAGCCCCAGAGCAATGTTAAGCTCACCAGCTGGGCACAGACTGAGCCATCACACCCCCTCTGCGGCCCTCGCCATCTGCACAGGTCCGCAGCTGGAAGGCTGCTGGCAGCGGGGGCTGTGACACAGAGAGCCAAGCCGGGCCCTTCCAGAGGGACCGAATTACTGTGTAGGCCCCGAGGACAAGGATAGCAGTGAAGTCAGAAAGGGATGCTGGTTGTTCATTTATTTTCTGAGATGGAGCACAGATTCCAAAAGCTGTCTCATGGCACGGGATCTCTTTGTGCTGCAGTCAACAAGCTGTCACACACGAGACACAGAGAACTGGGAACAAGAGGAGGGACAGCAATAAAATTCAACCAAATGTGGAAAACTCGGCAATGGCAAGGGAACGCCGTCACTTGAGGGCTCTGTGACGTACGACAGCTTTAAAATCAAACTTTAACTGAGGCGCCTGGGTGGCTCAGTTGGTTCAAGCGTCTGCCTTCGGCTCAGGTCATGATCCCAAGGTCCTCGGATCGAGTCCCGCTTTGGGCTCCCCACTCAGCGGAGACCCTGCTTCTCCCTCTCCCTCCACCTGCCACTCTGCCTACTTGTTTCTCTCTCTCTCTCTGTCAAATAATAAATAAAATCTTTAAAAAAAAGAAACTTTAATTATTTGTAATTATTCACTGTAGCAAACAGATGCAAATACTATAATTTGAACTATTGTATGGAATACCGTTCTACTTCCCCAAACCTGAAAATAATGGTTTATTTCTGGCCCCAAATAACAGACTAAAGGATACCACGATGCAAATCCAGTTAAAGAGGAGCATGAATAAATAGTCTGCCGGCCTCCCATCAAAAGCTCCTAGAAACAAAAATAAGCCAAATGTCATGGTTCAGGATTTCAGAACAAAGCAACTCCTCTGTAAAGAAATACTTCAGAAAGTTATAGAGAAAGCCAACATGAGAATATTTTTAAATTCCTCCTCTCAAGCAGAAGAAAATCTTTTAAAACATCTAAAACCATGCCCTTGGGGCACCTTGTGGCTCAGTCGGTAGAGCATGCGACTCTTGATCTCAGGGTTGTGGGTTTGAGCCCCGCGTTGGGTGTAGAGATTACTTAAAAATAAAATCTTTAAAAATAAATAAAACCATGTCCTCAATAGAGCCCTAAACTCCAGTCAAACTCCAGCTAATCTGTGTTCTCCTAACTGAATTCTAATAAGGAACACACTTCCCCAACCACCACGGGCTGAAAGACCCACGGGGAGGAGAGTCAGTGCTACGGGTGTCTGAGATCCACCCCTCGAAGACCTCACAACCCGCCAGCCTCTGCTTCCTGGAGACACATCTGTGTTCACCTGGGTAATCCCTTCCCCCTCCACTGGACCATAAGCTCTGATGCGAAAGGAACCACAGCTGCCTTGCCTACCCCTGTGACTCCTCCAGCAGGACTCTGCCGGGAGCTTCTTAACTGTTGTGTTGTTATTAGACATGTGCACACACGCACTACCACTGAGTCTGACCCTGGGCTTTCTGAGAAGATTCAATCCCCTCCTCCCAGCTTACATTCTCGCAAGGGAAAACGATGCTGGAGAAGAGGAGGAGTGGGGCCACAACCCTTCCCAGAGCCTCTTCCATCTGGGAGGTAGAAAGGCAAGGCCCCCTTTCCACAGATGAGGGTAGAAAGTTAAACGACCAGAGTGGCATGGCTTGGTAGAAGCGGAGTGAACTCTAACTACTAGTCTAGTGCCCTTGTTATTACACCATACACCAGACTCTGTCTCAGCCCTGGACAGGATAATCAACACTGGTCTGGCTCTCCCTTCTCAGGGTGATTCCTCATGCCTTCAGTTGAAAGACCAGAAAAGAGACAGAGATAAAAAACAAATGACTGTAAGGTCACATGAGCTCAAGCAGCTACCTTCCGCCTCTGGACACCCCATCGTAACAGCATGATACATAGTCAATTAAAAAGAAACTCTAACAAGTATTAGAAAGGCAGGGGAAAATATCTAAGAGGTAACAAGCGGGGCACCTGTGTGGCTCAGTCGGTTAAGCATCTGCCTTTGGCTCAGGTCATGATCCCAAGGTCCTGGGATCAAGGCTGGCTGCCAGCTCAGTGGGGAGTCTGCTTCTCCCCCTCCCTTTACCCCTCCCCTACACCCTCTCCCTGCTCGTGCTCTTTCTCTCTCTCAAATAAATTTAAAAATCTTTTTAAAAAATTAAAAATGGGGTGCCTTGTTGTTTCAGTGGTTGGGTATCTGCCTTTGGCTTGGGTCATGATCTCTGGGTCCTGGGATCGAGCCCCACATCATGCTCCCTGCTCAGCGGAGAGCCTGCTTCTCACTCTCCCTCTACCTTTCCCCACTTGTGCTCTCTTGCACTGTCAAATAAATAAATAAAACGAAAAAAAGGTCTTTTTCAATTAATATAATACAAGTTTCTAGCAGAAGTCTCTCTTTCTTTTTTTTTTTTTTAAAGATTTTATTTATTTATTTGACAGACAGAGAGCACAAGTAGGCAGAGAGGCAGGCAGAGAGAGAGGAGGAAGCAGGCTTCCTGCTGAGCAGAGAGCCTGATGCGGGGCTCAATCCCAGGACCCTGAGTTCATGACCTGAGCCGAAGGCAGAGGCTTTAACCCACTGAGCCACCCAGGCACCCCAGAAGTCTCTCCTACTTTCCCAAATTTCTCCCCTGGTGTCTCAAAGGCACACTGCAGCTCCAGTGTTGAGGACTCTTATTGGTAGGGGATCCCTATAGATGAATCAGAGCTAAAATTCGAAACAAACCTCTGAATTTCAGTAATAGTCGTGCTTCTTCTGATTTGGTTTCAGCTTAGTGATTTCTGTTTTTTGTTTCATTACGTTTTTCTAAGCAGGCTCCCTGACCAAGCTGGGGCTTAAACTCACAACCTGGAGGTCAAGTGTCACATGCTCTGACCCTAGGCCAGGCAGGCACCTCCCTGGCTTTATGATTTCTGAGGATTCTCTGGACTGAATTCCTGAACTATTGCAATCACACACACTACAGTACTATATTATCTGACAAGTTTGCAACTGGAAATTGACAAACCAACTGGCCTCCAACTGCAGTCTTCCAGTTCAATTCAGAAACCTCGTAAATAAGGCGGCACTCCTGTGGACTTCAGTGAGTCAGGCAGGAAAACGTGCGGGCGGCAAGCGTTCTGTCAGGATGTGAACACGAGGCCGTATGGCCCAGAGAAGACCGGGGATCAGCGAACCCGGGCTCCGGTCCTAGCTGTGTTACCTCGAACAGCTTGGTGACCTGCAGGGCATGTCACCACCTCTCCAGATCATTGTTTTCTTGTCTGTGAAATCTTATTTTAAAAGGACAGGTCTCGGGGTGTCTGGGTGGCTCAGTGGGTTAAAGTCTCTGCCTTCGGCTCAGGTCATGATCCCAGGGTCCTGGGATCGAGCCCCACAGAGAGCCTGCTTCCTCCAATCTCTCTCTGCCTGCCTCTCTGCCTACTTGTGATCTCTCTCTGTCAAATAAATAAATAAAATCTTTAAAAAAAAAAAAAAAGGACAGGTCTCAAAAGTTCCTCTTGACACAAACGTTCATAGCAGCCTTATTCATAACAGTGAAAAATGAAAACAAGTCAAACATCCATCAGCTGATGGATGGAGAAACAAAACGTGATAATTCTGTACAATGGAGTCTTATTTGGCAACAAAAAGGAGAGACGTGCTGATACGTGGTACATGGAAGGACCCTGACAACCCCACGCTAAGCGAAAGAAGCTGGTCACATGGTGCATGATTCTGTCTGTATGAAATGTCCAAAAGAGGCAAATCCAAAAAGGTGAGAGGAGATTAGTGGCTGCCTAAAAGCTTAAGGGGAAGAGGAGGTTGGACAGAAATGGAGAGTGGCTGTTGATGGGTATAGGGTTTCTTTCTGTGGTGATAAAGTATTCTAAAACTAACTATAGTAATGACTGCACAACTCTGTGAACACTCACCAAATTGTACGCTTTAAACGGGTGGAACTGGACAGCACTTGAATTACAGGTCAATAAAACTTTAAAAAAATGCTTCTCTGCTCTGTGACTGGGTAAACTTGTAAGAATTCAAGCAGACAAAAGGGATCTATGGGCTAATAATCCTGCAGACGGATCTTAAGTGTTATTCAGGTATTACAAATTCGTTATATGACCTGACTAGATAGAAGGGAAGAGTAAATGGGTTCCAGGACCTCAAGTAACCAAGAGAAAACAATGTACAAATAAAATGTGGTCACAGAATTATTGTAACTTACGTTTTATAATAGTGTTATGATTTTTTTTAAGTCCTTATGTTTCAGAGGTGAATATTAGAATATTTACTGCTGAAACGATATCATGTCTGGCATTTGTTTCAAATAATCAGGGGTAGGGGGACAGAAACGAACAGAGATCGAATAAGACCAGTGATGAGACCACTGTTAAAAGTTAGCAGGAGTTAGGGGCACCTGGCTGCCTGAGTTCGGGGAGCACGTGACTCTTGATCTCCAAGTCATGAGTTCGAGCCCCATGTTGGGTGTAGAGATGACTTAAATACTTACAAAAAAAAAAAAGGTGAGCAATAGTTAAAAAAGGGGGCTCACATATACATGTAGACACACACTACGATGTGAATAAACCTTGGAAACATTCTACTAAGTGAGAGAAGTCAGCCACAGAAGGACTCTTAAAATGTCTCAAATAGTCAAATCCATATGCACAGAAAGTAGCTCAGAGCTTGGCAAGTGCTTGGAGAAAGGGGGATGGGGGATGCAGAGTAACTGCTTTGGGTTTTGGGGGGTTGATGAGGACATCTTGAATTAGACAGTAGTGGCGGTTGCATAACACTGCAAACAGACTAAAGATGAAGGGACTGGGACTCCTGGGTGGCTCAGAGGTTAGCCGTCTGCCTGTGACTCAGGTTATGATCTCAGAGTCCTGGGATTAAGCTTCACATCAGTTCCCTGCTCAGCGGGGAACCTGCTTCTCCCTCTCCCTTTGCCTCTCCCCCTGCTCACGCTCACTCTCTCTCTCAAATAAATAAAATCTTTAAAACAAAACAAAACAAAAAAAGACCACAGAACTGTACACTTTAAAATGGTCACAACTGTCATTTTCTTGTTATGTAAATTTTACCTCAATAAAAAGGAAAACAAAGGTTCATCAACCTTTCTCACTACATTTGTGAATGTTTGAAACTGCTCCATAACCAAATGTTTAAAAACCGGTCATGGGTCACCACACTTAGAGTTTACTACTTATGTAAAAACAAAATTACTCCAACAGCCGATCCTCAATGAAATCCTATCAAGGAGTAGAATGCGAAGCAAGTCAGCCATCAGTACCAGGCCCGACTGGGACAGGGGAGAATAAAAATCACGTATTCTGGGGGCTTTAAGAACCAACCATGATGTGGTGGTGAGAATCCCACCTGTCCGTTTTGGCTGCGCCCAGACACTACCCTCTGAATGAGGGGATGGGCGAGGTCCCTTCCAGCAGTAACAGCCCACAACCAGACACTCTGTACTGACATCATGATTTCCTTTTAAAAACACCTCATACGGGGCGCCTGGGTGGCTCAGTGGTTAAAGCCTCTGCCTTCGGCTCAGGTCATGATCCCAGGGTCCTGGGATCGAGCCTCACATCGGGCTCTCTGCTCAGCAGGGAGCCTGCCTCCTCCTCCTCTCTCTCTCTGTGTCTGCCTCTCTGCCTACTTGTGATCTGTCTGTCAAATAAATAAAAATTAAAAAAAAAAAAAACACCTCATAACAAATGCCAATTTAAGGAAAAATCATGTTGGACACCAAATGCCCATCCCTCTACTTCCTGCAGTTATGGGATTAATTCACAACTCTCAAACTGACTTCGATTTAAGGGTGGTTCGGAGTTCTCTATCCTGAGCTAACCGCTAGCAGGTTTATAAAGCCTCTGGAGTCAGCCAACCTTTTCAAAATCATTTAGGCTTAATGAAATTATGTTCGTGTTTCGAGGGAGCAGTATCAATTTATTCCTTCTCAGCATAAGCAACTCAGAACAGCACACAAGGTATTGTACAAAGGAAATATGGAACAATTCACAAAGAAACTTTCAGGAAAAGATTTTTGTAAAAAAGCTTACCCGTAACATCACATGGGTACTCATATCTGATAAACTACCGGATTAGTAAATCTCCGCTATAAATTTTACAGGTGAGTGATTCGATCACAGAGAACAAGGCTTTCATAGCATAAAGGAGTACTTTTCAGCCCCGATCTGGGAGATGTATATACTTCAGCCCAACTGTGCATTTGACCACATGACACATGACAGAAAGGAGATGTCAAATTTAAGTGAGAGGCACACAGCTCAACCACTAGGGACAAGGCGTGGACAAGATGTGTAAAGGCTCCGGTCTTCTACTTTTTCACGATAAAATGGTGACACTGTTACTTATGCCTCATGATGTTGTGAGGATTAAAAATCAAGTCATCTAAGCACCTAGGACAGTCCCAGCATCGGTAGGACTTAATGAGCATTTCCCATCTTTACGCCATTTCCTCAAAGTCCAACTGCCCTCAAAATTCTTCCAATACGTAAATACGAACTGGTAAATTAGGAACAAATCTTAAAACGCTATGGATAACATACCTGTTTCAAGTCGTGTCGAATACTGATATAAGAAATATAAATTGACCAAATAAAGAAATCCAGTTCCTGGGCCCACAGGGAAATAAAAGGTGGCAGTGATTGGCCTCCAAACCTGTCCAGATTAAAACAGACACAGCAGTTAGTTTCTGTAAGCCTGGTTAATTTTTTTTTTTTTTAACTAAACAAAATGCACCCTTGCAAAACATTCTCCTCTGTGATAGTGGTTACCAAAGGGTCACCACCAATATAATTCAAGAAAACTGAAGAAGGGCTCTCATCAGCTTCAATCGTATCAATTTGGAAAAAATACTTCTAGCCAGGTTGAAAAAAATCAATACTATAGAAGTACATGGTCAGTCTTTACTGGGATAAGGCATTCAGTTAAGCCTGTCAAAATTGAACTGTAAAGACAATTTCCAACAGGACAATAATAATCTCTATGCAGGAAAAAGAATATCGTGGGATAACAAACCTTGCCCAAAATTGTCATACTCAAAAGGCAGAAGTAAAATAGAAATGTTTGTATTCAAATCCCTGTGCTATTTAGGCAATATGGATATATGACTTCATGATACTAAGTTTCCCCTCCCCCCCCCGCCAAAAAAAATTACAGAAGGGTCTACAGTAAGAAGTGAGCCTCCCTCCTAACCCGCATCTCCCAATTCCCTTTAGCAACAACAATCGGTTTCTTGTATTTCTTTCAACAAATAATGTGTTACTACAGTTCCTCCCTTTTCTTCCTCTCTTACATCGCACAGCTCTATACCTTGTTTCATACCCTTGAGGAAATATTTTTGCTGCCTTTATATAAAGTATTCCTTTTACGTGAATGTTCAAAATTCATTTACACTGTTACAATGCCACAATGCCTATTCTTGATTATCTTTTTTATACACGTCCATGTAGGATAAAATCCTGGGAGTTAATCTGCTAAATTCACAGACATTTGCATTTAATTTTGCTAGACACTGCCAAATGCCTATAAAAATATTTAACTGACTTACGCTTTCTCCTACAATGTAGATTAATGCCTGTCTTCCCTCCACACCCTCACCATTAGGGTATTCTATATTTACCAATTATTTTTTAAAAATCTTTAGCATTTCCTTTCTTCATTTTTCTGCTAGATTTGCATTTCTTTGTATGTTCTGGAAATTCCCCTTTCTCGCTGTTGCAAATATTTTCCGGTCTGTCATTAAATCTATGCCTTGATGGTATTCTTGCCGTATTTTGACATGCAGAAGTGTTCATTTAATGTAGGCAAATGCATCCCTCACACATCCTGCTCACAAGCTACTTCTCCACTCTAAGAATATGTTAGTGTCACAGTTTCACTGTGACACAGTGATCTGACTTCTTTTTCTAGATGGTCACTCAGCTCTCCCAATCCCATTTACAGAGTAACCCGTACTTTCTCCATTGACCTGAAAAGCTACTTTCAGCATATATTTATTTCCTTTTGTATTAAAGTCTCTAATTATATTAAAGTGCTATCCTGTTTGGAATTTAATTCCTATACCAATATCAACTTATTTCAATTTCTAGTCTTATGGTATGTTACAATCTGGTAAAGTTACATGATTAAATAATCCCTCTCCCATTTTTCTTCCACATGTGTCTTAATTTTCTTGGCTGGTCTCAAAATTTTATTTTCCTAAAAGAACTAGAACCGGGGGGCGCCTGGGTGGCTCAGTGGGTTAAACCTCTGCCTTCAGGGACGCCTGGGTGGCTCAGTTGGTTAAGCCGCTGCCTTCGGCTCAGGTCATGATCCCAGTGTCCTGGGATCGAGTCCCACATCGGGCTCCTTGCTCAGCGGGAGCCTTATTCTCTGTCTGCCTCTGCCTGCCACTCTGTCTGCCTGTGCTCACTCTGACAAATAAATAAATAAAATCTTTAAAAAAAAAAAAAAAAACCTCTGCCTTCAGCTCAGGTCATGATCTCAGGGTCCTGGGATAGAGCCCCACATCGGCTCTCTGCTCAGCAGGGAGCCTGTTCCCCACGCCACCCGCCCCGCCTCTCTGCTTACTTGTGATCTCTCTGTCAAATAAATAAATAAAATCTTTTTTTAAAAAAAGGAAAGAAAGAAAAGAAAAAGAACTAGAACCGGCATCTTTGTGATACCAGTGTGATACAACTCCCAACCAGGAAGAAATCTTTCACAGCTTTTGTAAGTTTTGGATAGACCCAACCACCAAAGCTGAATTACCTTATTGCTTGTAATATTAGCCAAGTTACCTTATTGGTTGTAATATTGGAAAACTGAGCCTCTTGGACTAAATATACAACTCCATCTATGAATAAAATTTTGCATCTTATTCTATTGTTGTCTAATTGACTGGCTAGTACCCGCAGAACAATGTTAAATAACAGTGACTGAAGAAGACAACTTTCCCAGACCATAGAAATACCAGCATCATGCTGGCTTTGGCCTCGCTATACGTAAGCATGAAAGACATGACCCCTGCATCAAGGAGTTCTCAAGTAGTGGGTTATCCAAAGAAGCAAAAGACTGATCCCAAAGGAGGGAAAAATTGGTCTCGGAAAAACAAATACAAAGTCCGAAAGAACTGCAAGAGCACAATAAACAAACAGGTACTGCTGACAATTTGGGTGTGGCTGGAACAGAGGACATTAGCTGTGGGGGCTGGCCAGACACCAAGCTGCCCAGTTACACTCTCCAAGTGCAAGAATGTAACCCTCACAAGTTCAATTCCACCTGGAAGAAAACAGGCTTTCTGTTTTACCCGAAAGAGCTACTTTCCAAGAAGCCTGTATTAAACCAGCAAAGCAAAATAGGTCAAAACTCATTTTGATTCATTCACAACTTCATCATAGTTTAAGAGAAAGAACACCAGAAGTGATTTGAGAAGGCCTAGCTGCAAAGTTGTAGCTTGCGATGCTAGGACTTGCCTCAGTTGGCATCTGTAAAAGGGGAATGATCTACTAATACTCACCCTACTTTGATTAGTGGTTAAAAAAATAATAATAATAAAATAAAAGTGTGGTCCTCTCGTCATTTACATACAATGACTCAGGAGACAGATTTTATAGTTGAAAAACAGAATGAGAAAAGGTTAAATAATAGCTAGTAAGTGGCGGAGCTAGAATTTTATCCCAGACAGCTTGACTCCAAAGTTTATGACACAAAACCCTGATTTTTTTACAATGTCTCTCACAAGTGATATCATTATTACGAGGTATAATTATAATTAGGAAACGTTTTAAATACTACTGTGCTTGTATAAGCCTGATTCTCCCTGCTTATGAAGAGCACTGGGACTGAAGACCAGAAGCAAGCAAGCCCTGGCCTTGGCCCTTAAATAGCCCTGGGGCCTTGGAAAAGTCTAGACCTTTGCGTTGGCGTCTTCATCTACCCAGGGATGTCTGCCCTGACTCCACCTTCCTTATTTCCAGATTTTGTAAAAGGCAGGAATTAAGAAAGTGGATTAAAAGGTCCTTTGTTTAAAAAAAAAAAAAAAAAGGTATGTGTGGGTGTATGACTATTACAAATCTCTAAGAGACACACACTGACATGGTTTTTACAAATTCCCATTTTAAGCTACCTCCATATTCCCGTAAGTTACTCAGGGCCTCATTTTGGAAAAGAAACCCTGGTTTTTTCCGACTACATCTTTCACTAACACTGACGACATGACACTATTTTTAGCCACTGTGTGCACCTGTGCTTTGGAAATCAGTGTCTGTCAAAATACCTCACTCCTTTTCCCCGTTCATTAAGCTTACCCTTGAGTTATACTTGGCTTTCATTGATCTAAGAGACTTAATATTATTTTTGTATTACTTTAAAATTATAATTTAAAAACACCAGGAGAAAGCTTATCTCTTCAGAAAACCACAATATACTTCTGAAATCTCCACTGACTGCCCAGCTAAATCCCCTCCTTTGCTCTGATATGTAAATAGTTAGGATAAGAAAATGGCTTTTGTTTTCAGGGCTGGGAGAGGTTGGCGGCCCATTTCTCAATCCTGGAAAGCCTTCACGGATCCCGTAATGGGCAGCGGGTGCAGCACCAAGAGGGCGGGGTCTGCGGGCAGAAAAGGGGAGGGGAGCAGCTCGTTTTCACCACCCCGCAGCAGCCCGTCCTCATCCCAGCTTTTTTATAATGAAAGCTGGGCCCTCATGAGAGTTTAGGTGATTTGCCGGAGCTCCTCACTTCAAAGCAAGAAGTCCACATCTTCACTGGCTTATAAGGGTTTAAGAAAGGGAGAAGGCAGTGCTCTTTAGTTACTGGTCCCAAACCTCCTGTTGAGAGAGTGGGTGGCAGCTGTCCTTGAACTAAAAATCTCCCGAACAACCTGCCACTGAAATCATTACAGATGCTACCCAGAGTCTAAAGTGGGGCTTTTTAAGTACCCAAAACAAAGATTTTTCCCGAAACAGTATGGACCGGTTGACTTGGAGTTAAGAAATTCTACATAGATCACCAACAAGAAAGAGGGGGAGTACCTCATTGCCAAATGCTGATGTTAGCTAAGTGTGGGCTTTTTTTTTTTTTTTTTTTGGACAACCTAGGTAGGCAAGAAAAACAAATGAAAGGCACTCAGGTTCAATTGTGGACTTTGAAAGAGCTATTAGAGGCCATCCATTCGAGAAACAAGAGTGGGGCGTAAACATTCGGAAGCAAAAAAAAAGCAAAAGGAAGTATACAGGGGGCACCTGGGTGGCTCAGTGGGTTAAGCCTCTGCCTTCGGCTCAGGTCATGATCTCGAGGTCCTAGGATAGAGCCCCGCATCAGGCTTTCTGCTCAGCAGGGAGCCTGCTTCCCTTCCTCTCTCTCTGCCTTCCTCTCTCTCTGCCTGCCTCTCGGCCTACTTGTGATCTCTCTCTCTGTCAAATAAAGAAAGAAAGAAAAAAAAAAAAGTAAGTATACAACCATGAAGCGAATGCTTAGTCTCTGAGATGAGAAGCTTAAGGAGAAGGATAAACTAAAACCTAAAAAGAAAGATCCCAGTGCACTCAAGGAAAGAGAAGTCCCCAACATCCTTCCTGCTTATTCTTCCGATATAACACACAGCTGGACCCACCTTATCACACCCCGGCTGCGCCCACCTTACCACACCCCAGCTTATCAATTTTTCCATTCAGGCCAAACTTAACTAGGTACAGTCAATGATGAACTGTCTGTGCACCAAGTGTATCCCCTTTGTATAACTGAGTGTGTCGTGACTGCAACTGAGAAACTGGGGCAAAAGTACCTAGGGGCTCTAAGGATTGCCTAGGATCCAAGATTTGAACCACTACCATGCGCGCACACAAAGGAACCTATGCAGATGACTGCTTGAGCACAGAGAGTAACTCAGCACAAGTGTTACACTGTGGCCACAGTTCACTGGGACCTTAACAAAGGATTGGGAAGATCCCTGGAGTTCCCACCATGTACATTTCAAACCATGGGTGCTTGCCTAGTATATGAAGTAGAGAAAACGAGGCACAGGAAGCATATGAACAAAGGAAAGGAGACACAGGTGTTACATGGAATGACTGCTTGGCCTACACAGACATCTACCAGAAGGTTCTTCTAACTAGAACATAGCGGAAAGAGATCTGTACCCACATCTGAGGCTCCAGAGTTAGGAGGGAGGTGGCTGGGCAGGGTCCTTATAGGATATGCTAAAGAGTTTGGATTTCATTGTAAGGTCAACAGAAGCTTGTTAAAATTTTAATTAAGGAGCATAACAGGATCAGATTAGATATTTTAAATGATCACAAGGTAGTATAAGAATAGACAAATAGATCACTGAAATAGAATAGAAAGTCCATAAACAGACCGATATACTTGTGGCAAGTTGGTGTATTATCAAGGTAGTATTTCAAATCTGTGGGGAAAAGAAATTTTACTGGAAGGCCAAACAGTGTGGAATAATTTTTAGTGGGGTCAGAATCCTGATTCCACCAGTAACTATCTGCATGAGCTGGGCACAGAACATAATCATTTGGTGCCTTGCTTGTTCCCTCTTTAAAAATGTGTTGTCTAATCATTAAAACAAGCCTGATAAGAGGGGATGAAATCAAATAGTCCATGACACAATTTAAGTATTTTTCAGTAAATGTCAGTGATGATTGCACTAAAAAAAGAAGAAGCCATTCATTCTACTCGTAGGTATGTACTCAACAGAAACACATACCTGTGTTCACCAAGACATGTACTGGAATGTTGACAACACTATTCTTTATGGCCTGAACTGGAAACTATCCAAAATGCCCATTACCAGTAGAATGGGTAAAGAGATGGTCATCTATGGTAATCTATCTATAATCACGTGCAACAAAATGGGTGACTCCTACACACTGTCAAAAAGAGACCAGACACAGAAGAGTATATACTGTAGGATTTCATTTACATAAGGTAAAAAAAAAAAAAATGGCAAAAATAATCTGTAATAGTAGTTACCGTTGGAGGAGACAGTTATCAGAAGGGAGCTGTAGGATAGTGTGGGGGGTGTTAGAAATGTTTTCCTTCTTGATCTGGGTACTGGTCATATACAGGCATTCAGTTTTTAAAAATTTGACAAGCTATAAATATATAATACATATACTTTACTACCAGTATACTAGTAATTCCATAAAAAGTTAAAGCTATAATCTAATGGGCAACCTTATCTACAGACCACAGCACAACTGCCTGAAGTGGACAGGACTGTTAAGGAAAGCTTTTAAAGCTGTATATACCAAAACCCTAGCCACTGAAGCTCTAATCAAAACCTTGAGGCTACTTCTATGCTCAGTCTATAGACCAAGTTCATCTCCCTTCTGGTTATGTGCATAATAGGTCTCTCTCCCCCAATACGCTCTTTTTTTTTTTAAACTTTATTATTTAATATATTTTCTTTTTTTTTAATATTTTATTTATTTATTTGACAGAGAGAGATCACAAGTAGGCAGAGAGGCAGGCAGAAAGAGAGAGGGGGAAGCAGGCTCCCTGCCGAGCAGAGAGCCCAATGCAGGGCTCGATCCCAGGACCCTGAGATCATGACCTGAGCCAAAGGCAGAGGCTTAGCCCACTGAGCCACCCAGGCGCCCCAACTTTATTATTTAAGTCAATGAATTAACATATAGTGTATTATCAGTTTCAGAGGTAGAGTTCAGTGATTCATCAGTCTTATATAATACCCAGGGCTCATTATACCCCATGTCCCCCTTAAGGTATTTATCCCAAAGGCACAAATGTAGTGATCTGAAGGGGTACCTGCACCCCAACATTTATAGCAGCAATGTTCACAATAGCTAAACTGGAAAGAGCCCAGAAGTCCATCAACACATGGATAAAGACGATGTGGTATGATATATATAGATATAGACATAAGAATGAATATATATCATATATCATATTTATATATATATATATGAATATTACTAATCTGCTAGGGTTGCTATCATCAGGGTTAAAGGTGATAACATAAGCAAAAGCTTGGCAAATACAAGCAGAAGACCCAAATCACAGATCTGGCTGGTGCCATCTCTTACGATTCCTAAAAACAAATCATCGCAACTGAGAGTTCATCTCTTCTCATCTAAAGTCAGGATGCTTTTAAGGGGGCAAAATATGGGATAATAATCCAGCAGTTATATTTCAAGTTTAGTTACAAGTTAAAATTAAAATCTTCCTGCCCACAGAGAAAAGGTAGTGATAGCAGGAATTATTATCAGCTAGTAAATAAAAATGGGCACTATTTTTTAATAGATTATTTACCAGACTATTTATGGGGACTTTGCATTTTTCTATATGAATTTTACGTAACAGAGGCATGAAGCAGAGAACATACCTCCTCAATTTAAGGATACTTGTTTTTATGTTTCTAAAACTAGGATGTGGCTATATATATATATATGTATATATATATATATGGAATTTCTACTCTCCCATCCCTCCCAAAAAGTTGTACTTAGTTGATGAAGCACCTTATAATCAATGGAGTTAGATCAGAGTCCATATGGTATTAAACTATCCCCACTTTCAGATAACAAAATTGAGCCTCAGAAAGGATAAGTAACTTGCCTAAGGGCAGAGAACCAGTAAGGGTCTGAGCCAGGCTTGGGGAACCATGACTCAACTACTTGAAATCCCATGTTCATTCTATTTTAAGGAAAAGTAGATAACTGACTTGGAAGAAATCACCCTCAAGAATGTTTGCTAAACACTGAACTGTGTATTTTGGTAGATACTATGCGAAGGAGTTAGACAAGACAGCTCAGAACTATCTTTGACTCACTGAAGTGGAAACCGTATCCGCAGCTGTCTACCAAGAGCAGTGACACTTGTCTCAGGCATCCTGAGCTGAATGAGCAAACACGGAAATGCAACACACACGGAAGGGGGCGAGCTGATTCCGTCCAAAGCAACCAGCAGCCCCAGGAGACGATCTCAGACACCTCCGGGGCTGCAAGAAATTACCAGCTCTCCTAGTTAATCAAGGACCCATATGAAGACATTTCATCATTATGAATTATTTGATGGATGACTGTGAAATGTGAGGGACTAGGAATCTGGGACAACAGCGTAGTGAGTCTTAACACTCTGACCCAAACTAAGCAAAGAACACTTGAAATTTTGCAGTTCCAAACCAATAGGCTACTCAGACGAGACCTACAGATGAGAAGAAGTGACTTTCATCCCTTCCAACGTGAACCCACAATTCTGAATCAGGTTTTTTTTTTAAGCTGTTCAAGACTCAGCTTCTAAGGAAAAGATGAGCCTCTAACAGAAAGCACAACACGCGCTGCTTGTCACACATCTGCCTCCGAGACGGAGTTCTTCCTTCAAAGGCTTCGTCTGCAAACGAGTTCCTCCAGGTGGGTCTGAAAGCGACATCTGTCCAGGATGGGTAGGAGCCAGAGGAGCAGAAAGAAGATACAGACACGGGCCTTTTCACAGGTGGACAATCAGTGCGCTGTCCCTGCTCCCAGCAGCTTCTCCCCGGTCTCGGGATGAGCCCGGACAAGACAACGTGTGGGAGATGGGAAAAGCATGGGAGCTGGGACGAGTGATGATTCTGATAATCAAGTCACTGCTGTCAGTATTTACCTGGTCTCTTAGAAAGGCTTTCGTACTTCACTTGTCTGACTGCACAAGTGAGCGACACTCTGCAAGGAGGGCCAAAGAGCCCGTTCTGACCACATCCTTCTCACAAAAGGATTTACAACCACTGCTCCTCCTGTACACACATGACCCAACATGCCACTCGCCAGGCACAAATCACACGACATTCACTAGGTCACAAATAATTACCAAAGCAAATAAATAGAAAACAGTGTGCAATTCTGACTGCGGGCCCAAATCATTTTCTAACATCCAACTGCTTACTTAACTTCTGCATCTGGATGCCTAAGAAGCATCTCTAGACTTAAGGTGGTCAAGACAGAACTCTTTATCCACCACCCCCCCACGCCCAAACTTATGCCTTCCTAAACATTTCCCATCTTGGTAAAGGGCTCCACCATCCCGTGTGGAAACAGTGACCTCTCTGAGTGCTGCTGCCTTCAGCCTTTCCCCCTTCACATCCATTCAGCAGCAACCTTGGGCCACTCAACTCCCAAATCCATCCACTTCTATCTTCGCGGCCACCCTGGCCCAAAGCATCATCTCTCTTGCCTTCTAACTTGATTCCTGCCTCTCCCTGTATCAAGTCCATCCCACAGAGCAGTCAAAGCAATGTTGTCAGTCTTCTGTTCAAAATGCTCCAAAGTGGGGCGCCTGGGTGGCTCAGTAGGTTAAAGCCTCTGCCTTCAGCTCAGGGCATGATCCCGGGATCCTGGGATTGAGCCCCACATCGGGCTCTCTGCTCGGCGGGGGGCCTGCTTCCTCCTCTCTCTCTCCCTGCCTCTCTGCCTACTTGTGATCTCTGTCTGTCAAATAAAAAAATAAAATCTTTAAAAAAATAAAATAAAAACAAAATGCTCCAAAGCCTTCCTGGTTTATTTATTTATTAGTCCTATTTATTTCAAAATAAAGTCCAAGCCACAAAGCCTTGAGCAATCCAGGTCCAGGCTACCCTTCCATCTCTGCTTTATCGTACTGATCCCTCATTACTTCTGTCCTCACCTACCAATCCTCATCCCTACAGCTGACTCTGAACTAAGCTAACCACTCTTCCTTCTGTTTCTAGGCCCTGCCTCTCAGCCTTCCACTTACTATTTCTTCTTCTTAGACAGTTGTCCCCAGAGCCAGATCCTCCCAAAGCTGGCTCCTTGGCATTCAGATTTCAGTTCAGATATCATCTCTGAAGCCTTTCTGGAACATTCCATCAGATGTTAAGTCACTCTCTATCACACGCCTCTCTTTCTTCATGGGAGCTGGGACTTTCTGTCCTATTCACTATTGTGGCTCCAGTGCCCAACGCTAGTAAGTGCCAATTATTTCCATGCATTCAACCAACATGAAAGCACATGCTATGTGCCAGGCACTATTCTGTTTAACAAAGATGGCAGTAAACAAGTCAGGGGTCTCGTTCTCATGGAGCCTGATTTTCTGAAGGGAAGCCGACTAACAGATGCCAACAGGTGATACGTAGCAAGTAAAATTAAGGATAAGGGAGATGGCATGAAGAAGGGGTACTATTTTATGTACGGCAATCCATAAAGCCTTGGCAATAAGGCGGCACTGGGGAAGAGACTTGAAGGCAAGGAAGTAATCATGGTTATCTTCCTCAGAGAAACAACATGCGCTAAGGACCTGAGGAGAGAGTTGGCTGCTGAAGGAACAAGAATTCCACTGTGGAGCCTAATGTGTAAGGAAGGTGGAGAGTGGCAGGAGACAAAGTCAGAGCAGAAGTAGAGGGTCTTGTAGGCCACTGAAAAGACTTGCATTTTACACATCTGAGTTGAGAAGACATTGGAAGGTTCAGGGCAGAGGACTGACGGACTTGGTTTATATTTTATAAGGATCACTCCAGCTGTCTAGAGAAAAGAAAAGAACTGGGCTGAAATGATAATGGCTTGTAATGGAGAATGAAAAGGGACCTGGATATATATGTAAAATTGAGCAAACAATTAGCTGGCAAATTGTGGGATGTGGAAGAAAAGCTGAAGATGATTCTATGACTACTAGTTTGAGCTCCTGTAATAATAGAATTGCTATATACTTCTAGAGCAAAGGACAAAGGGTATCCAGTTTGGGACATTTTAAATTTGAGATGCCTATTAGTCATCAGAGAGATAAATTCCAAACTGACAGCTGGAAATCAGGAGACAGATCTGGACTGAAAATATGTATATTTGTATTTGAGAGTCTTCAGTGTATAGAATGTATTTAACGCCATGGAGCTAAATGAGATCACCTACAGCTAGAAGAGTAAAGAGAAAAGTTCCTATAACTGATCCCTGGGGCACATCACAACAGTTAAAGGTCAGGAAGATGAGGAACCAGGAAAAGAGAGTAAGAAACAGCAGTCAAGAGAGGGAAGACAAGACAGTGTTATCCACATGTCAATTAATGTGCTCAAATTAATCTCAGATGTTAATATCTGACCTGCCACTGATTAATGATCTAAATCACAGACTCCAGTGAATAAGGATCATGTCTGGGAAACTAATACTCTCTTGCCAGAAATACTCTGGACAGTTTCCTTCATACTTAAACAAATAACTAGGCCTTCTATTTCTGGACCAATTTACTCTTTACTTAGTCCTTCATACATTCTATTACATGCCAGATACCAGGTACGACTGGATGAAATGCAAACAACTCTTGCATCTGATTTCAAACTACTCCCACAAAGGGGGGGGGGGTTGGGGAGAAGCTCCATTAATACAAGAAGAACTGGATGTTGAGTAAATTGACAACCACATGGCACCCACGTGGGTGGCAGAGCAAGGTCAGAGGGCACCTGCTCCAGGTGGACCCAAGCTGCTAATCACCGGCGCCCAAAAGATTAACAACTATCAGAGAATTACCTTCCCACTGCCTCCTCTGAATGCAGAGGGCGGGGAGCATAATCTTATAGGAGCGAAATCAGTCCCTTTTTACCAGGCCAAACCCACTGCTCCAGCCATCCTGGCCATAGAGCTCCGGACCCCCTCGCCTCCACCCCGCCCCCCGACCACAGGACCCGCCCTAAACCGCTGGAGCGGTCGCACTACAAATCCCACCAGGCACCGCGCGCCCGCAACATGCCGGGTGTACGCTCCGCAGCCGACAGGCCTCCTGGGACCTGAAGTCTCCACTCTGCTCGTCGCTGGTCAGTACCTGGAAGCGATAGAGGAAGGCTTCGGGCCAGAGGAAGAAGTAGGCCGGGCTGATGAGACCGAGTTTGCCAACCAAGGGCACCGCGACAGTGGCGGCGAACCAATAGCGCGTGATGGCCGGGATGCTCCTGAACCAGTCCCCGATGTCCGACATCTTCGCCTTTTAAGTGGCCAGAACAGGCACAGCCGTCCCACTCCCCGTCCCTGGCCCCTCAGGACCCGGCCCGCTCCGCGAGTGGAAGGTGTCGAGGCGGAAGCCGCCCAAGCCGCGGATAAAAAGGCGGAGATGGGCGGACGTGGCGCCACCGAATTCGGACGAGCGAGGGAGCGTTCGAAGGCAAACTTCCCCTTCCGGCGGCCACGGAAGACGTTGACCAGAAGTCCCGCCGCTTAAAGGGCAAGCACGGATTTTTGCCACTGGGCTGAAAAGCTCGGCGGTCCGGGGGCGGGGCAATAGGGGCGGGGCCATAAGAGGCGAAGACACGACTGGTGGGAAACAGTGGTTGCCAGGGGCAACGGCAAATACTCCAACCAATGGCGAAGCTGAACGCCTGCTACTCAGTTCAAGCCGGGTTTGTAATCCAGGTGGGTCTTCTCGGGCGGTGTTTAAAAAGGAAGGAGGAAAATCACACACTTCCTCGTTTGTTCTTGCATTCCACAAATGTCTGTGCGGGGCTTAGCAAGTGTGAGGTGAGTTCTAGGCACCGGGGATCCTGCGACTATCACAGCTGTCGCGGTACCTTCTCTCCTGGAGCTTACATTCTAATGAGGATAGACAACTGCTAGATTAGTGAATACGGTAATTTCAGCGAGTGAAAAAAGTAAAGAATATAATAAAATAGGAGTGGCTGGGTGGGAGCAGGGGAGTGTGGAAAAGATAGCTACTTTAGATGAGAATGATCAGGGAGAACTTTTTCGGGGAGGTGACCTTTGAGCTGAACCACCCCCGCTACCCCACTACCGCCCCAGGCAAAGAACTGAGGAGTTTTCCACGCCGAGAAAACAGCCGCTCCGACCAGCTTGGAATGTTGGAGGGACTGAAAGTAGAAATGATCTTAACTATCAAGTAGGATTTTAAATTACAAATAGATGAGAATCCGTCCTATTCTTAAAGAATCTGTAAAAAGATAGGAAGATAGAACTTTACCTGTTGTTTTCAGATGTAGGTGCTGCAGTTTAAGTTTGATTACACACACACACACACACACACACACACACACAATTGATTAAGCCATCCAATAAAAACCACTAGGGACACACCTGTAGTCCAGAATTAGCTTTATTTGCTGCAGAAGGGGACACTGCACTCTAGAGGAACCTGGACCATCTCATCAATCAAAAGAGTGGGTGAAGTAAAATTTTGGTAAAATTTAAATGAAGCAGTGATTTGATGGGTTCAAAGCAAAGCAGTGCTGTGTGTAAAAGTGTTAACATCAAGCCTAGGCCTGAGCTGAGAAGCAGACCGGAGGTCCTCTTTCCTTTAAAATCTCAAATTTAGGATAAATGTGGACTATTGGGTCTGAAAGGTCCTTATGGAAACATGTGCACCTAGATTGAAAATCGTGTATTAGAATGACCCATATAGTTTAGATCTCTCGGGGAGAATGGAATTTTCCATCTATACCAATAAAATTTCAAACAGCAAAGTGTGTTCAACAATGGATTATTTTATTTTTTTATTATGTTATGTTAGTCACCATACAGTACATCGTTAGTTTTTGAACAATATATTATTTTAGAAAAAATTTCTTAGCACAACATCCCTGATGTCCATTAGCAAAAAACAAGTTTTTACACAATAAAAGGGCACTAAATATTCCACAGTCTGATAAAAACATGTAACATTTGGGGACCTAATGGATATCAAGCATAGTGAATATATGAGAAAACTCTTCATTTATACAGAGCTGGTAGGAATATAAATTAGTACAACCTTAGAACATAATTTTGATATACAATAAAAGCCAGAGCATTGTATAAATAACATAATATTTGAAGATACTGCCTGAGATTCATTCTCTGCACCTCCCCACTACCCATTGTATCTAAGGTACGATAAGAGAAAATGGGTTATCTAGCTTTTGTGGAAAGCTAAGGAAGGTTTCTCTGATGAAATTGTAAAAATTACAATCTCGCTGTGCCTTAGTTTCCTCATCTGTAAAATGGGAGAAGGGAGAACAATAGTACTGCATTCATAGGATTGTTGTTAAGATTCAAATGAGATAAATTCATGTCTAGGCCTTAAAGGAACATCAACATTATTACTATTCTCTTTTTGAAATGTTTTACAATGAAAGCGTATCACTTTTAGAAATAGAAATCTGCATTTTCAAAACCCTATCCTCTCCCACCATGTGATTCTGATCCAAGTTATCTGCAGACCATTCTTTGAGAACCATCAGACTAGATGGACATTCAGGATTTTTCTGTTTCTCTCTGTAAAATCTCTATAGATTGTGATAAACTATTCTGGGCAATAAAAAGGTGGTTTATTCTTAGCTATCTTAAATAGAGGACTTCCCCAATGTTCCCAAACAGCTTGCTCTAGACTTTAATTGCTTAACTTGTAAGGAAGTCCCTATGTTACTGTCATTAACACAAGTCATCATTTAAAAACATGCAGGTAATGATTAGGTAAGTTCTAGGAAACATCGTGGAAGCGTGGGGGAAATAGGTGCTCATATGAATTACTGATGAGAATATACATTGGTATAGCCTCTCTGGCAGGCACTTTAGCAATATTGAAACACATTTCTAGGAATTTAAGCTTTAGATAGACTCCCAACTTTTTGTTTTCTTAAGTGCACAAGAGATTGGAAATATCTGATTATCCATCAATAAGAAACTGATTAAACTATGGTTTATCCATATGATCAAATACTATCAACCTTTACTGGAAAACAATAACTTTCTACACCCCAAAATGGAATGATCTCTAATAATATAGCAAAAAGGACACAAGAGTTACAGTACAATGTACACACTATGCCATGACATGGTTGTGTTGTACAGAAAGCACACACACAAATACACACATGGTAACTGCTTGGAACAGCAGTTACCTCTGGGAAGGGAAACTCAAAGGCTGGGAGACAAGAGTAGGAAAGAGACATTTTACTGCATATTCTTTTATACCTTTTATTATTTTTTAAGATTTTATTTATTTATTTGACAGAGATCACAAGTAGGCAGTGAGGCAGGCAGAGAGAGAGGGGGAAGCAGGCTCCCTGCTGAGCAGAGAGCCTGATGCGGGGCTCGATCCCAGGACCCCAGGATCATGACCTGAGCCGAAGGCAGAGGCTTTAACCCATTGAAACACCCAGGCGCCCCCTTTTATACCTTTTAAATGTCCCAACTCTATGTACTATGTATTTTAAAATTAATTTTCAAAATATGTAGAAAGGTTTGTTCAGAAAGGAACAGGTTCAATGTCAAAAACTTAAGAAAGATTGAGAGGTAGAAAAGATGACCACAACTCTGTCTTTCCTGCTGTGTTGAAGTGTATTTCCAATTGTTTCTCTTAAAAAAGGACTTTAAAAAGCTGGGCGGGGAGACCAACAATTACAAGCACAATATTGCCTAGCTCTGAAGCTTGGCACTGAGTGATGCTGACAGACAGGGGCTGTCACAACAGTCACGCAAGAACACCATCCTAAAGGATGCCTGCCACCTACGTGGCATCTTTGAGAAATTCAAAGCATGTTGCAAAGATGTAATTAATCCTTACGTGAACCAGTAGGCAATTTCATTAGCCCCATCTTACAGGTGAGGCTCTGGCAAGAATAATCATTTATCTGTCATGTCTGGCAGAACCGGTCCTATATTTTTAGTCATAAGTCTGGGAAGCTTCAAAGATTTTGGCACACCGGGCTGGGGGGCAAGGCAGTTACTAAACACCATATAAAGCACTTCACATGTGTTATTTTGATGTGCGAGTGGGTGCGTGTATGTATGTGCTTATGTACTAAATAAAGTCCGCTTCTACAACCATAAAAGAATGAATCTGGATTCCAGTCCTGCCTCTGTCCTTTGCTGACTGTATGACCTTCACTGATCCTACGGGACCATGGGCAAGTCCCTCATAATTATAATAGTATTATCTACCGCTACATCAAAGTTGTTTGTTGTTTGAGGTTCCCAAGCACTGTCTCCCTTAATGGGTACACTAACCCCACAGGCAGGTACAAAATTATTACTGTTATGGAAACTGAGACCTCGTCTAACTCATCGAAGGTCTCATAACTATGCCTGGTGATTCCAATGCAGGTCTGTCTGACCTGAGTCCATCTTTGAACCGCTCTGCTAGACTTCAGTGACAATGTCACTGACAAATGTCAAAGTTCTTTATAAACTCCAAAACATCTCACACATACTAGTTTTACTCTAGTAACTAACACAGAAGGCCAGCAAGTGGGAGGCACTTAATGTTTTGTGGGCGAGTAAACCAGGCTGGCTGGACCAGAGTTTATGCAGGAAGTATTTGGGAAGTATTTGGGAAAAAATAATCCCTTTCATATTCATAATTATCATTGTAATGACTAAATAATACTCTGCTAGTGGTGTAGCATGATCCTTTGACCATTGTCCTATTTCCGATGCCTGTTTTGCGATATTAAATACAGCTTGAACATCTTCGCGTGTGTGTTTTGTATACTAATAGCTTCTTTTTCTTTTTACTAATAATACGTGTTGAGTATTAATAATTTGACACTTTATGGGTATGGGCTTAATAAGTCTTCACAAGAACGTCTCACCCTGGGGGGCCTGTGTGGCACAGTCAGTTAATCATCTGACTCTTGGCTTCAGCTCAGTCAGACCAAGATCCCTGGGATCAAGATCCCTGGGATCGAGCCCCATATCAGGCTCTGCGCTCAGCATGGAGTCAGCTTGAGATACTCTTTCTCTCCTGCCCTTCCCGCTCTCACTGTCTCTCTCTCTAAAATAAATAAATAAAATCTTTTAAAAAAGAAAGAAAATTTCAACCCTTCGAGGTACTTTTATTCTTATTTATAATTGAAGAAACAACCTCAGAAAAGTGAAGTAACTTGCCACTTGCTAGCAAGTGCAAACGTAAGACTTAAAACCAGGTCTACGCAGAGCCCGAGGTTGTACTCTTTAATTCAGCCAGCCAACAGAGTGCTCTGGTCTGGGTGGTTACAAACAACAGAAATTTTTCCCTCACAATTCTGAAGGCTAGAAGTTCAAGATCAGGGTACCAGCAAGGGTAGGTTCTGAATTTAGGGTCTGTTTTGAAAAGTCAGTCCAGCCCTACCGGCCCTCCCTCCCACTCCAGCCAAAACCCTCCCTCCTCTTCCCTTTTCTTTCCATCTGAAAACATTTCAGATGCCTCAAGGGAATGGCCTTCCAGAATCTTATGACTATATATAGTTTTACAACATCAATAAATTATGTTCCATACGCACTAACAAGTATTGATTGCTTCCACCAAAAAAGAAGATCTCAGTTTGTGACTTCTAGCTGTGAGTTCCATGGGGACAAGATGTTTGTTTTGTTCGCTTCTGTATCTCCAGTGCCTACAACTGTGCCTAGTACCTAGTAGGTGCTCAAGAAATACTTGCTGAAGGGATCAATTATTCATTTTAGAAATTGTCCCTAGCCCCCTCCGCTACTTCCCATCAACATCCCCCTGCCTATGTTAGTGCTTCTCCACTTCCTCCATATCCTAGAACACCACACAAATCACCATCATTGCCCTCAGCATATTGTTTTATAATTGCTTGTGTGTGTGTAGGGTAAGGGTCTCATCCTCTAGAATATAAGCTCCTTGAAGTGGAAAAACTGGCTTGTATAACTCTTCATGCAAGACTGAATAAATCTGGGGCACCTGAGTGGCTTAAGTGGGTGGGTTAAGCCTCTGCCTTCAGCTCAGGTCATTATCTCAGGGTCCTGGGATCGAGCCCCGCATTAGGCTCTCTGCTCAACAGGGAGCTGCTTCCTCCTCTCTCTCTCTGCCTGACTCTCTGCCTACTTGTAATCTCTGTCTGTCAAATAAATAAATAAAAATCTTTTAAAAACAAATAAAATCTTAAAAAAAAAAAAAAGACTGAATAAATTTCATGAGTGAATCCAGGCCTCTCCAGCTTCAAAATATATCCCCAAACCAACTAGTTTGCAACATGTCCCCTGGGATACCCTCCATCCCAACCTCCTATCCCTTAGCACCTGGGCTTCCTCCTCGGACTCCTGATGGATGCCCCGGCCCCCCAGGGTGCCCTCTGCATTCTCATACAGGAGCTTAAATCAGCTCCTGCCACTCCCTTGCTCAAAGCTCCGCTGAATTTTATTCTAAGTGTGATGAAAAGCTCTTCCCATGACCTTCAAGGTCCTAGATGATCTGAACCCTGGTTACTTCTGTGACTCATTCCTCCCACGTCTCCCCTTGTCACAGCGGTTTCAGCCTCATTTGAGTTCCCTGCCCTGGAAAAGCCAAGACAGCACACATGTTTGCTGGACCCGTAGCTGAAAACATGCTTCCCCTAGAGGAGTGGTGCTGAACTCTATCAGACCAAATGCCCTCTTTTAAAACAAATATTAGCTCCCAAAATGAAAACCATCAGTCATGAATTATAGTTCCAATAGAATAACTCTAATGCTTAATTGTCATAAATGGTAAAAAGGAAAATAATTTATACTATAATATGCATTCTAATATATTAATTCCCAGGCACAACTACATTAGCAGATGTAATGCAATAGTCTGGTCTTGCAGTTAGACTGAGTAATGTGACCAAAAAGCTACAAACGCAGACAGATACCCATGTGCTGTATTTGTAACTCAAACATCACCACAGCCCGGCACTGGTTACATGATTATGCATAATAGATGACAACTGTTGGGAAAGTTCTGAATAAAGAAAAGACATCAAAATTCATATGTAATAAAATAGCAGTCTGACCAGATTGAGCTATGTAAAAATAAAATTTATTTGCATGACAAGAAAGTCACCAAGTCAAAAGGTAAATGACAAAGTGGGAGAAAATAGTTTCAAGATTTATTACAGGTAAAAGACTACTATCTCCAAATATATGAAGAACTTGTTAAAAAAAAATTGAGGGAGGAGTACCTCACTGGCTCAGTCTGTAAGGTGTGAGACACTTGATCTCGGGGTTGTGAGGTCGAGCCCCATGCTGGGTGTAGAGATGATGTTAAAAAAAAAATCTTATTAAAAAATGAGAGGGAAAAAGACCAAAACCCAATAGAAAATTAGACAAAATGCACAGATAATTAACCAGAAAATAGATTACCCTGAAGCATTTTAAAAGATATTCAACTTTTCTCATAATAAGAGAAATGTAACTTTAAACCATACTGAGATGCTATTTTTCACCTACCAGGTTGGCAAAAAAAAAAAAAATAGTATAATCCCTCAAGAATAGAAACACATATACATTTACCCTTTAACATAACAAAGGCAATTTTAGTAGCTTACCCTGAATATAAAGCTGGAAGAGTACCAAAAACCAAACAAATAAACAAACAAACTGTACAAAAGTCAGATACCAGGTTATTTATTGTGTTTTTATAATTGCAACATATTGGAAAGTACCCAAGTGCCCATACATAGGGGATAGGTTGCAGACTTTTGTACATTCACATATCAGAATGATTTGAAAGAATAAGGAAGATCTCTATGAATACATACAGAGTGATTTTTCAGGATACCTTAGTAAGTGAAAAAAACATAAACTGCAAATAGTTTATATATAATATGCCATTTTTTATGTAAGACAGAGGAAATTGTATACACATACACACTGGAAACAGTAAGTATATACACCATAAATTTAAACAATGGTATATGTCAAATACATTAAAATTTAAAAAACGAAACCAAACAAGAACAAATACAATCACCTCAGTGAGTCCAGTAGCTGCATTCCGGGAGAATTTAGAGCATATTAAGTCCCCGTAAATATTCTTTATGTTTCCATGTAAAACAGAATCAGGTTCTGGTTCATATATTACTAACAGGATTTTCACTTACAGGAATACGTTGGAAACGTTCAAAAGGATGCAGGACCATTTTGTACACTGTAGGATGTCTGCCTAGCCTCCCTGACGCCTTTCCTAAACTCCTGTTGTGCCCTTAGTCATTGTGATAACCCCAAACAATCATGTTAGAAGCTGAAATATGTTCCCCAAATAGATATATTAAATTCCTAAACCCCGGTACCTGTGAATGTGATGTTATCTGAAAATAGTATTTGCAGGTGTAACCACATTTAAATGAGATCATACTAGATGAGGGTGAGTTTGTCCACTGGATTAGCAATGACTTGCTATACTTACAAAAAGAGAAAATGTAGGGGGAGAAGGCTATGGGAAGACAAGGGCAGAGATTGGAGTGGCATGGTGTGTAAACCCAGGATTGCCCACCAGGACCGGGACCTAGGAGAGAAGCATGGACCAGACTGTCCCTCAGAGCCTCCAGAAGGAACCAACCCTGCCAATGCTTTGCTTCCGGACTTCTAGCCCCTGGAACTGTCAGAGAATAAATTTCACTGTTTTAAGCCAGCCGGTTTGCAATACTTTGTTACAGCAGCCCTGGGAAGCCAATATACATGTCTTCCACAGAGCAGAGAGTACGCTGTCGAAAACCTGTCTTTGTGTCTCCTTCCTGCACGGCGCTCAGTTATCTGCTCAGACAATACCGGCCAGCAGTGACTTCCTTGCACACCTCAACCCAGGTGTCATCATGACCCTCCTGCTCAGCCCTTTACCCTGCTTAAATGTGTCTTCACTTTGGGGTGCATGGGGGGCTCTGTCGGCTGAGAGTCCTGGGATTGAGCCTGGGATCAAGTCCCGACACCCGCGTTGGGCTCCCTGCTCAGCAGGGAGTCTGTTTCTCCCTCTGCCCCTCCCCCCTCACGTTGTCTCTGTCTCTCCCTCTCTAACAAATAAATAAAATCTTTAAAAAATTATTCACTTTTCATTGCCTGACATGATATAATTTATTTTCTCAATCGTTGTCTGTCTTCTCAACCAGAATGTAAGTCCCGGCTAAGGGCCATTTTTGTCTCGTTCACAGCCATTCCCCAGCACCCAGAACAGCCCTTGCCCACACAGGAGTGCCACTGGTATTTATCGAACTAGTGAATGAGGATCTCCTTTGCAGGGAGAGGGCAAGTGTCGTCTTAGTACCGTGAGGAGTGGAACAGAATAGCTTACCTGGCAAAAGCAAAGAGAGATGTTAAGAGCACCTGTGAGCCAGAAGAATTGGAGGAAAAGTAATTCAAGGTGTTTCGTGGAAGATGGCTGTGCAAACTCCTTTAGTCATGGGACGTTGTTGCTGATGCCGCAGATGTAATGTGCAAACATGGATATGCTTGACTGGCAAGGCACTGGAACCAAAAAAGCTACATCTGTCACGTTTGTCTGAAGCCAGTCCAAGTAGACTGGACATGCATTTAGAGAGCTCTGAAAGCGTTTTATATCTTGTACATGCTGTCAAAGGCAACAGGAAAAAAATGTGTTGGCAAGAAAGAGTGCATGCTAAGCAGCCAGATTTGTGTGTGTGTTGAGTTCCACGCGGGGTCTCACAACCCCAGCACTATTGACACCTCGGGTCAAACAGTTCTTTGTTGGTGAGGGTCTTCCCTGTGAATGGTAGGATGATCAGCAGCATCTTTGGCACCATGAGGCAGTAGTACCCGTCTTCTCGGTTATGACAATCAAAAATGTCTGCAGACATGGCCCAATATCCTCTGGGGTCTGGGGGCTTAACTCTTGGTTAAGAATCACTGAGTTGCATACAATGCTTGTCCACTCTTCCTCCTTCATTTGCAACATCCCTTACCTCCCCAAAATGTGCACGTGTGCGTGCGCACTTGCGCGTGCACACACACACACACACACACACACACAGAGTAGGACAACCCTGCCGTACCCCTTCAAAGGAGGATGTATTCCCATATGTACTCCCACTGAATGTGCCTCTGGGATTTCCTGATGTCATCTGTGGTCAACCATCACATTAGGAATCTCCAACAAAACACATCTCTTGGGATCATGCAGGTGTGTAGTTCCCTTCTACATTGAGTCTAGACCAACCCATGTGACTTGTTTTAGCCAATGGGACATTAGCAGGCCTGAGGAAGTCAGCAGAGGCTTGGTCAACACTTCTTCATGCAGGCCTGTCCTACTGGAGCGTTCCTGTCTTAGAGCCCAGTGCCACGTAAAGAAACTCCAACTAGGCTGCCAAATGAGGAGAGGCCCCGTGGGCAGAGACACTGGTAGACGAGAAGCCATCTTGGATATGTAAGCGCCAGATGAGCTCCATTAGTGACCAAGGCTATGACCCTTGGAGCTGCAGGGCTGTTGAGCTGAGCAGGGTCAACTCACAGAACTGTGGAATTTACGAAATCATTTTTGTTTTAAGCCAATAAATTCTGAGGCAATTTGTTACACAGTCACAGACAACTGAAACGTTGGATGACTTGAAAAAAAAAATCATTTCTTAAGTATTGTACCACGTTTTACAATTATCAGTGGTCTTGAGGTTATTTGTGTCCATTGTATCTGTAGAGGGATAGAGGGAACATACTATGTAACAGTGTACTCTTGCTGACCTCTTTCCGATGACATCCCATTGCTAGCTTGAAATTGGTCTTGAATTGTAGGAATATTTACATGCTACAAACCAGGGCTTTTTTTTTTTTTTTTGTCCAGAGGGTCAGTTGTTCCATTTATCAGCACATCACTGGTACTTTCCTTAGAAAGGCTTAAATAGCAATAATGCAATATTTAGGAGTTTGTGGTGTGTTGAGAGGGAATAAATGAGATCATCACGCAGATGCTGAATTCCCATCATAGCTTAGCAGAATATGCTTTGAGAACACAGATGAAGGCAGCACCAGAGACATCCTGGGTGTGCAAATTTTTATCGGATTACTGTTTCGTGTATATCTGTAGTGCTAAGTAATGGTCATGGAGCCCTCCAAATGATTGCTGTGTGCTACACTGTCAGTGAGAAAAGCATAATGTGGTTGCCCATTTCTTGTCTGTGGATAATAACCAGCAAAGTCTGTAACATTCTGGGTGGTCTCATAAGGGAAGATATAAAAAATAATAACAGTCATGATAACAGCTAGCATTCATTGAGGACTTCCACGTGCCAACACTATCCTAAACTCTACTCAATTCTATGGGCTTGCTTCTATCATAATTCCGATTTTACAGATGACATAATCCCGATTTTACAGATGACGAAATCATTTTACAGATGCTCCTATCGTAATTCCGATTTTGCAGATGACGAAATCACAGAGAAGTTAAATGCTAAGCCCAAGGTTAGTGTACTGGGAAACGTTGGAGCCAATGGACTTAGGCAACATACTTATGCGGAGAACAGGTCGGACTATGCAAAATTAAGACTCTGTGTTCACGGTACGCATGAGTTAGAGATTTTAATTTTATGCAAAATTCAGATTATTCAGTCCCATGGGACATAGCCCCATCATTCTCTGACTCCAGATAGGTTAGGCCACTATGGGCAGAGCGACACCCTTTTAGTTCTAGGGGTGAAAGAGGCAATCCCAACGTGCATATCCTATCTTACCTTTCCCTTTCCTCGTGCAAAAGTTGCTTGCAGTATTTTTCAAAGCCATCAATATAACGACAACAGAAGTACTTGGGTAAAAGGGAGAAGGGAGGGACGAGTAAGTGCAGAACAGAGGATTTTTAGGGCAATGAAAATACTCTGTATGATATTATAATGTCCACATCCATAGAATGTAAAACACCAGGAGAGAAACATATACCCCAGAGGCTCTGGGAAATAATGATGTGTCCATGTAGGTTCATCAGCTAGAACAGAGGTGTCCCTCTCTGGTAGAGGCAGGAGATATATGGGAAAATCTGTTTACCTTTCTCTTAATGTCTCTGTGAACTTAAAACTGCTCTAAAAAAAACTCTAAGAAAAGTTACTTGGGGAGGCGCCTGGGTGGCTCAGTTGGTTAAGCATCTGCCTTTGGGTCTGGTTGTGATCCCAGGGTCCTGGGATCAAGCCCTGAGTGGGGCTCCCTGCTCAGTGGGCGTCTGCTTCTCCCCCTCCCTCTGCCCCTCTCCTCACCCACAGCCCCGCTCATGCACGCACTCTCCCTCTCTCTCTCAAATACATAAATAAAATCTTTAAATAATTACTTGGGAAAGATGGTTTTTACTGTTGAGTAAGGCCACATAAAAATCAGAAGAGACTGGAGAGCCTGGTCTGTTAGGGGCAGATTTCTTGCGGGTCACCCTCACTGGGCTGTCACACATGGCCCAGAGTGTGCACTGGAGGAAGAAGGCCACACTGTCCTCGAATCCTTTAATGCACAATAAATACTTTGTCTAGTTCGCCTACCCTCCCTTACACAATTTGAGGTATTTTACTCACAGTTTACTGGCATCCTGTCACATGTGATTGATAGCCTGTCCTCTGAGCCCGCAAATGTCATTAGGAGCTTGTGAATCAAGATTAGTTATTCAGCTCTGTGGGACGTACTCCCCACACTCTGACCCTGCGATCCTCTGCTCAGGGAGACCTTGGGGATAGGCTACCACTGGCAGAGCACAATGTAAAGGTTTAAGCTTCCAGTAGACCCTTCCCATGCTGCCTTTGACTGGTGCCTACCCTACCACACTTAGACATTAATGTCTCTGGCATAAAGTCTGCATATAATTTTTTAAAACCCAACTGCCAACAATAGAGGGATGATAAAATTACGCCCCATCCGTAAGAGGGGATAGGATGCGGTTGGGACTAAGACAGAGGGTGGCTACCGGCTGTCTTTCTTAGTACAGTTGTGGACATGATCCGGGTCAAGAATTCCACACCCTCCTCTTCTCCCGCCCATGTGAAACGGCTGTAAAGATTGGAAAGTTGCAGCCACTGCCCATTCTGCAGTGGAATAGGGAGCTTCGCTCCCTGGTCTCCTCCTTCCTTCAGCCTGCCCGAGGCCTTTTAGAAACCGCAGTCTATGTCAGCAGTGGGAATGATCATTGCATGTGGGGAGGATCTTGTCGCCTCTCAAAATCAACATCACATTTCCCCCGCCACTTTGATACTGTGCCATTCCAGCTGTGGTCGCCACATCCTTTTGATGACACAGGAAACACTGCCCTTGGTTGCGTTCATGTATGTTTTATGAGAACACCTAGACATGAATATTTCTTTAAGTAACTTGGAGCATGTCTCTTTGATTTTCTTTTTCTCTTCTGAGTCGTGTTGAAAGGGTGGGGGAGGGGCGCTGTGTCACAGTTCACCTGTAATGGCCCTTGCCTTATCTGCCCCCTTCCCTACCATGCTGAATAGCTGAGTCATCTAGGAAATGGAAAACAGGGCCTGGGTTTGCATCATTTAGCAGCGTAACACCCATTTCTGTCTCACTGATGAAACACAGTCTTTCCTTTGCAATGTCAGCTTTCCTACAGGATACATCAGTGCACCCTTGTCATCGCAACTCTTGCCTGTTTGGGTTCCTTTTATGGTGACTGTCTCAAGTGAAACAACAGCTCCCACCCTCCTTCTGCCTCAAGCCTCAAACTCTTTTAAGTAATCTTTCTCCTGCGGTCAGAGGGATGTGTCTAGAAACCACAAGCTTCCCTAGAACCTTTTTTAGAATAAGATCCAAACTCCTTAGAATGGCAGCCTGGGTCTCTCATATTCTGACTTTGACATGTGTCTCACTCTTCACCCACCATTCATCCACATAATAATAGTACTTGCTGTGGTTATTACCCCTGAGGGTTTTCTAGGTGCTGAACACTTTACCTGCATAATATCTCCTTGTGCGTCCTGTGCTTTAATTACGCTAAGCATTTTTAGTTTCTAGAAGGGTCCACGTTGTTTCATAAGTGCCCCTGTATTTCTGCAGATGCTGTTTCCCTCCCTAACGTCTCTGCCTCTAAACCTCTATTCATCTTTCCAGACTCAGCTCCCGTATCACCCTCTTGAAGCCTTCTCTGATTCTTTTTTCCTTCCAATTACATCTATTTTAGAAATAGAAAGCAATGTTTTAGCTCAAATAACCAGAGTATAGGAAGGACAGGAGTCCAGGAAAGCTTCTGGGACATTTAGAGCAAGAGACATAAATGCTACAGGAATAAAATGTTCTTTTACTATCTCTCCTTTTTTTTTTTTTTTTCCTCCTCCCAAAACTCCCAGTCTTTGCTACCAGAGACTTGGGAGCACTCAGTCTCAACTTCAAAAATCCCAGAAGAGGGGTGCCTGGGTGGCTCAGTGGGTTAAGCCTCTGTCTTTGGCTCAGGTCATGATCTCAGGGTCCTGGGATGGAGTCCCACATCAGACTCTCTGCTCTGTGGAGAGCCTGCTTCCCCCGCTCTCTCTGCCTGCCTCTCTGCCTACTTGTGATTTCTCTGTGTGTGTCAAATAAATAAATAAAATCTTTTTTTAAAAAATCCCCCAAAATCTCTGATTGGCTCAGCTAAGTCAGACCCCACCCCTGAGCCAATCATTTGACCAGTGAGATGTGGGCTAGAAGCATTTCCAGAAGTGTGTGTAACAGTGCAGGGGCGGGGAAGTGTTGAGGAGATAGTGGGCCAGGGTAGGGACAGTGCTAGACAGGCAAAATTATCCCTGTCTACTGCCTAACCATACCCTCCCCCAGCCCCACTTGACTCAGTGCTTTATTTTTTTTTAAGTGCTCTCAACATCTTTGTTTACCAACACTCCTTTTAATGTGCAAATAAACCCTTTTTCCAAGGAGATAAAACAGAATCTTGTTACAAAAGTTCCCAGAGATTTTTAACCCATGTTCGCAATAAATTATTTTCTGGTCCAGGAGATAGGTCTTCTGGAAGAATTCAGAACCACACCAATCTGGTGCAGGAACAGCAAAATGAGATAACGGAGCCAGCGAGGTCTACATTTGTTTTATTTTATTTTGTATTGTTATTTATTTATTTAATTTTTAGTAATCTCTACACCCAGTCTGAGGCTAGAACTCACAACCCTGAGATCAAGAATGACATTCTGTTCTGACTGAGCCAGCCAGGCGCCCCAACGTTTGACTCTGGCCTCGATAGTTTCATGACCTTAGACAAGTAAACAAGGATGCCAACACTTGTTTCCTCATTTGTAAAATGGGAACAAAATTACTCTATTAGACAGGATGGTCTCCCTTATGCTGCAGTAACAGCGGGGGGATCCCGAATGCGTGAGCAATAAATGTTCGTGGTTGAATGGCACAGAGTTTTGGTGGCTCCGTTTTCAGAACAATATTGCAGCTGCTGGTAACTGACTCAGTAGGACTGCACTTCCCGGCCCCTTCTGTTTGGATGGAGCCATGGTTCTGGTGGTGAATTGGGAATAAAAGTTATAGTGACATTTCTGGGTTCTAGAGCATTTAACTGCTGGTATGAGACCCTTTAGAACGCTCTTCCCCCTGGACAGCAATCCAAAACTTTTGAAATGTTGGCTACTCTGTCAACCCCGTTTCCCTAGAGACTAATAGGAGCGACACATGCTGTTGAGTTGTTTTAAGCCACCGAGTTTTGGAGTCGTTAGTGATTATGGCATAACTTCGTCTAACTGAACTGAATGAGGGGAGAAAGGGTATTTGAAGAAATCTGCTAAAGGCTATTAATTGCTTTCTACTTGGTGCTCTTTGAGAGATTGCAGGAAATATTTGAATTGTATTTTCAGTTGTCTTTGGTTACCATACTGGTCTGATTGGCTTGCTCGCTCCTTGACTGGCGTGGGTTTGGGGGTGTTGGAGAACTGGGTGCCAGGGGATAGCTGCCCTTTACCTTCTAAATATCTTGGGATTTTTTTTTTTCCAAACAGAAAGGGTTTTCAGATGTTAAGCAATCCGAATGTCCACTAAATGCCCTCTAGCAAAGTCGGCAAAGTGGAAGTGCTTCTCTCTCCAGATGATAGATTATCATCGCAAAAAAGAAGTCATTCTGCCGTGGTAGAAGTGGGATAAGCAAGAGGACAAGGAGAAAGGACTTTGCAAAACAACTCCCTAAAATTCCTTGGATACACATAATTTTCCGTCCACTCTGAGGATGTATTTGAAATATACATAAAGAAGAAACCAGGAGGAAATCTTTGTGACCTTGGATTAGGTAAAGATTTCTTAGATATGACACCAAATACACAATTCACAAAAGAAAACACTGTTGGGTTGATCTTCATCAACATTAATAGATCTACTCATTGAAAGATACTGTTAAAGGAATGAAAAAACAAGACACAAAAAGGAAGAAAATATATGCAAAGTGCATATATGATTAAGGGCTTAGATCCAGAATATGTAAAGAACTCTCAAAACTCAATAAGAAAAAAACAGCCCAATTAAACACAGGATAAAGTATTTGAACAGATACTTCACCCAAGATACACACAGAAAACAAACAATCACATGAAAAGATGCTGAACGTATCATTTGTCATTCAGGAAAGGGCAGTTAAAATGACTGTGGAGTACCACAACACTCCTAGTATGGCTGCAATCACAAAGACTAATCATAGATAGGGAACATCTGAAACTATCCTACACAGTTGGTGGGTTGCAAAATGACACAGCTACTCTGAAAACATCTGACACTTCCTTCAAAAGTTGAGTCTCTACCTACCTTATATGGCCCGGCTATTCCACTTCTAAGAATTTACCCAACAGAACTGAAAACATGTGTTTACGCAAAGACTTTTACTGGAATGGTCATAACATCTGTCTTTGTAATAGCCCCAAACTGGAAACAATCCAAATGTTCCTCAAAGGTGAATGGATACATTAATTGTGGTGTATCAACACCATGGAATGCCACTCAACAATAAGAACAGGTAAACTGCTGGGGCACCTGCCTGGCTCAGTGGGTTAAGCCTCTGCTTTCCACTCAGGTCATGATCCCAGTGTCCTGGGATCAAGCCCCGCATCAGGCTCTCTGCTCAGCAGGGAGCCTGTCCCCCCCGCCTCTCTCTGCCTACTTGTGATCTCTGTCAAATAAATAAATAAAATATTTTTTTAAAAGAACATGTGAACTGTTGATATACCCAACAACATAGTTATTCTCAAAATAATTATGCTGAATGAAAGTAGCCAGGCCAAAAAAAAAAAAAGAGTATATAGTTTAGGACCTATTTATATAAATTTCTAGAAAATATTCACTATGAGACAGAAAGTAGATTAACGGTTGCCTGCAGGCAAGATGTGGTGGGGATAGAAAGAGATTGAACTGCAAACAGGCAGGAGGAAACTTTTAGGGGTGATGGATAAGTTCATTATCTTGATTATGATGATAGCTTCGCAAGAGCATATCTATGTCAAGTCATTAAATTATACAATTTAAATACATGCCGCTTATTGAATATCAATTACACCTCAGTTAGGCTGAAAACATATATTTATAGGATTCATCAGTTATTGACTGAGTAATGATTCAGGAAAGAACTAGCAAATGGTCTACCAACTTGGGTTATAAACATTGGGAAATTATAATAAATAGAAGGCTGACAGCCTTTGGGGGCATGTCTCGTCATTCACCAGCCTGACCTTCAGATATGGCCCAGATTCAATCCAAAGATAAGCGCAAAGTGGGCGTCCAGAAGATCTGTAATGTGGAAACCTCTTTAGCACATACCTGAAGTTGGACAGGATAGTCACATGGGCTGTGACAGCCCATACAAGCTGAACTTCAGTCTGGTTAAACCAAAGTAGTTAAGGAAATCATTCAGCATGTATGTCTCTGCTACTGATAAAAATGTTGCTTGGTTACCTGCATGGGATAGAAATGTGAGAAATAACCTGTGTTTCAAGTTAAGTGCCCATAAGCTTAATACCCTAAGTTTCCTGACGAAAAATGAAAACATTCACACGCACAATTTATTATCATCTCAAATCATATAAATAAAAATGAGGAATGTGATTGTCTCTCCTGCAATAGGTTATTAAAAGTTGTGTGGTCTCTCAGAGCCACCCCTTGGTAACAATACGAAATATAAAATCTGCATTGGTCAATTTTTGTGAGAGTTTTGCTTTTTTGGCAGAGTTTGAGCTTTTCAAATATCATGGCCTTATAATTTTGTAAAAACTCATTTTTCTGTTGTAGAAAACACGGAGACCAAGAATGAAAAGACTAAAAATCTAATCATGGCTCTCTTACTAACTCAATTCCTTGTCTGCAAAATGGGGCTAGAAGAAGTACCCACCTGTAGTAGGTTGAACACTGGCCCCCCAAAATTATATCCATAACCTAATCCCCAGAACATGTGAATGTTGCCTTATTTAGAAAACAGTCTTGGGGTGCCTGGGTGGCTCAGTGGGTTAAAGCCTCTGCCTTCGGCTCAGGTCGTGATCCCAGGGTCCTGGGATCAAGCCCCACATCGGGCTCTCTGCTCAGTGGGGAGCCTGCTTCCCCCTCTCTCTCTGCCTGCTTCTCTGCCTACTTGTGATCTCTCTCTGTCAAATAAATAAATAAAATCTTAAAAAAAGAAAGAAAGAAAGAAAGAAAGAAAACAGTCTTTGCAGGTGTAATTAAGAACCTTGGAATGAAGAGATCATCTTGGATTACCCAGGTGGACCTTAAGTCCAATGACAGGTGTTCTCATAAAAGAAAAGCAAGAGAGATTGGAAACAATGTAGAGATAGGGGCAGAGAGTGAAGGCTGGAAGGTAATGATGTGGTCCCAAGTCAAGGAAGTCACCAGCTGGAAAAGGCAAGGAATGGAATCTTCCCTAGAGCCTCTGGAGGGAGCCGCTGGGCCAACACCTTGATTTCTGATTCTGGCCTCCAGAATACGAGAATAACTTTTTTTTTTTTTTTAACCAAGTTTGTGGTTATTCATTTCTGCAACCGCAAGAAACCAATGTACTGCCTCACAGAGGACAAAAAATGAGAATAATAGTACTACCAACATTGTGGTTTGCTATAAGGATTAAATGGATTAATATTCGTAAAGCACTTAGAAGAACGCTTGATACCTGGCAGGCACGAGAGAAGGGCTAAGTGGATATTTACGAAAAGGAGCTCAGATGTCAGCGCCACTGGTTGTTGATGACATAGCTTTTCTGGTCCATGACCGGTGAACTAGACACCATGATACCGGCGCCTCTTGTTACATTACAACTGAAAAAGGAATTGCGACGGTGAAAAGGACAAGAATGGACTCTGTAGAGGTTCTTTTGAGCCCGAACTCTCCATTAAAAGGAACACAGCAATTCTCAAAGTATTTGCATCCTTCTCTATTAGTGGTCTCTACGACCCTTTAATCCCTAAACGCAACGTAGAAAGGAACGCAGCGACCACAGGAGAAAACCACTTTTATTGGCCTGGGTGGGGAACTTAAAACCCCGCGAGGCCCCAAGAGTGCAGAATTCTCAAGCGGATTGCCGACGACCCGTGCCACCTGCAGAGAACTACCATTCCCAGAAGGCTTTGGGCCCCGGGCTTGGGGGTGGACCCCTAAAAGGGGCGGAGTCTAAGAGAGGGTCGTTGGCCGGTTCCATTGTCCAGGGTTGCAGGGGTTGCCTGGGCGGAGTTGGGAGGAAAACCTCCTCCTTATTGGCTGTGAATAGAAAGGTCGGCGTCGGGGGGATCCCGGACGCCGGGGCGGGAGCTCAAATCTCCCGGGTCGGAAGCTTAAATTTCCCGGGCGGGGAGCGCGGAGCCTGCCGGGAAGGCGCCCGGTCGGTTGCGCACCCGGCGGCTGTGGCGGCGGCGGCCGCCGCGGGTGGGCTTCGCCATGCAGAGCACGGACCTGGGCAACAAGGAGAGCGGCAAGCTATGGCACCGCAAGCCCTCCCCGGCCGCTCGGGACGGGTAAAGGCGGCGGGCTGCGGAGGGGCCTGGAGGCCGGCGAGGGGCGGCTCTGCGTCCTTGCAGTGGCGTTGGAGGCGCTGTTGGGGAGGATATCGGGGAGGAGTGCCAGGGGCCGGGGGTGGGGGGAGATTCGGGCTCTGCCTCTGATCCCTGGCCCGCATCCCTGGCCCGGATGACCTCTTGAAAGGCAGGTAGCCTTAGTCCTGCCGTGATCCGGGCGCCGAGGTCGTCGGGGAACCCTTCCTGGTCATGGGGTGGGGGTCAGCGAGGTGCGCGAGAGGATGGGTACCAGGGTTCTGCCTGCCTGAATTATCGGAGCAGCCCCGTAGCAATCCCGGCGCGCAGTAGATGCTCAGTAACTCTTTTTAACGATTGCACCTGGAAAAGCACTCAGGAAGAACGATGCAGGGAAAGGGGAAAGGTGCACGTCGACCCCTTCCAAATGCTGCAACGTACCCATCTTAAGTCATCGTTTATATTCAGACAAGGATACATCCATCAACTGTTTGTTGAGCATCTACTCTGTGCCAAGCTTCTAAGGTCTGGGGGACAGCAGTGGAACAAAACAAACTTCTGGGTTTGTCGAGTTTACACGTTAGCGTGTATGGCAGTGACCATGGGGCTACATTGTACAGTGCAAGGTGGTTAGCGCTGCTGCTGCTGCTGCTGCTGCTGATGGTGTTTGTTTTTTAAGTAGACTTTTTTTTTTTTTTTTTTTAAGAACAGTTTTGGGTTCACAGCCAAATTGATAGGGACAGATTTCCTATATACCCCTGCCCTCACATATGCTTAGCCTCCCCATTATCAGTATTACCCATCACAGAGGTGTTTTAATTGTAGCTGATGAGTCTGCATTGGGACAGCATTATCACCCAAAGTCTACAGTCATGCTAGGGTCCACTTTGGGGTTGTATGTTTTATGGATCTGGGCAAATATACAATGACATGTATACATCACTGTACTATCATACAAAGCCACTCAAGACTTTAACGGAAACCTTTGCCCCAAGTGGTGCCACCTTGGTTCCAATTGCTGCATACAGATTGATGCCATTGCTTTTAATTTCCAAAGATTTTGTGGCCTTTGCAGCATCACTTGAATTCATGTTTTTATTCCTGGTAATTTTTCTGTTGATCCTTTGGTAGCTTCTCAACAAATCAGCAGACTTCATGTGCCAGCTTTCCCCACTCGAACGACCGTGCGGGACATTGTACTAAGAGCTCGTTTGATTTCTGGTTGCTGTCAGGCCCCTAGCCATGTTGCTGTCCCACCAACTGTATCGAATAAAAATTTTTGGTTAGGGATTCTTCAGTAGGGATTTTCATTTCCAAATTTGAAGTTTATGTAAATACTACCCTGACTTCTGATGCTCTCTAAATGTTTTAAAAGTTATTGCCAACCCACAGAAATTCTGTTTTTTGCTGTTATAAAATATCCAGATATACATGCAAGATCGAAGAAAGGAAAGAAACAATTTTATGGAAATGTTATTCACTTCCACTAAACCATAGCTTTCTTTTTGTTCATCAAAACCCATTGTTATGGTCTCAAGAGAGACAAGGGGCAGAGATTGAGTTGCAGTAAATGTCCAGTTACTAGTTCTGTGACCTTGGGCAAGTTAATCACCAAGACTGTAGGTGAAGATAAACGTTCCTCCCAGACAGGGTCATCTTAGGGCATTTTAAAGACTTTAAAACAGTGTCTCATGCATCTTGGTGTTCGGTAAATATTTGATTTTTTTATTATGTTGACGGCCTGAGAAACTGTCAGGCAACCTGCGAGCAATTGAAAGGCAGTTCTGAAATAAATGCTGGTAAAGACAGTTCTAAAATAAATGTTGGTATGTGTGCGTTATGTGAAATCAGAGGGGTGGGATGTTGCTATTAATTGTGATTATTATCTAGATGGTAGAGTTATAATCAGTTTCATTTATTAGTGTTTTTCTGTTCTTTCCTTATTTTGAACAATGATCATATAATTTTGTAATTCACACACATAGTAAATGTTATAGAAGTAAAACCGGAAGGAAGAGTGGTTCACTCTGTCTGATTTTGATTGCCTGGGAACATTGATATTATTACTCATTTCACTATATTTATTCTCACCCTCTCCCCTTTGGGGATGTCAGAGGAAACCCAGAGCTTGGCAGTAGTTGAAGTAAAAACAGGTTTTATTCCTCTGTTGCAATAGAGTAAAGGAGACTTCAGTATAGAACTGGGCTCAGCTCCAGCTACAGGCTGAGTGAGTGGGGATGTACTGAGGCAGTAGATGGAAAAATCACTAAGAGGAAACATCTAGGTTAAGGGAGTTATGGGTAAACCAGCCTAAAAGAGATTCTTGAAGAAGACAAGCCAGGGTGACTGGATGTCAGCTGGGAGATGGTGGAGAATGAGAAGCTGATCAGTTACCATGGATGATCAGGAGTTCTAATTAAACAGACTGAACAGGGTTTGTGCTAAAATTAGATTTTACAAGGAAGCCCACAGATGAAGTGCCCCTGAGAAGGTTCAGGAGCCAAACTAAAGCTTTGGTCAAACATAGAATCTTTGTCAAGGACTTGATAAACATGAAGTATCATAAGAATTTTGCTGTTTCACCCAGTGAAAAGCCTTATGATTGAACTGAAGAAAATGTTTAATACATTTAATTCAATTTAGTATTTTTTAATGAAAAATAATGAGGAAGATAAACATTTCTAAGACTTGAGTTCAGATACTCACAAAAGGTCAATTAACATAAAAATGTTCATGATTAGGAAACTATTGTAACAAAGAAGGGGATTATTCTGGTCTTTGTGACCTGAATAGGCACACGTAAACTATTTTAAGAAGCTATTCATTCCGTGCTCCAAGTTTTCTAACAGGTTTCTTTTCAACAGATATGTGGTACGTGATCTTTAAAAAAAAAAAAAAAGTACCTTTAGACCAATATAGCTGAAAATAAAACTCATGTACACTTAGTTCACTCTGGAACACTTTATATTACAAAATTTCATTAAGGTATCTTAAAATTAAGATATTGAATTGAGATTTTTCTTACACACCGTGGCTTATGGTTTATATAAAACTACTTTACACTTATTACATCATTGTTTTTAGCATATGTTTGTTGCTTCATGTAGCGATTTGACTCAATCAAAAATACATTCTCTTATATCTTGTTATTGTCTATCACTTAATCACAGTTTATGAAGCTTTTCATATGTGTGCTTGTGTTTTTCAATATCTGTCTTCACCACGAAACTGAAAGCTCCCTGAGAACAGGGCCTGTGTCCATCTGTTACTTTCAGGTCGTAGCTTCTTCAGCGTCTGACGCATAGTGGGTTTTCAAGTATTTGATGAATCTGTATGCACAGTAGCACTTGGTTAATAACTTTCTCCATGGCTTCCAGAAATCACTAGGATGGCTTCTAGGAGAGTAGCAGGAGAGGGAAGAATGGGTAGGCAGGAAACTTCAAAATTAGTGAAATTACCATAAAAGCCGTGTTTTTCGTGAGTAATGCTTGACATAGAATTAAGTATGTTGTTTGTTTGCTTCTGACAGGATTATCGTGAACATCATTCACAGCTCTTCTGACTACCTTCCCAAAGTCTTGCGATTTTTGAATGTGGCTTTTGACAGCTCAGGTGATTGCTTAATTGCTGGGGACCATCAAGGAAATATCTATGTTTTTGACTTGTATGGAAACAGGTGAGCAGACACCTTTGATACAGATCATATTTAACAAGTCATTTACTGCCAATTTTAGTACCGCCTATTAATTATTCATTCAGCAAGATTCATCAAGTTCTTACTATATTTCAGGTACCTTGTAAAACCCTGTCATAAATGCTGACGGAAGAAAGTGGGAAAGCGTAGAAAATATGGTTAGATTTTTTTTTTTTTTTTTTTTAGAGAATTCAAGTTTCCAGTTGGCACAATATCTCCAGTAGCTTGTTATTTAAATTTAAAATTTTACTATTGCTCATTTAGCAACATCTGGTACTTTGTTGGGCCATTTAGAAAGAGCATAATTTCCTTTGTACATTATTGTCACAGTTTATGCATCTGGCAGTTTTAAAGAATTGATCTGCGCTCATCTGCCTCCTCTTCCTTTGCTCAGCAGTTTGGTACAGAAGCAGTGAGATGGGATTGACGGAGGGAGTAATGCCTACGGTGGGGGTGGGTGGGTGGGTGGGAGAACCATGTCCGCCTGGCCGGAGTCAGAAGGTGTCTGTGTGGGCGATGGGGCAATCATGGGAAAGACCGGAGGCTTCGATAAAGTGAGTAAATATGTTGAGGATAATGGGGGCCAGGTAGCTAACATTGGGAAAGGGGAGTTGCAGATATGGAAAGGCAGAGACCAAGAACAAACCCTGGGGTACTGGATTGGAATGGGATATATCTGTGCGTACGGCCTGATTTGAATATATTGACATAGAGGTAAATAGAAGCTTGTGAGTGAGTGAATGCACTATAGGTACATGTGTTGCCTAGCTTTTTCCACTTACAGGACTTGGGAACAACAACCCCCCAGTAGCAATGAATACATTCATTGCCTGGTTCTGTTCTAAATACCATGCTCTGCTAAAAGTAATCAGGGATCCTTGCAGAAACGGCCAGTTTCAGGATGGAGGTAGGTGAATCTGGAACATTTTGTAGCCAGAAAGGAGGAATTATTTTAAAAAAGAGTGTCCAAAGGACATAAATGTCAGCTTTAAAGCTCTCCTTCTTGCCATATTGGAGACACTTTGAGTATCAAAATAAATAATGATAGTAAGGGGTCATAACCCATTGAGTAAAATAGCAATCTAGAACTTCATTCGGTCATCAAACAACGGTTCAATGAGAAGGGATACTTGCATAGTCACAAAGCAGCTCCCCCCCAAATACTGATTAATTATAGAGGGGAAAAGATTAATTTTGCAGTGAAGAAGTCGAGCAAATGATGACACGAATAGCGGGACAGATCAAAATTCATGTGCCCCCTGGCAGCAGTGGAAAGAGCAGACTATCCCTTCTGTGGTATTCCAGCCAGGGACATGGCCCCTGGATCCAGGCAGTGGAATCATCAGACGGACAGAGCTAAATTAAGCGATTGTGTAACAAGATGGCTCGTCCTCTTCCCAAGGGTCAAGGTCATGAACGTTGTAGAAAAACCAGAAGAACTATTCCAATCTGAGGAAGACCAGAGCCATGACACGTAAAGGCATGCATCTGGGCTGATCCCGGAAGGACATTCTTGGGGACAAGTGGCACAACTGAATGGGGTCTGAGGATTAGGTGGTGGTAATATATCAGGGGGATTTCCTGATTTTGATAGTTGTATTGTAATTATATGGGAGAATTTTCTTATTTGTAGGAATCCTGATCTCGCTAACTTATCCTCAAATAGTTCAGGAAAAGAAGGGGTCGTATGTAATTAATTTCTCTGTGAGTTATTATACATGTTAATCATTGTTTCCACTCTTTACCAAAAAAATAACCATCACAATTCTCCCACCCTTTATTCTTGCCTAACACACCCTGCCCGTTCTCAATCTTAAATTCATATAACTGTCGCTTCTCTGTTCCCACTGCTAAAGAAAACAAAAATTGGTGTTGAGGGACTCCATTACTGAATAAGGGACGTCCGCATCAATGATGCTTCCCTTCATTTGCTCATCAGTACTTACTACTTCTCCCACTCTCCTCCAGCTTCCTTGTCTTTGCCTGCTTCCTTGTCTCCTTGGGTACGACCCCACTCTTGCTCGACTCCCTGGCCTCCCAACCCATGAGAAAACAGACACTTTCCAGCTTCCCTTCCCCTTCCCAAGCGCAGCCTCAGATATATGGCCGTCCCTGTGGTCGGTTTATTCATAAAATAAGTGACCCTAATTTCTTCCCATGCTAATCTCGATCGGTAGCTACCCCTGGGACGTAGCACCACAAGGGTTCCTCCCTTATTTTGTCCACTGTCCCTTTTCTCTCTGTCTATGCATAATCACAGCCGAGCAGAGGAGTAAGTGTCAGAGCTGAGACTTGAAATCAAGCCCGTCGGATTCTAACGCCCACCATGCTGGTGTCCCTCGGAAATCTTACTTGCTTGATTCACTCGTCTCTCTTCGATTTTCATCTTACTAAATACTCATCTCTACCTCCTCCCTGGAATGTTTTTTTTTGCTTCAAGGTACAGCTCTTTCCTGAGTTTTCTACTTCTCCGATCATCTTCCCCCCCCTCGTTTTGCTGACTCTTCTGCGAATGCCTGCCCCTTTATTGTGCTGCTCGGGCATCTGTCGGTGGCCTGCTCCCTTCCATGTCCTCATTCAGCACCAAGCCTAAGGCTTCAGCTGCAGTGCAAACACTGTTAACCCAGATCTACCTCTACTACGTACGGGATATCTTCTACGTTAGGCTGTCCAGTGCGGTAGCTGCGTCAAGCTCCGGAGCCCGTGAAAGCTGGCGAGTCCAAATTGAGATGTGCTGTTAGTGTAAAATACACACTGGGTTGGGAAGACTTAGTATGAAAAAAAGAATGTAAAATATCTCATTTGTGATTTTTTATTGATTCAATGTGGAAATGATAGTAAGTACATATTATGTAAAATATGCTATTAAGATTAATTTTACCTTTTTTCTTTTTACTTTTTCAAGGTGGCTCCTAGGAGGTTTTAAATCACACCTCTGGCCCGCACTCTGTTTCTTGGATAGCACAACTTTTAAAGGCCTTGAACTCACATATTTAAAACCAGACTTATTTCCTACATCCCAGACTTGTCCCTCTTTTGCCCAATCTTGAAAACTTGATTTTTTTAGTAAATTAAACTCTAGCTGTGTGCCAAGTACTCTGCTAAGCACTTAGCGTATGTTATTTCATTCAATCAGTGTCTTAGTTCGCTTGATCTCTTAATCATGACTCTTTTCTTACCTTCCTTTTGCACGTGAGGAAATTCCTGATTCCTCCCTCTCTACCTCATTTCAGTGTGTCACCAGCCCTTCTCCCACTTGACTCCTCGTCCTGTTTGTCCTTTCCGCGTCAGCCCCAGAGCGCTGGTTGACATGCTCTGTAGTGGCTTGCTTCATGATCTTTCTGTCCGTTTGCCATTGCCAACAAAATCCCCTTCCCGGAAGCCGTGGCTGGTCGTAATTCTGCTAAGCTTAAAACCTGTTAAGTAAATTCCAGATTCCTGTACGTGCCAGACAGCACTCTTCGTAATCCATTTTTGGCCTACCAGTGTGAGGGTTCATTTTTCTGGGTTTCATTTTCTTCATCTCTAAGGACTCCTCCAACGTAAAATTGATGACTGTTGGAAGACTTTCTGATACTAATGCAGTAATCTCTTAATAGGTTTAATCTTGTTCAGCGAACAGCACAAGCTTGCACGGCTCTGGCCTTTAATCTCCGTAGGAAGTCTGAATTCCTTGTGGCATTAGCTGATTATTCTATTAAATGTTTCGACACAGGTAAGAAGTCCTCCTCTTTATCTTCCGAATAAGAGTCAAATTTAGGCGAAGTACCGTGAGGAGTTTGCCAGTCTGTACAGTCTGCACCCGCTGCAGACATCAGCTGCAAGTTTGGGGGTCCTGGGACCATCCTCACATCACATGAGCTGTTTACAAACCCAGGGTTTCTCACAACTACCCTCAGGTTTGATAATTCACTGGACTGACTCCCAGAACTCAGGAAAGCGCTCTGCTCGCGATGATAGTTTGAGTGTGGCAGCTGGCTACAAGTTAGAAGCAGCAGGAGGAAGGGTGTGTGGGGCAGAACGTGGGTGGCTCCCAGAAGACAAGCTGCCCTTATCCTCAGGGACATGTTCCCCTCCCAGCGTCCGTGAGTGGCTGTCCACACAGAGTACTGCCAAACCGAAAAAAAGCTCTGAGCTCTGTGGCTTTTTATGGAGGCTCCATGACATGGGTACGGCTGATTGGATTACTGCCCCCTGGTCTGAACTCAAATTTCCAGCCCTCCTCTGGAGGGTGGGCAGATATCACGTGACCCAAAGCCCAGCCTACCAGTCACTCCCATGGCTGGTCTTTCCCATGCGGCAGCCCCCACTTTGAGGTTCTGTCCGTAGGTAATCCAGCTGTTGTTGCCTGAGGGACCTGCCATGAGTAACAGAGACACCCCATCACTGGGGGAATTTTAGGGGTTTAGAGATTGCCTCCCAGGAGCCTGGACAAAAGCCATACCTTTCTTTGAAGCCCCAGTTCCTTAGTCCTTCGGTACAAGAATAATAACCTTCTTAATATATCCTATGTATGATACACCACTTCATATAGTTCTAGAGAACTTAGAGTTTGTAAACTGAACCTCTTAAAATAGATATCTCAAGTGTATTGTTTTTTCATGTGATTAAAGTGATTGATAGAATATGTAGAGATAATAATAACCAGGGCGCCTGGTGGCACAGTTGGTTAAGCGTTCGACTCTTGGTGTCAGCTCAGGTCATGATCTCAGGGTGCTCTCTCTCACTCTCTCTCTAATAAATAATTTTTTTTTAAAGATTTTTAAATTTATTTGATAGAAAGAGAGCAAGAGAGGGAACACAAGCAGAGGGAGTGGGAGAGGGAGAAGCAGGCTTCCCATCAAGCAGGGAACCTGGTGCGGGGCTCAATCCCAGGACCCTGGGATCACGACCTGAGCCAAAGGCAGATGCCTAATGACTGAGCCATTCAGGCGCCCCACTAAAAAAAAAACTTAAGAGGAAAGATAATAACCATAGTAATGTGGTCTAACATTTATATAGTGTTTACTCTCTGCCAGGTATGCTGTTCTGTGACTTTATACATATTAATTTTAATTGTCATAAGACCCATGGACGGGGATAGTGTTATGTCCATTTTGCAGGTGAGATTGAGGCACAGAAGTAACCTGACCAAGGTTCTGCGGCTCATAAGCAGGGGAGCCAGGATTCCTAAGCTGGAAGCCTAGCTCCGGGGGCCCTTCTCTTCATTGCTGTTCTGCTCTCACTGTGTGTGAAAAACCCACACACTGGTCCATGTTTTTATGGTCGGGGCCTATCTTTCCAGTCTGGTTTTTCTGCATATACCCTTTTTACATTCCTTTTTTTTTAAAGATTTTATTTATTTATTTACTTATTTATTTGAAAGAGAAAGTGCACGGGCACAGACGGGGAGGGGGAGGGAAAGAAGGGGAGAGAGGGGATCTTAAGCAGACTCCCTGCTGAGCGGAGAGCCCCAGGATGGGGGGCTCCATCTCACAACCCTGAGATCATGCCCTGACCCCAAACCAAGAGTTGGCAGCTTAACCAACTGAGCCACCCAGGCGCCCCACCTCTTTCACATTCCTTTATTTATTTATTTATTTATTGAGAGAGAGAGAGAGAGAGAGACTAAGAGAGAGAGAGAGAGAGAGAGCATGAGAAGGGGGAGGGTCAGAGGGAAAAGCAGACGCCCTGCCGAGCAAGTAGCCTGATGCAGGGATCGATCCTAAGACTCCAGGATCGCAACCTGAGCCGAAGGCAGCCGCTTAACCAACTGAGCGCCTGAGGTGCCCCCTCATTTACATTCTAACAAACACGTGACCATCCTTTCGAGATTATTTGGTGGAATCATTTTCTAAACCTCATTAAAAATCCATGCAGCATTTTAAAATCACGTAGTATTCCGCTTTGTAGTTGTCGGCAGTACCGTAACCTGTTCTCTCTCAATGGACTTTAAACCACCTCCAGTTTTCGGTTACAGAAGCTGCTGCCGCAGAAATTCTAAAACACTCAATGTTGATGCTCATCTGTGATCGCTTCCCTAGGATTCCATCCATTCTCCTTCTCTCTTCTCAGGTCCATCTTCTTGCAGTCTCTTCTGGGTGTTGAACCCCTTCCCCCACCAGTGAAGCCCCCTCCTTCTGATGTTGTCTCCACCTCCATGAGTACCTCCCTCTTCACTGCTAAAGCCCCTGGCTTCATAGCCTCCAGCAGCGGATTCAGAGTTAGAATTCTCCCTCTCCGCACTCCCTGCTCCTCTAAGGTCATTAGTAACCTCTAATCAGAGGTTACTAACCTCTTTGAAACCTTCTTTGTACTTTCCATTCTGCCTCTCAGTAGCATTTAGCACTTTGCTTCACGGCAGGGCCTCAGTTTCCTCCTCTTCTCTCTACTTTCTCTTCCTACTCTCCCGACTGCTGCTTACTAGGCTCCCTCCTGAGTTATTTGAGTGGTCCCTAGACTTTGGGGTTTTTCACCCAATTAAAAGGAAAAAGTAGAGGAATAACTCCATGGGTTGTCAGCTTTTAATTTTGCTAAATGACATTGGAAAAAACAATAGAACTGCATTTCGTGCAATGAGATTTTTTTAAACATAAAGGAAGTGAGAAGGATAGAATCCTCGATTAAAAGGTAGTACTTTAAATTTAAGCTTCATTTCATTATCCTTATTTTTCTCATTTCACTGAAAACCAATGAAAAATTGATCATTCACTAATGCCAGACTTCAGACTGGTGTTTGCAAACTACTGCTTGCTCCAGGGGTTTCTCTGTGTTCCCTCTGTTTTCATTTTGACCTACTTTGTATCTTAATGTTTCCCAGATTTACATCTTGCTTTGGACTATTCTCCCCAGTTTCTTCTTTCTGGAGGAAAAACTTTCGATCATGAAAGTAAAACTTGCCTACCGTAGCAAATTTGGAAACACAAGAAAGTGAAAAGAGAACTTAAAAATCACTTAAAATTCTATGACCTAGTGATAATTGCTGTGACATTTTTGGTATTTTCTCTGCCAGGCTGTGTTCTGTGTCTCTCTCTCACATGTGCATGCACACACCTCAGGATCAGTTTTGAAAATCAAATTCATGATCACTTCTTCCCACGCTGCTGGATCTATTTCTCCTCCCGTACTTCTTAAATCAGCTCCTAGTATCACCTAGTTACATAACTAAGCTAGAACCATTGAAGACTTACCTCATCTTTTATTTCTTTTTTTTTTTTTAATTTTTTATGATTTTATTTACTTATTTGACAGAGAGAGGTCACAAGTAGGCAGAGAGTCAGGCAGAGAGAGAGAGAAAGGAGGAAGCAGGCTCCCTGCTGAGCAAAGAGCCTGATGCGGGGCTCAATCCCAGGACCCTGAGTCCATGACCTGAGCGGAAGGCAGAGGCTTAACCCACTGAGCCACCAGGCGCCCCTCTCATCTTTTATTTCAACACATATATTTGATCACAAAGTCCTTTGCATTTCTCCTTCATAGCTCTCAAATTTATTCCTTTCTCCATTGTCACGTTTTTAGTTCTAGACCTTCCTTGTCTCCTTCCTGGATTATCACAGCAACAAAGAAATCAGTTGTCTCATCTCTGCCTTCTTTCCAGTATATCCACCACCTACCTTCGAAGTGCTCAGTCTAAAATACACACCAGATATGCTGCTCTTCTATACAAAACTACGCCTCCAAGGGAAAGCCCAGACTCCCTACTGTCCCACTGAAAGCTGTTCTTTTTTTTTTTTTTAATAAAGATTTTATTTATTTATTTGACAGAGAGACCACAAGTAGGCAGATAGGTGGAAAGAGGGGGAAGCAGGCTCCCTGCTGAGCAGAGAGCTCTATGTGGGGCTCCATCTAACCCACTAAGCCACCCAGACGCCCCTGTAAGCTGTTCTTAAGCCCTTCCTCATTTGGCCTTGTCACCTCACGTGTCGGTGACGGGCATGTTATGTGCTCCGTGGTGCGTTTACGCTACTGGCTTTTTCTTTTGTAGATGTGAGCGCAGGTGTCTTGTAAATACCGGCCATCAGCGAATCCGGGCTGGGATGAGCTACAGTGTTCTACCTGTGTAACTTCTACTTTCTGCCACAGTTAGCAAGGAGCTGGTTAGCTGGATGAGAGGACATGAGTCGTCCGTGTTCTCGATCTCCGTGCATGCCTCCGGGAGATACGCCATCACCACTTCTTCTGACACGGCCCAGCTGTGGGACTTGGATACCTTTCAGAGGAAAAGAAAGCTGAATATTCGACAGTCTGTGGGTATCCAAAAGGTCAGTGGAGGTGGGGCGCATCTTGGTCTGTTGTGATTCTCGGACTAGTTTCTTGGTCAGTAGGATTTGTAGGTGACATAAGAGTAATGAATGATTCACTTTGTCCCACGTAGTTGTGTTCTCATAATGCAGTAACACACAAAGCGGAGTGGCCCATCGGAATGAAGATGTTGCCTGTGGCTACAGTTTATAACTTACTGAGCTTTTGTCTTAAAAAATTTCAAACATAGGTGCACCTGGTTTGCTCAGTGGGTTAAGCTTCTGCCTTTGGCTCAGGTCATGATCTCAGGGTCCTGGGATCGAGCCCCGCATGAGGCTCTCTGCTCGGCAGGGAGCCTGCTTCCCCCCTCTCTCTGCCTGCTGCTCTGCCTACTTGTGATCTCTCTCTGTCAAAAAAAAAAAAAAATTCAAACAGAGTAGATTTGTAAGAATTCCACAGTGAACCCATGTATTCCATTAGATTCTGCCATTAACATGTTCCTTTATTATCTTTTACTGTACTTATGTCTCTAGACTGTATTATGGATCTATCCATCTTTCTGTCCCTCCATTTATTCTTTTTTTTTTTTTAAGATTTTATTTATTTATTTATATATATGTCAGAGAGAGAGAGCGAGCACAAGAAGGCAGAGTGGCAGGCGGAGGCAGAGAGAGAAGCAGGCTCTCTGCTGACCGAGGAGCCCGATGTGGGACTTGAACCCAGAACCCTGGGATCACAACCTGAGCCGAAGGCAGCAGCCCAACGGACTGAGCCACCCAGGCGTCCCTTTTTTTTTCATTTTAAAGTGAATTGCAGACCTCCGTATACTTGCCCAAAAATACTTCAGCCTGAATTTAATTGACTAGGGTTCAGTATTTATTGATGTGGAATTTATATATGATGAGATGCGCAAATCTTGAGTATTCGTTTGTTAAGTTTTGCCAAATACATACACTTTTGTAAACTGTGCAGACCTATTACTTTGATCATTCCAGAAATTTCTCTCTTATCCCTATCCAGGGAAGCACTATCCTGATGTCTTTCCACCGTAGATAAGTTTTGTCCTAAAATTTCAAACAAAGAGAGCTAGTCAGAAATGGTAATTGTAAAGCTTTTCTCCTTCTGCATGATGGTTTTGAGATTCATGCATGGTGTTGGACACCCGTAGTTCATTCCTTTTTATTGTTGATCTGTATTCCTTTGTATGCATATATCACTTTTTAAAAAAATAACCACTTCTTTTGCCTTTAAGGCTTAATTTTGCTTTCTCCATTTGATTAGCCTAATACTGTTTTCAGGATCGTCTGAGTCTCCTGTGTGATTCATTCTGTTGCTTCTGGTTATATTGTCCATGTGGTATTGCTTTTAATTTCTTGGTCGTTAATGTGAACAGCTAACAGTGCATGTCAACCAGAAATGTATTTTGTAGTCTCTATGGAAATCTCAGAGTTCTTTAGATTGCCTTTAATAATTAAAAAGAGATAGAAGTTGTAGCCACCTTATTCTTTAGGGGTTTAGGCCAAATATCTTAGTAGGTCTTTTCTTCTTTAATTGCTTCAGCATTAAATTGAATTCTAAATTCAAAAGAAGAACACATTGGGAATTGAACCCACAATGGAAACAGAGTTATGAAACAGTGACACAAAAACCATCTGTTCTTTTTACCATGAAATTAAAATTACTAGATGCTGGATCGTTGCCAATTCTAACCTTGCTTGGTCATTTAGACATCTTAGTTTAAAAGATGGGACTCCAAATGTTAGCGATATGAGAATAAAATATAGAAAACATATGTAGAGTATGCAGTATGCATATAGGTATATTGTTCTCGAATAATAGACCATCTTAGTCTGTACATTACCTGCGAACTTTTTCTTGAAGGACCCATTAATAAATATTCTTGGTTTTGCAGACCAAGAGCAAAGTTGAGGATATTATGTATGTACTTATATAACCCCTATAATGAAATAATTTTAAAATGTAAAAACCGTTCTTAGCTTCTGGGCTATACAAGAGCTGAAGGGGCCAGACTGTTGCCACTCCTGGCTTATTCTGTTGAAAATAGAAAGTAATTTTAAACTAATCTTAAAGTAAAACTTATTCTTATCATTGATGTTTTTACTAAATCTATGTTTTTATTCCAGTTTTCGATTCTATATTTTAAACAGAACTTTTGTGACTTTGTGTGTGTGTGTGTGTGTGTGTGTGTGTATGTGTGTGAGAGAGAGAGGAAGAGAGATACAAGGTGACAAATGATGCTATGCACAGTCTCCTTTTATGATGGCTCCTTTTAATCTAAAATAGTCTTCTACTGGGGCACCTGGGTGGCTCAATTGGTTAAGCATCCGACTCCTGATTTTGGCTCAGGTCATGATCTCCAGGTGGTGAGATCGAGCCCCGTGTTGGGCTCTACCCTCAGTGGGGAGTCTGCCTAAGATTCTCTTGTCTTCCTGTTCCTCTGCCTTCCCCACACATGCCCCCCGCCTCAAATAAATCTTTAAAAATAAAGTAATATAGCCTTTTACCATTTTTTCTCATGACATTATTTATTCATTTATTTATTTTGAGGGCAACCAGGCCAGTTGTCCTGGAAAATGCCCCAAATTCTGAATTTGTCTTACTGTTCATCATTATGTCATTTAACTTATTCTTTCATTTGTAGTTCTTGTCAGACAGAAGTTATGTCTAAAGTCTTGAGTAGATTCCTGTTCATCATTTTCGACGAGCTATTTACCTTATGTGTAGGATGCAGATGGGAGCAGCAAGTACTGTAGGATTGACTCCAGGACGGGATGTGATCGCTTATACAGAGCACCTAGCACCTAGCACGTAGCACCTGCTCTGGTATAGCAAGTGCTTATAACCAAGTCAGCTGCAACTGCTGCGGCTTTTGCTGTTGTCTGTTGTTCTCATTTGTGATCTGGTTCTACTGCGGGATTATCTCAGTGCAGTTAGTTATCTCCAGAAAGCTGTAAGGGAACTGTTCTATCTCTTGTGAACTGCATATAATAGATGAACAGTGAGTGTCTCATTAGCCATGCAGAAACCTGGAAATTTTCAAGTAACTCACTTCGTGGCAAAATCCAGTCTTACCTGAGCTCATTTGGCAGCAAAACCTGAACTGAACCGCCAGGAGGCTGAAATGTTCGTATGTTTGAGTGACAGAGAGTTGCTCCAGGTCCCCCAGGGGTTCTACATACTGTTCCAGAACATACCTCCTATTACCTTTCTCAGATTGGGAATAATTCTGAATTCAGGAATACATCTAACACCAAGGGTTTCAGAAAAATAACTTTGGACCTTTGATTTCAAAATGTTTTTCTTTTTTTTTTTCTTTTTTAAAGATTTTTAAAATTTATTTTGGGGGGGGGGGGCGCACGCATGCACCAGCAGGGGGAGGGGCAGAAGCAGAGGGAGAGAGAGATTCTCAAGCAGACTCTCCACTGAGCACTGAGCACAGAGCCCAGCGCGGGGCTCTGTCTACCATCTTGAGATCATGACCTGAGCCAAAATCAAGACTTGGACACTTCCCCAACGGAGCCACCCAGGCGCCCCTGATTTCAAAATGTTTTTAAAGAACCTATCATTCCAACGTCTTTCCACTGGTTTTTGTCCCCGGCTATAGGAATAATCAATACCAACGGCAATAGATACCAGTTGTTGAGTTGGTTATTTTTAAACTTAAATAATCCTAAAAGTAGATGCTATTCTCATTTTACAAATGGGGAATCTGCAGTTCAGAGGCATTAAGTAATGTGCCCAGTGTCACAGAGCTCACCAAAGACGTGTGTTTTGAATCTAAGCCTGTCTTATTCCAGAGTCACTCCATTATACCGTACTGCCTCTCAGGTAAGCCGATTACACCTCTTCCTATTAGTAAACTTTGATTATTTTGTTGATGTTGGAGGTAGAATATTTAAATTAAATATTTACTTTGGGATTTTTTAATAAATCCTAGGGTTTCTGATTACTGTGGTTCAGTATGTATTGGAAAAGGTTGTGATGGATATGAGGAAATGTTTAACAAAGAACGTGTCACTAAATTTAGTCTTTGTATACAGTGGGCGCTCACTAAATTTCCGCTGAATTGTGTATTTGATTTAGCTTGCTCTTTATTATTGTACTGAACTCTCAACTTTGGAAAGAGTTCACCTGATTCTCACAAGTGAGTTGGAAAGCCTAGGAGTTTCATATTTTATGAGGAAAACCTTTCACCCAACCCTCCAAAAAGTATATTTTGTTAGTGCTTTTCATGTTTTTTCTAAGCTTTTTATGATTGTCAAGAGATGACACTATCTGAATAATGACATGATTCATTAGGAACAATTTTATAATCATTAAAATCTAGCAATTAAAATCACAAATCTAGTAATGAATAATCATGTAGGCAATAATCTATTACACCTCTTCCCCTAAAATAGCAGTTGGTGTTCATTAACTTTTAAGCTTTGGCTTCTGCCAGTAGGAATAAACTTTATTACCTTTTTAGAAAAATATTGCTAGTTATAATAAAAATCTTAAGTCACTTTTTTTGACGTCGGCTTTCTTTCTTTTTTTTTTTTTTTTTTTTAAAGATTTTGTTTATTTATTTGACAGACAGAGATCACAAGTAGGCAGAGAGGCAGGCAGAGAGAGAGGAGGAAGCAGGCTCCCTACGGAGCAGAGAGCCGGATGAGGGGCTTGATCCCAGGACCCTGGGATCATGACCTGAGCCGAAGGAAGAGGCTTTAACCCACTGAGCCACACAGGCGCCCCTGATGTCAGCTTTCAAACAGCATTTCAGTGCAATAATTATAGATCACATTGTATTTATTTCATATTCTTTCAATAAGGGCTGTCATAAATCTTCCTGAACCTGTTGGCAAACCATCTACCAGAGATTGTCTTTGACAAAGTGAGCCAAGGACAAAAGCGGGGGTTGAATCAGGCAAGGACAGCAGTTGAATTAGCATTTTTTATTTTGTCTTATTAGCATTAACACTGAGCAGATTGTTTTAATTAACCGGTAAGTCCCATAGTGCATTATGTGTGTGTGTGTGTGTGTGTGTGTGTGTGTGTGTATGAGTTGTGGTTTTTTAGCGCTATTATTATTTTAAAAGATACTGTTACATGCATATGAGAAAAATAGTTCATGATAAAAGCTGTTACTGTTACTATAAAATTTGCAGGTTTCTTGGGGCACCTGGGTAGCTCAGTTGGTTGAGCATCTGATTCTCGATTTTGGCTCAAGGTCCTGAGATAGAGTCCTGTGTCAGGCCCGTGCTGGACGTGGAGTCTGCTGAAGATTTTCTTTCTCCCTCTCTCTACCCCTCACTTCACCTCTAAGGAAAAAAACAAAACTATTAAAAAAAAGTATGGGTTTGGGGCGCCTGGGTGGCTCAGTGGGTTAAGCCGCTGCCTTCGGCTCGGGTCATGATCTCGGGGTCCTGGGATCAAGCCCCGCGTCGGGCTCTCTGCTCAGCGGGGAGTCTGCTTCCCTTCCTCTCTCTCTGCCTGCCTCTCTGCCTGCTTGTGATTTCTGTCTGTCAAATAAATAAATAAAATCTTAAAAAAAAAAAGGTATGGGTTTCAATCCTCTGAAATTTTTATAGTAATATAGTAATAACATTAATTATTAGAATCATTTCTTAAATGCATATATATAATAGACTGGGTGATGACACAAATTAGATGCAAGGTTGCAGAAGTATTTCATTTAGGTGCGTTATGGATTCATTATGTTTTTAACGCTGGAGGAAGCCACAGGCGATTTGGTGTTGAGCCTGCTTTCCCCCAGACAGTCGTTTTGGGTCTGCTCCCTCTCATTACTATGATGATGGCCTCCAGACTGTAAATACTCAGGAGATACTCCAGTGTTCGAATCGTTGCGCACTTCATTCCCAAAGAATGTAGCATTTCAGAGAAGACGGGCCTCCTTCTCACACTAGGAAATGGTGAAGGTGGGTGACCAGTCAGGGGTCAGAATGCGAGGCTACAGATTGTTCAAGGTGTTCTGCCTCCTGGGTGAGTCCCTGTTCCGCTCTAATACGAGACCAAATCATATATTCTTAAAAGAATAATAAAGCTTATAAAGACAGACTAGCAGAAATAAGGACAAAATATATTCAAATATAAAGTATTATAATAAGCTATAATGCCAGTAAGAAGGCTATTCCAGCTGGGAGTCAAAGAATAAAGAGCTAGAGATGTAACTAAGGATCGACCACGTGAGATGTCCCAGGCTATGTGAGGAGACTATTTTGAGATGATGGGCAGGAATATGTTGTTCTTCGGGCATAGGTTTCTTCCCATTTTCTTTCCTTCTTTCTTTTCCCTCCCTCCCTTTGTATGCTTTACACAAGTGACACACAAAATCATTTTAGAGGCCATCGACATTCTTATGAGAAAATGATGAGTTTTAACTAAAATTTTTTATTATCAAAAGTCAGGGACGCCTGGGTGGCTCAGTGGGTTAAAGCCTTTGCCTTTGGCTCAGGTCATGATCCCAGGACCCTGGGATTGAGCCCCACGTTGGGCTCTCTGCTCAGCAGGGAGCCTGCTTCCCCCTCTCTCTGCCTGCCTCTCTGCCTACTTGTGATCTCTGTCTGTCAAATAAATAAATAAATGAAATCTGTTAAAAAAAAAGAAAGCATTATTCAGAGCGTATGTAATAGAAACACAGAAATCAGAGTAAAATGGTATTTCCAACTTCGCTACAAGCTTAGTCAAAATTGTCTATGAAGTAAGTTGAGTCTCTAATAAAACATCAAGGTTTTGTTTTCAACTTTTTACTTTAAAAAAAAAGTTTTTTTTTTAAGATTTTATTTATATATTTGACAGAGATCACAATTAGGCAGAGAGGCAGACAGAGAGAGAGGAGGAAGCAGGCTCCCTGCTGAGGAGAGAGCCCAATGCAGGGCTCCATCCCAGGACCCTGGGATCATGACCTGAGCTGAAGGCAGAGGCCTTAACCCACTGAGCCACCCAGGTGCCCCTCAACTTTTTACTTTTATAAATAATGCTCAACAAACATTTGTATACATTATCTCAAAGCACCTTGCTGATTTTTTCTTCCAAAGGATTAGCTCTTAGAAGCAGACTGATTGGTTCAGAAGAGATACATATTTTCAAGGCTGTTGAGATATGTCATATGGTATCTGTAACCAGTTTTTATTACCAGTTTCCTCTACTCTCAGCAGTATTTAATATGTAATCTTTATGAGTAGTTCCTATTTCAAGTCATGTTTATAATAGTACATAGTTCAAAAAAAGAGTTCCCATGTTAGTGTATGTCTAGCTTGTGTATGTGTTTATGTTATTTTTAAAGTCAATTTGATACACATAGACTGTTATTTTCACTTGAATCTTTTATAAGGTTAAATATTTTTAAATTGTTACTTTGTATTTTATGAACTGCCTAGTCATTTTAGTCCCGATTTTTTTATTTAAAGGGTTTTACCTTTTCCTTTCAGTTTTAGAATAGTATACGAGATTTCAGTGTTATCCCGTCCTATGTCATAAATGTATATTTTTTTAAGAAAAAGTAATTTTTCAAACTAAAAATTGACAACTTGTATAATTTTAAATGTAAAGAGAGCTGTGGGCTACATGAACAAGAACTGTTTTTCTCCCTTTTTAGGTATTCTTTTTGCCATTAAGTAATACCATCCTCAGCTGTTTTAAAGATAACTCCATCTTCGCCTGGGAATGTGATACTCTTTCTTGCAGATACCAGTTGCCAGCTCCACCTGAAAGCTCTAGTATATTATACAAAGTATTTGCCGTGACCAGGTAATGTGCATTTCACTTTTTTGTTTAACTTTATTTTTTTTACGTAATCCCTCTACCCATCATGGGGTTCAAAGTCATGACCCTGAGATCAAGAGTCATACATCCCTCTGACTGAGCCAGCCAGACACCCCAAATGTAAATTTTTAAAAATTTTTATTTTATTTAAATTCAGTTGATTAACATGTAGTGTATTACTAGTTTCAGAGAGAGCTCAGTGATTCATCAGTTACGTATGACACCCTGTGCTCATTCTGTCCTGTGTCCTCCTTGATGCCCATCACCCAGTTATACCCTCCCTCCCCACCTCCCCTCCAGCAACCCTCACTTTGTTTCCTAGAGTTAAGAGTGTCTTACAGTTTGTCTCCCTCTCCAATCCAAATGTACATTTTTAAAACAGAATTTTAGGGGCGCCTGGGTGGCTCAGTGGGTTAAGCCTCTGCCTTCGGCTCAGGTCATGATCCCAGGGTCCTGGGATTGAGCCCCGCGTCGGGCTCTCTGCTCAGCAGGGAGCCTGCTTCTCTCTCACTCTCTGCCTGCCTCTCTGCCTACTTGTGATCTCTCTGTCAAATAAATAAATAAAATTTCTTAAAAAAAAAAACAATTTTAAAGAAATCTAGCTTCCAGTAAAATTTTAAAAATTTTCATTCTGTTTTTATTATCTTATTGTCATGTGAGAAAATTTTCCTTCGAACTTATATATGTTCTGTAGAACTTTTTCTTTTTAACTTATTGTGGCAAATTTCCAATGTGCATAAAAATACAAAAACACAGGAAACCCTAATTATAGCATTCTCTTTAGCTGTAATAACTTATAGCCGTTTTATTTTATCTATAACTCAACTTGTTACTACCTCCTGCCTACTGCATTAACTTAAAGCAAAACCCAAGCAATATCATTTCATCCATAAATATTTCAGTGTGTATCTCTAAAGAAAGGGTCCTTTTTGGGACATAACTATAGTACTATTGTCACTTTTTTTTTCCAAGTTTTTATTTAAATTCTAGTTAGTTAACCCATTTATTACACTTTTAAAAAATGAATAATTTCTTAATATTGTCATATATACAGTCTTTGTTCAAATCAGGAACCAAACAAGTTTCACACAGTGTCTTGGATGATATATCCCTTTTCTAAGGTTTTCCTTGCTATTTGCTTGTTAAGGAACTGGTCTTTTGTCCTATAGCACTCTGTATTTTAGGTTTTGCTTTTTGTATCCCTGTGTTAGTATTTAATATGATCCTGTCTTGTCTGTATTTCCTGTATACTGGTCACACCTATATTTCCTGTAAATTGGAAGCTTGGTCTGATTCAGGCTTGATTTGGGGTCAGGAAGACATGATAATGATAATGGTTTGCATACTTTCATCAGAAGAACACTTCTTTCATGATGTTAGTCGCCATTGATGATCATGACCTAGAACCAGTATTGCCTTAGAGGTTAGCAAAATGGTGCCAGGCTAATTCTGTCATTCCTTCTTCCCTTATTTACCAGAAACCTTCTATAGAGAGGAACTTCCTCTCGTCCACTCTTTGGTTATTTTATAGCTGCAAAGGAAAGGCAGGATAAATGCTTGCTTTCCGTGTCTTTAAAAGAAAAATAAATTTTTTTTTTTTTTAGTGGAGCCCAGTATGGGGCTCAATCTCATGACCCTGAGATCAAGAGTCAGACTGAGTTTGTCTGATTTTTTTATGAAAAATAATAAATTAGTTTATTGGCATCTTTCAGAGGTGGCCCATGAGGGCTTTATCTTTAATCTTTGTGAATGAATGGATTTAATCATAGTCAAAGTGATTTAATCTATTAACATTATTCTTAGTGGTGCTCTGGTTCTCTTCCCTTTGACCACTGGAATTCTTTCAAGTTGGCTCTGAAAACCCTTTTGATACAACCTCAGTTGTCTGTTTTGAAAGCTCTCATTCTTTCTCATCTGACGAGATGTTCCAGGCTTATCTTACACATTTTCTGTCCCAAACCTGGAATCAGCCATTTTTCTAAAGCACCTGGATTTTAGTGGGTGGTGGTATTTCAAAACCCAGTCTGGATGCTAGGGGTACTCCTTGTGTGACTGATCTGGTCACTGTCCTTGGCCTTTTCAGTGGAAAGAGCTAGAAAATACATGTTATTTCCTTATTTTCCTCTCACCATCTTCGAAGTCATGAATAAATTCCATCAGTTCCACCAAGTGGTATCTTGAATTGGTCTGATCTTTGCATTGTCACAGCTATTACCCTCCTCCGACTACCCTGGTCCCTTTCGGACTCCCATAATAGTCGCCCTATTTGGCCTCCTTGTTCTCAATTTCTTTTCCCTTCCTTTTCTTTCTTTTCTGTTCTTTCTTTCTTCTTTTTTTTTTTTTTGAGTTTATTTATTTATTTTGAGAGAGAGATAGAGCACAAGCGGGGAGGAGAGGGAGAACCAGTCTTCCTGTTGAGCAGGGAGCCCAATGCAGGGCTCGATCCCAGGACCCTGGGATCATGACCTGAGCCGAAGGCAGACGCTTAACTGACTGAGCCACCCAGATGCCCTGATAGAGTGGTCTTTTTAAGTCATAACTCAAATCATGTCACTTCCCTATTGAACTCCCTGAAAAGGCTTTACCTTATAGTCAGAATAAAATCCAAACTCCCCATAATATCCCTGAGGCCTCTGTCATCTGGCCTCGGTTTTCCTCGGTTTCCTCCTGTTTTCTTTCCCTTTAACACGATTCTGGTCACAATTGAACGTGACTTCTCTGTCTTCCTTAGGTGGCTAACCTTATTCCTTTCTCAACAGCCACACATCAAACAGTCTGGAATACCGACCAGCATGGGATTCTTTCTCCAGATCATCCCGTAACTGGCTCACTCACATTTTTTAGGGAATAGACCTTCCTCCTTTCCCAACCCTGTAACTCCCATCTCATTTTATAGTTCATTATAGAACTTATCGTCAGCTGAGATCAAGTGCGTCTATTTGCTTCCTTCCCTTCCTCTAGACTGAAAATCCCACAAGAGCAGGGATCCCGCCTGCCTTGTTCCCATTGTGTCCCTGGTGCCTGACAATACCTGGCTTGCAGTAGACGCTTTGCAAGTCCTTGATGAATGAATGAGCCGCAGTGTCGTGAGTTAGTGCAGCGTATTATTTTTGTGCCTTGAAGAAGCAGCTTGGTTTGAGCAGGAAGAGAATAAGTTGGGGTTTTTGGGTTTTCATGTAGCAGTGCGGTACCAACTCAGTCTAGTCCTGTGTGAAGTAGAGGAAGTTGGGGGGTGGTAATGACTTGGAGATTATGCTATAAAAGATAAATGTTACTCAGAAATCCTCAGTGAATTGAGGATTTGAACAAACAAGCATTTGTTAAGCTGGTATCTTAGTACAATAGGTAAAAAATACACAGGCCGTAAACCTGAGCTTTCCTATATGGTAGCCACTGTTTGCATGGGACTGTTTAGTAAAAAATGAAATTAATTTATTTCCTCAGAAGCATTAGGCACATTTCAAGTTCTCGGTCACATGTGGCCATAGTGAGCACGTTGGGCAGCGTGGAGAGAGAATATCTTGATCTCGTTGGGTGATGTTGGACCTCGCTGCTGGCAACAGTCCACGTGGTTGTACTTCCTCACCTTTTGTTCCGCAGAGATGGTCGCATCCTGGCCGCCGGAGGGAAGTCAAATCACCTTCACCTGTGGTGCTTGGAGGCTAAACAGCTGTTCAGAATTATTCAGATGCCTACTAAAGTCCGAGCCATCCGCCACCTCGAATTTCTCCCCGATAGTTTTGATGCTGGTTCTAATCAGGTTAGTAATATAAAGGTAGGACATTGCACAATTTCTGAACTGTCTTTGCTCTTCTACCTTGATTGTTATAAGGACTTGAAATTGCTAACGTTACGAAGAGTCTAAAATTGAAAAAAATTTACAATATTAGCTTCTGTGTATTACTGACAATTTACCCTTTTTCTAAAATCAGTGTACTTTAACTTTGTGTCAGGCTTTACGGTTTACAGGGTGCTTTAGCATGTTGTTGTTGTTGTTGTTGTTGTTGTTGTTTTCCCAAAGATTTCATTTATTTATTTACAGACAGAGATCACAAGCAGGCAGAGAGGCAGGCAGAGAGAGAGGAAGGGAAGCAGGCTCCCTGCTGAGCAGAGAGCTCGATGCGAGGCTCGATCCCAGGACCCCGAGATCATGTCCCAAGCCGAAGGCAGAGGCTTTAACCCACTGAGCCACCCAGGCGCCCGTAGCATGTTATTTTTTATTTGCACCATTATATGGACTGACATTAAAACTTAGAAACATGAAGTGATTTGTCAACATTCCTATTAATTGTAAGGATTAAAGGGGGGAGTAGAATTAAAATTTTTCTTTTTGTTATACTATTTGATCTACCATAACTGTACCTCAGTTTTGTGAAACGTTTTCTTTGTAACTTGCCTTAGTTTATAGATTACCCCCACCACACACAACATTTTGTAAAAATTTTCTTGCTTATGTATTTTATTTCATTTTATTCCTTTTTAAAAGTAGACTCCACGCCCAACATGGGGCTTAAACTCATGACCCTGAGATCAGAGTCACATTCTCTAAGGATTCAATCAGGCGCCCTCACACCATTTTTCTTTTTAATAGTTGAGTAGACAGACTTTAGCTTCCTTATCATAATTTGACTGTTTTGAGTCTTGTACTTTAACAAGTTATATATAACTCATGACCCTGACATCAAGAGTCGCATGTTCTGCCAACTAAGCTGGACAGGTACTCCTAACATAAGGTTTTTGAATAGACAAGCATTCACAACATAAAAATAATAAAAATAAAATAAGAAGATAGTGAAAACATAAAAGATAAAAAAATATAAAAAACATTAAAAAATAAGACAATGATGTGAAATCTCTTATTCTTCTCTCCCGTTTGCCCAGTTACTCACTCTCCATAACCACTGTTGTTCTAAGTCTGGTGTTTCTCCCACTTTTTTATGCAGCTTTGTGCCTTGCGTTTCTTCACCTTTTTTTTTTTTGTTTTGTTTTTCTTCACTTAATTGACCTTGAACATTGTTCTGTATCAGTACAGAATTTCTTTTTTTTTTAACATCTCTATAGTATTTCATAGTTTTTTAACCAGTGTTTTGTTATTGGGCACCTAGCCTGTTTCTAGTTCTTCTTTATTACAAATAATGGTGCAATGAGGGGTGTCCTGGTGGCTCAGTCAGTGAAGCGTCTGCCTTGGGCTAGATCATGATCTCAGGGTCCTGGGATTGAGCCCCAAATTGAGCCCTTTGTTGGGCTCCATACTCAGCAGGGCGTCTGCCTCTGCCCCTCCCCGTGCTCTCTGTCTTGTTCTCTTTCTCTCAAATAAATAAAATCTTAAAAAACAAACAAATAATGGTGCGCCAAATAACTTTTTGCACGTACCATTTCACACACCCCATTTCACCCAGAGCTGAAACAGTAGGGTCAAGCTGATGTGTGTCTGTCATTTTGAGGATCTTGCCAAATTGCCCTCTAGAAAGGTTGCATCAACTATGAATGGGGGGGGTTTCTGCCAGCCTGACCCTACCGAAGAGATTGCCACCTTCAGACTGCTTCCAGCCACTTCCAGACTGTCGCCTCTCATGTAGCCGGTGACGTCAGCATCTCGGTGCAGCCCGTGGTGGGGGGAGAAGCCGGGAGTGGACAAGCCAGTAGAGGGCTCTACTGTGTATTGACTTACACTTTTTTAGTACTTATTTTTAATTTTTCAAATTACATGAGTTAAAACTAAGTTTCCCCCCTTTAAAAACCAGTTTCCCGTTCCCCTTCCTTGCAGCCCACAGGCTTGCTTTCTATATTCCCTAGTATACCTGCCAGAGTCAGGTTTCTGGGGACGCAGCAGGACCCGTGCTCGTTCTGATCAAGCTGTGGGGCTGGTGAAGGAAAACAAACCCTCCTCCCTCCTTGCCTCTGACAGCCAGAGCGGAGGTCAAAGTGAAGGACTGTCTAATCTGTATTCCTCTGAAGGGATTGGTATGGATGCTCCCTGCCACAGTCTCCTGGGATGGGCACCTTGCTGCTTCTGGTCAGAGCCAGGCTTATCTGGACCTAAAAGGGGCAAATCTACATGAGCCTTAATTAGGAATTTTGAAATATGTGATGGCTCTTTACCAGTATAATCTCTGACTCTCCTCCCCTCAAAAAAAAAAAAAAAAAAACCCTCATATATAACTATATACACATATGTACATGTGAGTATGTGTAGTTTCATGTTCAGGGAGTTGACTGTTTTTAATTGTATAATTGACATAAAACATTAGGTTCATAATGATTTGATATTTGTATACATTGTATAATGATCACGTAGTAACTCTAGTTAACATCTGAGACCTTTGACTTTTTAAATGTGTTTTTGGAACTCATATATTGTTTCTCTTTACCCTTAGGTTCTTGGAGTGCTAAGTCAAGATGGTATAATGAGATTCATCAATATACAGACTTGTAAACTTCTCTTTGAAATTGGGAGTCTTGATGAAGGAATTAGCTCATCAGTAATTAGCCCACATGGACGTTACATTGCGTCCATTATGGAAAACGGAAGTCTGAACATATACTCAGTTCAGGCTCTAACCCAGGAAATAAATAAGGTATGTGATCAAGTAAAGAACATCACAATTTTTTTTTTAAGATTTAAATGCTGTACCATCAAAAATAAAATCTCAGCGCGCCTAGGTGGCTCAGTCGGTTAAGCATCGATCTTCGGCTTAGGGGCTTAGGTCAGGTCGGCTCAGGTCATGATCCCGGGGTCCTGGGATAGAGCCCTGCTTCGGGCTCCCTGCTCAGTGGGGATCCTGCTTCTCCCTCTGTGCTTTCCCTTCCTCTCTTTCTCTCAAATAAATAAAATCTTAAAAACAAATAAAATTTTTATGCCATGATTTTCTAAATTCCTTGGACCTTATCCATACATCTGGTGTTGGTTTTTTTTCCCCTCTTCCTCCCAAAGCCGCGTGTCCCTTACAACCCCAAGATTAAGATTCACAGGCTCTACCCACTGAGCCAGCCAGGCCCCTCCACACTTTGCTCAGCTGTGCTCCTTAACTTGCTGCCGTCCTCATAGGCATCTGTGTGGGTCCCTGTCCCGTTCAGTGTGCCTCTCATGATCTCCTTCCCAGAAGAAATCTTCAATCCCAATCTCTTCATTTCTGTCCCAGTCTTTCTTCCCATCTTACAGGCTAGAAATCTTGGCGCACGAGGACTGTTTCTATATATCTTTAGACCTAGCCAATATTAAGTCGTAATTCTTAAATTTGGAATAATACCTATGTAAATGCAGCCTGTTGTCCCTCTCCATGTTAACCGTCCCTGTATTTATACTGAGTAACAACTCTTGAGTTCACAGTAATTTAATCCAGAATACCAAAACTCAGAGCCCTTGGGGCCTGCCTCTGCCCATCAGTCCGTCTTTTATATAGCATGTTTCTAGAAGAATACTGTTGTCATCATTTCTAAGCAGCTTCCTTCCTTTCGCCTGATGCTTGAAGTCCAGACTCGAAGGCCTGACTGTCAGAGTCTTCTCTAATCTTGCCTACTCTTCCTGTCTAACTTACTTCCCCCCGACTTGTAGTTTCCCTCATGTCCCCCCATAGACTTCATTCTCATTTCTACATCTGTGGCAATGTTCATTTCACCTAAAATATACTTCCCACTTCTCCTTTATGGTTATCTAGAATTTCCCTGGCTTGTTGCCTAGTCTCACTGTCTGTGTGTAGCCTTGCGAGGTCCGGAGTCAGGCTGCTGGCCCTGACAGGGACTTTGCTGAGCACCTGGTCTGACCATTTCCTTTTTTTTTTTTAAGATTTTATTTATTTATTTGACAGACAAGTAGACAGAGATGTGGCAGAGAGAGAGAGGAGGAAGCAGGCTCCCCGCTGAGCAGAGAGCCTGATGCGGGGTTCGATCCCAGGACCCTGAAATCATAACCTGAAGGTTATGGCTTTAACCCACTGAAATCATAACCTGAAGGCAGAGGCTTTAACCCACTGAGCCACCCAGGCACCCCGTGACCATTTCCTTTTATGGACAAAGAAGCTCAAGCCTCAGCCTCATCACACAGCTAGTCATCAGCCGGCCCTGAGTTCGGTTCTTCAAATGACACAGTCTTTTTGCTATGTGTGTGCTCCTTCTCGTCCTCTTTATCTTTTTTTTTTTTTTTTTAATTAGACAAGTGATAATGTCAAGGCAGAAAAAAGATCAAAAGATAACAGATAAGCAAAGATGAGAATCACTCAGTCCCTCGTTTCTCAGATGATTTTTGGGGTGTATATTTTCCTAGGCTTTTTTTCCCTATGTTTGTAAACGTAGAGAGTCCATGCTCATTCTTTGTGGATTCTGTAACTGTGAATTCGCCTTCTGGTAAAAATACATTTGTGACCCGGGGCAGTACTCAGCACACACTGACAGGCGTTCACACCAGCCGAACCCCGGAGCCCCGAGGGCCTGAGCTCCTCTGCCCCGGTCACTCCTGGCAGCGCTCGGCCTTCTTATTTCCACTCTCGTTCTGCAAATGAGTGTCCTTTGCCCGGTCTGTTTACTGTCACATTTTTCCCAGGTCTGTGCTTTTTGTTGTTGGTTTTGCTCTTTGAATGCTCCCCCCGCACCCCCGCACACAGGAAGGTTGCGGTGCATAAGCTTAGTCCCCGCACGCTAATAGTGCTGTGGGCATGAGTTCGGCGCTCATGAGTCAACCATGTGTATGCAACAACTGTCTTTGAACACAGACAGACGCTGGACAAAGTTCTGTGTTGATCGGTTGACAGAAATGCTGTGATCACTGGCTCCCAGGGCCGAGCGGTATTTCCCCCAGGAGCGGTGATCAGTATCACTGACTCCGTACTTGGAGCTTTTTTATAGGACAGGACTGCTGTGAATACGGAGCAGCCGCTCTGTGTGTGCGCATGCGCATTGCTTACATTTTCTTTAACCATATGGAATCAGCCTCTACTGTTCTTGTAAACATTGACAATTGTAATGACATATTGTTTGCTCTTAAGGAGGGTTTTCAGCTTAGCTGAATTTTGCAGGAGCTACAGGTACGGGTTATTAATAGACGTGGGCAGAGAGACCTGGGAAAAACCGGAGAGTAGGTCAGTGACTTCCTCTCTGCTGTTTGTTAAGCAAATTAACATCATACTGACCAGAAAAGCTAGCATATAACGGAAGTAGGATAATCCTTTTTTCTTTTGCTTTTGTACACATTCCCAGCACCATCAGTGTTTTTCTGACTTTTGCAGGCTTACAAGGAGGCTCAGGTCTGTAGTTTCTACAAAACTGACCCATGTCCCATTCTTTCAAGGTTTGTTTTTTGCCCATTGGAGAATTAATTACTGGTATTGTGCTAATAAGCAAGCTAATTCCTACTTATGTATTGAAGTTTTAACACTACTAAGGTATGGCTATGCAGGTCATATGTTAGGCCCTAACTTTTGGGAGATTGTTATTTCGTGGAAGCACGTGGAATTCAAGAAAAAAAAGATGTGGCACTAGAATAGAAAAGAAAATTTTTTTAAATTTACTTGACACAGAGAGAGAGCACAAGTAGGCAGAAGGAGAGGGAGAAGTGGCTCGATCCCAGGACTCCGGAATCATGACCTGAGCCGAAGGCAGATGCTCAGCCAAGCGAGCCCCCCAGACTCCCCTAGAATAAAAATTTTAGTAAAGATTTGGAAGAATGGGTTGAGTTTAGAAGATAAATCAAGGATATTAAAAGTGGGCAATATTCAGAAGTCAGACTAGTTTTAATTGCATTTCATAGATGAAAGAATTGAAAAATTAAATCATAGACTAGGTGGCAATCGTACTTTTTTTTTTTTTGGACCAGAGCTATTGTTTTATGTTCCATTATCCTTGAGTTCTTTCTTGATGTGACTAAATGACAATGTCTCTGAGAAAAACACTATTTAAAAAATAGTTTTTAAACTATTTTATTGAGGGCATCTGAGTGGCTCAGTGGGTTAAGCCTTAAGGTTAAGCCTCTGCCTTCTGCTCAGCTCATTTTCTCAGGGTCCTGGGATCGAGCCCTGCATCGGGCTCCCTGTTCAGTGGGGAGCCTGCTTCCCCCTCTTTCTCTGCCTGCTTCTCTGCCTACTTGTGATTCCTCTCTCTGTCAAATAAATAAGTAAAACCTTTAAAAAAAAAAATCCTTATAGAATCAGTTACAACTGTGGGCACCTGGATGGCTCAGTTGGTTAAGTGTCTGTCTTCACCTCAGGTATTGTGATCCCAGGGTCCTGAGATTGAGTCCCACATCAGGCTCTCTGCTCGGCAGGGAGTCTGCTTCTCCCTCTCTGCCTTCTGCTCTGACTACCTGTTCTTGCTCACATTGTCTGTCTCTGTCAAATAAACTTTAAAAAGAATAAAAAACAGTTACAACTTTAAATGCTTTTTATAGTAATTTCAAAGCAAAAATTTAGTATCTATGCTATGTATATTATCACATTACCTACTGTTTACATTTTACAGTGTTATGTATTCATCATGGCAATAAGGGAAGACTTTTTTTTTTTTAAGATTTTATTTATTTGAGGGGCACCTGGGTGGCTTAGTGGGCTGAGCCTCTGCCTTCAGCTCAGGTCATGATCTCAGGGTCATGGGATCAAGCCCTGCATCGGGCTCTCTGCCCAGCAGGGAGCCTGCTTCCCCCCCGCCCCCGCCTCTGCCTGCCTCTCTGCCTACTTGTGATCTCTGTATGTCAAATAAATAAATAAAATCTATTTATTTTCTCTCAAATAAATAGAAGATTTTATTTATTTGAGAGAAAGCACGAGAGAGCTAGTGAGCATGAGCGGCTGGGGAGGGGGCGTTGCGGGGGGGCAGAGGGAGAGGGAGACTCCCTACCGAGCATGGAGCCTGACACAGAGCTCGATCCCAGGACCCTGAGATCATGACCTGAGCTGAAGTCAGCTGCGTAACCCGACTGAGCCACCCAGGTGCCCCAAGGAAGACTTTTTTGGACTCAGACAGTAGGCTGCACGTTTCAAAAGCAGAAGTCCTAAACCCCCGAAGATAACATGAGAAAAATCTTTGAAACCTCAAAGTAGTCTTTTAGTCGTCTATGTTATAAAAAAGGGTCAAGATGTTTGCTTTGTTCTGCTTTTTTCTTCTGGGAGTATGAGGGGAGGAGGTCAAAAAGTTTGGTATCCTTTTCAAAGAGCTTTCCCAAGGAGTGTTTATTCATTTTCATTAGACATTATCTTGGAAGATCACTGTCTGGCTTTCATGACAATGTGAATGCAAGGTACTGTGTCTAACGTGTGTTTTTTTGAAATCTAATGTGTCCATTTGGACATACGGTGTCTTCCCTGGGTTCTTCTTCTCTGTTTTCATATGAAAGGAATAGGCACTTTGGCTTCCAGGAAAATCTTTTAAAAATCACACATCCACCTTGTCTTTGATTTGGGTCTGGCCTAATTACTAAGGAAACTTTTAGAATAATGGCCTCGAACATTTAAATGGTCTGTGAAAGTCATTGTACTTTCATAACATTTAGAACTCAGGAAGCCTGGGTTACCTTATCTGCTCATTTCCTTTGAACACGGATCTTTTGATTTCAAAGTGGTATTATTCATAGAGAAAATGTGCTAGTGAATCATTTTCCCTTAAGTAAATTGTTGGGGTTAATTTTCTTGTTATTTTCCCATAAAAATGAGAGGTGCTGTCCAAATTTCTCGTTAAGCTGTTGATGCCGTAGGGGACTAACAAACAGCCTTCTCTGCGGAGTCAGGGACAGAGAGGCAGGCATCCCACGCCTCTAGAGGAATGTCGTTTGACAACTCCCTCAAAGAAGTTCACTTGAGCCCGAAGAATACTAGGGCGCTTCTCTTCCCGTTCTAGGAGGGCCCTGTGTCCAACTGTGCCTTCTCTGCCGATTATCACCAAACCACTAACTTTATCACGCAAGTGTAAAAAAAATAGATTAGGGGTGCTTGGGTGGCATCTGCCTTTGGCTCAGGTCGTGAAGTTCGTGAAGCCCTGGGGTCCTGGGATTGAGTCCCACATCGGGCTCTCCGCTCACTGGGGAGTCTGCTTCTCCCTCTGCCTCTGCCTCCTCCCCACCCCGCACAAGCTCACTTGCTCTCTCTCTCATGCTTGCTCTCTCAAATAAAACATCTTTTTTTAAAAAAATCAATTGATAGACTATGATTTAAGGCCAGCTTTCAAGGGATAATTAAATTTTGTATTGTTAGTCATGTATCTTAACTGTGTTCTTCAAAGGAATTTGGTAGAAATTTGTTTTGATTTAACGACAAGGGAACATTCTTGGATATTTTATGGACACTTTTTGCTTGAAGAATAGTGATGCATGTTAAGGCACATTATGAAACTGGTCACAACAACTTTTGCAAATCCTACGTGGACAGGTCTGTTTTCCAAGGATAACCGCTAGATTTTATTTTTTTTCCCCCTTTTTAGCCACCTCCTCCCTTAGTGAAAGTGATTGAAGATGTGCCCAAGCGTAAACTGAATTCCGGGGACCTTAAGATGAAAGTAACAACGGGAAGGGTCCAGCGGCCGGCAAAATCAAGAGAAAACAGAATGCAAACCAGAATCCTAAGGCAAGACCTGGCTGGTAGTTTTGAAAATAAAGAGGTAAGAATATATTATAATTACACTTTTGTTTGTCATAGACTCTGCTGTGGACAAGATACCTTAGACCATCATCACTTGTCCCTGTCTTAGAAGTTAAAGGAAAGATACGAAGAGAAGAAAGTTGTAACTGAAATGACAACTTCTAAATTTCTAAGTTTTAAATGTATAATTAGTACATGTTTGTGGTTTTTAAAGAAGTCAAACGGTACAGAAGTGCACTGGCCAGTACGCTAGCCGCTAGCCACGTGTGACTAATGAGAACCTACGATGTGCTTAGTCTGAGCTGAGATGTGCTGTGTAGGGGAAATACTCATCTGATATTGAAAACTTCGTAGAAGCAGAGGAATATAAAATATCTTGGGGTGCCTGGCCGGTTCAGTCAGAAAAGCGTGCGACTCTTGATCGTGGGGCTGTGATTTCAAGCTCCACCTTGGCTATAGAGATGACTCAAATAAGTAAATACATTTTTACAAAAGGAATATGAAATATATCTTACTAGTAATTTAGTAATTTTGATTATAGGTTGAAATGATAATATTTTGGTTACATTGGGTTCAGTGAAACATTATTAAACTTAATTTTACCTGTTTCTTTTTTACTTTCTTAATGTAGTTCTAGAAAACTTAAAATTACATTCATGGCTGGCATTATCTGTTAGTGCTAGTATAGAAGGTTATGAAGGGAAAAATAAAAATACACCTTTCTCCCTTCTGTCCTGCCCGCTCTTCTCCCCACGTCCCTGAGGTAACCACTGCTGGTCGTCGTCGTTTCCTTCAGAAGTCTTCCCTGCGTGTGTAGACATACGCCCTTCTGTGTGTCTTAACCTTCCTATTTCTTCTTTTTTACGTGAATGGAATCATACTATAGCACTGTTCTGTGACTTTCATCACTTAATGTGTTGACTGTTCGCATTTATGCCTGTGGTGCTACAACATTTAAAAAATACTCGCATTGTATTCCCCTTGTGGCTCTACCTTGGTCTTAATTTACTCTGCTTAGCTGGCATTTGGATGGTGTCGTGAGTCTCCTGTTAATATAGTCCGTGATGCGGTGCATAGTCTTATACAGTGATCTTCAAACATTTGGACAAATGTATCTGGAGAAGGAGAATTTTTAAGTCACAGTATGGACAAAAATTTTGATGGTAGAAGCCAAATGGTTCTAAGAAAGAATATACCACTTTGCCTTTTCGCCTTAGGGTGATCTGTTACCGTGTGTGTGTGTGTGTGTGTGTGTGTGTGTGTGTGTGTGAGATTTATTCAAGAAAAATTTAGAAACAACCAAAATGATCAATGGCATATAAGTTATGATAGAGCTAGACACTAGAAACCTAAGAATATGTAAGAGGAAAGGGAAATAATTACAGTATGTTAAATATAGAAAGCAAGTTACAAGAACTATGTACTTGGATATCAGTTTGATTTAAAAGGAACAGGAGTACCTGTGTATTATTTTTGAAGAAAAACCAAGATGCTAATAGAATTAGCTTTAAGGGAAGGGCTTTCAGTCAGTTTTATTTTCTTCTTTCATATATATATTTTTTATTTTCCTAATTTTCTGCAAAAAGCATATTGTACTTTGGAGTTGAAAGTAAATATAAATATCAGTAAAGAGGTTGCTAACATTTTCAAGGACTTTTAAAACTTTTTATTGACATTAAATCAGTCACAAAGAGAAAAGTACACCTAAACATACAGCTCAGTGAATTTTTACAGACTGGACACACCTGTGTGATTGGCACCCAGACCAAAAATAGGCCATTACCAGCACCCCAGAAGGGCCTCTCCTGGTCCCTTCCAGACACTTTTCCCCTCTCCCCCAAGGATGACTGCTCTCCTGACTTATAATACATACCTTAGTTCTGCCTTTTTTTGTCCTTATATAATATAATTGGATCATTCAGTTTGTACTCTTTTGCATGTGGCTTCTTTCTTGCAACATTATGTTTGATTTATGTTTGAGAAATCCATGTAGTTGTAAATCATTCACTCGTAGCTGTATAAAATTCCATCATGTGAGTAAACCAGATGTTATCCATTCTGTAGTCAGTAGGCATCTGGATGGTTTTCTTTTTCTTTTTCTTTTTCTTTTTTTTTTTTTGCTGTTAGAAGTAGAGCTGCTGTGCACATTGTGGCTTCTCTGTTGGTGAACGTAGGACACGTTTATGCTGAATATAAACCTATAGGAATGGAATTACCGGCTTGCTGGCAATGCTTCTGTTCTGCTGTAGTAAGCTGTCAGTTTCCCCAAGAAGGTGATTGAGACAATTTATATTCCCACCAAGAGGTATTAGAGAGCTCTAGTTGCTCCAAATTCTCACCAACACTTAACGTTTGTCACATTAATTTTAATGATCTCTTTTTCCCTCGGAGCGTTGTAAAACTGTGAAACCCACATAAAAAGAAAGAAAAAAAAGTGTTATCTACCAGGGAAATTCATTAGAAACCCAGGGGCCAGAGTTTTCAGTGGAGGCTGGTTATGTAGGCATCCTCTGTTCAGTACATTGCAAAATCCAGGCCTCTACAAGGAAAACAGGTGTTCAGCCTAAATCACAGTGTACAAACAATTTACACACAGTGAACCACTCTTAGAGGTTCTGCGGATAGTGGAAACTTTCCCAAAACCCAGGTTTCTAGACCCCAGACAACCTTGCAAGTCTGCCTTTCTAAGGCATAGCATTCTCAGACCTGCCATGTTAACACTTTTCTAGACATACCTGTATCCACATTAAAAAACAGAGTATTACCAGTAGCCTTGTAGCTCCTGTAGCCACATTTCTTTCCCTATCCCATAGATGTAACTATCGTCCTCATTTTTGTGTAAATTATGTCGATTTTCTTTATAGTTTTATTCCCTCTATAATCCTTAACTCAATATTGGTTAGCTTTTTAAAAAATTCAATTTAATTAATATATAGTGTATTATTAGTTTCAGGGATAGAATTTAGTGTTTCATCAGTTGCATATAACATCCAGTGCTCATTACAACACGTGCCCTCCTTAATGGCCATCACCCAGTTACCCCATCCCCCCACCAAGCTCCCCTCCAAAAATATTGGTTACTTTTAGAAAGCTAAGTAGCAGGCACAAATCTTGCTGTGTAAAGATGGGACAATATTGTTCCTGTTCATTGAATGTTCTAATGAGAAAGGAAGCTGAATGATACCTCTGGGACATGGTCTGACCTCAACTTTGCTGAGAATTTAATCAGGAGCCTTTTCTAGGATAACTGGGGGATGATCACAGTTGACTTCTGGGAAATAAAAGAGGCACCACCACCGTCAAGGTAGCTGGTGGTGCTCTTGAATGAGTCAAATTTGGAGATCCTACAGAAATGGGTCAGGGAGTGGGCTGTTCCTACACAGTCCACGGCCAGCTGTAAGGAGGAGGTCTAAGTAGAACCCTTGTACAGGCTGAACTGCGTCTCTTCCCCTAATCTTGGCATCGGGTTGTGGAAGGGGAAGTAGGAACTCTATCCTTACGTGGTCAAGATAAGAACAGATAAAACTCAAGCCAGACTCACCTGGGTGTTTTATCTCCATTTACAAAGCGGTCGGGTGGCAGTAGGTGTCTTGCTGATGACAAGAGTGAATGGGTCTCTTTCCTGGATTCTATTGCTCCAGCCTGGTCTTCCGGCTCTGGCGCAAGGCTCTCAAGCGGGAATCTTCCTTCACCATCATCTTGGTTGTCCCTTCTCTCCCTCTTACATTGGATTGCTTTTTTTTTTTTTTTTTTTTTTAATGGTAAAAAAGGCATTGCACTAAGTCAGAAAAATCTGGCTTTGAGTCTTAGCCAAGACATACTGAATAGGTTGGTGTCACTGAGCTCTGACCCACCCATTTTCTCGAAATAAAAATAACATCCCATCTGTTTCATTGAGTTGTTAGCATCAGATGATGTCATCTCCAAAACAGGCTTTATCATCCCCAAATCTGTAAAGTAATTTTTCCATTAAAATTGGAATTGACTTGGGGCACCTGGGTGGGTCACTTGGTTCAGCGACTGCCTTCCACACAGGTCATGATCCTAGGGTCCTGGGATTGAGCCCCACATCGGGCTCCTTGCTCAGTGGGGAGCCTGCCCCCCTCCTCCCTCTACCTGCTGCTCTGCCTCCTTGTGATCTCTATCTGTCAAATAAATAAAATTTAAAAAATAAATGAAATTTTAAAAAAGATTAGAATTGACTTAAAATTGACTTAGAAGTAAGAAGGGGGGGAAAAGTGAAAGGGTGGGGAGAGAGAGAAGGAAGAAAGTACTGGGATGCATTGCCCTTGCTGCAGGGGTTAGCAGCTGACAGCCCGTCGGCCAAATCTGGCTTCTCGGAAAATGTTTACATTTTAAATATCTACATAATATCCTTGGTTTTGCCTCTTGGCCCACAAAGCCTAAAACATTCACTCTCTGATGCTTTACAGGAAATGTCAGTCAAACCCAGATCTACAGTAATGTGTCATGAACTTTATCTGCTATGTATATGCATACTGGAGAGAGAGAGAGAGAGAATAGAGAGTCCCATAATGTAAAAAAAAATTTTTTTTAAAGATTTTATTTATTTATTTATTTGACAGAGAGAGAGAAAGATCACAAGTAGGCAGAGAGGCAGGCAGAGAGAGAGGGGGAAGCAGGCTCCCCGCCGAGCAGAGAGCCCGATGTGGGGCTCGATCCCAGGACCCTGAGATCATGACCCGAGCTGAAGGCAGAGGCTTAACCCACTGAGCCACCCAGGCGCCCCTGTAAAAATATTTTTTAAAGTTTTATTTTATTTGACAGAGATCACAAGCAGGCAGAGAGGCAAGCAGAGAGAGGAAGGGAAGCAGGCTCCCTGCTGAGCAGAGACCACCCCCCACCCATGCGGGGCTTGATTCCAGGACCCTGGGATCATGACCTGAGCCGAAAGCAGAGGCTTTAACCCACTGAGCCACCCAGGCACCCCTAAAAATATTTTTTTAACTGTGTGTTGTGTTATAAAGTTGGAAAGCCAACCAGGTGCCTGGGTAGCTCAGTTAGTTGAGTGTCTGACTCTTTGTTTCAGCTCAGGTCATGATCTCAGGGTCGTGAGATCGAGCCCCGTGTCGGGCTCCGTGCTCGGCGTATCGTCTCCTTGAGATTCTTCTCCCCTCTGTCTCTGCTCCTCCCCCTGCTTGCGCGCTCTCTCTCTCTCTCTCTCTCTCTCAAATAAATAAATAATGAATAATATCTTTAAATAAATAAATAAATAAGGAAAGCTAGAAAGCCGCTGTGGGCTAGATTTCACCTTTTCAGTTTTGGAATTACGTCACTTACTGACTTTTTTTTTTTTTTTTTTTAAAGAATGAGTTGTCAGATGGATTAAACAAAAAGCGTTTACAGATCTTATTAAAAGGCTATGGTGAATATCCCACGAAATACAGGTACCATTTACTTTCTTTCATGTTAAATCAGTGTTACCCCCCAGACTGTTCTTGGTTAAAATGATGTTTTTATTTCAGAATGTTCATTTGGCGTTCTCTGCTCCAGCTGCCTGAAAACCACACTGCGTTCAGCAGCCTAGAAGACAAGGGTGTGCATGTGGCATTTCTCAACCTTCACAAGAAGTACCCCATCAGAAGCAGGAAACTGCTTAGAGTGTTACAGAGGTGTGTTCAGTATAGTGCAGCAACGTGTGTACCTTCCTCTAGATGTTTATTAATTACAAATGGGAAGAGAGTCATTTTATAGCAGAGAAACTCGGCCAGTGCTGCCCTAACCAAGTAGTCAGATTTGAAATCCCCAGTAATGATGTACATCAGTAAGTTGCACAGCACTTCCCTGGTGTTCTTGCCAGAAATTTAGAACCTCCCTCTAAATTGTGAGAAGACATTGAGGGACAGTCTATAAAATAACTGTGTAGCATTCCTCAAAAATGTCAGTGTCTGAAAGACTGGGAGCTTCCACACGGGAAGAACCTATGGGGACATAGCAAAGAAATGCAGTGTGGCACCCTAGGTTGACAGAACTATAAAATACCACCTAGCAAAGTGGGAAAAATGATAAAATCTGAATGAAGTCTGGTACAGTTAATAGCACAGTACCAGTTAATTTCTTAGTGGTGATAATTGTACTGTATTTATGCAAGATATTAACATTAGAGTAATTTGACTGGAGGATATACAGGAACTCTCTACTGATTTTGCAACTTTTTGTAAACCTAAAACTATCTCAAAACAAAAAGTTAAAAAAAAAAAAAGAAACCTTAAAAGTATCAGGAGTAAATATAGAATTATAGTCTTAGAGTAAGGCAGGTCTTTTTAAGCTTGACATATTCAGAAGAGATTGATATGAACACAAATCTCTACATATAAGAACATTCCCCAAAGAAACATGTAAAACTGAGCAAGTATATACAAAATGTAGGACAAATAAAAGGCTGGTTTCTATATGAACTATTCATGTAAATGAGTGTAGAAAGAGCCAACCAATAAAAAATGGAAAAAGGATTGAATGTGTAGTTCATAGCTGGAGATATGGTTCTTAAGCATGAAAAGATGCTGTACCTCCCTTATAATAAATGCCAATTAAAATTACAGTGAAAAAAAAAATATATATACATTTAAAACCACATTGAGGGGTGCCTGGGTGGCTCAGTGGGTTAAAGCCTCTGCCTTTGGTTCAGGTCATGATCCCAGGGTTCTGGGATCGAGCCCCGAATCAGGCTCTCTGCCCAGCGGGGAGCCTGCTTTCTCTTCTCTCTCTGCCTGCCTCTCTGCCTACTTGTGATCTCTGTCTGTCAAATAAATAAATAAAATCTTTAAAAAAGATAAAAATAAAACCACATCGAAATGCCATTTCTCACCTAGACCAAAGATTTAAAAAGAAGGATAATAAAGCACATTGGCCAGAGTGAGAAAATGGGCATCCCTTTACTCTGCTACTGAGAATGTGAGTAGACACTTTTTTGCAGAGAATAATTTGGCACTGGCTATTGAAATTAATGCATATGTTTTTTGACTCAGCAATTTCACTTCTAGGAATTTATCCAAATCTATATTCCTGCATGAAGAATGATGTAAATAAAACATTAAGCAAAACTGTCTTGTGTATCAGAGCTCTGCATCTACTGATAATGAACTTTTTCCAAGATGCTGTTAAGTGAAAAACATAAGGTGCAACACAGTGTTTATACAAACCTTTGTGATTTTTTTAAAAAAGGATCTATACTTTTAACAGTAGTTCTGGAGAAGTAAGCTAGATGATAAAGGTAGGAGGGAGAATTTTCATCAAATATACCTTCTGTAGCAAATTTTTTATCAGTTAAATCTATTGTTTAGTCAAATTTTCATAATAAACTGTTCTCTGGTCTTTATTTCCTTACCTGATTCACAGAACCCTATCTGCATTAGCTCACTGGTCTGCCATCTTCAGCGACACGCCGTATCTTCCGCTCTTGGCATTTCCATTTGTAAAATTATTCCAGAACAATCAGCTCATTTGTTTTGAAGTTGTTGCTACTCTCATAAGTAAGTAAATAAGTATTAAATAATGAAATCAAGAGTGGATTTCCTGTATAATTTTCTGATGTCTTTGCAGCTTTGCAACATTTAATAATTCTTGTGTTAAATAATCATCATGAAATGGAGAGTTCGGACATTTATACATAAACCTTTTCATTTACAAGAAAATTTGGAGAGTTGCATTTTAGAAGATACTGTTACAGCTTAGATTTTGTTAGTAGAAAGGAAGCAGGGGCACCTGGGTGGCCCTGGGTCGGTTAAGAATCTCCCTCAGGGGGCGCCTGGGCGGCTCAGTGGTTAAAGCCTCTTCCTCCGGCTCAGGGTCCTGGGATCGAGCCTCACATGGGGCTCTCTGCTCAGCGGGGAGCCTGCCTCCTCCTCCTCTCTCTCTGCCTGCCTCTCTGCCTACTTGTGATCTGTCAAATAAATAAAAATCTGTAAAAAAAAAAAAAAAAAAAGAATCTCTCTCAGATCATGATCTCAGGGTCCTGGGATCCTGCCTTTGTCTGGCTCCCATCTCCATTTGTGTGTGCACACATGTTCTTTCTCACAAATAAATAAAATCTTTAAGGGAAAAAAAATATAAGGAAGCAGATGCTTCTTCACTTACTGAAAATCAGTTTATTATTAATAGGATTGTAGTAAGGCAGGATTTAGCACACAGTGCCTATTGTAGCGGGTGCTAACTGCCGTCCTTATTCTCAGCAGTCAGGGTGAACATTTCTTGAGAACTTTCTGTGTACCAGATACCATTCTCCATGTTTGTCTTTATTAACTTATCTAAATTTTAACAGTCCTATGAGGTGGGCATTGTTATTTCGTTTTTTATAACTGAGGAAACTGAGGCACACAGAGCTTAAGTTCCCAAGGGTAGGTTGGTGGCAGAACAAGGAGTTGAACCCAGATAGACTGTATAGCCTGTGCTCTCAACCATTATGTTTACTGCTTGCCATCTACCCTGAAAAGTGAGTCCTTTTTTCATATTGGTATAATCGGGTCAGTTAAACAGTCAATAAACTGAATCCAGTTATAGATTTATTTAACAAAAATAACCAATTTTATATGTATTTTAAATTGCTTTATAAGGTTTTCTTGTACAAAAGAGATAAGCACTTAACTGTAATTACAATAAAATTTTGAGAAGTAGAAATAAAAAGATTCAAGCATACATACTGTGAATACTATATTTCTCCTTTTTTTTGTTCATTTAATTGCATTGCATTTGCTTTGATAAATTTTTACTGATTGGAGAAAATATAGGAGAACATAAAAAAGAAAAGAAAATTCACCCATGTTCCTCCTCCTCATTGATAATCTTTGAGAATGTATTGATGAATTTCTTATAAAAGCATTTCCCCAAATCATTAAATATTCTTGAAAAACGTAATTTATTCCCCACGTAATATAATATTTCATCATTTAGGTGTATCATCATTTAGTCCCCTGACTACTAGACCATTAGTTTTTTAAATAATTTTTCTGTACTTTTTAAGCAGTTTTTAAATTTTTGTGATTATACTACTTTTATTTAATATGTTAGGTACATTTCTCTTTTTATAAACTTTATAAATGTCTTATTGACTGTAATCTTTTCCCCCTTCATGACTCTAATATTCTATAATGTAGAGGTCCTAGTTTAATTGGTTGTTGGACATTTAGGTTATTTCTAACTTTAACCTAAAGAAACAATATTATAACTGTCTTCACATATAAATATGTATAATAATTGTCTCTTGGTCAGTTCTTAGAATTGGTATTATTAGGTCATAAAATATAAATATTCTAATTGATTCCTCAAAAGGGTTTTCCAAGTTTACTCTGGCAGCAACACTCGGAGTTTTAAAAGGAAAAGAAGCAACTCAACAACAAAAGGACAAATAATCTCATTTTTATATGGGCAAAGGCTTTGATTAAACTTTTCTCCATAGACGATACACAAATGTCTAATGGTACATGAAAAGATGCTCCAGATCATTAGTCATTAGGAAACGCAAATCAAAACCACACTGAGGTACCACTTTATACCTTCTGGGTTAGCTGTAATTTAAAAACAGGGAAAAAAACAAGTGTTGATAAGAATGTGGAAAAATTCTAACCTTCATATATTGCTGGAAACATAAAATGGTGGTCACTGTGGAAAATTGGCAATTTCTCAAAAAGTTAAACATAAAATTACCATATAATCCAGCAATTGCATTCTTAGGGATATACCCAAAAGAACTAAAAACAGAGACTCAAACAGATACTTGTATTTGAATGTCGGTGGTGGCGTTATCCCCAACAGCCAGAAGGTGGAAACAGCCCAAGTATCATCGCTGTTAACAGATGAATGGATAAACTGTGTATATGGTGTGTATAGTATACAGTGGAATATGGTTCAGACGTATAAGGGAGTGGACCCTGAAAGCTAGGCGCAAAAGAACAAATTTATATAAAATATCTCAAATAGGCAAATTTATGGACGCAGAAAATAGATTAGAGGTTACCAGGGCTTGGGGGAGGTAGGAATGAGAGATTAGTACTAAATGGGTACAGGGTTTCTCTTTGGGAAAAGATTTTGCACATAGTGATGGTTGCACAACGTTGTGCATTCAGTTACGGCACTGATTTGCAGGCTCAAAAATGGTTAAAATGGCAAATGATATCTTACCATAAGAAAAGCTGTTCATAATTAGGTAAGCATGCAAAACTATATTTCCAGTAAAATCTTGTTATATCGCTGGCATATGGTTCTGTGCCAAGCAATTGATTTTCTCTTCTAGGCCCAATTTAAATCTAGGAGATCCGTCATGGCCAGCATGAGTAGCTGGGAATTTTCATCAAGGGTCTCAAACCGGTTTTATTCAAGGAGCACTTCCTGACCTCCGACTGAATGTTAGCACTGCTCGCAATAAACCACTGTTCAGCTTTTTAGGTTCACGGTCTAGTTGGGACCTGGGAGGAAGTCTGAAGGAATATAGTCCATTTGATGTATAATTTGGAATGTGTTTATAAAAGTCATCTTAATGTGCTCTTTACAGTCTCTTGTATGACCAAGAGGGGGTTCTTCCAGTTTAATCAAGGAACACGCCCCCCCCCCCCCGCCCCTGCTGCCCGGGTTACTTGTCTTTATCCTGTTCGCCTTCAGTCCTGTGTCTGGGTCTTCTACACACACTCCTGCGGTGACACCACGCAGAATAGAAGAGAAGGCAAACGCTTACGTATAAAGCGGGGTTTCCCTCATGCCTAATTGAGAACAGTGTTCTCTCAATGAAGACTAGTTGTAAAAATCTGGGCTTCCTGTGTGTGTATGTGTGTGTGTGTGTTGTGTGTGTGTTGTGTGTGTGTGTGGTGTTTTAAAATTCCTAGGGCTAGCAGTATCTGAGACACAGTAGACCCACAGCACATGTTGCTGAACTGGATTTTTCTTTTAAAGTTAACTTAAGAACAGCAGTTAAAGAACTGAAATAATTTCTTTTAAAGCTTAGTTTTTGTAAGAGTTTATTTATGCCTTAATTATTAACTCACATTTACTTACTAATAAAGAATTGACTTCTAGAACTTGTAGGCCCTTTTATAACCAGATATAATCCAAAATTCTGCCGATCTAAGTCTTCTTTTGCTAATATGAGAAAGGAGATCATATTGTCAAAGGACAGAACCACAATTCAGTGTTTAGAATAAAAATCCAGAGGCGCCTGGGTGGCTCAGTGGGTTAAAGCCTCTGCCTTCAGCTCGGGTCATGATCCCAGGGTCCTGGGATGGAGTCCCGCATCAGGCTCTCTGCTCAGCAGGAAGCCTGCTTCCTCCTCTCTCTCTCTGCCTGCCTCTCTGCCTACTTATGATCTGTATCTGTCAAATAAATAAAATCTTTAAAAAAAATAATAAATAAAAATCTGAATTATTAAGGAGGGCTATGGTGATTAGACATAGTTCATTGAATGAAACTAACTGATCTCACCAGGGTTTTTGAGGAATGTTTTGGGGGTGCTAGTGGTTACTCAGTGAGTTAATGCGAGCTTTAGAAACATCATGAGCAGAAAGGATTCCACTTTCCACTGGCTGACTTGCAGAGAATCCCTCAGTCACTGGTTGGGTTTTCAAAGTTAGGTTTACTGAATAAGTTGTTTGTCAATGGCTTAGATTTAAAACTAATTCTGGTGGTTACTTGTTATGGCCGTAGAGCAGTCACTCTTGTCCTAGTAATAGGAACATGTTTATTCTAACATTTAATGGATGGGGGGGATATGATACATGCCCGTTTGTTTTTATGTGTTTGTGTTGATGTGTAAGATATAATTTGGGGGGTGCCTGGGTAGTGAGCTACCAGTTAAGCATCCTACTCTTGGTTTCAGCCCAGGTCATGATCTCAGGGTCATGATATAGAGCCCTACATCGGGCTCCACATTGGGCATGGAGTCTGCTTAAGATTCTCTTTCTCCCTCTCCCACCCTCCAACTGCCCCCACACACACTCTCTGTATAAAAAAAAAAAAAAAAGTAATTTTGAACATTTCTTGTAAACTTTTCTAGTTTTGATTAGGTATGAATTTGAGTAGATTTCAGGAAGTTATCACTTAACATTCATCACAATTAATGAAGACTTAAGAAGGAACCTTTTGTAGGAGGGTCATTTTGTTAACCAGGAGAAGGAAGCAGAGTGCCCTGTGGGGAAGATCAGGAAAACTCTGGAAAGTTCTGTTTGTTTTAATGGACACTCTCATTGATTGTGCTCAGTTGAAGAAATTGGCCAGTTCTATAAGCCTGAAATACAATGTTAACAGGATGGAAGTTTAAAATCAAAAGTTCTAAAACGCAAAGAGTTGTTATGATTTCTTTATTAATGGACATACTGAGGACCTAGAGTGGATACATGTAAGAATTGCCTAGTCCTTGGATAATATAGAATGGTAAAGATAAATTTCCATTTTTTTCTTCATAGTCAATTGGTGTCAACACTGGTTTGAATATTTCCCAAATCCTCCCATCAATATTCTCAGTATGATAGAGAATGTTCTGGCATTCCACGACAGAGAACTGCTGCAGCACTACATAGCTCATGACATAACTTCCCAGGTAAGAAGTATGAGGTTTTTAGGATAACATGACTTGTTTTGGAAACTAACATTGGCTCGGGTATAAATAAGACAATTTTCTTGAAAGAATATAATAAAAGAACATACTACCTCTTGTATTTTTAATAGCATTTCATTTTCTTCTTCATTAAACTGCTTTCCCAAAAGTCTATAAAGAAGCGTCCATATTAAGGTAGTTCTTTTCATAATCATTTTGAATATAATGATTTTAACAGCTACATCAAATGTAAGAGAGTATTAGCAAGGACTTACGACTTTTCCATAGAAAACTAATAAGTTTTTCCTTATTTATTTTAGCTGTATGCATGGCCTCTTCTTGAAACCGTTTTTTCAGAAGTACTAACCAGAGAAGAGTGGCTAAAATTATTTGATAATGTCTTTTCCAACCATCCTTCGTTCCTCCTGATGACTGTCGTGGCCTACAACATATGTTCTAGAGCACCTTTGCTCAACTGCAGTCTTAAAGATGATTTTGAGGTAAATATCCTTGTTCTTAAGTAGCAGGTCTCAAGTTTTCATTTATTTCCACTGAAGAATCAGTGCATTTATTGAGTACCTGTTGCATGCCCGGTAGTGGTGCCAGGTGGGAGAAATGCAGTGGAGAGCAAGGTATACCACATCCCCCCTCTGACCTCGTTGGTCAGTAAAAAATCGAGCCATCCCACACACTATTTGTCTTAAAGTCGTAGATTCAGGAGAGAAATGCGGTAATACTGGAGTTCAGTGCCTGTTGCCTGTTTTAGGATGTTTACCTGCTGAGTCATCATTAATTCTGCGGGTGGTTTTATCAGTGACCCATCCAGTCTGTGACAGTCTGGCTGCCTGTTACCCACAAGAAATGGTTACTCTGAGAATTCTGAGATGTGGCAGGAAGGTTACTTGAAAGAAAGCGCTAAAGGAGGTTTTTAAAAGGACAGGGTCAGTTGGTTAAGTGTCTGACTCAGTTGGTTTAGGTCATGATCTCAGGGTCCTGGGATGGAGCCCCACCCAAGTCGGGCTCTACACTCAGTCGGAGGGGGGGTCCTGCTTGTCACTCGCCACTCACCCGGCTCGGGCATGTTCCATCTCTGTCTCTCAAATAAATAAATAGACTCTTCAAAAAAAAATAAGAAGAGATTTTCTTTTGGTGGATAGGATGAATTGGGTTTGTTACTTCTTTTGTGGTTCCTGTCAAACTCTGTTTTTTTTTTTTCAAGGTTTTTAGTTTTTCTTTTTTTACAAACTTTTTTTTTAAAGGTTTTTAGTTTTGTTTTTTAAGATTTTTTAATTTTTTTGAGAGAGACTGAGAGATCACAAGCAGGCAGAGAGGCAGGCAGAGAGAGAGGAGGAAGCAGGCTCCCTGCTGAGCAGAGAGCCCGATGCAGGGCTCCATCCCAGGACCCTGAGATCATGACCTGAGCCGAAGGCAGAGGCTTTAACCCACTGAGCCACCCAGGTGCCCCTAGTTTTTCTTTTTTTAAAGATTTATTTGTTTGAGAGAGAGAGTAGGTGGGGAGGGGCAGAGGGAGAGGGACAGAAGGAATCTCAAGCAGACTCCCCACTGAGCATGGAGCCCATTGAGGGGCTCAGTCTCACCACCCCGAGATCATGACCTGAGCCAAAATCAAGAGTCGGAGACTTAGACTGAGCCACCCAGCACCCCTGTCAAACTTTATTTCTCCTTAATGTTCTCAAGATGCTCACCTATATATATTTTAGAATTTGGACCTTCCAGCAGAACAAGGTAATGTGGAAACATTTCAGATATTTTTAACGAATCAAGCTAATTTATTTTCAAATTTATTTATTTGGGATTTTGCAAGGAAAAAATCTGAGCAGAAGAGTGTGCTCCATTGTTGGTTAAAGTGTTCTTCTGGTACAAAGGAGGCCTTCGGTTTGAGTTAAAGTTTAAAAAGTATTATTTCAGAAGTTTGGTTTTGAAATTCTTTAGACTTTGAAAACATGAAATTGACTCTTCATCTTAAAACTTGGCTTAAGAAAAGCTCCAGTGCATTTGCCAAGAAAGAAGAGCGAGAAAGAAAGATAAGATTAATTCACACTTTTTAAGCTAATCTTGTTTTAATTCTACCTTGTAATTGCTTTGTTAGCTAACTCACAATTTAAACACAGCGTTTTCTTACAGTATTTTTTTCATCATCGGAATAACCTGGATATAAGTGTTGTCATTAGAGAAGTCTACCGTCTCATGGATACCACTCCTACCGAGGTTCATCCCAGCAGCATGCTTCACGTCTTTGCGGCATTGACGAAAGGGCAGTATCCAGTTTTTAACCAATATCCCAAGTTTATCGTCGACTATCAGACACAGGAGCGAGAAAGAATAAGGAACGATGAGTTGGACTACCTGAGGGAGAGGTAATCATGGATAGTTGCTCTGTGTGTGCTAGGAGCAAAATCTGCTAGAAATATATACAGGGGGCGTCTGGGTGGCTCAGTGGGTTAAAGCCTCTGCCTTCGGCTTGGGTCATGATCCCAGGGTCCTGGGATGGAGCCCTGCATCTGGCTCTCTGCTCCACGGGGAGCCTGCTTCTTCCTCTCTCTCTCTCTGCCTGCCTCTCTGCCTACTTATGCTCTCTGTCTGTCAAATAAATAAATAAAATCTTTAAAAAAAGAAAAAGAAATACAGACAATATTTTTTTATGAAAAGCACATGTAAATTACTAAGTATTTGTGTCAAATCAGAGTTTGAAGGCTGGGAATATCTAAGGATGTGTAATTCCTGCTTGTAGAAGTAAAACAATGACATTAATCAGGTGTACATTTTGTGTTTTGGTTGTTCTTAGACTTAAATTACTCACTTTTCTTTGCTTGAATTTCTTTGCTTTGCACTTTTTGGGGGAGACTTATATAGCATCCTTCTCAGTGCTTTCTACAACTTTCATGAGATAAATTTGAAAGTGAAAGGCAAATAGCAATTTACCTGTTCATAATCACATACGCGTACTGGGGCCTTGTCTGTGTCCGGATATAATAGTAAGTTTTCCCTACTGCAGGCAGATGGTTGAAGATATGCAAGCTGAGGTAGACCAGCAGAGAGTTGAAGACGAAGCTTGGTACCAAAAACAAGAACTGCTTCGAAAAGCCGAAGAAACGAGGAGAGAGCTGCTCTTACGGGAGGAGGAGAAGGTGGTGCAACAAAGACAGAGGTGTGTGTGAGCACTTTGAGAAAATCTGGACGTGTGCGTTAGTTGAATAATTTTTCCTTTCTTTCTTTTCTATATACATAACATCACCCAGCTGTGGCATTTCCATTTAGCAAAAATTTAAGCTAAAAAAAAATTTAAGCTAGTGCATCTACCACACTTCAAAGAATTGGCATATGGTGCAAGGTAATTCTGAAACTATGCTGAGTATACCTTTGCACTGATTATTCGGAAGTAAGACAAGCCTCATGTACCCTGGAGGACATTATTGGAAACATTATGGTACAGTAGGCAGAAATGCTTTGTAATACAGTGCTGGATAAAATCCCCTTTAGGGGAGCAGAATTTTTAGAATTGTGTTGTAAACTTACCTGTATGACTTGAAAATTGAAGCATAAAATGATTATCTCGTTTTGCATTTCATACTTTGGAGGACAGGAGAAGAAGTATTCGGTACTTATTCAAAAATATGTTAATATAGCAAAATATTTAAATTAATTAAGATTACGGGATGAGCATGGAGACTAAGCCTAATTGTTGGAAGCTCACTTCTGTGAGTGTTTACTGAGTTTTACTCTAGGTTGGGATTTTATGAAACTGATTTCTGTTGCGGGTAAAACACAACTACCGAACTGAGCATTAACTAGCCTTGTACTAAATAAAGATCCAGGGTATTGATTGTACTGAGATGATCTGAGTAGACCTGTTAGGAACTTTTAAATACGAAAAGAAGAGCCAGTTGGTGTGGACCCTTGTCCTTTCCACGAGGGGAGCCACAGGCATCTTCGCCCCGCGTGTGTGATGCCACAGCCTAACCGGGGGGTTAGGGGAGGTGTGCCCTCGTCAGTGGCAGGTCCCTCACTGTTGTGAAACGTGCGATTTTTCCACTTACTTCTCTATGGGGTAATGTGTCTGTGTGTTCCTCTTGATGTATTTTGTATTTTAGACTTGCTTCTGTGAAAAGAGAGCTGCAAGTCAAGGAAATGCACTTACAAGATGCTACAAGAAGGCGCTTTCTCAAGATGCAGCAAGATCAGCGTGAAATGGAACTAAGACGACTGGATGACGAAATCGAGAGAAAGGTTTACAATCCGTGTCTTAGTGCTCACACAGGGTCTCCATTTGCTCCATTTACTCTCCTACCTTCAACTTCAGTGTCCTCGCTGGAATTTGCAGGGAACACTAACTGGCCTCAGCCTTTCCTCTTCCCTTTCTAATTTCCTTGATAGCTAAACATTTTAGAAATGCCAAGAAAATGAGTCAGTTTGACCAGTGTCCTTGGTGACTGTTTCTCTAAAAATAGAAGTATGAGTGAACCATTAACTGTGAAGTAGGGGAAATGCTCTTTTCCTATAAAAATTTGCACCTGGCCAGTATCAGAAAATTTCCATTATAAAATACATGGAGTCAAAAATGGACCTTCCCTACTCTTCTCTCATTTCATCCCCAAAATAAACTGAAAAAAATGATGATAGCGCTTTTTTCCCTTTTTACAGCTGCATAGTATTCCATCGTGTGAATGTGTTATGGTTTATTTAGTGACTCTTTGCTGTCGGACATATAGCAAAGCACTACTTTGCTATATGAGACGGTGCCAGGTTATACAGTCTGAGCGCAGATCCTTGAGGACTTGCACATGTCATTTTTTGAGTACACTCCAAGATCTGCCAAATTGTTCTCCAAAAATGAACCCATCTGAGTTATTATTTTAAGTGTATATAGAAGAGTGCTTATACCCTAGTCAGTTTGGGAGTACATCAGTCTTAATATTTGCCAGTCTCATAGGTGGAAGTTGTATATTTTAATTTGTCTTTTTTTTTTCTTGCTGGTGAGGTTAAGTATCTCTCCGGTTACTTACCTTCCATTTGTACAAGAACTGTAAATTGTACATCCGTATCATTTGTCAGTTTTCTGTCACGTTTTTTCTTACCAACTTAACGTGGGCTGTTTGTGCCATTTGGGGCAGCAATATCCAGTGGAAATATGATGTGAGCCATGTAGGCAATTTTGTTTTCTAACAGCCATGTGTTAAAAATAAAGATACTAATTTTAATAGCATTTTGTTTAACTCAATATATTTCCCAATTTTTTAAATACGTAATTAGTATAAAGACATCATGAATGAGATGTTTTACGCTTTGCTTATACTAAATCTTGGAAATCTAGTAGTCAGTTTATACTTACAGTACTCCTCAATTTTTACTCATCAATTTTTTTTTTTTACAGTTTATTTTATAGAGAGAGTGTCAGTGGAGGTAGGGGCAGAGGGAGAGAATCACAAGCGGAACCCCTGCTGAGCTCAGAGCCCCACACGGGGCTCAATCCCATGACCCTTGAGATCATGACCTGAGCCAAAAATCACGAGTCAGCCACCTAACCAACTGAGCCAGCCAGGGGCCCCTGGTTTTGACTCTTTAAATGGTGGAAAGAACTCCAACAATAATAATTTCATGATATGAATATTATGTGACATTTTTAAAAACATGAAATTCATATTTCAGTATCCATAAATACAGCTTTATTGGAACGGTCACACCCATTTGTTGATTAACAGAGTCATTTGCCAACTGATTTTTTATTCAGTGTTAAATTCCCGTGTATGTCTTATCTCCTCCTTAGCGCTGTCTGCTCCTATACCGGCAGGCCCCTGAACGACAGTTTCATCATCTCACTGCTGGGCCTCATTCCCACTATTAATTTGCCTTTTCTGCATTCTCTGCTGTATTCTCAGATGTGTATCATCTCAAATAGACTTGGAGAATCGTATCTTTCTTGCTTTCTGAATCCCTGCCTCACCCCATCCTAACAGCATGTTTATTAGAATTGCATGGAATTTATAGACTAATTTAGGGAGTTTTAAACCTAGTTTTGGTAAAACACTAAGTATTTTTTCAGTCTTTGAAAGTATTTTGAATTCATCTGTATTAGAAATCTGTCATCTCTGCTATAGCACGAGATAATACTTTTTGTCTTGTTTAAAGCCGGTTAATTTTAAATCGGCTTTTGAAAGCTGTGATTCCTTTTCACTATCTCACTGAGTAAATGAGGCTGATAATTCATTATTCTAGAAAAGCATATGTTCTTCTCCCAGAGTAATACAGGCTTAGAACTCTGACCTCTTGATTCCGAACTCTTTGAGATAGAAGCATTTTTTTTTTTTTTTTTTTTTTTTTGGGTCAAAGAATCCTGTAAAGTCCTTTCAGTTCGCGTGACCTGGCTTCTGCTTACCCTTCCAGCCTCCCGTCCTTCATCTCCCTATTCTGATAGTCAGCTCTGACCTGCTCAACTGCCAGAGCTTTTCTCCTCACAGCGCAGGCACCAGCAGGAAGGCTGACACGCACGAGTGAGCGCACATCCATTAGCGGGCAGCGGAGCTGAGCTGGGTTTGCCCTGGCATTAAGCTGTGTGCGTGTCTAAAAATCCATTAAAAGTCCAGAACAGCATGATGAACGGTGCCAAACCTCTCCTCTGCCCACTGGCATTTTTACTACCCTCATTTCCTGGACTGAGCATCCCCGCTTGGAGCTAGCTGCTCTCCCAGTAACCTCCTTAAGTTGCACTGGTTGCCAGTCAGTGGTTTACTTCACTTCTCAGGTGTTTGTCCTTCTTGTGCATCCCACTGTATTTTCATCTTTACTCTTCGTTTCTCCAGAGATAGGTATTCGATCCTGTGATCTCTGATCTTTACAATGTCTGATACTTAACGGATGCAAATAGTGTGCAGTCGCTATATGTGTGCTGAATAAATGAATGGGGTAAGATGGGGTTATAGTTTGTTTTGTTCTATTCCTGAAACACATGTCGCTCCTACAAAATGGGGACTCTAGGCAGCCAAGTATTTAAGACCGCTCCTAAGATTCTCTGTCTCCTTAGAGAGGGCCTTAGTCGAACCCTCTAGTGTATAAGAGTGAGAAGCTTCCAAGTAATCAAAATTTGGAGAGTGGTAAATTAGCTGAGTCCAAGCAGAGCACATTGAACTTGGAGTTACAAGTTGCCAAACTGAATTTATTGAAGTATAGTCATTTAGGGGTGTCTAGGTGACTCAATGGGCTGGGCGACGGGTTCTTGATTTTGGCTGCGTCATGATCTCGGGATCCTGAGATCGAGCCCCGTGTCGGGCTCTGTGCTCAGTGGGGAATCTGCTTGAGATTCTCTCTCTCTCTCTCTGCCCTTCCCCCTCACTCACTCGCTTGCTCTCCCTCTAAGAAAATAAATAAATCTTTAAAAAGAATTTTCTTTAAGTAGAGTCATTTCATCAAAAAGAACATTAAATAATATTATATTTAATAAGATTAAACATGCTATATTTTTAACCACCACAAATTTAAATTGCTCAAGTTTTTCTGACTCATAATATTGGCTGATACAGCGTGGTAAGAACTGCCATCTGTTCTCGCAGCCTGGGTAGATGAGCGTATGGTAATTGTACTTTCCTTTTTAGAAAATGAAGCTTTAACTTTAACTCCGTCTTTATTCCTAGATTCTGCAGTGAATGTTAACATGCCATCAATTACTCTGGTATCAAAAACCCAATACTTTTTATTTTAAATACTCCGGGTGGGTTGTTTAGATTACAAGATTACTAAATCTGTTGAGAGAAATTATCTTGTATATTGTTTCTGGTGTTCACACTTTGTTGTTTGGCCGTAGGTACACATGAGAGATCGAGAAATTGCTACTACAGCGAAAGACCTGGAAATTAGACATCTGGAACTCGAATCACAAAAAAGACTTTTTGAGAAGGTATAAATCACCTGTTTGCACCATGAGATAAGCAGGGCTCATACAAACTCTTTTTAGATTGTATTTATTCGTGACTTTTAATGATCATCTCTTGGTTTTTGTGGGTTTTTTTTTAAGATTTTATTTATTTGACAGAGAGATCACAAGTAGGCAGAGAAGCAGGCAGAGAGAGGGGAAGCAGGTTCCCCGCTGAGCAGAGAGCCTGATGCAGGGCTCGATTCCAAGACCCTGAGATCACAACCTGAGCCAAAGCGTAACTCACTGAGCCACCCCGGCTCCCCTGGGTTTTTTTTTTAAGCAGAATATAGTGTCATCCAGGATTGTAAGATAGCCAAAATGTCTGAACATACAGTTTGTTGTAATTCTTTAATTCATGTTTCTCTTAGCGACTTAGTCTAGTGTCTGAGGTACCAGATGTAAGCCCCAGATTTTGCTTCATGATTTTCTACCAAGTTACTAAGTTTTCCTGTATCCGTGTGATAGTGAGTACAAAATTAGCCCAGTACTTGATAAGGATCTTTGTAAGTAAGGTAAATCAGATAAGAGCTGTAAAGGACTTTAAATTTGAATCTGCTGGAAATAAATTATCAAGGACCTACTTAGAATATATAATTTAGCTTCCACGATGCTGGAAAAAGGAATTTTGTTAATATAAATATTTATTATTTGGAAAAAGCATTTTGTTCTTCATTTATTTAACGTTGAAACCATAAGTTTTCACTTCCTTCAGCCCTCTTTTAAAGTGAGACTTCGAAATTAGTGATAACTGCAAGTATGTAACAGGTAACATATGATTATTACTTACATTAAATAAGATTTAAAACCTATGGAATCCATTCATATCTGCAACACTTTTTAAGTTCCACACTGAACTACTTCTAGAACTGAGCCAGGGACTTACACTGCGGCTCAGTCTCCTGTGATTTTGAATTAGATTCAATTCATTTGGACCAAACCTAAGATTACTTTTTACTGTCTTTTCTTTGGCGGAGGTAGGTGGTGGCACCAACGGGGCATGGTGTCAGAATCAACAGAAAATTTGCAAGAAAAATACTAAGAATTTTCAATAGGTTTTTCTCAGATTCTCAGGTATTAGCATGTTGGTAAATTGGCATTAACCTTCTCTGTCTCTGTATGTACCTGGACACATGTAGATACATTTTTTTTCTGAACTTTTTAAGAGAAAGTTGCAAACCTGATGCCCCTTTCCCCCTAAATGCTTCAGCATATATTTCCTAAAACCGAGGAATCCTTATCACATGACCACAGAACAATGATCAAAATCATGAAATGAGCACATTATTGTTATCCAATGTACAAGCCTTATTCAGATGTTATCAGTTGTGGTAAAACTGTCCTTTAGAGCAAAAGAAAATCTCAGATAATCATTTTCTCAGTTGTCATGTCTCTTTAGTCTCCTTTATGTTGGCACCACTCCTGAGTCTGTCTTTGTATTTTATAACATTGATATTTTTGAAGAATCCGGCCAGGTGTTTTGTAGTGTTCCTCAGTCAGCATTTGTCTGTTGTTTCCTCACGGTGAGATTCAGCTTACGTGCTTTGGGCAGGAGTGCCCCAGAAGCAATGCCGAGTTTCTTTCTGTGGATCGTTATTTTTGCCCTCTTCTGAGGAAAGTATTTATTAAGCAAACAGGTTAGAGAAGACCAAGCCTGCTTAACAAAACTAACTTATAAATTCCTGAACATTATCAGGTCTGTTAGATTCAGATGTGCAACTCCTGGCTTTTCCATCAGTTTTAGTGATTAATATTTTATCTGCCAAACTTAGCTCTCAACATCAGTTTGATTAACTGCATCTATTTGTAAACAAATTATATCCCAGAAAACAGACAATACTGTGATCACCTCTATTGGAAACATATGCCCAATAGTCCATATATATCTAATTTGAATAAAATTTTTTTTAACAAAAGAATAAAATGAAGCACAAACAAATAAGCACATACTGACCTCTGATCCAGATTCCATCCCCTTCGTCTCCTGGAACCCTGTTTCCTCAAGTCCAGTTTCGGCCTCTGTCTCCATCTCTCTTTCAGGCACATGTACCTTCTCCTTGGCCTAGGACCACCCTTGCCATGACTGTGATGATTAAATGAGTTAATGTCTGTATGTCAGTGACAGGAGGCCCCAAGACTACCCTCTGGTCCAGTGATTTGCTAGAAGGACTCACAGAGCTCAGGAAAAGCTGTTACACTCATAGTTTATTACATCGAAGGGATACAGAGTAAACTCAGGGAAGGTAGGGGGCTGGTAGCCCAGCTGGCTCAGTCAGTGGAGCCCATAACTCTTGATCTCTCTTGATCTCTCATGAGTTTGAGCCCCATGATGCGTGTAGAGATTACTTAAACAGCAACAACAGAACTCCTCGGCGAAGGTAAAAGGCACATAGGGCAGAACCCAGGAGAGACCAGCACAAGCTTCCCCTTGTCCTCTCCCAGTGGAGTCAAACGGCACCTGATTTTGCCAGGAGAGATGTACGAGAGCGCGTGGAGAGTTTTGCCAACAGGCAGGCTCACTTGAGTCTCAGCATCCAGGGTTTTATCGGGCGTCAGTCCCGCAGGCATGCAGGGTGCACAGTAGTTACTTGCTCTGAGAGGTCAGGCTGATACGGTGCGTCCTGCGGCTCCTACCAGAAGTCACGTGATTAGCACGAACTACCTGGCAGAGCCCAAGGGCCTGGGCCTACCGAGACACTCTTATCAGGCAGGGGATTCCAGGGGTTAGAGCTGGTCAAGGGCTAATCTTTTTGTTGGAATGTGCGCCTCTTTATGGAGTAGCTAAAATTCTATATTCTGCTTTTCTTTTTTACTTAAATCCTTTTTGTAAAGGACTACCTATCTTGGTAGTTGTCATTCGTAATAGATATTGATGAACCGTAACTTACTTACACATTTTTTTCTATTGTCGGATGTTTAAGCGGGTTACAGTCTGTGGCAATAAGCTTCTTCATCCGTATATCTTCTCTGCATATAATTGGAAAACGTTTTTATTTTTCACTATGAAGGTAATTATGTTACCAGTAGATCATGAGAAAAGTAGAAATCCCTAAATTGAGAAGTAACTACTAATATCATTAATAAGGATAAGTGAGCTTATTTAGTACACACAATTGATATTTTGCTTTTTTAACTTAAATTTTCATGAATACGGTTTGCTCTCCTTCTCTTCAACCACTGTACTCATTAGCACTCCCATCCCCAGTCCCCTGACCCTGGCAACCACTTATATACTGTCTTGATGGATTTGCCTATTCTGACATTCCGTTTAAATGAAATCATACAATGTATAGTTTTTTGTGCCTGGCGTCTTTGACATAGCATCGTGTGTTCAAGGTTTATCCCTGTAGCGGTATGAGTGAGTCCTTCCTTACTTTTTGTGGCTGAATAATATTCCATTGTAAGGATGAGACCACATTTTGTTTATCCAAATATCAATTGGTAGATATTTGGGGTGTTTCCACCTTTTGGCTCTGATGACTTGTACTGCTGGGAACATTCATGTACAACTTTTTGTTTGAACATATATTTTCAGTTTTCTTAGATTTGTACCTAGGAGTGTAGAGTTCTGATTTCTCCACATCCTTGTGAACAATCGTTATAATCTGTGCTTTGATTATCGCCATTACGACTGAGCGTGAAGTGGTATCTTGTGGTTTTGATTTGCTTTTTTTCTAATGGTTAATGGTGCTAGTCCACCTGGTGATGCTTTCATATACTTATTGGCTATTCTTGTATCTTCTTTGGAGAACATGTGGTTAATGTCTACTCAGAGTACGTAGAGCCATACTTTTGTTTTTTAATATCTTGTGTAATTTTTTTGTTGAAAACTAGATATTTAAATAGTGAAGTGTGGCAGTTCTGAAAATCAGATTCTCCCCCTGCCTCAGGGTTTTCTTGTCTCTTTACTTAGTGGCTTGTCTGAATTAATTCTGTAAAGATTAATTTGTGGAACTAAATTAAAGTCGTAACCAGACAGAGATTTCCATACTTGCCTTGAACCAGTAAGCTTCTAGTCTTGGCCAGTGTGTGCATTACGTTGTGCTTTACGTTGGGGCGTGCCTTCAGCACTTAGCTCCGTAGTTTACAGCTCTGTCTTACACTTCGCCTCCTGACCGTGCAGAACCTCAGTTCACCAGACTGGACAGCTCAGGACCTTCTCGGATCTGAGCATTCACATAGCCCTTGCTAAGTGCACAGCCTTACACATGCACATAGACTTTTAGGGTTCCAGGAATCTATCAGAGCTTTTCAGAGTCCCCTGAAGACATCTAATTCTCCAACTTTTCCTATAAAGCCTTTTGATTAACTTGTGGTTTGCACTGTGGTCCGCTGCCTCAGGCAGCCAAGATACTCAAGAGTTTGCTCTGATGTTTTTCAGCAAATGTCCCCAGGGAAAAGGCTGTTCAAAGGAGTGAGTTCTGAGGATAAATAAAGACAGCCTTGGGAATGGGTTCTTTCAGAACCACCACATAGGTCAAGTAGTGACAATCATCTGGGAATGGGAGTTTTCTACTTTTCCAACTCCATTTTTCCCCCTCCCACTGGCTGCCAGGCTACTGGTTTTCAAGCCTAATGAAGAGTTTAGGGGTGGGGTGAAACTTGCAATAGTGCAAGTTAAAAATGCCCTAAGGGTTACTCTTCTTACCAAGATTCAGCCATTTTTATGAGTAAATGCTTCCCAAATTGCTACAGGCCTTTGGTGAATTTCCAGAGTTCTGAAAAAGTTGGTCATGCCATGTTCTCAATACTTTTTTGGATGAGAGAATTTTCAGGGGTCCTTTCTTGTGTTTTGAGTGACGTCACTGCTGTTTACTTTTTACTTTGAAAATCAGATGACAGTTTTTTATGTGCTAGTATTCTAGGGAAAAAAAAGTGCCATTTTGTGTCTAGCATTATTAGAGAGATTTGTGATTTTTTCTTTTACAATTGATTTTTTTTTAACAGAATCTTACTAGAAATCAGGAAGCTGTTGCAAAAGAAATGAGAGAAGATGCAGATGCCTTTAGACGAAAAGTGGATCTTGAAGAACACATGTTTCATAAACTGATAGAAACAGATCAAACTCAGAACCAGAAAACTCAAAAGGTAAAAATAATGGGAAATTTAGTATATATAGAGAGGGGGACATTTCCATCTGTCATCCTTTTATGAAGCATTTCTTTTCCCCTGCCCTGCCCCTCTGCTTCTGTCGTCCTTTTAAAAGAAGAAATTCAAGATTAAACTTAAAACCTGCATTAATTGATTTCTTTGCTTCAGTGATCACAGTTCCTAGAATCTCACATTAGTTTTAGAGGTTACTCACATCACATGTATCTTTTATACTCTCTGAGAATTTAAAGACTTAGGAGAAAATACAAGGGAAATGGTAACTTTAGAGGTACTGATCTACTATGTTCTGTCTCAGAAATTGTCCCTGAGCAGATTAGTTGCAAAACACCAGGTCTTTGCCAGGTATATAAGCCAGCATTTCCAAAGTATATTCTGTAGAATATTAATAACTATTACTCATTAAAAAGGGGAATGGCAAGTAAGTGTTGGAAGTGCTATTTAAAGATAGTTTTTTCCCCTGCCACATTTGAGGATATGGTACATTGTGACTCTTTAAGAAAATTTCCCAAACTTACTTTCTAGAGTATCTGCGGAGCACCCTTTCAGAAACGCTGGTTTAAGTGAATTGAAACAGAATGTGGGAGCTTCAGGAAAGAACTTGTTCTGTTACCCAGTTAGCAAAATGCTAACTGGGTCTGCGGCCAGGCCTGGCCCTGGTCCAAAAGTCAGGAATAGTGTAAGATCTCCCTCCCTTCTGTTCAACAACAGTCCCTTAGGGGGTCCCCCCAGAGCCTACCATTTATTTTTCCTTGAAGGCTTTTGTCCAGTCTGTAAGAACGAGCTTCTGACTCCTTTTCAAAAGGTTGAAAGATGGAGATTGTTTAATCTCACTCATTGCTTAGCCTCAAAATTCCCAACCTTGACAATGTATGCCTTAGAACTACCTTTGTGAAAGTTCCAACATCCTTGGGGCGCCTGGGTGGCTCAGTGGGTTAAGCGTCCGCCTTTGGCCAAGGTTACGATTCCAGGGTTCTGGGATCAAGCCCCGCATCGGGCTCCCTGCTCAGTGGGGAGCCTCCTTCTCCCTCTCCCTCTGCCTACTTCTCCCCCTGCTTGTTCTCCCTCTCTCTGTGTCAAATAAATAAATCTTCAAAAAAAACAGTTCCAATATCCTGCCACCCCAGGGATTGATATATTCATTTGTGTTTGGTCCTGGACACCACAGTTTGTTTTAAACACAGGTGATTCTAATGTGCAACCAGGGTTACAAACAGCTACCCTGGGGGCACTTGGGTGGCTCAGTCAGTTAAAGGTCGACTCTTGGTTTCAGCTCAGGTCCTGATCTCTTGGTCATGAGATCAAGCCCTGGCCCGGGCTCCGCTCCAAGTCTGCTTAAGATTCTCTCTCCCTCTGCCCCTCCTGCCGCGAGCTCTTTCTTTCTCTCTCTCTCCAATAAATAAATAAATCTTAAAGAAAAAAAAAAAAAAAACACCCTAGACATGTGGATGCACTGAACAGATATACTGTATTTTATATAGAGTCTGACCTTGTTTCTGAAATTAGCAAATATTTCTTAGTTAATTGAAGAAAATTTGGCAGAAGCTGAACAAGCGTGTCTGAATGCCGACTGGCGAATTGAGGCTCTACGTAAACAAAGATGTGACGATCTGCAGCGCCACGAGTGTTACCGGGAAGTGGCCAGACTCCTTCGGGAAAACAGAAGGACTGAAACAGAAGTATTAGATGCGATGATGGGGGAGGAAGCTAGAAAGGTAAGAATAGTGTCACACATTTTTTTGTTACTCATTTAAATTTTGAAAGTTTAGGGGCGCCTGGGTGGCTCAGTGGGTTAAAGCTTCTGCCTTCGGCTCAGGTCATGCTCCCAGGGTCCTGAGATTGAGTCCCGCATTGGGCTCTCTGCTCAGCAGGGAGTCTGCTTCTCCTCTCTCTCTCTGCCTGCCTCTCTGCCTACTTGTGATCTCTCTCCGTCATAATAAATAAAATCTTTAAAAAAAATTTTTTTTGAAAGTTTACATGATCAAATGACAAAAATTAGAATTCTTTTCCTAAAGAACGAAAGGATTTGAGGAGCCAACTAAGAGTTTATGTCCCGTCACACAGATGTCCCCTCCCCATGAGCGTCTCTGGTGCTCATACGCTGCAGATCTTGTCATAGACACGCAGAGTTCCCTGAGGACACAGAAGAACTAGGGAGAGATCAGGAACCAGAGCACTGGGCCTAGTTCCTTCCTCTTCACGCTGCTCTGTTGTGATGTCTCTTCTGAAAGCTTTTTATAATGTATTTCCTTCAGGTCACTCTTCTATTCATTTCCCTGCTACCCCAGCTAAAGGACACGTGGCCCTGTCTGATCACACTTTGGGTCAAGGACAGGGAGCAGTGGGGGCGATGTCCGCTGAGGCTCCCCAGGAAAGTCATGGTGGAGGCCCACATCTTCAAGGATTCCTGACATTGGCCCCGGACTGTGCCATGTCAGGTGTTGCTGGAAGTGGGGTGAAATGGTGTATTTGCGAGTGGGCTCAGAATCACTGTGAGGGCTTTTCCTGGTACACAGAGGTGCTTCTTTGTATCTGTTGTCCCGGGTTCTAAAGCTTGACTACTGTGTGGTCTTGAAATCATTCAGACTCTCTCTCCTCCTCAGTAACAGGAAAGTACTGGATTTCTGTGGTCCTTCTTGGCCCTAACGATTCTTTAAAGCTTTGTTATTTCATGCATTAGCATTTTTATAACAAAAATTATATGTGTGTTTGGATGCAAGAGTTGTAGCATAGAACACTGACGAACTTCAGGAGTTGTAGGATATCTTAACTGCATTATTTTTGTTACCCATGGGCCAATTTCAAGATAATCACTTTCTCACTTTAGGAAAAAGAAAGTTGGGGTTCATAGAAATTCCTTGATGTCCCTGTAGTCAGCATGTGTACTGGAGCTAGGCAGATTTTATTAAGGGATAGGTTCAAATTAAATAAGACAGTTGTCATGTATTTTAAAAAGAGCTTAATCCCACAAGATCTGACATGTATTGAAAGGACTTGTTATTTCAAAGACAGTGGACTCCTGTCTGTGTGCCGTGTGGTCCGCTGACATCCTCCTGGATGGCACGTGAGAAGTGCCTCTACCCTCGAGGTCCAAGGCAGGCACTCAGATTACCCTAAAACCAGACAGATCCTGCATGCCGTGGGAATCCCAAAGGAAGTGGGGTAGAGAAGACAGACGGGGCTTATTCCGCTGTTGGAACCGCCATGACCCCAACTTTTAGGTGATTTTTCTTTTCTTTCATTTATTTCATTTAGTGGGAGGAAGCTAAAGAAAAAGACTTTCATTTGAAATCAGAAAAGAAAGCTTCGGCTCTCGCAGATGCATCCAGAAAGTGCTTTCTACAGAAAGAGACAAATGATGCTTTAGAACATGCCGGACATGCGTACAGGAAAGGTGAGTGTCCGTGAGTGCCTTTCTCTTCGTGCTGTCACAGACCCGTCACTCAGTGTGCTCTGCTGTTGCAAGTAAATTCCCAAGGTGTCCGTCATTCACGTCAATGCTCAGCTAAAAGGTGACCACTGGTCGCCCTTTCATTGGTTGCTGGGACTTGTTTTTTGTTTGTTTGTATGTTTGTTTTAAAAAACTCCGATCAAGAAAACTCTCACCCATGCTGTGTAATTCTGTTTTATTCCCTGGTTCCATGGTCCTGGTTAACCTCCTTAATATGAGAATATGATTTGCTCCCAAAGCGCTTCTAGTTTCTTTTGGTAAAAATGTGTGCTTCACTACCAGCTGGTCCTCAAAACAACAGCATAGCAAAGTAGCGCAAGCAGAGTCACTGTAACTGTCAGGTTTTGGTGCCGGACTTGCAGTGGCATCAACTGTGAAAACCTAAATTACTTAGAATTCTTTAATCAAATACAGTTACAATGAATTTTTATTTTACTACATTTTGCATCATTCCAATCTTTTTTTTTTTTTACTGTATATGGATTAACCTTTTTTTAGTAACAGTCTTACTGATAAATAATTCACATGCCATATGATTTTATGGTATTAAGTTGCCATATGTTAAAATACATATATATTCACGGAGTTGTGCAACCATCACTGTAATCAATTCTAGAACGGTTTTAGTGCCCAGAAGAAACCCTCTATGCATTTGCAGTCACTCCCCATTTCCCCTCCCCGCCCCCCAGCCCCTGGCCACCTCGGATCAACGTCCTGTCACTATAGATTTGTCAGTTCAGGAAATGTCGTATAAATGGAATCACATCCTCTGGTCTTTTGTGTCTGACTTCTTTCACGTGGCGCGATGTTCTGAGGCTCGTCCGCACATCAGCGTGTCATCCATCCGATGGCCAGTGGTCCACTGCAGAGACCTTCCACTCTGAAATTTATCCATTCGTCATCAGCTGATGAGCGCTGAGGCTGTGTCCACTTCTGGGCGTCTGTGAATAATGTCGCTGTGTGCCTGGCTTCTGTAATTCACACATTTGAAAAGTTGAAATGTAGGTTAGACGCCTCGGCATTGAATTATACGTACTTCTGAAACTCGTCATTAGCTCTCGGGCTCTAGATTTGGGTCCCGGACAGCTCCCTGCCCCCGGGGAAGGAGGGAGGGGAATTTCTCTTTTTGCACAAAGCAAATATTTCCCAGTGGCTCACAAGAGGCAGTAAGCAGGGGAGCTGCTGCCTGCCCGGGACCCTCTCACACTCCCCCCTCCTCTAGACAGAACCGATGCTTGAGGCTGTTAGGGAAGCTGTGGCTTTAGAAAAAATAGGAAAAAGGAGGAAACTGCAGCAGAAGTTTCCCCTTCTGTCTTCTTCCCGCTGGGTCTTCCCACCACGCTGCCTGTTTTTATAAGTTTCCTAAATTTCACCAATGAGAGATAATTTGGCTAATCATCCATTTTTCAAAAGGTAAACGGCTATGGATTTGTCACTTTCTTGATCAGGGTGTATAAGTGAAATCAGTCGTTCGCTCTTAACACTGGGAGATAATCAGCTGTAATTAGGAAAACGGCATTTTGATGTTTGATTGGAGGCGCTTGCCATTTGTTTGTGTCTCAGGGCCTAGAATGGAGGCACCAGGAAGTAGGAAACACATAAGAGTCTGCCAGGGACAGGTCATTTATTTAAAATTTTTAAAATGGCAGGGGGGCACCTGGGTGGCTCAGTCGGTTAAGTGTCTGACTCTTGATTTGGGCCCAGGTGGTGATCTCGGGGCGCCGGGATCCAGCCCCGCAGTGGGCTCTGTGCTCAGTGGGGAGTCTGCCTGAGATTCTCCGTCTCCCTCTGCCCTCCCCACACTCATGCTCTCCCCCAAATAAATCTTTTTAAAAAATAAAAATTTTGCTTAGTGTCAAATTTTTATTACCAGTGAGGAGGAAATTCTTACTATTTTCTAGAAAACAGGATCTTCTGGACAGTGGCTACTGCTAAAATCCATGGTCCCCAAACTTAAATTGTAGCTGAATAGCCATGTCCTATAAAATGATATTAGCACAGTTTTAAATGGGCAAAGGATTTGAATATACCGTTCTCCAACGAAGGTACAAATGGCCACAGTACACACACGAAAAGACGCTTAACCTCATCAGTCACTAGAGCCATACAAACCAAAACCACATGAGGAAAAAAAATGTAAAAATACAAAGACAGAATGAGATACTAGCGTGACTGTAATCGAACACAGTGAGTGTTGACGAGGGTCCGAGAGAAATGGGGATGGTGCTGCATGTTGTGCGAAGTGGCAGCCACTTTGGGAAATAGTTCGGCAGGTTCTCAGAAGGTCAAACACGAAGTGGTCATGTGACCCGGCAGTTGCGTACCTGGGAGATGGGAAACACGTCCGTCCAAAACCCGTTCAGGAAAGTCACAGCGTCGCTACCATAATAGCCAGGAAGTGTAAACAGCCTGGAGAGCCGTCAGATCCACACGGTGAAAACTTAGTAGGCAATAAGAAGGAATTAAGTACTTATTTATGCTGGAAATTGGAGGAACTTTGAAATCTCTGTGCTAAGTCAAAGGAGCCAGACATCAAAGGACACATATCCTGTGATGTTATTCGTATGGAATGTGTAGAAGAGGCAAATCCGTAGACACAAAAAGTAGGTTAGCAGTCTCATAGGGTTGGGAGGGTGACTACTGATGGCGAGTCTGGGGTGACGGAAATGTTCTAGAGTTAGTGGTGATGGTCGTGCAACTCTGAACACACTAAGAACACTGAACTGTACACTTTGAGGAGTGAATTTTATGGCATATGGGTTCTATCTCAATGAAACTGTTACTTTAAAAGAAGACATGAGTACATGGCTGTTACCAGGTGGGGACCAGGTTTCTAATTACCAGGTCTTTAAAAAAAAAAAAAAGAAGAAGAAGAAGGACAGGCTTGGAGCAACTGGGAGCACACTTCAGAGGGAGGATTTCACGGTGTGGTGTGGGATCCCAGACTAGGTGGCAGGAGCCCTGAGTTCCAGCCTTATGGTAAATGAACACAGGCATTTAAGTAAAGTTGGCCAGAGTCATGGATTTATTCAGAATTGATGACTGGTCTTCAGTTTCCTCGTTTGTAAAATGACAGCATTATAGACCAGGTAGTCTTTAATTTTGTTCCAGTGCACCATTTTCTAGCCATTGATGGTTTGTGGGCCTGGGACTCTTCCCAGAAATATGCACATACACATGCACATAGACACACAGAATTTTCCTTTATGATTCTTGTGGGTTCCCCAACCACAGCCTCCATGAACCCTGCTCATACAGGACAGAACTTGTTAGATGTAATTAATCAATGGCAGAAAGTTGCCTGCCGTGGGGATTGTTAGACCAGCTGGAGAGAGCTCATGTACAGGATACTTAGAGATGTCACTGGAGAAGACAGAGGGTAGGGACTTTCAGTGCCAGGCTCAGGAAGTGGGCCACATCCTGTCTGCCAACCTGGCTACCCAGCAGAATCACCTGGAAACTCTACTGCTGGGCTCACCTCCTGGGTAAAGAACTCGGTGCTTGGGGTTAGAACGGAAGAATTTTTGTTTATACCTTTTGTACCTTTTTAAAATTGTACTCTTAATACAAATTCAGCAAATAAATACTGATTTAAACTAATAAGAATCACCTTTGGGGCTTTAAAATACATTACATTAATAAGTTGCAGTACAAAAAGTACAGGAAAGAAACTTCGAGTTTTTGCTTTATTCTTAATGTGTTCAAATGTGTTACTATTAGCATTTATTATTTTTTTTGTAAATTGCAGATTTTTTTAAAAAAACCCTTTTAAGGACCTCACCAACAGTGAATTAATTCGGCAGATCTAGGGTAGGAACTAGGAAGCTGGATTTTTGTTTTAAAAATTTTCTGCTCAGCCCGTATGAAGCACAGCTGTTGGCAGAGGGAACCATTCCGTGCTAGAACAGAAGTGATGTTCACACCATGGCCCTTCTGGAAGAGGAAGTAAACAGCCAGGGGCAGGATGGCTTTTGGGGGACAGATGAGAGACAAGGGACAGTGAGGTCTCAGATGTGGAAAGATCTGGAGAACCAGTATCAGCTGTGTGTGTAGTGAATGCCGGTTATCCAGCTTCTGCCGGAATGTTCGGGGCTGGCGAGCTCACTACCTGATCCCATTTCTGCCAGTATTTTATTTACAAGCTCGATCTCATAATGTAAACTTGAATATAGTTTTTTTTTTTTTTTTTTAACTCCCTCATTAGAAACAGTTCTTTGGAGCAAACGCAGATTACATGTACTACCTCTGCCACAGGACTGCCCTTCAGATGTTTGATGATGACTCTCACATCCCATTTCCTCACACCCGTTCAAATTAGTCATTTGGTAATCAGCCCCAAACAGTCTTAATGACTCATTGAGCTAAAACTGTGAGTTCAAACCATTAGCTGCAGCCCTTGAGACCAGGTAAAAGGCAGCTTAATAAGTCAGTGTAACTCAGACAGTCTGGGCCTGACTCCTGGAGGCTCGGACACTGTGATGGGAGTAGAAAGGGACAGTCATGACTCTAGTTGGGCTGAAAAATAATAAAAGGACCTGGGTGTCTTCATTGAAAAGCCATAGGAGTTGGGGAACGGTGAAAACATAGCCGAGGGGCCAGTAAAACTTCTGAGATGAGAGTGATCAAGGAACAGGGGGAGGCACCCTGCTCTGCTCGCTGTTCTGGAAGTTTGCAGGGGCAGCCTGCCTCTCGCTGGTTCTCCCGTGCTCTCTGTTGGTGCCATGAGGCCCCGCCCCGTGGTAGCTGCCAGGGGTGGGCCCTGGGGAGTTCTCATAATCTTGTCCAAGAAACATTTGGGATCTCTATCCTAACGTCTCTGTTTTTGAGTGGTTTGTTGGCTCTTTGTTTTAGCTAAAGGTGTTTTTAAAATACGTCACCAAACTTCAGCTGATAACTGCCCTTGCCCTGCCCTTAGAATGGGGACAGCGCTCTTCCCAGAATAGAAGTTGGGGACTTTTCATCCTTGGCAGTTGTCATTTCCTGGGGACCATTTAGAATTCAGAAAGGCTCTCCACTCACTCCCAAACCTCTTCTGTATCTCCTCCCTGTTGCAACAGCAGTGTCCAGGGACCAAAATGGACAGGTCGCCTCCAGCTGTCTGCCTCGAACCTCACAGCTAAATGACATTTTGGAAATGGATTCTTCAACATGCAGTGAGTTGATAAGCAAGCACTATTTCTTCTCTCATTTACAATTTCGCCTTCATTTAAGCAAGACTGGCTTGAATCGTGTTTGCGCCATTCTGATGCCATTTCCCCAGGGCGTAGGTAATGGAAATCCTGAAACGGAGACAGCAGGGTTCTCAGCTCTTCCAGCTGGTGAAAAAAACTGGATCAGACCGAAACCAAGTAGAGAAAATTTGCCAGATGGATGGCACTGATGTGATTTCCTTTCTCTAATACTAGTTGTAGGTGCCTACACAATTCTGTCACTAGCTAAAGTAATGATATTCACAACCAGGTTTTACACCCTTGTGGAAAGAAAATCTGAGCATTAGTTTTCAAAGCTATTGTGTATTTGAATTTTCTGAATTCTTCTGGACTGGGCTCTTTCCAGGAGCCACTGAAGACAGGGGTTTGCTGGGGGTGGGGTCTCTGTGATGGACTGCTGGGGCTACTAGCGGGGGACCCGCCCAAGACCAAACAGCTTCATGCTGATTGGACGACATTTGATCCCCTCCCCTTGCTTCCCTGCAAGTTTTTATGTTTGCAAGGGACAGGGTGGAAACCTGATACAGAAATCGAGTCACAGCTTTAGTCCATAAAGGAGCTGACGGTTTTCCCAATAAAGTATTTCTTTTTAAAATGGGGGAGGGGACAAGGAACATTTTCAACAAAACTATCATATAGAAGAAACAGAATTTAACGAGATCTTTTGACTTCCTTTAGAAGAACAGAGTCTTATACAATGTCCTCTGAACACAGGCTTTATAAGAAATATACCCAGTAACAAGTCGTGAGATTGCAGTGTTGTAAATTTTTGCTGACTCATGCGCTTTATGTATCTATAGATTCTGTATCAGAATAGGAATTAAACCAAAAGTCATGTGTAAATTGAATGAAAGTACACGGGACTTTCGGCTGTTCTTTATTCTGACATGTCAGAACTTAAATTTTTAGTTAGATAATTCTAAATTAGAAAATCAAGTCAAGATATTTGGTAAGCTTAGGTGTTTAGCAGCAAAACGAAACACAAAAGTGGGATTCCTGTGGAGGAAAATACACTTTTCAGAAATTGGAGCTGTTTGAATATGTAACTAAGTTTGAAAGAATTGTATTTTTAAGGTCCTTTTTTTTTCAGATTCCAGTGTTTACTAGCCCCTCAAACTCAGTATGAAATGGCTGTTGCACTTGGACACATTGTAATATTTTAATTGGACTCTCCCTCTGTTGGCCACTATGAAGACCATTTGATTTATTTATTTTTATTTAGTCATTGGGAAAGTAGTCTTGGTGTACTTTTCTAAATATTAATTTTGGCGACTTGGAGTGCTTTTTCTCACTATCTTTAAGTATTCTAGTGAGGAAACAGTGTTGCAAAGAACTCTCTCATCCTCTCTTGGACAAGATTTGTTCCTGATTTAAACAATTATCTATATCCCCCCAATTTAAAAACAAGTGCTACATAACCAAAAGCAAGTAAGTTCTCTGATAGGCTTCATTCAATTTGACAAATAAGTATTTGGCTTTGTAACTGGAACAATGTAGGAAACAAGATGTTAGGCTTTTTCATTCAAGATGTTTGACTTTTCAAATATTCATTTCATTATTGGGTTTTGGCAACGTATTTACCTTCAAAATAAATGCTGTATCTAACATCAGAAAATTAAGCTATTAATTTTACTCTTTTTTTGAAGTTTCTTTAAATCAAAGAAGAATGCAGTGGGATACCACGGAGCGGGATCTTATGGAGAGAGTAAGAACTCTTCGCCAGAGACTCACCGCCCAAGCCCGCAACAGATGTCAGACACCTCACGTTTTGGCCACGTAGAGGGCTTGAGAGAGTCGGAGAGATACCTGTTTTGCAATCAGTGACACTGATTTTTAGATTATTTATTTTATATCCCTACAGAGGGCAACTTTTTGTATAGGAAAAAATGTGTGTATAAAAATTATGTGTGCTATTTCATTCTGATGATTTGGCTTGTAAATGGCTCCTTGTACTTTTCATAATAAAATGTTTTAAGCTCTTAGGGGCACCTGGGTGGCTCAGTTGGTTAAGTGTCTGCCTTCGACTCAGGTTGTGATCCAGGAGTCCCGGGATCGAGTCCCTTATATGGGCTCCCTCCTCAGTAGGGAGTCTGCTTCTCCCTCTGACTGTCCCCCTTCTCATGCTCTCTCTCTCTCTCTCTTAAATAAATAAAATCTTTAAGAAAAATTTGTTTGAAGCTATTAAAGCTTGTGTTAGACTCTCTTAGTTTGCAAGGACCCGCATAAACCTCTGACTTGAGTTGACGAGGGTTTATTTTAAAGGTAAATGGAGAGGGGCGCCTGGGTGGCTCAGTGGGTTAAGCCTCTGCTTTCAGCTCAGGTCATGATCTCAGGGTCCTGGGATCGAGACCCACATCGGGCTCTCTGCTCAGCGGGGAGCCTACTTCCTCCTTTCTCTCTGCTTGTCTCTCTGCCTACTTGTGATCTCTGTCTGTCAAATAAATAAATAAAATCTAAAAAAAAAAAAAAAAAGGTAAATGGAGAAACAAAGACAGGAAATCATCTCAACAACTGTGCAGCCAAAAGTGAGAGAGAAGTCAGCAGGACATCTAGACCCCCACTGTGTGCCTGGAGCCCCTCTGTCACCCAGCAGCCGGGTCTCCTCTTCCCCAGTGAGCCCTCTGTGCTCAGAACATTGCCATCTCTGTCTCTGCTTCTCCACACAGCCCTGGCTCCACAGCAGGGCTACTCAGAACTTGATCATCTTGGGTAATTATTTCCAGAACCTTCCCTGATCCCATTTCTAAAAGGAGAGTAGAAATAGCTCAGGGACCTGATGTGGGGATTAAGTTAGAATGTAAAATTCTAGTACTGTACTTGATGTAGAGCATGCAATAATATATAGAAGTAATTCTTGTGTCTGCAGTCATAAAGCATAATCTTTTTTTTTTTTTTAAAGCATAATCCTATAGCAAACCAAATACTCGCAGTAAGCAAAATGCTCTCTTGTCCAGCAGGCAAAGTCCTAATGCAAGGCATTGGTTTCCCAAGAGCACTTTCTTCAGCCTACTTTTCTGTCCGTTTTCAGGCAGTTGCAAACAGGCCTTCATGGGCCACGCTGGTACCTGTATGGCAACAGCAAGTCACAGGATATAAAATGTATAGGGTAGAATGGAAAGCTGGGTGAACTTGAAATTGCTTGCTCACTTGAAAGGACTGGAATTCTAAAATATCCTGATCCTGCCAGCCAGAATCAGCTACATAAAGCCAGATTTTCACCTCTACCTCAGGTCCCCTTTTTACCAGGATGCATACCTACTCAGCCTGGTTTTGCAAATACACACTCCTCTTTCATGGTGTTGCAGTATTTCTTTTTTTTTTTTTTTTTAAGTTTTTTTTTGTTGTTGTTTATTTGACATAGAGAGAGATCACAAGTAAGCAGACAGGCAGGCAGGGTGGGTGGGGGGAAGCAGGCTCCCTGCTGCACCGCAGTATTTCATTTTTTAAGAGTTTCCATTTGGGGCGCCTGGTGGCTCAGTTGGTTAAAGCCTCTGCCTTCGGCTCAGGTCATGATCTCTGGGTCCTGGGATTGAGACTCCTGTCGGGCTCTCAGCTCAGTGGGGAGCCTGCTTCCCACGCCCCACCTCCACCCCACCTACCTCTCTGCCTACTTGTGATCTCGGTCAAATAAATCTTTTTTTAATTTTTTTTTTTTCAGCATAACAGTATTCCTTGTTTTTGTACCACACCCAGTGCTCCATGCAATCCTTGCCCTCTCCAGTACCCACCACCTGGTTCCCCCAACCTCCCACACCCCACTGCTTCAAACCCCTCAGATTGTTTTTCAGAGTCCATAGTCTCTCATGGTTCACCTCCCCTTCCAATTTCCCCCAACTGCCTTCTCCTCTCTAACTACCCTTGTCCTCCGTGCTATTTTTTATGCTCCACAAATAAGTGAAACCATATGATAATTGACTCTCTCTGCTTGACTTATTTCACTCAGCATAATCTCTTCCAGTCCCATCCATGTTGCTACAAAAGTTGGGTATTCATCCTTTCTGATGGAGGCATAATACTCCATAGTGTATATGGACCACATCTTCCTTATCCATTCGTCCATTGAAGGGCATCTTGGTTCTTTCCACAGTTTGGCGACCGTGGCCATTGCTGCTATAAACATTGGGGTACAGATGGCCCTTCTTTTCACTCCATCTGTATCTTTGGGGTAAATACCCAGTAGTGCAATGGCAGGGTCATAGGGAAGTTCTATTTTTAATTTCTTGAGGAATCTCCACACTGTTCTCCAAAGTGGCTGCACCAACTTGCATTCCCACCAACAGTGTAAGAGGGTTCCCCTTTCTCCACATACCCTCCAACACATATTGTTTCCTGTCTTGCTAATTTTGGCCATTCTAAGTGGTGTAAGGTGGTATCTCAATGTAGTTTTAATTTGAATCTCCCTGATGGCTAGTGATGAACATTTTTTCATGTGTCTGATAGCCATTTGTATGTCTTCATTAGAGAAGTGTCTGTTCATATCTTCTGCCCATTTTTTGATATGATTGTCTGTTTTGTGTGTGTTGAGTTTGAGGAGTTCTTTATAGATCCTGGATATCAACCTTATGTCTGTACTGTCATTTGCAAATATCTTCTCCCATTCCGTGGGTTGCCTCTTTGTTTTGTTGACTGTTTCCTTTGCTGTGCAGAAACTTTTGATTTTGATGAAGTCCCAAAAGTTTATTTTCGCTTTTGTTTCCTTTGCCTTTGGAGACATATCTTGAAAGAAGTTGCTGTGGCTGATATCGAAGAGATTACTGCCTATGTTCTCCTCTAGGATTCTGATGGATTCTTGTCTCACGTTGAGGTCTTTCATCCATTTTGAGTTTATTTTTGTGTACGGTGTAAGAGAATGGTCGAGTTTCATTCTTCTACATATAGCTGTCCAGTTTTCCCAGCACCATTTATTGAAGAGACTTTTTTCCACTGTATATTTTTTCCTGTTTTGTCGAAGATTATTTGACCATAGTGTTGAGGGTCCATATCTGGGCTCTCTACTCTGTTCCACTGGTCTATGTGTCTGTTTTTATGCCAGTACCATGCTGTCTTGGTGATCACAGCTTTGTAGTAAAGCTTGAAATCAGGTAACGTGTTGCCCCCAGTTTTATTTTTGTTTTTCAGCATTTCCTTAGCGATTCGGGGTCTCTTCTGGTTCCATACAAGTTTCTGGATTATTTGCTCCAGCTCTTTGAAAAATACCGGTGGAATTTTGATCGGAATGGCATTAAAAGTATAGATGGCTCTAGGCAGTATAGACATTTTAACAATGTTTATTCTTCTGATCCAAGAGCATGGAATGGTCTTCCATCTTTTTGTGTCTTCTTCAATTTCTTTCATGAGTGTTCTGTAGTTCCTCGAGTACAGATCCTTTACCTCTTTGGTTAGGTTTATTCCCAGGTATCTTATGGTTCTTGGTGCTGTAGTAAATGGAATCGATTCTCTAGTGTTTCATTTTTTAAGAGTTTCCATTTGGGGCGCCTGGGTGGCTCAGTGGTTTAAAGCCTCTGCCTTCGGCTCAGGTCATGATCTCAGGGTCCTGGGATTGAGCCCCCTATTGGGCTCTCAGCTCAGAGGGGAGCCTGCTTCCCATGCCCCACCCCCACCCCACCTACCTCTCTGCCTACTTGTGATCTCTGTCAAATAAATAAAATCTTTAAAAAAAAAAATAAAATAGAAGTTTCCACTTACCCAGTGCCAGTTACACATACTCTCAACCAGATGAAGCTCTTCCTGTGAATTCCTTCAGTCTTCTCTGACTCTAGTTCTCCCAGGAACAATCTTGATCACGTCACTGCCGTCACAGATTTCAGATATTGGGCATTTTCAGGTGCCGTCACATGTAATACCTGAACTACATTTCTGATGCTCTCTGCCTGCTTCTTGACTATCTTCAACTTAACCCCAATGTCTTTATAATCTAAACTCTCTGGGACTTAAAGGTTGAGCTTAGCTAAAATTTCTTCCCACTCCAGATATCTTCTAGAAGTTTCTCTCAAGTACTCCCTTGAGCTTGTTAAAGCAGAGCGGTTCCTAGAGCCCTTTTCATATTTATTACATCCGTAAGGTTTCTCTCTGGTATGAAGTGATCCATGTTGGATAAATTTGGGGCTTCAGCTGGACTCTCCACATTGGCTACACTTCAGAGTTTCTGTCCAGTATGAATTCAGTGGTGTTGAACAAATTATTAACTTGGTTTATGGCCTTTTCAGATTTATTATATTCACATGGTTTTTCTCCAGTATGAATTCTCTGAATTTAAGCAAGAGTTGTGCATTTGCTAAAGGCCTTTCCACAGTGATTCCGTATTGACCAGTATGGCAGCAGTGGTGACAACAAGCGCCACCAATAGCTTCATTTGCCAGTAGGGGTGCACTCGGCACAGCTGCTGGGGTTCAGGTCTAGACCCAGCCAGGAGACAAACCACATGGCAGTTTGAACAGGAAAAGCTTCAGGTGCTAGGTGAGTTACTAAACTGTGATAGGAGAGGAAGTTAAAGATGTCAAGAGGGTTCTACAGGGTCCCTGGGAGGGAGGGAGAGGAAAGGACAGACTGGGAAAGGAGGCCCCTCCCTCCGCAAGGCTCAGGTTTAGCCCTGGTGGGAGAAGTTCTATGGATTGCCCAGGCCAGAGTTAGTCAGTCGGTGTCCCGGGCACAGACAATCCAAGGCTGCGGGGTGGGAGGGCATGGGGAGGCAGCGCAGCCCGCCCCTGAGTGTGGTCAGGGTGGCTCTGCACTGTCCCAGTCACAGGGCCATGGGAAACCGCCCTGCGGGCCCCAGAGGGGCAAAACAAGGCTGGAAGGCAGGTGCCCAGAGCGGGTGGGGTGTTGCCGCTGGCATCTGACCTGGAACGTTCCCTGTCTGTGATGGGAGGGTTGTGACAACGCGGCCATCTGCAGAGGCCGTGAAGTCACTAAGAGTGCAATCTGGACACACAGCTGGGGCAGTAGCACTGGCTGTCCCCACACACTCCCGCTGACCCACAGGGAAGCAGGAGCCAGAGGAGCAAAACAGCACCTTGGGAAGGAGGAAGAGACGGCCCAGTCCTTCCTCCTGGGCCGTCCTCTGGCGCCCCCTACTTCCAGTTTGGCATCCTGCACCCGGCGGAAGAGCTCCAGGAGCCCCGTGGGTCACTGCTGCTCTCAGTTTACCCTGCTGACACAGAAATGTGGACGCAATGTGGGTGTCTTTATAATCGGGTTCACACGCCAAAGGTTGCCTGGCATGATGTAGATGAAGGTATCCAGAGGCTAAGGAAGGTAGGAACGCGGGCGTGGGTGGATCACGTAGGAACTTGTCGCTCATGGGCTCTGGAAGATGCTCCCTTCCAGAAGGACCGAGTGCAGAAAGGATCTGCCAACTTGAAAAGCTCGGTGGTGGTTCTGTGGGTGAGACAGTGCCAGATGCCTCTGCTGACAGGCTCCCTGATTTCAGGGGAGTTGAGGGGGGTTCCGTAGCGATCTGCTACCAAGGACAAACCATTCGGAGTCGTGGGCAGAGGAGAAGCAGTAGTAGTGGGGGTCGGGGGCTGTTGGTCATGGATTATGTGGTCCCTAAGAACGGAGCAGTTGGCCTCTCCTAAAATGTGGCTCGATGCAGGTAACAGAAAAGCTTCGGATCTGGTGGCTGAAAACCTGCCTTGAGTCACCACAGTGGAGAGCCTGCCTGTCGCCCTTTCCAGACCTAAACTTATTTCCAGATCCAAAGCCTCCTGATCCAAGCCAAGGCCAGGTCCCCCTGCCCCCCCCCACACCCCCGCCCCAGGAAGGATCCTGCAACAGCGAGTGCCACGTATTATGCTATAAATAACCCCCAAGTCTTCCCAAAGGGACCTGTTGCCATTCACCTGAGGGACTGGACCCAGCCCTTCCAGGGGCTCCGAGACACTGGCTCCAAATTGACACTAACTCCCGTGTCCCTTGAAGTCAGGGCTAACGGTGGCAGGTGGTGCGGTTTGGGGCCCAGCTGGAGTCACAGCGGAGGCAGGGGGCCGTGAAGCCGGCTGTGGTTGTTTTCCGAGTACCTGAACCATCATGGGGCCCAACCTGGCTGACAAACGGCAGGATCTCCGCGCTGGCACCACGATGTGTTAAGGGGCCTTATGGCAAAAAGAAGGCCAGGAGCACCTCTGGAAGGTGCTCCCTATCAGGACAGTGGAAGTACTCTCGCACCCGTCGGGGGAATTGCAGAGATTAGTGCCGCATCAGAAGGCTGCAGGATGAAGGGGCGATCACAGCCAGCACATCGCCATCGGGTTTGCCGTGCAGGAACCGTCGGGGACCACCGCCGTGGCCCGGGCACCTGCTTCGGCCGCAGTGGCAGCAGGGCCCCCGGTCCCGCCCCGCCCGGCAGCCGTCGGCAGCCCCTGCTAGGAGCGCTCCCCACCCCCTCCCCTGCCCCCTCGGGTCCCGCCGCCTCCCAGCGCCGCAGGCCCACGCTGCCCGGTGGTGCTCAGTGCCCTCCGCCGCCTGGCCGCCCGCGACGGCCCGGCCTCCGGGGCCAGGGCGGAGCGACCCGGGAGGGCGGGGTGGCCGGGGTACTGCGCGCTGGGGAAGCTGCGGTTCTTTGCCAGCGGCTTACGGGGTCGCGGCCAGTGTGCCGCGTGTGTCCCCCTGTCGTCGTGCCTCGGCCTTCCTTCCAGTCCTCAGTCCCGGGCCGGGAACAGAGAAGGGAGACTTGACAGCGTGCGAGGACCGGTTTTTCCGGCAGGCGAGGCGAGCCCAGCGCCGCACGGGAAACCCGTCTGCGGAAAAGCGCGGACTCCGGGGTCTCCCTGTGCACCCGCGGGCAAATAAAATCCGTCGCTCTGGCTGGAGTGGAGATGTAGAGCCAACAAAAGTATTGTGCCCCGTGTGAGGATCGAACTCACGACCTTCAGATTATGAGACTGACGCGCTACCTACTGCGCTAACGAGGCACCTACTCTACCGTCTCCGCCGGAGGATAATGAAGCTAGTGCTGGCGCCCGATGCGCATGCTCAGACGAGAGACTGCGGCCTCCTTTCTGTCTGCTCTGAGTTCCCAGAAGCGAGAGCCAACGCGGGCGCAGACCACCTCCAGCCGGCTCTCGAGTCTTCCTCTGCTTGCTGGACTGTCAGTCAGCAAACACTGGAGTTTGCTTGACCCCACTGGGCTGAGTAGAGAGGACACGGAGAAGTGGGATTCTTCTTGCTTCTATACTGTCTTATTTTTTAAATAGTGCGTTCAAAGCGTTTGCATACTCGGGATCTCGAGAAACACTCACTGGGCACCTACGGTATTCCCGGCCCTGTGCTGGGTGTTCACAGGGACATCCCCAGCCTCCAAGGGTTGGAGTGGAGGCGCAGGTGCATAATGATTTGAAAACACAGACTTTAAAAAAAAAAAAAAAAAAGAGGGAGAGAGAAAAGAAAAATAAAGAAAGGAAGGAAGGAAGAGAAGAAAGAAAGAAAAACACACACATCCGGGCAAGCACACACGCACGCCTTTCTGGCCCCACCGCCGACCCCAGATCCAGCCGGGGCCCCGCACCTCCCGGCGCCCCAGGTTTGCCCGCGGCGGGGAGCTCGCCGGCCGAGGCCACTCCGATGCGACCGCAGCTCGGGAAACAGCCTCAGCACCTTGGAAGCAAACCCCCCCCCCCCCCCGCCGCCCCGCCACCATCCTTCCCCCAACCCCAGTCCTTTACATCAGCTCATTAACTACCTTCATTGTTAAGGGAAACTATGTCACTACCATGCATGGAAAATGGGTGGGTTGGTTTGTTTTCAACCCCGGTGAAAATAAACACATTACTATTAAACCAGAAAATACTCTGCCACGTACCATCTAAAATCAGCCACATCACGGCTCACTTAACATCTGTGTATTTCTCTGAATGTCAATTTTACCTTCAAAAACGTAAATTAAGAGTGAACTCCAGCCAGCGACAGGCTTGCAGAAGGGCTTTGGGGGAGTGTCCCGACGGTTGCCAAGCTTCGGGTGCTTTTGAGAAGCGAGCAGTTTGCTGGCCCGCGGGCCTCGAGGACAGCGAGCCCTGAGATGTTCACGTCGATCCAGGCGCGGGGGCACCCTGGCGCGCACTGCACAAGTCTTTCAACGTTTTCTATTTTCCTGAAATTTGTCGTTATAAAATGTTGCGGGAGGAGTTGTTTAAATCACCCAGAACTGGGGAGCTACGGTGGGATGTGGAAGGGAACGAATGGCCGTGAGTGTGAGGAGGGAAAATGCCATTATCATCTTCAGAGCGGGCACCAGAACTCCTGGGATTTGGTGGGGAGAAAGTCAGAGGTGGGGTGGGTGACAGATCTCTATACTGGAGAAAGACCCCTGGAGTGGGAGGTCAGCGCGACCCACAGGGGGAAAGACAGAGCGAGCTCCTGGGCAGGTGAGGTTGGGGTGACCAGATGGGGGGGACGACTCCTAAGGGCACCTTCAAGTCTCCTTAGGAGGAGTCGCGGGGTGGAGCAGGCAATCCTGGGGGAGTTTCTCCCACCCTCACCGTCCCCAGTGGAAGCCTCACGATCACGCAGTCCTCCCACCCACTCTCCCGGGGAGGCGGGGGTGGGGGGGGTACCTCACAGGGGCTATGCTCCAGGTGCAGTCGCTGGGGCCGCAGGACAGCCCGCGGGTGCAGGACAGCGAAGGATGGGGCAGAGGGGACAGAGAGGGAAGCCCCCAACACACACACACACTCATAGGAAACTTTATGGGGTCCCTGTCGACCACAGTTACAAATGACTCTCTCCTGGGTCCCCGCAGGCCAACGGACAAACTCGCCCCTCCAGGGTTACGCCCTCAAGTCGTGTTAGAACTGCAAAAACTTGGAAAGCGCCCAAGTCCATGAACAGGGAAGTGGCCAGAGGAATGAGGGTCCGTCCAGAATGAAAAAAAGAACAGGGGAGGCTCCGTACCTGATAGGAAACGAGTGAAGAAAGCAAGGGCAGAACCGGGTGTGGGGTGCGCTGCCATTACTGTATGAAGGTGCTAGTGTTTGCACGTTAAATCTCTGAAAGGACACACAGACAACCAAGATCAATGATTAATACGTGCTGGGGGAGGTGGAAATTGTATGGTTGAAGGCAAGGATGGGATGAAGACTTTCAAAAAAGTGAACTATTACGTTAGCAGTTTTAGATTTAGAGAGAAATCGTAGGTAGTAGAGCTCCCATAAAGACCACCCCCAGTTTCCCCCATTACTAATACCCGACATTAGTGGGGTATGTTGGCTACAATTAATGAGCCAGTGCTGATACAGTATTGCCTGGAGTCCCTCCTGATTCAGATTTCCCTAATTTTCCCCAAAGGTCCTTTTTCTGTTCCAGGATCCCTTGCAGGATCCCACGTTTAATGGGATCCTCCCATGCCTCCTCCTTAGGCTGCTCCTGGCTGGGTTAGTTTCTCAGACTTGCCTTGTTTTCAATGATCTTGACAGCTTGGAGGAGGATGGTCAGATATTTTATAGACTGACCCTCAGTTTGGGGATTTGTCGGATTTTCTTCCGGGATGAAGACTTTTCACAGTATACCTTTGAGTAGTTGAAAATAAGATATTTGAACAACGTTCATCTACTCCCTATTTAAAATTTTGAATCAATTAACCTAAAAGACCCAAAACTGCAGGAACAAGGAAAGGGGGAGAAGGAAGGAAGCAGAGGGGAGGAAACGGGGAGAAGGGACCAGAGGAAAGGAAGGCGGAGGAGAGTGAGGAGGGGAGGGTGAAGATGAAGGAGAGGGAGAGGAATAGGTGAAGAGAAAGGGAAGGAGGGAGAAGAGAAAGCGAGGGGCAGCCCTGCGTTGGGCTCCCGCGCGGTCTACCCACGGCCGCCAGGGGGCGCTTTGCCCAGCGGTCCCCGCCGTCACCCAGGCTGGTGGGTTTGTCCTGACGCTGGAAGGCGGGCCCGTCCGTTTGGTTCTAGAGTTTCCCTGGGCCCGCAGCCGGGGAACAAGGGCGGGGGGAAGGGGAGCGGACGCGGGGAGGGAGGGGCGCGGCCATCTGGTCAGGCTCGGGACACTGCGCCACGACCGCGCGCCGGGCCCCCACCCGGGGGAACGCGACATCGGCGTCCAAACCAACTTATGGGAGCGGACCACAGGGGCGGCGGTCCGGGGTCGGAGGGGGAGCGGGCCCATATTCCACTAAATAAAATATCTTCAGGTTTTAAACACGTGTGCCACAAGTTTTCAAAGACTTTTCTGAGCGAGTCCGAGCTGGGATGCCCAACCTGCTTCCTCCCTGCCTCCATGAGGCCCACGCGCCAGCAGAACCCGGGCTGGAGCCCAACCCCTCACCCCCCACCCCCCACTCCCCACCCCCCACCCCGCGCCCCCTCGCTCCCCCACCCCCCCAACCCACTCTTGGATCCCGCGCAGGGAGCGAGGGAACCCTTGACTGTGTCTGGACTGCGTCTGGAGTAAGGGGTGGTCAGTGTCACCTGCCCACCAGGGTCGCAGACGCAGACCCGCAGCCTGGCTGGTGGTGAGTGATGATGGCCAAGGACCCACAGGGCCTCAAGTGATGTCCCCTCGAGGGAGCCCCAGACAAGCCCTTTCCACCTGTCGGCCCCTTTGGACAGGCGAGGCCGGGCCTGCCTTTTCCACCGTCAAGCACATTGTTTGGGACAGGGATCTCTTCCTTGCCGTTCTTCAGCTAAGCCGTCACCCCTGTGAGGGCCTATTGAGCCAGAGCAGCTCAATCTGGTCAAACAGTGGTTTTGTTGTTTATGCAGGAAAACTTAAACTGACCCTGCCCTGCCCGCCCCCCAACAAGTCCCGGAAACCAGTCCCAGGTAACAAAGCGCAAATACAAGGGTGGGTCAGGCCAGGTGGAGGTATCCAGTCAGTGGGGGCGCATACTGTCTCCCTGGCTACCAAGGAGTATGGGCCCTGCCCTTTGGGGGGCCTTTTGGGCGCCAATTCTTACCAAGGTGATAGGCTGGCTCAAATATCTGCTATAGGGTAAATTGTAATTCAATTGGTCACTTATGTGTGACCTAGCATGACTGTGCAGCTTTCTCTGTGTGTTACAATCTCATTGGCCACCTGTGCGTGGCCAGGCCCAACCACATGGCCTTTGCCCTTAAAAGCTAGTCTGTAAGGCAGAAAGGGGTCACCTCTTTGCAAGAGACAGCCCTGGCCACTAGGTTTGATTCTTGATTCTTTTTTTTTTTTTTAAAGATTTTTATTTATCATTTGACAGACAGGGATCACAAGTAGGCAGAGAGGCAGGCAGAGAGAGAGAGGAGTAAGCAGGCTCCCACCAAGGAGAGAGCCCGATGAGCCCAAGGAGAGATGACTGAGCTGAAGGCAGAGGCTTTAACCCACTGAGCCACCCAGGCGCCCCCCATTATCTATTTTAAATACGTCTGAACAAGCTCCCTTTTAACGCTTGCTAAGTTGACATTTATTTCCCCTTCTGAACTCCTATTTCCATTCTACTGCCTCCTTGGCAGAGTTTTGTCCTTATAGAATACATGTTCCATGTTTGAGTGATTATTGATCACCCTAACATGACTCTCAGTGACAAAAATATGTACATAAATGGGAATCTTCTAGGGCCAAACTTTCCTTCTAAATTGACATGTTGTTATTTTTATTAGTACTCAATGAATCAAAACTCATAAATATATAGCTGTGAAGCCTAATTTTTATTTTTTAATTTTTTAATATTTTTATTTTTTTGTAAACATAGAATGTATGTGAAGCCTAATTTTTAAATAAAAAAAATATAAAATTTTATCCAAAACAAATATCCAAGACATGGATGCAATGTTTTTTTTTTTTTTTTTTTTTTTTTTTGTTTTTCTTCAGAGAGAGGGGGCATCCATGTTCAGGGGAGGGGCAGAGGGAGAAATAAATTTATTTATTTATTTATTTATTTATTTAAATTTTTGAGAGAAAGCTGGAGCAAGCACAAGTGGGGGGAGGGGCAGAGGGAGAAGCAGACTCAAGGCTGATCAGGGAGCCCATAGGGACTCAATCCCAAGACCATGAGATCATGATCTCAGCCAAAGGTGGACACTTAACCAACTGAGCCCCAGGCACCCTGGATGCAATGTTCTAATCCTATATTGTTCATATAGAGTATAGGACTCTTACTTTTTGCTAGAATAAGATGGGGTTCAACATTAGTTTTATTCCTGTTTTTCGTATTTACAGACATGAAAGTTGAGAAACTTCACATAAAGAAGAAAAAAGGGCAGAGATAGTTTTGCTTCAGCACCAGAACGCAATTCCTTCAGCACGTTTCAAGTTCTAGCCTAAAAAGCACTTCAAAATTAATTTTCATCCATCTAGCAGTGTTTTGAATTGGAAGCCCCAATAATTAGTCATTAGAATCTTCAGCTTTTTCAGTTTCTAAGTGATGTTGAATGGAACATTCCCCTTACTGGTGGTTCTAGAGGTTTCCATACCCGCCTAGTAGTAGGATCCTAAAAGTAGAGGAAGAAGAGATGGGAAATGGCAGATGGGGAAGGAACAGTGGCCTGCCTCTCTTCCAGCTGGTCAGCTTTAGAACCTCTTCACAAGCCCCTGGGGGTACTGACAGGAGGTAGAGGCTGTCGGAAACCCATTTGACAGGGTGGAACATTTGCATGCTTGAGTGTGTTGTGAATTACTGCTCTCCCACAGTCTGGATGGACCCAGGCAGGGAGTCCACCCAGGGAAGCAGACATACGATCCAGACCCAGGGCAGTGAGAGCAGGTCCCAGGAGATGGCTCTGGAGACCAAGATTAAGGAGCCAAAAGAGACAAGTTCTCCAGGAACAGCCAGGACTTGGATCTGGTTAACAGCCAAGGACAAAGAGAGAAACCAAGAGTCACTCCAAATCAGGAGGAATAATGTCCAGAAACATTCTGGTGCCACCACCAGGCAGGAAAACAAGAAAGAAGGGCCTGTTTAGGGGGAACCCAGTACATGCTGATTTTGCATACTTTGTATTATGGAAATAATACGTGCTCGGTATAGAAAACATATGCACATTCATACCCTCTCCGTCAAAAATTGCCAGACTCAGGGCGCCTGGGTGGCTCAGTGGTTAAAGCCTCTGCCTTCTGCTCAGGTCATGATCTCAGGGTCTTGGGATAGAGTCCCGTGTTGGGCTCTCTGCTCGGCAGGGAGCCTGCCTCCTCCTGTCTCTCTCTGCCTGCCTCTCTGCCTACTTGTGATCTGTCTGTCAAATTAAAAAAAAAAAAAAAAACTTAAAAAAAAAATTGCCAGACTCGTGCTGCTTTCACAAATCATTCAACACCCAATGGCTTAAACAACAAGTATGTATTTTTCTTTCTTTCTTTCTTTCTTTCTTTGTTTTTTCTTTTTTTTTAAGATTTTATTTATTTATTGACAGAGAGAGAGAGAGATCACGAGTAGGCAGAGAGGCAGGCAGAGAGAGAGGAAGGGAAGCAGGCTCCCTGCCGAGCAGATAGCCCGATGGTGGGCTCGATCCCAGAACCCTGGGATCATGGTCTGAGCCGAAGGTAGAGGCCTTAACCCACTGAGCCACCCAGGCACCCCCAAGTTTGTATTTATCATTTTTAAAAATAATTGTACTGAAATGCCGTTCACACACGATACCAATTCATGACCCAGTGTGTTAAATCCAATGGTTTTGCTCTTTTACATTATTTTTTAGATTGTGGTGACAGATATTACAGAAAATACACCATATCAACCATTCGCAGTGTGTAATTCGGGGGCACTAGGTTCATTTACGATGTCAGGCAATCATCTTAACTATCCGTTTCCAGAACCTTTGCCTCACGCCAACCAGAAACTGTACCCATTAAGCAATAGCTTCTTATCCCCCTCCCCCCTCCCCGTAGCTCTAATCTACAATCTATGGATTTGCCTGTTCCAGACGTTCACATACATGGAATCGTACATTTGTCCCTTTGGGTCTGACTTATGGTGCTCAGCAGAATGTTTTCAAGGTCAGCATGTATTTGTCTTGCTCATGGGTATGTGGGCTGCTAGCTCCAGGCTGAGGCTGAATTCACCTCTGCTCTTGGTTGTCTCCACGTTCTCCTGGGACCAGCCATTTCCTGGCCCATATTCATCTCGCTGAGGGTCATGGCAGCCTGGAAGGCGAAGCTATGCCAAACGAGCACATTTAATGCCTCTGCTCCGGGTACATCCATCAAAATTCCACTGGGCCAACCAAGGCCCCTGGCCAAGTTCAACGTCCATGGGGTAGGGAAAGAGACTCGGCCCACAGTGGGAGAGTTGCAAAGCCAGGGCCAGGAACGGGGTGAGGCAGGGAGAGCACTGATCCAGTCTGCACACAAGTAAAGAAAATCCCCCTCGTCCCACCCTGGGGCCCAATCTGTTCCCTCTCCGGAGGGCGACCACCCATATCAGTGTCTTATTGTCCTGTGACTAAGAGCAAGCCTGGAACTATTTTTCCTGCCAACACAGATAGATCTTCCTATTCTTTGTTTTTTTTTTATTTTATTTTATTTATTTATTTGAAACAGAGAGAGAGAGATCACAAGTATGCAGAGAGGCAGGCATAGAGAGAGAGAGGAGAAAGCAGGCTCCCCGCTGAGCGGAGAGCCCGATGCGGACCTCGATCCCAGGACCCTGAGATCAGGGCCTGAGCCAAAGGCAGAGGCTTTAACCCACTGAGCCACCCAGGCGCCCAGATCTTCCTATTCTTTGTAACCATAGCGGAGTGTCGCTGAGAAGGAGAGATCAGGCTGGACACTCGCAAAGGGGAGACCATGTGAGGGCACAGGGAGAAGATGGCCATTGACAAGCCAGGGAGAATGGCCTCCGAGAAACGCCCTGCCCATACCTTGGCCTCAGACTTCCGGCCTCCAGAACTGTGACAGACGCAGTGTCTGTTGTCCTAGCCACCCCTTCTGTGGTACTTTGTGGTGGCAGCCTCAGTTGCTCTAGTCTTCTGATGTGGAACATCTCATCTTCGCCCGTCAGTGACAACTGCTGTCGTGAACATTCTCGTGCGCGTGTTTGACAGGCGACGTCCGAGGAGCTTGTGGACAGCCACTTCGTTCCGTCCTGGGTTCTGATGGATTTGCTGTGTCTCTCCCAAGGGAGCACATCTAGAATTTTCCGGAATTTTCCATTTACCTGAGGGTGAAGACCAGAAGCTCCAGGATCAGTCTGCACCAGGGCACTCCCGGCTGTTAGGAACTGGGGCTTCTCTTCTCACGCTGACCTCTCCCTGCACTTCCATCCCACCCACGGGCCGCTGACTCCATCTGTTTGGCAGGGTCACAAGCACATGGTGAGCCGCCTCTGACCTGACCACAGCCCACAGCCCACAGCCCGCAGCCTCTCTTTCCTCAAACAGCTCTCCTGTCACTGCTCCAGCCAGAGGGAGGTCAGGGTGAGCGGCTTCCAGGGCCCATGCTCATTGTGAGTCTCATCTCCTTTCCAGCTCTCTCTGCTTTGAAAATAAAATAAAATAGGGACGCCTGGGTAGCTCAGTCATTAAGCGACTGTTTTCTGCTCAGGTCATGATCCCAGGGTCCTGGAATCGAATCCCCGCATCGGGCTCCCCACTCAGCGGGAAGCCTGCTTCTCCCTCTCCCACTCCTCCTGCTTGTGTGCCCTCTCGCTGTGTATCTCTCTCTCTGTCAAATAAATAAATAAAAATCTTTAAAAAAGCAAAATTAAATTAAAATTTTCATCTATATGTATATATATACATGTATATATAGCGCCATATAGGAGGCTGAGTGAGAGCAAAGGCTATCAGGGAAGGAAGGACGCTGGGGAGAACGCCGCCATTTCTGGTAAGTTCGCCTGTGGCACTCTGGGGAAGCAGCAGAGACTTCCAGGCCTGGCCCCTTCCCAGCCAGAACTCAGTAGCTGGCTGCAGGCCCTCGTGTCTCATTTCATTATTCTGACTGTGACAAGCCAGGAGCGAGGGCACAGCCAGCTGGGCAGCTGGAGGGGAGGCTGAAAGAGGCCGGAATGTGGGACTGGAGGAGGGTTTTCCTCAGACTTTACCCTGTGGCAGTCCTCCTGTGCCCCCAGAGGCCTGAGCTTTGGAGTTCCTCTGTCCCCTCCCCTCACCACCCTCCACACAACCTCTATGGGACCTGGGGGCCCATTCCCTCTCCCCTCCCCCCAGCTGATTCGTACCCGTCCTGCTGGTGGCCACCTGCACTTGGCTGTGACCTGAGAGAGGCCTCCTGACCCCTGGGCTAGGTCAGGCCTCTCTGACCTGCCTTCTCTTGGCTCCCTTGACCTTAAGGCTCATCCTAATTTGACGTCGTGACTTCTCCTTTGCTGTCTTTCCAGCGGACTGTCAGCACCTCCACGACAGGGTCTGTTGTAGGCCGAGCAGAGCGCGGTGTGTGCCCTCCAGGGTTTGCTGAGGGGGGCGACACGTCTCACACCCTACAGTAATTACTTGTCTTTCCTGGAGGGCAGGGACTCCGGCTGGATCATTTCTACATCCCCAACTTTTAGTCTCATGAGAGACCTGTTTATTAGTTCAAAATGGGGGCAGGATCAGATTTAATAACCAAGTGGCCTTTCCGTGGCCTGGCCAGGAGTGGACTCCAAGATCCACTGGCCTCTCCTCACATACGAGGTGAGGCGGATGGCGAGGTCCCCTAGCCGGAGGACAGGAAAGGGTGACAGCGCTCACTTCTCAGGGCCCTCCTGTTCCACCCGCCCCCGCCCTCCGTGAGACAGGTGGGGAAGGGTGTGGTCCCAGCAGCCATGGGGCTCCCAGCAGGTGGGTCACACCTAGATCAGGACAGTGGTTTTGCCTACGGATCCAACAGACACAATGGCAGGGACAGGGGTCCCAGGGTGCTTCCTGGCACCCCAACTGGTGTTGAGACACAGAGGCATGAGACCCCCTTCGTCACAGGGCTAATGGGCGTCATGGTTCCTACCTGCAGTGGCCAGGCATCCAGGCAGGGCCTGGGCTCCTTAAATACTAATGCTTTCAAATCGTATCATTAAAATCTACTCCTGCACCTGGATTTCAAACATAGCTTTTGAGCCTGAAATTGCACAACTACCTTGTTGTGTCATCTGGCTCCTAATTTAAGGCTTAGAGGCTCCAACTACTTTAGGTGACAGTCTGATAGCAACAGGGAGAAAGTCTGATTACAAAGCAGACTTGGAGGTCCAGGCTTCCTCCTGCTCTTCATACAGACAGAAGGACATGGTAGGGCGCCTGGGTGGCTCAGTGGGTTAAAGCCTCTGCCGTCGGCTCAGGTCATGATCTTGGGGTTCTGGGATCGAGACCTGCATTGGGCTCTTGGCTCAGCGGGGAGCCTGCTTCCCTCTCTCTCTCTCTGCCTGCCTCTCTGCCTACTTGTGATCTCTCTCTGTCAAATAAATAAAATCTTTAAAAAAAAAAAGAAAAAGACATGGTAGACACGTGGTCAGTGTTTGAGGAATCAATGATCTACGTCTGAGTCTGTGGTTCTTTCTATTCAGAAAAACAGTCCCCACTTAACACACAGACATGCACACACTCATCACAGAGCAGGTCTTTTCTTCATTGAAGGGAAGCAGGGAACTGGCCATGGTGAGCTCATTCATCTGTACAACCTTAAGTCATTAGAGGCGGGGAAGGGGGGGCAGGGAATGGTTCAAGCCGGAATCTTCTAGAACACTACTTTTCTCCGTGAAGGAGGCAGTCAGCAAGTGTTGACAGGGAGGGCATATATGCAGGAAGAATACCCCCGACGTGACCCACAGAAGTGGCTGGTGCTGGTATGTTCACTCTGGGGCAAGCTAAGGGCTGCTGGAAAGGACCAAATATTTCACTCGGCAAATACCAACGGCTGGTAAGAGGCCCTGGGATCAAAGTGGTCCATGAGCTTCCTCCCTCATTAAACGATAAGTAGGGGCTCCTGGGTGGCTCAGTTGGTTAAGCATCCAACTCTGGATTTCAGCTCAGGATCATGATCTCAGGGTCGGCATCCAGCCCCGGGTCCTCGGGCTCCATGTTCAGCGGGGAGTCTGCGGGTCCCTCCTCTGCTCCTCCCCCGCCAAATGAATCGATAAATACATAAGTAAATAAATAAAATCTGAAAAAGAAAAGAGAGAGAGAGAGAAGAGCGAGAGCTATTAAGTAGGTAAACGAATACACAAACAAGGCGATTGCATTTTCCCATGAGGGCTCTGAAGGAGTGTGGGAGAGAAGCTGAGGCCCCGGCAGGGAGGTCTTCATTGCAGACAACAGGATCCACTCTAGCTGGCTGAGCAGAAGGGGATTTATTGCAGAGGATCAGTTCATGGGCAAGTTTCTAGGAGGGCTGGAGAACCATGCTCGGATGCCAGAGAGGCGAGGACAAGCCCAGGATGAGGCCCTGCCCCACCAGGGATGGTTCCAGTGGAAATCCTGCTCCCACCACTCTCCACCCCTGACACCTGGAGCCTCACTGCTTCGTGCAGCAGGGTGCGGGGGGCGGGGTGGGGGATGCTCTAGAGGGAACTTGCTGTGGGTCCCGAGAGATCCCATCAACACTGTTGCCCCAATGCACAACAAATGTCAAAAATTATGATGCCACGGGTGTGGCTGTGGAAGATAGGGTGTTGGTTTGTTTTCTTATTTTTTCATTTTAATGCATTTTATTTATTTTCGTTTATCTGTGTTTTCCACAAGTGTTTAAAAGGAACATGTAATATCCACGAAACAAAAGGCAGAGCCAATGGAATTATTTTCCAAAGCAAAGAGACAGGGTGGGGTCCTGCAGAGGAAGAGTTTCCCCGTGGGGCTTGGAGGGAGGGTCCCTCTGACGACCCACACCTGCCCGATGGCACCTTGGGCAGGTTCTGACCACTTGCTGACCTGTACCAGGAGCTCCGTGAAATTCCTGAGAATCATTTCTAAGTTGTCGCGAGGCTGCTGGGTTGACCTACTTACACATTCCTTCCTTTAACAGCCGATAGCTTCAACCTTCCTACCTCAGCCACTCCCCGCTGTGTGTGGTGGGGGTCGTGGGGGGTGAACCTCAGTGCTCTGGCCCCATCCTGCCCCTACACGGGGGTGGAGGGAGCTTGTTCCAGTGCAGCGGGTTTCTCTGAAAACCAACTAGAATTTCCTCAGCACCCGTGGGTGCCCTGGCCAGGCCAGGAGCTGTGCTGTAATGTAACAACAGAAGCTGTGTTCCGCATTCTAGAAAAAGGAACAATGCTGGCGGAGAGACAAAGCTTGAGTGAATTACCTAAGGAGCAATACCCCAAACAATGTCATGAGCTTGGATCTCTGGGATGAAATTTTTTTTTAATATTATAAAAGCATTTTAATTTGAGGGGCACCTGGGTGGCTCAGTGGATTAAAGCCCCTGCCTTCGGCTCAGGTCATGATCCCAGGGTCCTGCCATTGGGCTCTCTGCACAGCAGGGAGCCTGCTTCCCCCTCTCTCCCTCTGCCTGCCTCTCTGCCTACTTGTGATCTCTGTCAAATAAATAAATAAAATCTTAAAAAAGTAAATAAATAAAAATATTTTAATTTGGTCTCACAAATGACAAGCACAGGAAAGAACTCCTTTCTCCAGGCAGCCTGTGTGGTTGGCCACAGAGACCCGGAGTTCACAAGGGCCCTTTATGCTTGGTTGAAGGTTCTGCTTTCACCGTCTTGAAATTCGAAATGATTTTGATCATTGAACTTGGGGTTTGTAAGTGAGGTCCAATGGCAGTGTGAGCACATGAGACGCAGACACGGAGCCCGTCTGCAGCTCCCAGGGGACCTTCCAGCACAGACATTCACAGTGTCCGTGACCTCAGAGCTCCGGTGGGCCCACGGTGTGTGGGGAGTCGGTGACACTCCCCGCAAAGACGAGGTCAGTCCCTGACCTCTGGGACCCAGGGGGGGTGAGGGCAGACCCGAGAGGCCACGATTTCTGCTGGAACCAGAATTTGCTTTGAATGCAGGAAAGGGCACCTGTGTTCTAAGAAAGAACCAAGGAATTCTACCAGTGCTCACTGAAGGGGAGAGAGAGAAGATTCTTCTTTGTCACCGGTGAGCCAGAGGTAGAGAGTGTTGGTAGAACACGTATGTAGTAAAAAGTGAAATAAAAACAGGTGAGCTTGTTTTGTGCAGCGTTTCTACTTTCTGGGAAAAACAAAGTATATACTCATGTACGAACGAAATAGGAATTGTGTAATTTCAGTGATCCTACAGACAGGTTCAATGCGCTCCCATTTGCATTTGAAATAGCATTGCACAATATAAAGATGAATGGTAAGATTCATGCTAATAATTTTGAATTTTAATGTTTCTTTACTCGAAACATGGAATAGTAAGTGGGAAAAAAAAAAACCCAACTAGCATGGGAACTTGAGAGAAAGACTACAGTAGAAAGGAAAAAGCTTTCTATTTTAATACCATTAATGGCACTTTTTTCCTTTTGTTTTGATCATGGGGCCCGTGTTTTCATTTTGCATGGGGCCCTGAAAATTTTCCAGCCGGACCTGCTGTCCGCAGCAATGGGTAATACTGTTTTTTGATGTCTATGCCCTGGCGAAGATGCGAAGCTCCTGGAAGTCTCATGTGTTGCTGGTGGGATGAAAAATGGTACAGGATTTTAGGAGATAGTTGGCTGTTTCTTATGAAGTTATCAATACACTGTCTGAAGACCCAGCAGACTGCCCCCCTAGGAACTTATTCAAGTGAAGTGAAAACTTGTGTTTGTACAGAAGCTTATATGTGAATATTTATAGTGGCCTTGTTCATAAACACTCAAAACTGGAAACAACCCCGAGTCCTTCAACTGGGAAACAGATAAACTGATACATTTGTGTTATTCTAAGACACTACGCAGCCATGAAAAGTAGCTAACCACTGACACACATCACAATATGGATCAATCCCAAGTGCATTCTACTAAGCAAAAGGAAGCCAGACTCAAAAGATTCATGCTGTAGGATTCCATTTATAGAACATTCTGGAATAGGTGACACTTTCGGGAGAGATCATGCATTCATGGTTGCCAGGCGATGGGAGTGGGGAGCAGGGGAGTGTAGGGGATAGAAATGTTCTAGATCTTAGCCGTGGTTACATGACTATATGCGTTTCTCCAAACTCAGAGAGCTGAACTCTAACAAGGGTAAATGTTACTCACTTAGCTCTACCTTAACTTGAAAAAAGCATCTGCAAATTTACTAGCCCAAAACTGGGAGCTCCCACAGTTTTTAGGCATGTTTATGTTTTTTTATGCACACCAGAAATCCTGAGCTGGGAACTTGAAAGGAGGAAGCTGGAGAAGGCTGAGGGGCCATGCAACTGAGGGCCCCTGCGAGGGAAGCTGGGGTTTTGCTGGGTGCCCAGGATGGAATCGCTGAGCACAGCCCGGGAGAGGCTGCTCCGGTGAAAAGCAACCTTAGAAGGCCCTGTGGGTGGGATTTAGTGTGCCGGGCTGGACGTCCTGTCCCATTTTCGCTCCCACCCCTGCCCTCGCCCCGCCAACAGAAGGAGCAGCTGCCTCCGTGCCTCGCCTGCCTTGGCTGAGCTGATTACATGCAGAATGGATTGATTGGTGTTGACAGGGAGCTATTTACCCGTCTAATTAATTATGCCAACTAATTTCAACTTAATTGCACTTCTTGGGTCACTGGGTAATGAGACTATACAGTTCTCATGCTGCTGCAGGCCCGGATGGAGAGGTGGTAGGGAGAGGTGGCAGCTGCTCCCTAAGGTCAAACAGGCACCCTGTTCCTCTAGGCTCCTGGGCCCCAGGCCCAGGCTCTCAGCCCCCCGCTGCTCCACAGGCAAGCTCGGGAATCCTATTCGGGTCCACTCTGTGTGAGTGGCCCTCTGCCCCAGGAGCACATCGCCATCCATTCACCCAACATACATTTATTAAATGCCTACTGTGTGCCAGCTCCAAGTGGCATAGACACTGAGGGTGTCAAGAAGCTAAGTCAGGGCTTGCTCGTTCTCCATGTCCCCCGCCCTGAACTGCTCACAGCCTGAAGGAGGAGAATCTTACCTAAACCGGCAATTATGGAATCCGGCTGTGGACGGAGCAAGGGCTTTGCAGACAAACCCCACCCAGGCTCTGCTGTTGGGCCATGCAGGAATTTACTACACCTGTGGAGGGACTATCCACTCCCCTGTCCTCATCCCCAACTCCCCCTGCTTGTCTCCAGAATACTTCATAGTCTGGATGTGTCTGATTGTTTCTTCCTTACAGGAGCACCTAAAAAACCTTTTTTTTTTTTTTTTTTTTTAAGAATAGGATGCTTTCGGGGCGCCTGGGTGGCTCAGTGGGTTAAGCCACTGCCTTCGGCTCAGGTCATGATCTCAGGGTCCTGGGATCGAGTCCCGCATCGGGCTCTCTGCTCAGCAGGGAGCCTGCTTCCCTTCCTCTCTCTCTGCCTGCCTCTCTGCCTACTTGTGATCTCTGTCTGTCAAATAAACAAATAAAATCTTAAAAAAAAAAAAAAAGAATAGGATGCTTTCATTTTTATGAATTATATTTTTTAAGATTTTATTTTTATTTCTTTGACAGTGAGAGAGGGGACCACAAGCAGGGGGAGAGGGACAAGCAGGCTTCGGGCTAGGCTAAGCAGGAAGCCCCATTCAGGGCTTGATCCCTGAGCCAAATGCAGATGCTTAATGACTGAGCCACCCAGGTGCCCCCTAAAAAAAATTTTTTTTAAAAACCAGTCAAAATTCAGGTTATGCATCTTTGGCAAGAATATCATGGAAGCGATGCTGGCTGTTCTCACTGCGTCCCATCAGGTGGCTCAAGGTTTTGATTTGTGCCATCACTAACGAGCGTCCCTTGACCCCTTGATTCGGGTGGTGGCTGATGGCATCCCTGTTCCAAAGTTTCTTATTCCCTCTTTGTAATTACAAAGTATTTTATGGACAATTTATTTGACACTGTTTCAATACCTGTTCTTCCTCGAATTTTCAGTATCTATGTTTTTGTCAGTATAGACTCAGGGTTTCCTATTTTATTTTGGGTATTATAATCCTTTTTTTTTTTTTTAACCATTATTCTGGTTCTCCAGTTGTGCTGTGTTTTCCAGTGGGAGCTGGCTTCCTTGTCTTTTTGACACATCTGTGTTATCCTTTCGGCACTTTCTGTCACAAGATATCTCAGGATCATTTTTGTGTTTTCCCTGCCCCAGACATGAAGGCAGCCATTTCTCCAAGAGCCCTGGGCCCTCCGTGTAGACATCATTATAGGAGTGTCGCTGTCAGTGGACAAACCAGGGAACCAGGGAATACTCGCATATATTTATATGTTCTGTTTATATTTTATATCATTCATTTTCTATGAGTATACATGTATCATTTATATTATATATATATATATAATATATATTATATTCAGGTAACTTAAACACCTCTAAATTATCAATATTTGAAACTGAGTTCAAACCACCATCTCCAGTTTATATACAACCTTCAAGATTTCTTTCTGGTCTCCCCATTTTCTTTATTTTAACTCCCTGTTCTAATGGCTAGAGACTTGGTTTCCATCACCCTTAAAACATTTCTTTCTTTTTTTCCTTTTTTTAAAAAAAAGATTTTATTTATTTGACACAGAGAGAGAGCAAGAGATCACAGTAGGCAGAGCAGCAGGCGGGGGAGGGGGGAAGCAGGCTCCCTGCTGAACAAAGAGCCCCATACCAGGGCTCAATCCCAGGACCCTGAGATCATGACCTGAGATGAAGGCAGAGGCTTAACTCACTGAGCCACCCAGGTGCCCCAAAATATTTATTTCTTCGATTAGTGTCCCTATACATAACCATTCTAGTATTTCCCTGGTCACCTCTTCCGGCTCAGGAGCTGACACCCCATTCTAGGCCACCCCCTCCCCACGTGGACCCTCCTCGCTCTGCACTTCCTCACGCAGCTCGGGCTCTGACACCTGCTCCAGGCCACTGTGCCCTCCTCATCACCGTCACCCTCCTGGCTCTAGCCCACCCAAGTGGCTTTAGGACTAAACTGTTCAGCAAGGGGGTGCCTGGGTGGCTCAGTCGCTTAAGCATCCAACTCTTGATTTTTGGCTCAGATCATGATCTCATCAGGGTCATGGGATCGAGCCCCCTGTCAGGACACACTTAGCATGGAGTTTGCTTAAGATTCTTTCTCTCCCTCTGCCCCTCCCCCTGCTGTCTGTCTCTTTCAGATAAATAAATCTTTAATAAGTAAATAAATAAGCTGTTCATCGAGAAACGGGGTGGAGGAGAAGGGAGAGGGAAGCATGGACATTTTTGAGTGACATGAGAAACAGACTTCTGAATAATGTTATGTTCCTAAAGAAGGCAAGATAGAAAATTGCATGTAGAGTACTATATCAGCTATGTAAAAAGCTCAGAAAAAAATATTGGAGCTGTGTCAGGCTGAAAAGGGAAGCAAAAATGGAACAAGGTTTGAGCACCTATGACACAGGGCTTCCCAGTTAAATCTCATGCACTCTGAGGTTCACCCCATGAGGGAGGCAGAAGGCTCTAGTGGCTACTGGGTGGGACTCTGGGACCAGACCACCCACGTGTAGCTCCTGGCTCAGCCACTTCCCAGCCGGGGGACCTCAGGCAAGTTAGTTCGGTAACCTCTGAGCTTCGGGTTCCTTTATCCATGAAACAGAAATGGTAAGAGCACCTACTCTTGGGGTTGCTCTGAGGACTGAGTGAGTTCATACCCATGAAGCACTTAGAATGGTGCACGGGACATGTTCGCTGAATGTCAGCTTATATAGTATATGGACAGAAAGCAAAGCTCAGTGACAACATCCGAGTTACCTACCCAAGGTCACAGAGTGTCATTGGAACCCAGTTGTGCCTGTTCCGAAGGCATGATGCTTTCTCCCTTGCCGTGGGAAGATGAGGTGCACGTCCAGTACAAGACTGACTGAGGCCGGTTCTGTGAGCACCTGGTAGGTTCAGAGGAGGAAGGAAGTCAGCAGCTTGGGAATTAGCAGGGAAGGTAAGAATCCAGAAAGATACCGGACGCTGAGAAAGCTTAGACCAAGTTGTGATGGTGGAGGCAAGGACTTCCGGCAGAGGGAACATGCTGAACACGAGCAAGGGTCCGTCATCCCCTCCGAGGTGTCCAGGCCGTACCTGCCCAGGCTCTCGCAGTATCAACATTTGGGGCCAGTTAGCTCTTTGTCGTGGAGGCCATCCAGTGCATTGTAGGATGCAGCAGGATCCCTGGCTTACACACCCCTGTTGCCAGCAGACTCACCCCCATAGCTGTGACAGCCGAAAATGCCTGACATTGCCAGATGCCCCTTGGGTGAAGAACCCAAACTGCCAAGCCCCACCACCCTTCATTTCATTCATTGGCTAATATTCTTCCTCTCCTTGTGGGTGTCATCAGTTGCCGGGGAGACTACGCTTCAGGCAGAAGGCCGGAAGGAGGTAAGTCCTCTGCAACCCACCGTGCCTGCAACTCAGGGGTCTTTGGTAAGGATTTCTCATCATATGAAGGTGTGGCTCAACAGCTGGCCAGACTTCCCGGTCCAGGTGCACAATCCCAGGTAGGGGAACAGTGATGGTCCACAGGGGCAGGGCTGTGAGGGAGAGGAGGGAAGGACAACCCCGGTGACCTGCACAGACAACCAGATGCGTGATGTCCCCTCTCTGTGCTTCTGTTCTTTCATCAGCAAATGGAGTGCTTATGGTACATCTAAGATTCCTCCAGGGGAGGGCTTCTATCTCAGCCCCATATAGGGCAGGGAGGGTTGGTTCTCAGTTCCTGGGGAAAGAGTTCTGGGATCCACTAGTCATGTCTGCCAGGGACGCAGAAATAAGGGAATAGGTATGCCAACGTACATAGACTGTATCTCTGTCTATTCTGAAGGGTTTAAGTAGAATCTCTGGGTCTTGTGAGGGCATGGAGATAAGGAAAGCAGAAACAGGATCTTCTTCCAGCAGCTCTACAGGTGAAAGTTCCATTTAGATTTTTTTCTTCAATTAGAACTACTCTGCAAGTGCACAGGTAAAAATAGTCCCCACAGGTGTGGGAGACCAGCCACCATTTCAGGGGTCCCTCAATCATTTATTCATCGGACAAAGAGAATTGGGCCTGAGTGAGAGGAGAACCCCATCCCACCCACCCCCCTTCTTTCATTCTCCCCTGCATACATTCTGGAACTGGTAAGAGGATGTGGATTATTCTAAGGGTAGAAGGAGAAAGGGGAGGAGAAGGGAAAGGGTGAAATTTGGCATAGTGGAAAACACATGGGCTTTGGGGTGACAGTGCCCAGGCTATGCCACTCAGCAGCTGTGTGATCTTGGACAAGTTATTCAACCTCTCTGAGCCTTGGCTTCCTCATCTGTGAAATGAGGCCCACTAATCAGTGTCTCTCTCAGCACAGATGGCTAGCCTGCAGAGAGCACTCAAGCATAGCCAAGTGTAGGAGAGGTCAGGCAGGCATATCGACACAGGTCTCAAGCACACGTCTCCGATGCAAACCTTGGAAACAGTACTTAACAAGGCAGACCATGGAGAGCCACGGTCAGATTTCCAGCCGGGGTGTGACCCAGAACAAACCCCAGGCATCATTACTCCCCTCCCCAGGTTGGTTTCATCAGACTGGGCACTGGATAGAGGTGACACAGAATGGGAGAAGGGACTGAGGAGGGCCAGAGAAGAGGCAGGCTCAGAGGAGAAAGTGGGGAAGAGGTTAAGCCTATCTCCATCAGCGAGAGTTGGCGGAAGGGACAGGTGGAAGGGCACAGAGCCAGCGAGCACTGGGCAGAGAGTTTGTGAGCCTGTCGTCGGGAGGGGTCCAGGGATTAGATAACATCTGATGAAGGGAGGGTCGCTGAGGGTGTGAACTGGATTTCTTCAATGACCTTCAAAAGAAGAGAAGAAATCTCTTTTTCTCTACTTTGGACTGTACCTTTACAAATACTGCCTCCTACTGGACCGAGCTACTTGGACCACTGCTTAAAGATGCCGACAGCCATTTTCTTCCAAAGAATAGATGAGCCCCAGACAGACTTCTGGCTCCTCCTCTATGCCAGCCCTGCGAGGACCCTCACAGTCCCGGTGTTCTGGCAGTTTTCTCAGCAGATGTTCCTGGGGCCCTACTTCCATCCTCTTAGCCCTCCCCTCTCCGGTGAGTCTCTGGCCGCGCCCCTGAGAGTCGGACCACATGCTTCCTCTGGCTTCAGGGTCGTGCCTGGTGAGCACAGGGCAGGCCCCGCTCCTGAGGGTCAGTGTGGGCCCAGGAGCAGCCCTCTGCCGATGACAGATGGAGGCTGGCAGATAAATTCTCACCCTTTGGGTCGCAAAATTCTAAGATGTACTCTATGCCGTCTCCCAGGGGGCCCTGCGGGAATGACCCCACATGGTCCCTCATTGTTCATAAATCTCAGATGTGCACCACAGTGGCCTGCTCGTAATCATGGCCCCTGGGGGCTCCCCGCCCGTCCTGTCTCACTCCTCCCTTCCCCATTGGCCCTTCTTGGAATCACCTTCCAACGAACTACTTATTATACTCGAATCCTGTCTCAGTCTGTTTCTGGCTGAACCCAAAGACAGACATGGCATTCCACCGACATGGATGTGACCATGACCTGACCTGGAAAGAAATGTGCCTTCTCCCTTAGTGTTCCTATACTTCAAACACACCTGCTGCCACCTGCCCTCTCTAGCTGGGAGAAGATGGGTCCCAAGGCCCCGGACCCAGACCCAGTGACAGGGTCCTCTCCAGGCCGTACTCCAAGCAGGTCATGCAGTCCCCAGACCAGAGCTTCTCTGGCGAACACAGCAGGGGAGAGAGGGAGCAGAGCAAAGCTTTCTCAGAGGACCGGAGGCTGGGACCTCGTTGTCACTGGAAGAAAGGAGTGTGCCTGGTGGACACCGCTGTCTGGCCTGCGTTCAACTCCCCTCCCCAGGCTGGCGCATTCTCAGGGAAACCTCTTTCCCCTGCAGGGGAGTTCTTGTCTCCAACCAACTGCGTTGGAACAGAAGCACAGGAGGGGCCAAGGCCCGAGGGTGCTGGGAGAGCCTCCCAGCTCTGACGGCAGGCAGGGGCTCTGGAGAGTTGTGCAATGAGTGCAGAGGACGGCTCCCAGGGCTGAGTGTGCCCGGGCGTGACAGAGCCGGCCCTCAGCCCGCGGGCAGGGCGGAGGCGCTGAGATAAGCCAGGGCCTGGCTGTGATGATGATCCCGATCCCAGGACGTGTTGCTCGCCCTGCGGTAAATCACTTCCTCCAGCGGGCGTGACAGGTGGCAGGTGGATGCCGGGTGCTTCCCAGGAGCACTAAGGGCTCTTCTCCGCCGTGGCATGGCCCGCTTGCCCTGATATCAGGAGGAGCTCAAGCCACAGCCTCCTGTCCGCCACAACCGGGGTACAGGGCAACATGAGCTGGTCGAGACATGTGGGCAAGATCCGGAAACGCCTGGAAGAGGTCAAGAGCCAGTGGGTCCGGCCGACCAGGGCCGATTTCAGCGACAATGAGAGTGCCCGGCTGGCCACAGACGCCCTCTTGGATGGGGGGCCCGAGGCCTACTGGCAGGCACTCGGCCAGGAAGGTGAGGTCGACTTCTTGTCCTCGGTGGAGGCCCAGTACATCCAGGCCCAGGCCAAGGAGCCCTCTTGTGCCCCGGAGCCCCCAGGAGGAATAGAGGCCAGTCCCCGGGGACTGGACTCCTGCTCCCTGCCATCAGGAACCTATTTCCCTGTGGCCTCCGAGGGCAGCGAGCCGACCCTGTTGCACACCTGGGCCTCAGCCCAGAAGCCCTACCTGAAGGAAAAGTCCAGCGCCACCGTGTACTTCCAGGCGGACAAGCACAACAACATCAGAGACCTCATTCGCCGCTGCATCACCCGGACCAGCCAGGTATGGGGGGCAGGCGCCTGTGTCTCCTTGGCCTTGGGGTAGGGGGAGGAAGGGTGCTGGTGGAGGAGGAGGGGGGGGTGGGTCCTGCCCAAGGCATGGAGTTCAGAAGACTGGGGCTGAGGAAGGGGTCACGGATGTTATTGTCTGTCTTGCCCTGGATTACTGACTTTCTGATCCCACCTGTCATGGTCTGGGGCTAGACCACCACCACCCCTCACTGGAACTCCTGCCATCGCTTCCTGCCTGCCCCTCCTCTTTCATCTTCCAGTCTCCATGTGGCTGTAGAGCACTTCTTCTATACTTCAAGTCTAAGTGGGTCCCTTCTCTGCTTAGAGCCCTCCATGGCTCCTAGTTGCCCACAGTGGGAAGAGCAAACTCCTTATGGCTCACAACTTCTCCATCTCCTCTCTCGGCTCCGGCCGCTCTGTCCCTAGGGACCTGCAGACTCTCCAGCCCTCCTTGCTCAGTCTTCAGAGGTTTGCATGTGCTGTTCCCTCTGCCTGGGACCCCTTCAACTTCCCTGCTTTCCACCTGACGAAGGCCTACTCCTTCCACAGGACGCAGCACCCAAGTCCCTTTCTTGTCCACTGCCCCCCACCCACCCCAGCTAGGGCCAGTCCCCTCACCTCTGTGCTTCCAAATGAAGGGGCCACCACTGAGACACACACTTGTCCCTTGTCCTCTCAGACTCAGGTTTGACCTGTCTGTCCACAAATGACCCAGCAGCCCCTCAATCCAGCCGGTGGTCAGACAGAAGACAGAATAGGCACAGAGAAGGTTTCTCCCCAGAATATTTACATTTTAATACTTGACTTTAGAAGAAGAAAATAGGGCCACCTGGGTGGCTCAGTGGGTTAAGGGTCTGCCTTCGGATCAGGTCATGATCCCAGGGTCCTGGGGTTGAGTCCCAGGTGGGGTTCCTTGCTCAGCAGGGAGACTGCTTCTCCCTTTCCCGCTGCCATTCCACACTGTTCATGCAGGCTCTCTCTCAAATGAATAAAATCTTTAAAAAAAAAAAAAAAAAGGAAGAAGAAAGAAGAAATATATTTCATGACCAGAGCTTGGCCGGTAGAATTTCAGGCACAGTGACAGGCATTTGGTCATCAGTTCTCCCGCTGCTCCGGATCGGATGGGATCGGTGGCTTCCTGCCGCAGCTGGGGAAGGGCTGGGGGGACGAGTCCGAACGGGGTGTTGGCCGCCCACTCCCCCCTCCTGAAGCTGCAGAGGGACAAGAGTAGACTCAGCAAAGGACCAGCTGGTATTTAAGCTCATTTTCTGCTAGGCTCCCAGTCCTGCTACTGAAAGCTGAAGGCTCCAGGAAAAGCCCAGCTTCGGGTGGCAGGGCTGTGTGTGGAAGAGGGGAAAGGAGTGCAGTTCTGGAAAACTAGTTAAGGTGACAATGGGTGGAGCACTGGCTTTTCAGGTCTCAGGGATTTCATGTTTCCGTGACGGGTCCCGAATCGTGCTCCAAGCCTGCTTCACCTTCTCTCTCTGCCTACTTGTGATCCAGAGTAGGGCTGGCTCTGGTCAGTCTGAGGGAAGGTCAGTGCCCACCCGAGGGGTAGGGACCAGTGGTGTCGGGGAAGTTCTCAACCACAGCTGCAGTTCTGGGGGTGAGTGAGGCTCCCTGGAAGGAAGCCAGTCAGGGCTGGTGAAGCAGTCCCCACCCGCCATCCTGCCGCTGAGTCCCTCCCCTGTCCCCTCTTCCCCACCCAGCTGAGGCTTCTGTCTCTCTGTGGGCCTAAGCCCCGCCCTCCGGCCTGTATCCTTTGTTTCTCTAGTACAGCACGTTCTCAATTTAAGATGACACCTCAAGGGGCACCTGGGTGGCTCAGTGGTTAAATCCTCTGCCTTCGGCTCAGGTCCCGAATCGGGCTCCGAGCCTGCTTCACCTTCTCTCTCTGCCTACTTGTGATCCTTGTCCGTCAAATAAATAAATAAAATCTAAAAAAAAAAAAAAAGACACTTCAAAACCTGAGGATTTCACCTAAAAGTAAGCATTTCCAGTTCCTCTCAGCAGATGGGAAGAGCTGGCTCTCTGTTGCTGAGTGGCGCCCCACCAAGACCCGCTTTTTGGTGGGTAAGTCCCCTTTGCCGCAGTCCCCACCACGCCCGCTTGTCCCAGGCCCTGATGCCAGGGAGGTGGGAACCTAGTCACAGGCTGTCCTGTCCACTCAGAGCTGGAAAGTCGATAGGTTTGCATGTTCCCCCTGTGGCTTCAGGCTCCAGAGAGGAAAACACACAGAGCCAGCCCAAGCTCGGTGGTTTTTAGACCAGTTTCCACTTCTAAACCAGCAGGAATTCCTCGCATTCCTTTATGCCACAAAACCTAATTCACAGCCGGGCCCTGGACCCAGGTGGCAGAACGGATCCAGAGGCCGACCTCCCTCTGGAGAGCTCCCTGCCTCTGCCTGCCCAAGTAGGGAAGGAGAAGACAACAGGGATTGGGAGGCAGCCCTGGGTGTGAGCAAGCCTCTGTGCCTGGAAGGGGAGGACAGGGTGACTAAGGCAGGCTTCCTGGAAGAGGGGGCCTCCAAGCTGAGTCTCACAGGCTGAGTAAGAGGTGGTCAGGCAGAGAGGAAGGGAAAGGGATTCCAGGCAAAGGTCAGGAGGTGTCAGAGGGATGGGTGGGACGACATACAGGCATGGAAATGACCGGCATGAAACAAGAAGGTTTTGCTCACAGCTCCCTAGAAGCAGGGGGCAGAGCAGACCATGCGGGACCACACAGGAAGCATGGGGGGGGGCGCGGGGAATGCAGGCGCACAGGCCCCTATTGTGCTTGTTCAGGCAGGGGAGGGCAGGCAGGGTGAGCAGCTTAGGAGTGGCTGGTTGGAATCATGTCAGCAGGCTCTGGGCTCATGGTCTGGGACATGGCCCTGGGGTCATTTAGGGCAGGAGGACCATTGACTTGGTGTGCATCTCGTGCTTCTAGCAAGGTGTGAGCTGGCCTTGGATGGCAGACATCCTAAAAGATGGAAACAGCACGATGAATGCATCCTCTGAGTGTGGTCAGGATCCCTGAGGGTTCCCAGATGGGTTCAGCAGGCCTGGGAGGTCATGCCCTCTCTAACCAGTCCTCTGTGAGAGGCCGGCCGGCCTTCCCACGCCGCCACCCACGCAGCCCAGCACAGCGGATCGCTGCAGAAGCAGATCCCAGAAGGCAGCTGGCTCCTGGCAGGCCAGATAGCGGGGAGATTTGCAAAACCATAAAAGGCTGCTCCCGCTGACTCCACGGTGCTGGTGCCGGTGCTATTGCTGTTGTTTGGGGAAAACAAAGGAGCCTCAGCACAGACAAGAGAAAGAGGCAAGAAGAGAAGTAGAGGCAGAGAGTGGGGGATGGGGTGAGATTGTCCCCAACAAGCTGGGCCCCAGTAGGACCCAAACCCCCTCTCCCCTCCTCCACCCTGCTATTCCCAAAGCAGCAGGGTTTCCAGCCCCGGGGAGCTTACATCTGTCCGGCAGTGGGCAGTGGGTGAGGGACTCTCAGCCAGGATTTGAGGTCCCCACAGGATGACCCTTGCTTCTGGGGATTGCCCCAGGGGACCAGCATCTCCCCTAGCGGGGCTCCTGGGTCTCTGTGCTGCTCAAATTGCCAAGCCCGCCTGGCAGGCTGGGCTTCCTTCTTTAGCAAGAGGTGGCGGAAATACCTCCTTCTTCCCGGCCAACCCTACCCCAACGTGCTGGTCCAGCGGACTGCCTACTTTAGTTCTTTTTTATGCCCCTAGAGGTGTCGCACTACTTTTAATCCTCTTCTACAACCTGGACTAAAACATGTTTGCATGGCGTTATTCTAACATGATTCATACTTGCTCACAAGGCCCATAAAAATCATAGTCAAACGAGAATAAAAACCTTTACTTTTTGCACCTGGATTCATTTATATTATCTGGGCTCAGGGTTAGATGCAGCTTGAATGATAGCTAATGCTCTATTTTTGAACAGTGTTTTGTTGTTTTTTAATATTTTTTATTTATTTATTTGACAGAGAGAGATCACAAGGAGACAGAGAGGCAGGCAGAGAGAGAGGGAGAAGCAGGCTCCCTGCTGAGCAGAGAGCCGGATGCGGATGCAGGGCTTGGTTCCAGGACCCTGAGATCATGACCTGAGCCGAAGGCAGAGGCTTTAACCCATTGAGCCACCCAGGCGCCCTGAGCAGTGTTTTATCGGTAAAGAAACTGAGCCCCAGAGAGGGTAAGTGAGTTGTCGGAAGGCACTCAGCTCATTTCCAGTAACATGGGGTCTGGAGCCACAGCTCCCTAACACCCCGGGAGAGCACTGTCGTCTGGACAGTATGTGACCCCTCCGTCTCAGTGTTCCAGAGCTGCTGAGACAAGTTACCAGCCCGCTGGTGGTTTAAAACGAGATATTCTCTCCTTGCTCTGAAAGGCAGACCTAACATGGAGGTATCAGCTGGGCCTTCCTTGCTCTGAAGTCTCTCGGGGAGGGTCCTGTCTTCTGCTCCCAGCGTCTGGTGGCTACGGGCGTTCCTTGGCTTGTGGCCACTTCACTCCAGCCTCTGCCTCTGACTTCATGTGCCCCCGCATTCCTCCCACCCCGTGTCTCCTCGGAGTGTCTTTTTTTTTTTTCCAAAATATTTTATTTATTTATTTGACAGAGATCACAAGCAGATAGAGAGGCAGGCAGAGAGAGAGGAGGAAGCAGGCTCCCTGCTGAGCAGAGAGCTCAATGTGGGGCTCGATCCCAGAACCCTGAGATCATGACCTGAGCCGAAGGTAGAGGCTTTAACCCACTGAGCCACCCAAGAGCCCCCTCAGAGTGTCTTTTACAAGGACACTTGCCATTGGATTTAGGGCCCACTGGATAATCCAGGATGATCTCATTTTGAGAGTCTCTCTCTCTTTTTAAAATATTTTATTGATTCAATTGAGAGAGAGTGCGCACAAGCAGGGGGCAGGCAGAGGGAGAGGGAGAAACAGACTCCCCACTGACCAGGGAGCCCTAGGTGGGGCTCATTCCCAGGGCAGCAGATACTTAACCATTTGAGCCACCCAGGTGCCCCTCATCTTGAAAGTCTTAATTGCACCTGCGGAGACTTTTTCCAAGGGAGATCACGTCCACAGATTTTGGTGGTCAGGATGTGGACATATCATTAGGGAGGTCGTCATTCATTCCATGACACCCTGTAAGGGACTGAAGAGATTATGGGCCTTGAGTCAATCCGCTGGGAGCCAACAGGAGGCCAACAGGATAAACCTAGACATCATGAGCCTGTTTTTCCAAGCATCCCTCCAATCACGACGTGGGGTATTGGTAAACATGGCCGCTTCTCTGTTCAGTCTGTCACCAGCCCTGTCTCTAGGAACCAAGGACTTGCTGGAACACAACTGGGGAGGATTTACTGACCTCCTGGGGAGAGAGAGGCATCCCTCTCACCTATACCGCCCTCAAGGAGGAACCATTTCTCTTCCAGCAGCGAGGGCCTGGGTTGCTGCTGGCACTTGTAAGTTTAAATGTGTAGAGACAACCGTGTGCTTACAGGGCCATGGTTCTAAAGGAGCGTGGCCTCCCTATTAGAACATCTTTTCTGCCTTCCTACCCCTGTCCAGACAGTCACATCATCTGGGCAGGAAGTCAGCTCCATGTGGGTACCAGACACTCCTTTGTCTATTTCAATGACCCTCTTCTTGTCCTGGCTACTTCCCAGGTGTTGATGGTCGATATATCTATAAATCTGTATATACATATATATCTCTATAGAATACATATATCTCTCTATATATAACACATACACACACAACACACACACACACACACACACACACAGCAATTATTAGAAAAATGGTGGAACGTTATTACAGGTAATGTTGAAAACTGCCATACTGCCCAGTCCAAACCTGTCCACTAGTTTGGGCCTTGTGCTTGCTAATGTGTCTACACACCGCTTTCCCTCACTCGCAGTCATACTGGACAGACTATCACCTTGTGCTCTGTTATCCTTTTTCACTGAATTCATTCATTGCTAATACACCTGTGTCGAGCATGGATCATACAACAGTTTTGCTTCAACATTTCACCATGTTTTCATGTGACCAGTTTTCATGTGACCGTTATAGTTATCATTGCTAATGGCTGCCATATCCACTTGTCAATATGCCGTGATTTGGGTATTAGGACAGACTTTTGATTGGGTGACACGGGTCTAATTCTGCTCTAGTCCCACTGTGTGGGGGTCCCCCACCACGGAGCAATTCTCAGACAGCTGGATGTCCCAACCCATGCCAGTCCGGAGCTCAGACAGGAGACTCCAACGACCCTTTTCTTCCGTTTGGTCAGTCTGCTACAGTGGTTCACGACACTTTCTAGATTACCAGTTTATTACAAGGGGTAGAGCTCAGGCACAGCCAGATGGAAGAGATTCACACAGCGAAGTATGGGGAAGGGCATGGAACTTCCATGCCTTCTCTGACCACTCTGCTCTCCCCAAATCACCAACCCAGAAGCTCTCTGAACCGGTGGTCTTTTTAGGTGGGTTTCGTTAGGCACGACTGATTACATCACTGGCATTTGCAGTTGATTTAACCTCCAGCCCCTCTTGTCTTTCCTTGGAGTAAGGAGGTGGGAAGGACCGAAAATTCCAACTCTCTAATCACACAGTAGGTTCCCCAGGCCACCAGCCCCCATCAGACAGTCACCTCATTAACATAACAAAGGACCTTCATCACGGTCCCTCTCATCACTTAGGAAATTCCAAAGGCTTTAGAGCTTGGTGCTGGAAACAGGGACAAAGATCAAACACATGTTTCTTTTTATAAATCACAATATCGTGGAAAACAACCCCAAACACAAGAGGAACATGCATTGACATCTACAGTGGGAAAGTCGAGGGTAGGACTGGCTTCAAAACATGACTGAAACCAGATGTTCGAACGACGCTCGAGTGAGGCTGGCCATGTGCGTGGTCCTGGGGCTGACCTCGTTCTCAGGCGGCAGCGGCCACGTGGCGGCAAGATGGCTGCTGGCAGCCGTAGCTCACACTCCACTCCCGGAGGGACCCGCGCAGCAGGAACGCCTCCTTTCCCGGAGTCCCCACACGAGTCCTGGGCTGGCTGTCATTAGAATAACTTAGGTCATGTGAGCGGCCCTGGGCCAATCTCTGGGGCCAGCAGGGGATGCCGTGCGCTCATTGGTCTGGCCTTGGTGATGTGCCCGCCTCGCGCCCAATCGGGCGCCTGGCAGTGGCCCCGCCCAAACACGTTGCTTGTGCAGGAGAGGTGACTGCTTGCTTGTCTCTCTCTAGGGTCTCCCCAGGGATTTTGCTCGAGGCAGTATGCTGTGGCTTAAAAACTTTGGGAAACCAGTGGCCATGGAGTGCCTTCGAGCGCCACGTGGCTGAGCAGCCGGGACTTGACATCCAGACCTCAGCTCGGAACCTGCCTGACCACGTCCCCTTGCTCTTTTCCTCCCCTCCTTGTGCCTTTGCGTCTCTGCCTTTACCTCCTTCCTCCCGTGCATGCTGCGCTCCGGCCGTGGGCCCCGAGGCCGGGGGGCCCGTGGTTGGATTGGACAGATGGAGTCAGCGCCGAGGGCTCTGCTCCAGCTCTTTTCCCTGCAGTGCTGCCCTGGCGGAGCCCCCCACATCGTGCTGTCTCCTCCAAAGCAGCAGCAAGGGCAGCTGCTGTCTTCGGCCCACCGGGACCTAGGAAGCTCGGTGGAAACCAGTTAGCTCCTGGCCCCTGACTTTTTGTTTCCACCCCTCTGCCCTGGCCCAGGTCCTGGCCATCCTGATGGATGTGTTCACGGATGTGGAGATCTTCTGTGACATTCTAGAGGCGGCCAACAAGCGTGGGGTGTTCGTGTGTGTGCTCCTGGACCAGGGAGGTGTGACACTCTTCCAAGAGATGTGTGACAAAGTCCAGATCTCTGACTGCCACCTCAAGGTAGGGCCCCTGGCGAGCATCCAGAAGGTATTTTGTATTAGGATGGGATAGCTTAGGCCGTGCTTACTCCCCACCACCCCCATCTCAATGGCTCAGCGTAGTAAAGGTTTATTTCTTGCTCAAAGGCCAGCATAGGACAGACAGCCCTCCCTCCTCCTGCAGCTACACCGTAAAGAAAATGTGGCCTCCAAGATGGCAGGGGCAGGGAGCCAGAGAGCAGGGGGAGGCCGCGGGACCGGACCCAGAAGAGATTGCCATCACCCCTGCCTACAGCTCTTTGGCCTCACGAAGATCCACGGGGGCTGTGAACTGAAAGGGGCCCATGGGTGTCTCGTGAGCCGTAGTCGGTGCCGCGTGTGCCTTGATCTCTCGGCTGAAGAAGCCCCGTGGCCGCGCTTTCCAGGCCCGGGCAGCATGGGCGCAGAGGACTCCACAGCCCCGACAGGAAGCTGATCCTCTTGGACTGACCCCAACTCCCACCCACTTCCCTCTTCTGGCAAGGAGAAAAGAAACCCAGAGATAGGTTTTCGTCGTGTCAGATTTAGGGTAGCTGACTCGAGGCCCAGCGTAGGACCGCCCAGTGCTTACCAGCACGCAGGTAGGTGGGTCCCTTGGTGACTGGCTCTGGCTCAGCCCCGTCAGCTTCTAGGAGACCCCGCCATCCACCTTTTCTCCCGCCCTTCCCCTCCTCACTGCCTGGGACGGAGCCGAACTTCCGGCGCCTCCCTGAGCCATAGGCCTCCAGGCTTGCTTGACCTGGATCGCACCACCTCAACAGGAGGCCATCAGCACAGGCCTTGCCACCATGGCCCACTCCAGCCACGCCTGCCAGTCCTCTGCCCACCAAGGGACGGCGGCATGTGGCCCTCCTCTCAGCGTGTCACAGAGCTTATGGAGCGGCTGGAAGCATTGGGCATCCCCTTCCCAGAGCCTGCCCAGAGACCAGGGACATTCACGGGATCACAGCAGGATCCCACCTGTCTCAGAGATCCCCAAGCTTGGCCCACCTTTTCATTTTTCCAGCATCACAAGGGTTCTGGCTGAGGCCTGGGGCAGCAGGTGTTCCTGGGGCGGGGGAAGGGACAAATGGGACCATGATTTGGGCTGTGGACACAGCTTTCCTTAGGAGAATCGAGGGCCCACTGAGGTCTCCACAAAGGTACCCCCTCTGACTGCACTTCCCTCTGACCAGCTTGGGGTCAGGGACTCATGTCACTAAAGCCACTAACAAGGCAAGGCTGGGCTTGCCAGGCCTCTGTGGTCCCTGGGAGCCTAGACGCAGGGCTCCTTGGGCATTAGGTCCTCCTCTTTCTTCAGTTTGACACTTTGTTTAAATTCTACCATCTCCCTATTCCTCCCTTCCCCCACCCCCCATGACTCAGATAATGTCAGGACAACGAAAAGAATTTAGGAAATTTAGCCAAGAGAAAAATAAAAATAGCCGATGAGCCTATGAATGAGAGATTATCCCTGCCTGTGTCTTGCTGCGCGTCCTTCCAGATGTTTTCCTAGGCAAACACGTATCTATATATATGGAAATAGTGGGTGACACCCTGACTCCCCTTCCAATAGAACATCTCCATCCGGAGTGTGGAAGGAGAGGTGTACTGTGCCAAATCAGGCCGGAAGTTCGCCGGCCAAATCCAGGAGAAGTTCATCATCTCGGACTGGAGATATGTCCTGTCGGGGTCGTACAGGTGAGCACTGGGCTTCCCCTGCTGAAGGCTTCGAGGAGGCCAAGGCTCAGCCTGGCACAGAGCAGCCCCAGCTGCTCCGGCACTTATCCCTGCCCGGTGGCTCCCAGGGTGCAGCTCGGGCCGAGCTGGGACTTCATCACATGCATGAGGCCAGAGGCAGGACCAGCCTGGGCAGAAGGCGGACTTCTGGACCCTTCATGGCAGGTGGGGGGCGGGAGGGGGGCTTCGGGGTAGAGAGGGACTTCCCCGTTTCCCTGTAGATTGCAATAGGACACGGAATCTTCTTCTTCCCTCCTCAGCTGTCTCAGGCGTGCTGGTAAAGCTGTGCAGTTCGTTTTGGGCTCTGTGTGTATGTGTGCCTGTGTCCTGTTTTATTTTCAGAAGTGTGTCCAAACCCTTTGGGACCTAAGGCTGGTGCTAGGGATTGGCTGTGGCGGCAGCCTCAACTAGAAGTCAGACAACAGAGGTTCAATTCCCAGCTCTGTAGCTTCCTGGCTGGGTGACCTTGGGCAAGTCACTATACCTCTCTGTTCCTTCCTTCATTCAACATTCTGTAGAGACCTACTGGGTACATACCAGGCATGCTTCAAGGCTGGGGTGCCCCTCTGGAGTTCCCATTCAAACTAAGGAGATAAACAACAGCCAGTTGTGACCAGCTTGGTTGGTAGAGCATGTGACTCTTGATCTTGGGATTGTGAGTTCAAGCTTCCTGTTGGGTGTAGAGATTGCTTTAAAAAAAAAAAAAAAAAAAAGAACCAGTACAGAGAAGAGACAGAGCGAGTGCTGGGGGAGGGGGAAGCGAGCCTGGGAAGGGGTAGCCGAGCTGGGTGAAGCTCCCCTTGGCTCCCCTTGGCTCCCCTTGGCTTTCTCTCCACCTTTCCCTGCGCCGCCATTTGCCCGGCTGCTGAGTGAGGTGCCGTCAGCCTGCAGGGGGAGGAAGCCAGTTCGTAACTCCTCTGTCAGGAGGGGCTCTGAGACGGGCAGCCCTGAGGGGACACCTCCGGCATCCAGGGGTCACTGAGCCTCCTGTGTATTTCCACCCACAGCTTCTCTCCTTGTTTTGCTTCACTGGGCACCTGTGCCAAAGGGCGCCCGCGGGCTTCCAATCCTTGGGCCCGGCACCCAGCGCGCACTTGCTCTGTGAGAGGCTGCGGTGGGACTGAGCGTCTCTCCCCAAGTGGCCAGAGCCACCTTCTTGGCTTTGGTTCTTTCCTTGGAGAGTGACAAAGGCCTTTGGACATCAAGCCATGAGGCTCTAGGTGGGATCTGAGCCTCAAACCACACATCAGGACTTTGAGGCCTCTGACCTTGACCTCTGACCTTAACTAAGCTGCCACTAGACTTCGCTCACCACCAGGATGGGAAGGGTCAGATCTCTGTCGGGGCATCTGCCCCAGATCCAAGGCCCAAGCCTGGAGTCAGGGGCCCACCATAGCTGAGGAATTCTCTCTCATTCTTCCTTTGATTTTTACTGGGAAATTCACATAATCTAAAATGAACCATTTTAAATGTGTAATTCAGTGACATTTAGTACATTCGCTTGTGTGCGACCGTGATCACTGTCTAGTTCCACAATATTTTTCTCATGGGTAAAGAGCTACAGAGCGGCGTGGTGTGTGCTCTGAGATCAGCATGAGCTTAGAAGGTGCCCCGGCATCAACCAGAGCTCCCACGTCTGCTGGCAGGTCCAGGACGTTGGTGCCTTTGGGGTTGGGCCTTGGAGGGCACAGCATGAGAACCTAACTGGCCCTGATTCCGGTCCTGCCCTGACCCACATTCTACCTCTGAGCTTTCTCTACCAGGAAGAGAAAGATTTTTAAACATAAGCCAAATCAAATTACTTGCATCCTTAAAATCCTTCCATGTTTGTCACTGCGACTAGGGGAAAAAAAAAATCATGCTTACCATGGCCTCTGTCTGAGCTGGATTTTCCTTCCTCTCCACTGTGCTGTAGGCGCACTGTGTTGCTTCAGTCTTTCATGCTCTTTCAGGCCTCAGGGCCTTTGCACTTGCTGTGTATGCCCTCTTTTGGAGAGCTCATTCTTGCTATCTTAATCCACTAACTCCTTACCTTATAGTTTCCAGATCATCTCCTAGAGAGCCTCTCTGTGGATTTGTTCAGCCAAGATTGTAAACATGGTGTCAGAACCTGGTTTTCTTCTCTGTTGCGTTCCTGGCATGAAGTACAGTTCATCCAGTGCCTGAATATTTTATATGACCATAATATTTGCTGAATGAATGAATGAATGAATGAATGAACAAATTAATTAAAGTCCATGTAAGGTCCTGGCCATCCAGTGTAGCTAGGGGAACAAAGCATTTCAAACCCTGTGCCTCATTACACATTAGCAGGACATGAAATCGATTTGGTGGATGATGCCTGGAATATTTTTTCTTTTTGATAATGAAATAAGATAGAATAAATATACTGAGAGCACACTGAGGTAAGGAATGTTCTGGAAACTGTTGTGTGGTGATGTTTGTGTTTGTACATGTGAGTAGGTGATGATGTAAAATGTTTTTCTCCAAGATTAGCCACTGTAAATCTGAAGAACAGGCAGGAGGACTGGCTCCGCCAGAGCTCAGGTTGTTGTGGAGCTGGAGTAATCCTGAAGAGGTGGCATTGGAGGAGGAGCTAACAGACTGACAGATGGAACAGAGCAGAAAACCCAGAGGTCTCTGGGGCATGTTAGAGTGGTGGGGAAAGGGGGAACTGGAAAAAAATAAATTCCCCACACAGAAAATTTGATTCCACTTCACACATACACCAAAAAAAAAAAAAAAAAAAAAGAAAGAAAGAAAAAAGAAAAGAAAGAAAGAAAAAGAAAAAATAAAAAAAGCCACCTTCCAATAGATTAAAAGGCCTGAAATGTCAAAAACAAACTTTAAAACTCTTAGTAGAAAAGAATAGATGAATATCTTTTAGACCTTAGGATAAGGACTGGGTGTCTTATCACAGACACCCCTCTTTTTTTTTTTTTTAAGATTTTATTTATTTGAGTGAGAGGGCGCAAGTGGGTGGGGGGCAGTGGGAGAAGCAGGCTCCCGGCTGAGCAAGGAGCCTGATGCAGGACTTGATCTCAGGATGCTGAGATCATGACCTGAGCCAAAAGCAGATGCTTTTTTTATTTTTTTAAGATTTTATTTATTTATTTGTCAGAGAGAGAAAGAGAGAGTGAGAGAGCACAGGTAGAGCGAGTGGCAGCCAGAGGGCAAGGGAGAAGCAGGCTCCCTGCTGAGCAGGAAGCCTGATGTGGGACTCCATCCCAGGACCCTAAGATCATGACCTGAGCTGAAGGCAGTTGCTTAACCGACTGAGCCACCCAAGTGCCCCCACACGCCCCTCTCTTGTGTTAAACAGAACACAAAAAAGCCTTGACTATAACGGATTGCTAAATCCAACAATATTACAATGAAGAACTTTGGTTCTTGAAAGAACCCTGAGAGAAACTGAAAGTCGGGTTACAGAGTGGGAGCAGGTTTTCATGATGCCCTCGCAAGGTTAGTGTCAAGGACCACAAAGAACTCCCGTGAATCATGAGAGAAAGAAGCATGAGGCAGAGCAAGTGGGAGGCGGGAGCAGGCATCTCAGCTGGGAGCCAACATGCGGGAAAACACGAAGAGGGCTTCTGCACCATCCATGACCAGAAGAATACAAATGAAGGCTAGAATGAGTTGCCATTTTATACCTTTTTGAGTAGCAAAAAAAATAATACTGACAATACCAAATGTTGGGTGTACACGATCTTTTTACGTTGCTGGTGGGATTGCAAGTCGATAAAATGACTTTCTAAAGAGTTTGGAATTTTCTGCTAAAGCTCTATTCACCTGGTCTATAATCCAGCAATTCCCCTCCTAGAGGTACTTCTAAGAGACTGAGTCCACGGGACAGTAAAAGACATGTGTAAGAACGCTCATTACAGCACTGGTTGCCACGGAAATACTGTGGAAGCAACACGAATGGTTGTCAGTGGGAGACGGGAGGAGTAAATCATGATCTAGCCACCAGTGAAATATTATACAGCAGGAAAAATTGAATGAGGTACAGCAACCAGAGACAACTTGGGTAAATATTAGTAATATAATATTAAGTGGGAAAAAAACCCCAAAATATTACATACATGTTAAAAACAACTAAAATGTTTTCTTTCCAGAATACATAAAACTTTTTTTTTTAAACAGAGAAAGGAAAGTATGGGAACTGGAATACAGGATTCAGGGTGATGATTCCCTCTTTCGTGGGGGGACGGACCTGGAAAATAGGTTGCTGGGAGAGAGCGTATGGCTAGGTGGTAACTTTTTATTTTAGGTGGTAGGTTTGTTGGTATTTATTACATTATTTAAAATAACTAATAAATAGCTACAAAAATTAAAACAGGCCAGGAATAGACTAGTCATGAGAGTGGCCCTTGAGCCAAAGATTGTGACAAAGTCAGTTCCATGTACAAAGGACCAAACAGCCATAGAAAGGACGTGTATTTCCTACCATGGGTGGTGATGAAGTGTCATAGCTCTGGCATGGAATGAGGGCCACACAGGGTATGGAGGAGAAGCCCAGCGTGGTGCACGGTTGTGCAGGGGTCTATAGGGACACCAAGGGACTTGAGGGGGGCCCCTGCTGAGGTGTAGGGCACAGGAGGCGTGGGAGCCTGAAAAGTTGCCAGGGCATCCTTGCACCTGTTTTGTTGCGCAAAGCACGCAGTTGCTTGGCCTAATCTAGTCTGATTCCAAACAACACAAGGCCACTGACGTCTTAGTGTAACCAGGAGTCCCCCGCTGTCCCTGTGTCTGCCACCTTCCCTGTGCCCTTGCTGGCCCGCACCCGCATCAGCTGCTCACCTCTCTGGGGTGTGTGGGTGGCTCCAGGATGGGGGTGAGGCGTAAACAAAGCCTCATTGTTCTTCCCAGGATTGGCCCCGCCTTGCGTGGGCCCCACCCCACCTCTCGGAGCAGGGACTCTGCAGGCTGGGCTGGTGGATGGGGTGGGGGTGGGTGGCTGAGACCGTTGGTTGGGGGTCATTCCTATCCCCCAACTTCCGAGTAACCATGTCTCCCTCTGACAATCCTGCCATGGTTGCGCTCCAGGCCTGGGTGCCCATTATTAGCCTCTGTGCTCTCACCAGGCCTTTTCAAGGGTTTTGGGTGGGAGTGGGGGTGTGTGTGTGGGGGGGGTTAATGAGGAGACTTGTCCATCAGAGAGAAAAAGGAATTTGGTTAAATCAAGGAATCGTAAGAAGCAATCCATAAATGCCTTCGGCATTTTGTTTTCATGTAAAGCCAGTAAATGGAGGGAGGGCCGAAGCCTCTGCCCACGTCCCTGTGTCTGGGCCAAGTGCACGCGAGCTGTGTCATTCCCATTCCCACGTGCCCGCCTTGGGTTCCCTCTCCCGAGCCCACTCCCACGGAGGAGCGGCCTGTGTTTCGCAGCTGCCTTGCCCAGACCCCTCTTTGGTTAGAAGGGGCAGGGATTCCCACATTTCACAGGGGGCTTCAACAGCTAGGGGACTCATGAGCACAGAGCTGGGGACACTGGGACTCAGCTCTCACTTACCCTTTTGGGCTTCAGTAGGAGAGCCAGGATCTGAGCACCAGGAGGGAACCCTGAGGCCAGAGATCCCGTCTGGTGCCTTTACTGTTCACCTGCAAACACTTGCTGATTTCTGCACTGTGGGTCTTGCCATCCGTGAAGTGGATACCAAGGTCGTCCTGCAGGGGCTCTGCAGGATGAAATGAGCAGGCCAGAGGCGGGAGAGCTAATGTTAAGTCCTTCCCCCCAGCCAGGCATGAGCCCACTTCCCCCAGAGGAGCCTGTGGGGGTTGGGGGGGGTGTACTGTGGGGGAGGGGACTCAGGAGGCCTCCCTGTCCCACCCTTCACTCTCCTCTTCCCCCGCAGCTTCACCTGGCTCTGCGGACACGTCCACCGGAACATCCTCTCCAAGTTTACGGGCCCGGCGGTGGAGCTGTTCGACGAGGAGTTTCGCCACCTCTATGCCTCCTCCAAGCCTGTGATGGGCCCAAAGTCCCCCAGGCTGGTGGCACCCCTGCAGCCCGGAGCAGGCCGCAACCCCCCACCCGGCCGCCTCAGTGGCAGTAGCCGCTCCGCCAGTGACCACACATCCTCCAACCCCTTCAGCAGCCACTCTACGGGCAGCAACCCCCAGAACCAGAGTCTGTCGGCGTCCTCGGGGCCCAGCAGTCCCCTGGCCCCCAACCCCTCTCTGCCCCTCAGGCTTCAGCCCCACCCTGGCCCGTGGGGGGCCCTGAGCCCACAGGCCCCCTTCTCCCTGAGGCCCCACGACAGCACGCCAGCTCCCTACAGCAACCTCAACGCCTACAGGCCCACGAGGCTGCAGCTGGAGCAGCTGGGCTTGGTGCCCAGGACGGCCCACATCTGGAGGCCATTTCTACAAGCCTCCCCTCATTTCTGATGGGTCCCTTCCCCCAGCAGCCCTCCAGGGGCGGGGCTGGACATGCCGGGACTGTCTGGCCCAAGGACCTCCACCTCAATGACTAGCAGCTTTGAACTTGCTTCTCTTTCAACTAAAAGTGCTCGGACAACATCGTTGCCTGTGTTTGCTCCCAGGCCTGCGACCATTCACTTGCCAACACCCACCAGTCCTGGGGGTTTCCGCTCTAGTTTGGCCTATGGAGCACATTTGAGGAAGTTCCAGGGAAGTGGGGAGTGGGGAGCTAGAGGACAAAAGCATGAAAATAGAGTCATTTTCTTCCAAAGAGCAGCCAGCACTTTAATAATCATGTTTCCTGAATCTGTGTAATGTAAGAAGAGGCAGTTGCAGCCCAAGTTTACATATGGGTAAACTGAGGCACTAAGAGGTAGATTGTGTGACCAGGGTACTCCTGTTTCCCAGTGCCCAGGAATGGCCTACTGTACAAAAGGTATGGGAACATTCAGGATGTTTCTGGTAAAGGTGGTAAAGGTAATACTCAGGTAATACCAAGGTATCCCTGGGCCTGATGAATTAGGGTTAAAACCCCTAGTGTGGGGTCGGTTGAAATTGTAGCCCCAGGGATGGGGCAAGCCAAAGTGTCTAGGGGATGGAATTGGGCAAAGCTGTTCATCAGCTCAGGTCCTGGCTTCGGGGAGACTTGGGCTGGTCTCGAGGTCCTTGAGTCTGGGCCAGTCCCAGGGGCTTGCAGTGTCAGGATCTGGGAATGGCCCCGCAGCAATTGCCCAGGGCAGCCCAAGGCAACCAGGAAAGGTTCAGCATTGACCTTGCAGCTCCCTTGTAGTCAGACCCAGGGGCCTCCATTTGGCTTGTTGACGCCTGAAGCAAGGATGCCAGGCCCCCCCAAGCCCCATCATTCATTCACGGTCAGATTCACAGCACACCCTCTATTCCGGAGGTGACCCCAGATCTCAGGGGCACAGCCTAGCTGGGATACAAGGAATACGGCAAGCACAGGGAGGACCAGGCAGTCCAGTTTGGAGAGGTCAGGGGACACTTACCAGAGAAGTGACAGTTAACAAGACCTGACGAACCAGGGCCTTAAAAGTGGAGGGAGGGCTGGGACCCAGGCAGCTCCAGCCTGATGAAAGCAGGCACAGAAGCCCAGCAAGCATCTTCCTGTTTCTTTTTAAAGATTTTGAGAGAGAGAGAGAGAGAGAGAGAGACGGCACGAGCAGGGAGGAGAGGGAGAAGGGTTCTCTGCTGAGCAGGGAGCCCAGACACAGGACTCGATCCCAGGACCCCAGGATCATGACCTGAGCTGAAGGCAGACGCTTAACCACTGAGTCACCCAGGATCCCTACATCTTCCTGTTTCTATGACCTCCCCTTGCCACCAACCTCAGCAAATGTCTTCCTGTTGCCCGTCTCTGGCTCAGCAGCTTTGCCTTTGCCACAGAGAGCTGGGAAGACAGAGCCCTTCCTCCTGTTGGCTTTGGAACCCAGCAGCTCACGGCATCCCAAGTCACGCTCTCCAGAGGGTACCTTCCTTCAGCCCATCCTTGTGTTTGTCCAGTGTTTGGCAAAGGCAAAGGTGCCTTTGCTTCTGTTTTCTTTTAAAATAGTATTCCTGTCCTCATTTCATTTTTTTTTTTCCTCCTTGGTTTCCGAAATTCCAACAACAGGAAAACAAACAAACAAACAAAAAAACAAAACAAAACAAAAAAACACCCTTTGGTTCCTGAAGGTTCTTTAAACCCTGGCCCTGATGTGCTGATTTCCTGCTGACCGCCATAACAAAGTCAGAACAGTCGGGTGCAGCCCAAGGTTCTAACCTGGATTCCACAGTCTGCTGAGAAAGCTTCGGGAAGGTGACGCTTGCGAGGGACCACGAGCCCCCGAGGCCGTTCTGCTTCTGCCTGCTTCTGGCTCAGTCTGGGTGGAGAAGGGCAGCCCTCCTGCCCCCATCACTCTCCACCAGCCAGCCTCCCCACCGCGGCCTCCCGAGGGCCCCACAGATACCGTTTCTCCTCCCCTGGACACTGTCGCGCGTGACCCCCACCTGCTGGGGCGTTAGCTGCGGTTTGCTGCGGCCGACGGACTAGGAGCACAAGTGAGGGTCACTTGCAGGCCGGAACTTCAAGAGCCTGGGAGCCGTTGGCCAGGCAGCAGCCCGCCTCAGACGGAGCCCCTCTGCCGGCCCAGGTTCCCAGGAGACTCTGGTGGGCAGGACCTCCCTCTCCTACCCACCGACCCCGCCTTGGATGAATTGTAGGAGCCAGAAATAAACCTCTGTTACGTACGCCACCGAGATCTGGGGTCACTGATTACTGCATCACGAGCCAGCCTAGCCTCATACAACGTGGGGACACGCTCACGTGAGGCTGGGCTATTTGTGGGATGGCCTCCTGAGGGCCCTCAGCCCTGGGCTTTCACCCCAAGATCTCAGGAGGGTTTTACACACACGGCAAGAGTGACCGAAGATCCAAAAAACCCTTTTACCCAAGTTCTCAATCCTCCCAAACCCAGTTTGCCCCATCTTGAACTTTGCTCTGGGCTAGAATCACCCCTGCACCTGCCTCGGCTGCCCTGCTTGCTAGGAGCCGTCCTAGACACATGGCGTCTCTGCCACAGTGTGAAATTCTGCAGCAGCCACGGGGCACCGTGGGGCCCCCACGGGCCACCCCCAGGAAGCCCACGAGAGAATGAGAGAAATAGCGTGAGAGTGTTACCCGGGGGGTGGTTCAGGGAGGGCCAAATGCATACCCCAGCCCAGGGGTCAGGGATCACGTTATCCACCCATAGGGTCACAGCCAGGACCCCCGGAGGGGTCAGTCCCCTGAGCCTCTCCTGGGAGTTACCCCTTGTGTCCATATGGGCCTCACCAGATACTGATCGCTCATCTCCCTGTCTGCCCTGTAAGAGCCCCGGGGCCCAGGATGCTTTTGCTGGCCTGAGGGACCCTGACCTCGGGCCGGGCTGGTCCCAGCGCCCAATGAATGGCCACTGACCAGTGAAGGCACTTTGGTCCTGCAGGGGACACAAACACTCAGCGCGGCCGACTCTCCCCTCCGCTGCTGCTCTCGCCTTGGCAGGAGCTCCCCGTGCCCAGCCTGCTGGCCCGTCCCAGGAGGGCCTGAGCCTCATCTTCCAGCGCTTCGTTCTCTGGGCCTGGTCCAAGCAGTTGTTGGGCACAGAGAGACTGTCACTCACTTTCTCAGCTTCCCCCCGGGGAGCGTCTGTGTGTGGGCAAAGCTGTCGCAGGAGAGGATAAACACCACAGGCACACATGCACGGGCATCGACACAACCTCCTCCTCCTCGTCGCTCATGGGGTTTGGACTGAGGCAGACGGGCCTCGTCCTGACTGCTCCTTCCTTCTCTCTGCGGGGCGAGGGAGCGGGGCTGTCCCCACGGTGCCGGGCCTCACCCCCCGACAACCTGGGGTGAATGCAGAGCCCGAGCGGCCCTCCCCGAAGAAGACCGCCTTCCTCCTGCTGGACGCTGCCTTTGAGGGGGTCCCGGGTCTCGCCTGCCATCAGGCTCCCGCTGAAACCCTGGCTGTCCCCGGGCCTTGACCCTGTGGGCCTTCGGACCGGAGCTGCACCCTGGCCTTGTCCCCTCACCTCGCGGACTTGGGGCTTGCCAGCTTCCATACCCGCGTACCCGGTTCACTACTCGAGCTGTCCGTACAGACAGACGGACGGACAGAGCTAGGGACGCAGGCATAGATGGGCACGTTGCGGGTCCTGCTGCTCGAGAGAATCCCGACTGATGACAGCTATGCTGCCGGGCGTTCAAGGCCTCAGCTGCAGATCCAGTCCCATTCCGAGGTGCTGGGCGAGGGCTTCCACGCACAACTTGGGGGCGGGGGACACGGTGGGCAGAGTCCCGCCGGATCGGGCCTGGCCGGTCCATGCGAGCTGCTCTGTCCACCCTGCTGCTTGCGCCGTCTGTCCCCACAGCACTCCTGTCCCGTCCCGCTGCGGGACAGCGGACGGCTGAGTCTGTCCGCCAGGCCTCCGGAGATGGCCGTTCTCCATTCCGATGGCGCCTCTCTGCCCGCAGAGGCAGGGGCTTGCTTCTGGTGGCTGCTCTTCGAGAACGGCGCTTCCAGACTTGTCTTCCAAACACCCACAGGCTGGGAGTGCCTCGCAGGCCCCCCCTCCCCCATGCCCTCCCCCACCCCGGAGGGGCGAGCCGTGCAGCTGTTCCGGGAAGCCTCCCCGCGCGGTGCAGCTGTTCCGGGAAGCCTCCCCGCGGTGTGGAGAAACGTCTAGTTCACATTTCGTTGCTGAATTATTCTAGCCCAAGTCCTGGGACGCCAGCCTTGGTTTCCACGCCAGAAGGGCCCGGATTCATGTATTTCATCCCGAATTTGGCCTTTTGGGGTGCCAGGAGCTGGGTGGCCAATGTGGATGGAAGCAGATATGCCCCCGGCCTGGAGAGAGGTTATACGACGACAGCATCAAGGGCCTCGCTGTCCCCACGGCTTGCCTCTTGCCAACCTGTGGTTTGTTGGGCCTGAGAGTGATTGGGGCAGAGAAGGCCCGCATGAGGGGGACGGGAGTGGAGACTGGAACATGAGAAGCCATCACCATGGGAGGGTGGGAGAGTGTGCGGGACAGCGGGCTAAGGCTGGAGTCGGCCTTACGCCAAGTGTAATGGGAAGTCCTGAGGAGTAGCAAACTCTACAACCGTGTGAATTCCCTGAGGCGCTTGGACATCTTGGGTGTCTTGAGGCCAGCTCTACCCTCGAAGTTAGTGCTAATATCGGGGCTTTCCTAGACCCAAAACCTACTGCATGAAGCTCAAAAACTTTAAACATTTGGAAAGTAAAATCAGATTTATCAGTCCAAAGCACAGCCCTAAACCAGACATTCCCCTGCTCAAAAATTCTCTCTAGCTGGTGTTTGTCCCCTGAGCAAAGTCAAACTTTTTACTGCTACACCGATGACCTGCCATAATTTTTTTTTTTTTTAAGATTTTATTTGTTTACTTGACAGGCAGAAATCACAAGCAGGCAGAGAGGCAGGCAGAGAGAGAGGAGAAACAGGCTACTCACTGAGCAGAGAGCCCAACTCGGGGCTTGATCCCAGGAGCCTGGGATCATGACCCGAGCCGAAGGCAGAGGCTTTAGCCCACTGAGCCACCCAGGCGCCCCTGACCTGCCATAATTTGATGGTGGCTCACCTGTCCTGCCTCATCACCCTGTCCCTCCATGCATGTTAACCCGAATGACCAGTTTTCCTGTCCTCCAGGCCGTGGCTCCTTTCATCTGTCCATTGAGAAACCCGACATGTGCCAGCCTTTTATTCCCCACAGAGCCTGCTATAAACCCTCCCCTTCCCAAGGTCCAACTCTGATGTTTCCAGCTTCACGAAATGTCACTGAAATCCCAGCCTTTGTCCGTACTTCCTCAACACCAGCCTTCCCACCTGCCCATTTCCTACTACTCACGGGGAGGGCCCATTAGTGCTGCTGGAGAGTTGAAGCTCTTGAAAGCAGCTCTTGCATGTTTGACTGGATACCCTCTACAATAATGTTCTATCAAGGTTTTAAAAACCTATAAAAGCAACAGCCTTCTGAAAAACAAAGTCTTATTCTAAAACCAAGATTGAAAGGACCCAAGTGGCCTGTCTTAGGATTCTTTGGTTGCAAGTAACAGAAACTGAAACTAGCTCAAGCAGTCAACTTATGACCACCAACGTCAAAGCTTAAAGCAACACAAATGTATTACCTTACGGGGCTCTAGTTCAGAGCTCCAGTGTGGGTTTCACTGGGCTAAGATCATGGTGTCAGCAGGCCCGTAGTCCTTCCTGGACACCCTATGAGTGAATCCATTTCCTTGTCGTTGTTTTTGTTTTTGTTTGTTTTAAAGATTTTATGTATTTGACAGAGAGATAGAGAGCACAAGTAGAGAGACAGGCAGTGAGGGAGAAGCAGGCTCCCTGCTGAGCAGGGAGCCTGATGTGGGACTCGATCCCAAGACCCTGGGGTCATGACCTGAGCCAAAGGCAGCTGCTTAACCGACTGAGCCTCCCAGGTGTCCCTTTCCTCATCTTTTCTAACTCCCATAAGCCACCTGCATTCTTTGGCTCATGCCCCTTCCTCCATCTTCAAAGCCAGTAGCACAGCATCTCTCTGACCCCCACACACTCCTCTTGCCTCCATGGGATGGCTAATTTTGTGTCAGCTTGACTGGTCTTAGGCATGCCCAGCTAGCTGGTGGAACGTTATCTGGGGTGTGTCTTGAGAGTTTCCGGTAGAGATTAGCACTTGAATCGGCGAACTGAGTAACACGATCACCCTCCCCAGTGCGGGTGGTCATCAGTCATCCCGCCGGAAGCCCAAGTGGAACAAAAAGGCAGACGAAGGGCAGATTTGCTCTCTGCTTGCGCTGGGGTGTCTTTCTCCTGCCCTTTGACATTGGCACTCCTGGTTCTCTGGCTCTGAGACTCAGTTCAAGACATACACCATTAGCCCCCTTTCAGGCCGTTAGATTTCTCAGCCTCGAGAAGTGGTGGAGCTATGACCAGGTAAACCTTCCGCCCTCTCTCCAATTAGTTGGGGTCATTGAGCACAAGTGTGGTGACCAGGAGCCACACGTGTGGGTGAGAGGGTAGTTCGCAGAGAGAGCGGGTAGGGCGGTTGTTAGCTCAAGGGCTAAGCAGACACAACGCCGAAGCTTTAGGTGATGAAATCACTCTGCCAAGGCGGGAGAAAAGGACAATGGCAGGTCCCAAATAGATGCCAATCCTCTATTTTTTCAATTATAATTCCATCATGTATCTCTATCTCTATATCTATATAAATATAGCTCTAAAGATCTATGTATATATATCTATTTGGGAAAAAAAAAAAAAGGCACTGGCACTGTGAAATTTCAAGGGGGACCTAAGCAAGTCTGGGATCAGGAGCATCTTGAGAATGATTCCGGAGCTGAGATCATAGGAAGGGGACGCTTATGGCAGGGTGGGCAGATTGCGGGGCAGAATGTTCCAAGAAGAGGTGACAGGAGGGGCAAAGGGCTTGGGTGGGAAGATGCTTGGAGTCCAAGGGCATGAGAAAAGCCAGTGAGCTGGGGGCATGTGGGCCAGAGCGGGACCACACGGGCCCTCACCCACAGGCTTCATGAATGAGTTGGGAAATCACTGCAGGACTGAAAACAATCTTTGTTAAGATCCTTTGGCCACAGTATGAAGACCACAGGGGTGTCAGAGAGTAAGGGACAAAGGACTCTCACCAGTTCGAGTACTGGGTACAAACTCCTCCTTAGGAGAAAATGTTGAAGACAGGCCTTTTGGGAGTCACAAGAGGCAAGAACCGCCCTCGGGTCCCACCCCACCCACCTGGAGCGTAGTCACCAGTGCGGTTCACATCTGCTCACCTTCCCTGTGATTCACTCCTTGACAAAGGGGCAGAGTGTCTACGGAGGCAGGCCCGAGATTTTTCTTTAGCATAACCGTCGCTCTGTTAACCTACCCATCATCTGTGCTGGAAATGATCAAGATGACGTGTTTGAGGACAGACTGAGGTGCCCGGCATTCCCGAGTGCCCTTCCCTGGCTTCTCACACACGTCACCATGTCGCTGCCTGGAAAGGGAGGTGCGGCAGGCGTGTGGGAAGGTTCGCGAAGGCCACGCGGGCAGTTCCAGACAGCACAGACAACGGAGCCGGGACGACAGCCAGAGGGCTGGAAGCTGAAGGCACGGACAAGGTTAGAAGGGCACTAGGATCGGGATGGGAAGCCAAGCCAGGCTAGAGGGGAAAGGGCATCTCTGGGAAGCCTAGACCAACAGGAGAAAGGGGTTTAGCTCCAGAAAGAGAACCAGGCAGGGTGTTTCGACCGCCTCAGCACTGTGCTGGATCTTCAGGGGGTTAAACTTTTGTGCAAACAAAACGAGATGCTGGCCAGGTAATTCAGAAATTCAACAAATCTTTCATGAAATGCCAGGTAATCTGCCCCGAGGATACCGATATGAAAAAGACAGTCCTAGTCTCTGATTTTAGACTTTCTGGTCTCTCATGAGAGACAAGCTGCCGATTACAACACAGTAAGGAACCCCTGCGGGAGTGAAATCGTGAAGGAGCGTGAAAGAGGGAGACCTACCGCCACCTGGAGGTCAAGACTTCGGGGACGCGGTAAGGAAGTGGAGACTGGAAGGTGAACAGAATCGGCCCACCATGGGGGGTGGGGAGAGGGCCCAGACCAAACTGCCAGGGCGCAGGCCCAAACGCAAAAGCTAGGGTGCGTTTAAAGCCGGGGAGCCGGGAAGGGGGGCGCCTGGGAGCCAAGGCTTTACCGCGAAGGTATTGGCAGTCTGGGCACTATCCCGAGGCGTCATTCGCAACTAGACCATGAACTCCGAGACAGCAAGTGTCTCCATGGCAACCGCACAATGCTTGTCATGTCTCGGGGGCTCCGCAGCGATTGTTCATGACTCCGTGAGTGGATGGAGGGTGCGGGGGAGTTGCGGAGAGGCTTCCGTACTTGTTAATGGTTCCTAAAAATCACAGTGGCTATTAACCATACCTGGCTTTCGTTTCACATTAGAGATATTAAGTGACAACTTGCCACTGCTAGTCAGGCTGTCACTCGTACCAGAAGAGCAGACAGACAGAAACAGAACCAGACATTTGTCGGTTTCGGGAAGGGGCCCGGCAAGGGCTGAAGCAGCAGGTGCAGCAGAGGGAAATCCTGCGGACTCCAGCCCAGGGCTGGAATTCTTTTCCCTCTGCTGAGAATAAAATGCTGTGTGGGACATCACTTAATGAAGTTTTTGGTTGACTATTAAATTCCACTCTTCGTAAGGGAGCGCTTCCGTTCCAGATGATGTGATTACGGTAATGGCCCTTTGTCCCAAAGGTGTTAGAGACCGTGACTATGATCCGTGTGTCTGGAAGGACAGGACCATCACCCTGCACGACAGTGGCCCGCGGGCCTCGTGTTTCTGTGCATCTGGTGAGCAAGGCGGCACTAACCGCCCTTCGTTCCAGACTATCTTTGCATCATGTCACGAAAGAGATGGTGTCCTCCTCTGCAGCACAAGGCAAGTGTGCTGACTACTGCCCATTAGAGAAGACCTGAGTTTCTAGAACGCAGCCCATTCCATGTGCACTCTTCTGTTTGGGCCCATATACAGAATCTCGGAGCCGTGGCAGACTTTTGACACACCGCTCTTAGAAATGGTTTACTTTTATGTTTCAACATTCTTGTTCTTTCCTGATGAATTTACTTGAACAATGGGATACTTTTACTGCTGGTAATAATATAATAGTGTGGGACGCCTGGGTGGCTCAGTGGGTTAAAGCTGCTGCCTTTGGCTCAGGTCATGATCTCAGGGTCCTGATCTCAGGGTCCTGGGATGGAGCCCCGCTTCGGGCTCTCTGCTCGGCAGGGAGCCTGTTTCCCTTCCCCTCTCTCTCTGCCTGCCTCTCTGCCTACTTGTGATCTGTCAAATGAATAAATAAAATCTTTAAAAAAAAATAATATAATAGTGTGTGTTTTCAAAAAAATATAATATCTAAGAGCCTCTTTTATACACTTTCCCAAAAGATATCCTCTAAAGGGATAGTAGGTCTGAGATAAGTAAATGGCAAAAATCCATAAACAAAACAAGTCAAGAAACTGAACACAGTAGAAATAATCAAGAAACTGAACACAGTAGAAATAAGAAAAACTGTTTTTATAATACATAAATAATCATTTTAAATTCACTATATTCCATGATTAGCAGTGGATTCTTTCTGAAATAAACGAAGACAATTAAAACAGTACAGGATGTTTTCTAATGTTTTTTAAAGGACCACTAAGCCAAGATTTGTATCTCTGTATGGAACTGATTTTCAAAGGGACAGAAGTGGTCTTTGATCTTTCTGAACCACTTGTCTTCGAATTCTTTCGAAGATGCAATCACCAGGGCAGTCAGAGCTGTCGGGCCAACACACTTCACCTCTGTGTGAACCTCATCCTTTATTTTTTCTGGGACGATATCTTCTCCCATAACCTGCAGCAGGAGGGGGGAAAAAAAAACAATCCTGTCCCAATAAAAGGGCGGAAGACTATGCTATTCATCGAGTGTAAAGGATTTCACACCAAACCAAACCAAACCACAGGAATACTTTAGCAGCGGGCGGCGGGGGGTAGTGGGGGGGGGTGAATTCCAACATACCGAAAAGATGTTTAGATCCAAGGACCACAGAAACAAAATACCCGGTATTTCTCCTCTTATCCTCCCCTGAGTGAACATATCACTGAAACACTAATATGGCGGCTGTTCCACCTACAGAGACTGGGCCGCCAACATTCTTAAATCAAAGATCACCTTCCGCTGGCCAGAAAACGCATCTGCGAGTACTTCTCCCCCCTCATAAAACCACCAGAAAGCAGAGCCTGGGCACAACACTGCTGCTGGGTGTGGGTGCAGGAGCACAGCTTCTTCCTCTTCGAAGTTCGCCACGGAAGTCAAAGGCAGCAAACAGGCCAGCAGCAAGTAGCTGGGCCTGCACGTTCAGGACCCAGAGAGCCTCAGTCCCTCTGGAGATGTTGTCACCGCAACCTCCAGGCCCTGAGGCACCTGCCTGCCCTCTGCAGGCAAAACACTGCTCCCTACTGGTCAGAATCAGGCCCAGAACTTCTGTTAATTTCTCTCACAAGACGTGCAAAAGTTAAGTTGTAGAAAGGTTGCCCCTGAACCCGCTAAGTGATCAGCCCATCTCTGGTAAGGACAGCGAACTAAAAGTAAGTCCTAACACATTTCCTGTTGTTGGCACGAAAGGTTTGGGAGCCATCCGGCAGGGATGCTGTAAAGGGAATTTAAGTCACTTGGATTTGGACTTGATAACGTCTAAGTTTCCTGAAAACCCCGAGATCCAATGTGTTCATGAATACTCCAATTATAATGCATTAGAAGCCCATTCAAAGAACGGTTTCCACTGACTTTAGATCTTCAAAGACTACTTATTATTTGAGGCAAGAGCTAATGATACGAATAGCTTAACCAGGCAATTGTCAGCATTTATTAAAGCCTGGTATTTTCATTCATTCTAAGCCAGTGCTTGTCTTGTATTTTAACATTTCTGACCTCGAGAGGTACCTTACAACACAGGCGTGTCACAGCATAAATGGCATCTTACTTTTCTTTTATTGGCCCATCAAATACTGATGTGTCTTACAACTGATGATTTCTTGGACTCAATGAAATGCAGTATTTTAAAATCTGGGATATAACACCAAAAGTGTTTTGTTTTTTTTTTTTTTAAATAAAAAAGAGAACTGAATAATAGTAATATCCAAATAACGCAATATCCCAAAAAGAGGGATTCGCAGGAACATCATTCACAGCTGTCAATATAGCTACAAAAATATTTGACATATAAAAAAATTTAAACTTCTGGGGCGCCTAGGTGTCTCAGTGGGTTAAGCCTCTGCCTTTGACTCAGGTCGTGATCTCAGAGTCCTGGGATCGAGTCCCACATCGGGCTCTGCTCTGCGGAGAGCCTGCTTCCTCCTCTCTCTCTCTCTCTGCCTGCCTCTCTGACTACTTGTGATCTCTCTGTCAAATAAATAAATAAATTCTTAAAAAAAAAATTTAAACTTCTATATACAAAACAAAATCATAAACTTCAGAAAATACTCCAACATATAAAAGGTGAGTAAGCCCAACAGAGAGAGAGAGAGCTCTAAAAAATTAGTAAGAAAAACAGAAAATTACAAATAGAATAAGGAAGGAAAAGCATGACTAGGTATTTCACTAAATATAAATGGCCAATAAACATGTGAAAAAACTGTTCATCTTAAGAGTAATCAAACCAGTAAATGAACACTGAAAAGTGTCGCTTTTATCGCTCAAACTGCAGATTTTGAAAAATAAGTTAATACGTATAAAATTATTTTTATAAGTCAAAATGATCAACTATTGACAATTTCACATGGTTCAACCTAGTATCTAGGCGTGAAGGAGGAAAATCAGTGTTCTCATACAGGATATGTAAACTGAACCAGCTTTTCTGAATCACAACTTAGAAATGGGCTTCAAGTCTTTAAAATGTCTGTATACTTTAACCTAGTGATTCTACTCCTAATAATCTATTCTAAAAGGACCAAATACATACATTGATTTTTTTTGCAAAGACTTATTAAAATAGGTATTTTATATCTGTTAAATGTTCAATATAGAGGACTTAAGTAAATAAATGACAAAAGCTAAAACTGGACTACTATCTGGCCATGAAAAAGCACATACTCAAACAGTATTTAAAGATACGGGGTCAAGGCGCCTGGGTGGCACAGTCGGTTGAACATCTGGCTCTTGGTTTCGATGCAGGTTGTGCTCTCAGGGTCGTGGGATTGAGCCCCACATTGGGCTCTGCGCCCTGTGCTCAGTGCAGGGTCTGCTTGAGTTTCTCTCTCCCTGTTCCTCTGCCCCTTCCCACCATGTGCATTCTCTCTCATTCTCTCTCTCTAAAATAAATAAATAAATCTTTTTAAAAAGTAAAGATACAGGGTCATGATCGTATCACAGTATTAGGTAAAAATAACAAGAGTATAAAGTGAAATGTACAGTTTGGCCATTCCTCACAAAGTTAAACAGAATCACCACAGGACCCAGCAAATTCCACTCTCAGGGACACATCCAGGAGAATTTAAATCAGGAACTCAAACAGATACTTGTATGCCGGAGTTCACAGCAGCATTCTTCACAATAGCCAAAAGGTGGAAACGATCCAAGTGCCAACCAACAGATGGATGGATAAAATGCATTGTGTATGTACGGACAGTGGAATATTATTCAGCCATAAAAAGGAACAAAGTTTGGACACATGGTACAATATGGATGAACCTTGAAAACATTAGGTTAAGTGAAAGAAGCCAGACATAAAAGGGTATATATTATAGAATTCTACCATTTGAAGTCCTAGTATAGGTAAATTCATAGCCACAGAAGGTAGATTAGAAGTTGCTAGCGATTGGGAGGGAGGGCGGAATGGGAATTATTGCTTAATGGTTACAGAGTTGGTTTGGGATGATGAAAAAATTTTGGAAATAGTGCTGATGGTTGCACAAGACTGTGCACGTAATTAATGCACTATACACTAAACCATGATTAAGATGGCAAATTTTATGTTATACATATTTTTTTTAATCTTAAGAAAAGGGGAACTATTATAGAATAAAAGAGATGTAAGAGAAGAACCAAATACAGTCTGTGGATCTTATATGGATCCTTTAATTTTTTTTTTTTTTTTAATTTAAATAGGCTCTACACCCTACATGGGTCTTGAACTCACGACCCGGAAATCAAGAGTTGGATGCTCTACAGGTGCCCCTGGATCCTAATTCCAATAAAACAATGATTAAAAAAAAAAAAAAAAAAGAAAGTATGCAAGCAAAGGAAATTTAAGGACGCAGAGTCATGCTCGTGTCACAAAGTAAGGTTTAGAGCACAAAATGAAATGTACACTGTAATCCCAATGAGGGCCCAGATATCTTTTTAAAAAAGCTCCACAGGTACTTCACGTGCATTGTCCAGGTGGGGAACTACTATTCCACACAGTCCACAGATCTGCTGTACATGGGAAGGAGTATGAAGACGTTTGAGACATCTTGTAAGGATGTCTTCTTTGTAAGGATAAACTTGCTTTATTATAAGGAAACCTAAAATCTAATTGAAAAGATAAGACATACTCTTGTATTTTGGGGCTGTTGGTTGGCTATTTATTCAAGCAGTGACTGTCCCTGAGCTCAGAGGAGGGAGCCATTGCCGGACGGGGACATTCGGGAAAAGCTTCCTAGAGGATGTGGGACCTTGGTAGGCTCTGAGGATGGGAAACAGTAAGCGGGTGGAGATGAGAAACCCACGACAAGTTTGTCAGACATGGCAGAGGAGTCTAGAAGGATGCAGAAGATTTGCGTCAGGGAATTACATGGTCCTAAGTTCGGGGCTACTCTCTGGAAGGCCTTGGATATCACATGGAGGCACGTGCACTAGAGCTGACCTCCAAGGTGACAGTGACACGCTTGGTTTCTGAGCACGCAGGTAACAAGCTCAAAGCGATGTCGTGAGATAAACCCAGCAGCAGCAGGGTTTCCCACGACCTGAAGGGAGAGAGCAAGGAAGCGAGGAGAGCCGAGCCAGGAGGTCACCGGGAGCCGAGCACGAGGTCGTAAGGACGGGGGTGCTGCTGGTATGAGAGAAACGGAAGTTGGGCCTGAAGGGAGGGTGGCTGGCTGCCTGCTGGAGGGGAGACTGGAGCGGAGACGGCTCACAGCGAGCGAGGTCCCAGCTCTGGAAAGAATGACAGACGGGACTGATGAAAAAAACGAAGTCTAGAATGAAGAGATACTGACAGAAGGTTGACTGGAAAGTGTTCTGAGGAGCAGCTCCATTTTGTACCAGAAGAGACAGGAGGATCATCAATCAGAGCTTCGGATGTGTCGCTTAGGAGGTTACTAGTCTGAGAGGTGAGACAAGTGTTTCAGAGATGGCGCTAGAGATACCGGTTAGAGGGTAATCGACCCAGACGTGACAGCTGAAGCCATGAGTGTGGGTATGATTTCTGCGGGAGGTGGCAGAGAGAACGGGGAAGCTAAGTGGAACCTCAGGGAATGCCATGACTTAAGAGACAGAGGAAACAAGGAAATTCCAAGAGAAAGGAATATTAAGGATACAGGAGAAAATCAGACTGCTGGGGTCCCTCAGAAGTAAAGGGAAGAGGAAACAAAAAGGGGGTGGCCAACGGCTATGAACACCAGGAAGATGAAGGGAAACAAAGCCTAAGGAAAGGCTACGGCAAACTTAGAGGAGAGACAGGCCATCCACTGTGCTTGTCTGTGGGATCAAAGGAAAGGCTAAAAAAGGCTCACAAAGAAGAGACAGGAGAACACGGTCCCATAAGGGGGAAAAGGGGTCCAAGTGGGTGCTTAGTTTAGAGAAGGAAGAAAGGTGCCTGGCAATTTAGATGTGCCGGAAGTATTTCTTAAAACTGAGTGACGTTAGGGTAGATAGGGTTATATAAACTTATTTCACGGGAGAAGTACCTCAATTATCAAGTTTCCATGACATACTAACAGGAACGAGTGTAACTTAAATACAAACACAGATCATCTCCAAATGCTATCTTAAGTAATTTCAACATCACTTTTCAAAAAATGCTAATGGAGGTTAAAAACAAAAACAAAATAAAAAACCCTGACATCTGAATTTCTCGGCGACCACCAAGCTAAAGGAAAGGCTTAGCAGAAAGAAAACGGACTTGCAGTGGGCGGGGCTCAGTTCGGCTCCGCAGCTCAAAATCCGGCCCCAGGCAGGTTCCAACCTGTGCGAGCCTCGCTCCCAGCTGCATGGGTCCCAAAGGCTGTTCTGAGCATTATGGAGACACATGGAGGAAAAACGTACAGAAACGCCGCAAGAACGTCAACATTCACTCATTCGTTCAATCAGCACTCAGGAAGCAACGATCGGGCATTTAGGATGTGCAAGCAGGCGGGAACTCACAAGCACTGACAGGAAAATGAAACAGAGCCCCTGACCGTAGCATGCTGCGGGAGAAAGATGACGACGACGCTGCTCTCACGGATTAAGTGATCAAAAGCCACGTAAGGCAGAGAAAAAGTCCCTTAGCAGAAGAGACTTGGTTGTTTTTTAAAAAACGGTACCGGAGCCAGGAAAAATACCTCTGATGCCTCGGTTCACATAAACCCCCAGGGTTCACGTGAACACTCACCTCAGCTATCAACAGCAAAGTGTCTTCTTTGAAGCTGAACTCTTTCATTTTATCTTCAATTTCCTGCTGAGTCCTTAAGTTCCTCTCCAAAGCAAACGACGTTTGCTGAGCCTGGGTAAGCTGAAGCAAGAGCCTGAAAAACAGCAAGTCCCAACGCGTGGGCGACAGGGAAGGGAAAGCCGGAGGAAGGGTTCGCAGGAGCACCGGTACTCGGCTGGGTGGGAGTCCTACCTGGCTAGAGGAGGGGACTCACCTTCATCTGAATCCCTAAAAAGCTTCCCACTTGAGCAAACTGAGCAAACTGTGCTGGACAGTCATCTTTCCTAAAATTCCTAGACCAACGCTTGGCAAAGAGATCTTTAGGGAGCAAAACCTCCAAAGGGCTTCCTGTAGAAGTCAAGTGATTGAAAGCACAAACAATCCGGAGTGAAAGGAACAAGCTTCCTAATCAAAGGCTCCTCCTCCAAAATGCTGGGATGTGCTTCTCTGAAGTCTGTGTTCTGCGACCCTTTATATCCCCCAAACCTAGAGTCACTCGACCTCAAGGACGAGTCAGAGCCTCCAGCAGACTTTCATTACCCAAAGCCGGGTCAGGTCTTTGACGAGCCTCTGGTGGCCCACCTTGCAACTGCCTCACCACGAACTTCCCGTCACGAGCATAGCCTGGTCTTCTCCTTCCTGCTTGCTCCTGTCCTGGGCACACGGCTCCTTCTCCTCCCTGTTGAAGTGCTGAATGTGGGGGCTCTTGGGTGGCCCAGTCTGCTGGGCAGCCAACTCTTGATTGCTGCTTAGATCATGATCTCGGGATGGTGAGATCGAGCCCCAGGTCGGCTGCGCACACAGCAGGGACTCTGCCTGAGATTCTCTTTCCTCTCCCTCTGCCCCCTCCAGACTACTGTGTACTCCAATGTCACATTCTATCTCTCTCAAAAAAATAGATATTTTTAAAATATATTAAATGTGTCGATTTTCCAGGTTCCCTCAGGACTCACTGGTCCCTATTTCTATTCCCACAAGCACTCAGCTCTCCTGTTCACACATTTCATGTCTTGAATGAACCACCCACTACTCTAACCACTGGGAGATCCTGGCGGGCAAAACAGGTTTCTGCTCCATGGAACAGAGGGAGAGCGATCACAAGGAAGAGGACTTCAGGGAGTGAGGAGTGTTATGCAAAAAATCAATGGATCACTCAATCAGTCCAAGCAGGGTGGCTAAGTACCCGCTGTTCAGGTGAACAGTGAAGGAGGACTTTTCCGAGTCATCGCTCAAGCTAAGAGCCAACGGTGAGACAGCCGCCAGAGTATCTGGGGAAGGGGACGCTGACACATGAATTAGCTTGATGTGTTTGAAAATCGTGACAATCACTATGGCTGGAGCAGAGAGAAAAAAAAAACCCGTAGTAAACGAGAAGGAAAAGGCAAGGTCAACGTCTCACAGGCCCCGGAAAGCAGGGCATTTATGTAAGGGCAACGGGAAGTCACCGGAGAGTCTGGAAGGAAAGCGTGCTCTGACCCACACTCCCCTGACTCACTCCAAACAGCTTATGCTACTACCTGGCCTCTGGAAGCATGTACATTTGTGACCCCTTTTCTCTTTGATGTCCTTGCTGTCCCCTCTTGCTCCTGAAAGGACTTGAAAATACAGCTTAGGGGTCCTTGGGTGGCTCAGTTGGCTAAACTTCTGCCTTTGGCTCTGGTCATGATCCTGGGGAGCCCCGCGTCTGGCTCCCTGCTCAGTGGGGAGTCTGCTTCTCCCTCTCCCTCTGCCCTTGCTCATGCCCTCTCTCTCTCAAATAAATAAAAAAGGCAAAGAAAATAGAGCTTACACTTGCTTCTTCCATCTCATGTTCTCTCAGCCCTCTGCCTGTGCCTTATCATTCATCACTACTCAAACTGCCTTCTCAGAAGCTGCAAATGACCTCCTCACTGTCAAGTCCCCCCCTCAGATCTGATCCTACCTGACTTCTCACTATCATCTGGTTGCTGCTCTCCTTCCTGAAACTCCTTCATCTCCAGCTTCCTTCTTCTGAGCTCAACTCCTCCGAGGTAAAAGCTCCAACTGATGTCCTGTAGGTCCTTGAATCTCAGCACATCCAACCAAAATCTTTACTTTCACCGTAAGTCTGCTCTGCTCCTCCTCCCACGTGTCCTGTCTCTCAAAAGGTGCCACCATCCACCCACACACCCAAGGAAGACTCTTGACTTGTCTTGGACTCCTCTGCTCCCCTCCCCCATCCCTGTCTTTCCCACACCCTCGGCCGGTCATCAAGTTGCGTCCATCCCATCCTGCACTGATGTCCGTTTCCTCCTTTCCTGACCGCTGCACGATCCTAGGTCAGGTCCTCCCCGCTGCCCACCGATGACTCCACAGCGCCTTCACTGGTGACGCACGATCCCCACTCCTTCCTCCCAAATCTCCTCCCAGCCACCAGATCTCTCTTGAAATCACAGCTCTTGTCACCCTGCTTGGACACTTAAAACTTTCAAATACTATTCTGGCCTTCAGCGTAAGGACCAAATTCTTCAAGACAACATTTAGCATCTTCTGTTAGCGGAAGTATGCCCGTTTCTGAAGGCTTCCCACACACTGTGCGCTACACTCAGATGCCGGGATCCTAACCACCCCAGGAGGAAGGCCTTTCCCGTTTACTCTGTGAAGATGAACATGAAGGAACTGGAGAGCAGAGAGTTTACGTAATTTGTACAAGGTCAGACCGCTAGTGAGCGGAGGAGTCCACACTTGCTCAGTATCAATTTATTAGATCCTTACAATGAGATCTGACTCCCAAACCCCTCCGCCCCCTCAAGATGTCATCCTGGCCCGCGGTCCGCCACCCACCTCTCCAGCTCCACCACCCACGCTGCTGTCACTGCAGCAGACTGTGTGACGACACCGCGTGACGCGGGTCCTGTGCTTTCTTCCTCTTTACCTAGCCTGCTTCTTCCCATCTGGGGAACATTCCAGGGTCAGCAAGATACCCCAGAAAGAACTCAAGCTGTGGAATCAAAGGCCTGGGGTCCGGATCATGGCAGCATTTCAGAGCTGTGCCACTCTGGGCATAACGCTAAGTTCGTTTCCTAGTCTCTATGATGGCATCCCAACGTCGACCCCAGGGAGGGGTTTGGATTAAAATGAAATAGTGCATGCAAAGCTCTAGTACACACTTCTCTCTCTGTAGCTGAGGAAGGTGCCCAGAAACACTGGGCAGAAGCGTCAATCCCCGGTAAAGTGTTCTTCTGGCTACACTGAACAGCTCCCGTTTCCTGTCCCCGTAGGGCTGCCACTACTAATACGCCGTTAGCACCTGTGCCGCCTGTCACCGACTACACATCCAGTGTCCTCAACACCCTGCGTGCTGTAAAGGAAAGGGCCTTTAAAAAAAAAAAGATTTCCTTATTTTTAGAGAGAGAGTGAATGAGCACAAGCAAGGGGAGGGGCAGAGGGAGAGAGAATCCTCAAGCAGACCCCCAGCCTGACTCGAGGCTCGATCCCATGACCCACAGGTCATAACCCAAGCTGAAACCAAGAGTCAAATGCTCAACCAACCGAGCCCCTCAGGGGCCCCTAAAAGGGCCTCTTTTGAAAATCCTTATCATCCCAGCACCCAGCATGTGCCTGGCACATACCACTGGCTCAGGTACTTCCGAAGCAAAGTAACGCAGTAAACGCGAAACATCTGCTGAATAAAGTTTACAATTTGCTTCACAGATACCACTTCTCAGAAAGCCTCACTGTTAATGTTTCTAGAATTCTCCAGAGTTAAAAACAATAGCAATAACAACAACACACTTTTGGCATCATTTGGGACCCAAGAGAATCTGTTTCTCTCATAAATTATAGAATTTGCTCAAGTGTATGTTCTCTTTTCCCTTAAACATTTTTCTTTTTTACCCTTAAACTCTTACTAATATGGATTTAAAGTATTTGGAGTCCCTAAACCATGGGGATTCTCTGTAGAATGAGGTAAACATTGTTTATTCATATTATTAATAGTGATTCAAACACAAGAGCAAATTTTTATCTTTAGTAGATTTCTGTGGAACCTGAAAAATACCTTGTTTATAAAATCTCTTCCCCTTCGTCAATGTTTTATACATTTAATTTTCTTTTCCTAATTTTAATGGTTTCCAATTTTAACATTTTATCTTGAGTAATGACACAAATAATATTCTTGAGCAAATACAGTTATGTTTCTAAATCTTACATATTAAGAGGACATGTTCAAAGGAGTCCATCTAGACTATAGGGAAAAAAAAATCTCAAGAACATATCAAATTCTAACCTAGGACTTTTTGAAGATTAAAATCAGAAAAATAACACCTTTATCCTCGGCCTAGTACTGTGTGTTGTTTAATCCTTTCTTCATTTACCTGGTTCGTATAAAGGAGGCACATGCTTTCATCCGAGTCTCTAGCAACACTGCTTCTCTCTTTTCTGACAGACAGTTTGGAATATTTTTCAGAACTTTCTCATTCTTCCGGTTATTACCGCTGCTTGCTTCCACAGAAAACACAGAGCTCTCAGGCAGTGTTTCAGGAAAACACAAAAGACAGTCTTTTCCTGAGTGTGGAGAGGAGGATTTGGCAGTTTCGCCACTGGAGGTGAAATCTTTCTGTTTTTGAGATGACGCACACGATGCTGACAGAGCTGGTCCCAGATTCAGATATGCCTCTGCCAATTTGCCCCAGTTCCAAGGATCAAAAGGATGCAAAGAAATTAGTTTCTGTAGGCAGAGAATTGTTTTCTCCAAGTTTGGCAGACTTGGACAAATACCCAACTGGAGGTAGAGCACAGCGGTTAAATGGTCTGTGTTAGTTGCTTTCTTTTCCTAAGGAGAAAAAAAAAAAGTTAAAAATCTTATTATTTTTTTAAGATTCTATTTTTAAACAATCTCTATGCTCAATGCAGGGCCTAAACCCACAACCCTGAGATCAACACCTGTACCCCACCCACTCAGCTAGCCAGGTGCGCAAGAGTTAAAAACTTTAACCTGCAGAACGTTTTCCATGTAAAAACAGATATGCCTAAAAACCCAAGTTGTGTATGTTGGAAATGAGAGATATATTTCAATAGCTACAAGTAGAGAGAACTGCTTGAAGCTGTAAACCTAGAGAAATACATACGACCTACCGAAATAACCACCAGACACTCCCAAACATCCTGTCATAACCGAAGCATAATTCATATGACAGCGGCTGACGAGTTTCAGCACCAGAATCATAAATGTCAGTTTATCTTCAAGTCTTAGTGTAATCTTTACTGTTTTAGCCAAACAGCTGAAAGACCCAAGCCAACTTTTCTTTCCCCTGGGCTAATGGTCCATTTTAATATTCAAGGCTTTCTAAAAATGCAAATGGTAATTTCCTTGAGGATTCAAATGGACTCCATTTCCAAATGTGACTCGGCTTAGACATCGTCAACAGGATGGCCCTGAAGCTCTCAGAGCTTCATGCGGCGCCATAACTGAATCCAAATGCCGTCCCTGCTAACCATTACCAAGGCCAATTATTTTTGGCCAGAAGGGATTGCTTGGTTTCCTTCTGATCAGAAAATGCTTTTCAAGTCTCCTTAACCAGAGCCACCACCTCTTGCCTAACTTGCCATATGGCAAAAGCGCTGTGGGTTAGGGAAGACAAGGTTTCTTCTTCTACGTTAGTCTGTGGAGAGCAGATGGCCGACTAAAAATTACCTTTCAGTTAATTTTAAGTCTAAAGAAAACCTGGCCTACTAATACCCAGATAGCACACAGCTACACTGGGCAGGAGGTAAAACTCCCCAGTGTGCAGCCTGAAGACACAGGCCAGCGAGTGAAAGCTTGGGGAATATTCTACATATCTATATATTAAGTGAGAATACAGAAAATAAAGCTCCATTCAACCTATCTGGTGATACTGCACCTTCCCAGTGACAGAACAGATCTGGTTTTATTAATATTATTGTTCTGCACTCTGTCCTTCCTAACAGACCATTAGGTTCCAAAGGGGCTTTTTGGTTTTACTTTTTAAAAGTCATTTATTTCAACCTCATTCAGTTCTGACATAAAATTCTACGAAGTTTTCCCTTCAGAAAACTTCTACAATTTTTTCTTTTTAAGTTCTGTTTTCATTCCAGTTAGCTAACACACAGTGCTGTTACTTTCAGGAATACAACAGAATGATTCAACACTTCCATACGTCACCCTCTCCTGAACAAAAGTACACTCCCCTAATCCCCACCACCTATTTCACCCGTCCCCCCCACCCCTACTCTCCTCCCCTCTGGCAACCATCAGTTTGTTCTCTATTGTTAAGAATCTGCTTCTTGGGGCATCTGGGTGGCTCAGGTCATGATCTCAGGATCCTGGGATGGAGCCCCACATCAGGCTCTGCTCAGCGGGAGCCTGCTTCCCCCTCTCTCTTTCTGCCTGCCTCTCTGCCTACTTGTGATCTTTCTCTCTGCCAAATAAATAAATAAAAATCTTAAAAAAAAAAAAAAAAAAGAACCCGTTTCTTGCCTTTGCACTTCTCTTTTTTTCGCCCAAAGATTTTTTTTTTTTTAATTCAATGCTGAATTCCTAGCAGAGAGCATAGCACCTTGGACATAACAGATGTTCAGTAACTAAGGAATACATCTTCATGTCCTTTATTTGTAAGGAGAACAGCATATACAGACTTTAGGAAATGTTACCTTCCTTCTACAACCAGGCTATAGTGTTTTATGATGTATAGTTAACATTTCATATTGAGAATGTATGTTGAGGTAGAGGCTGTTACATATAAACCATGATTTTGATGGGAGGGTTTTTATAGCATAAATAGTAAATAACTCTCTGGAAATTAAGTTCCATCTAAGTGACTTTGTGAGATTTTCCAGAATAATGCAACTCTTTCTGAAATGCAATAATGATGACAAGAGTTAGTATTTATTCAGTGCGAACATAAGCCAGGCACTAGTCTAAGCACTTTACTCATTTAATCCTCATGACAATCTTTTAAAATAGATTCCATCATTACCCCCATTTTCATAGAAGAGGGAACTGAGTCACAACAGAGAAGTTAGAGAACTTGCCTGAAGTCACACAGCTCTTCAGTAGCAGAGCTACAGTCAATCACACAGGAAGGCACAGGATGGAAGGTACTTTGGAAGGGCTGATGCATGTTAGCTGGCTTAGGGTTCTCCCTCCCGTTGAACAGTGTGTGTGCAGGCTATGGACATGAGTCTATCACCTTAGCACTGAACCCAGAATCGGGCACGTGGTGGGGCTGAAATCAGTGTTTGTAGAGTGCACGCATTTAAGAGTCATTTACCATCGGAAGCAATGTCCTTAACCACAACTTATCACATGAGCATATCAGTTACGGTAAGATGTTTAATTATTTAAATAAGAAATAAAATATAAATAAGTTCTTTTTTTTTTTAAGATTTTATTTATTTATTTGACAGAGAGACACAGTGAGAAAAGAAACATAAGCAGCGGGAATGGGAGAGGGAGAAGCAGGAAGCCCGACGTGGGGCTCAACCCTGGGACCCTAGGATCATGACCTGAGCCGAAGGCAGGCACTTAACGACAGCCACCCAGGTGCCCCATAAATAAGTTCTTTTTTTTTTTTTTAAGATTTTAATTATTTATTTGACAGACAGAGATCACAAGGAGGCAGAGAGACAAGCAGAGAGAGAAGGGGAAGCAGGCTCCCTGCTCAGCAGAGAGCCCGATGTGGGGCTCGATCCCAGGGTGCTGGGATCATGACCTGAGCTGAAGGCAGAGATTTTAACCCACTGAGCCACCCAGGCACTCCCATAAATAAGCTCTATTACAAAATTTTGTCCAAAAATCATTAAGAAGAGAGATGAATTAGAAGCTGTGAGCATAAAGTGTTCGTATCCCGACAGGCACTCCTGGACGAGCTATTTTGTTCAGCGCTGTATACAGAACTGTCCCCTACAGAACACGAAAGGACAACAACTACCGAGACAAAAACAGAAAGAGGCCACAGCTAATAACGAAAGAGAAAGGTCTGTAAGTAGGGAAGAAATTTAAAAAACAAAACAAAACACAGGGTACCAGGCAATGAAAAACTATGCAAATCGGCGGGCTCCACTGAGATCATGTGAAGAGACCCAAAGAAAGGGGGAGACCCACTGGCCTACACTGCTGGTTCCTTCCCCAAAAGGATGCCTAAAAGCCTGATGGACGGTTTTCAGTCCTGGCAGGGGAGCTGAAGGTCTTCTGACTGGTCCTTCCTCCTGTTTCATAACATCCCAACTCTGGACACCTGGCATCTGCTGGCGGGCAACAGATGTTTCTCTGAGCCACAGAAACAGACTTCCTCGGCTAGAAGGAAACACAGGAATTCTCCAGACACTGACGCCGCTGCCACTACGCCACTGATGAGTGGGTCAGGCAGGGAAGAGCAGAGCGGGGACATGTAAGGGATGCCAGGAAGAGGAAGTGGACAGGAGAGCACAGAACAGGAACGAAGGGCAGGTGCCTGATGCCTCGGAAAAGGTACCAAAAGGCCCAACGCTGCTGCTAATGTGCAGACCTGGAAGACTGAGAATGAACGCTGTCAAATCCCGCCAAGTTCACTGTGCCGTGGGCATCCTGAACAAGGTAATCTCATCTTCCGGCTTAAGTATTAATGCACATTTATTAGAGGGGAGAAAAAGAAGAGCGAGACACAGCTGTTTTCCACATTCTAAAGACAATTTCCAAGGTTTCTTCTCACTGCAAGAGGCTGAGGTCCTAGGCAATGAACCCCACGGGCAAGTAAATTTAGGGATTTTTCTTAGTTAATGAGATGGAGGAGGACAGCTCAATTGCATGCATTCTTCAGGCTGACCTCTGGTCAACCTGATCCGCAGGGTTCACGATCAGTGTCTGGGTGCCTCATGAATTCCCTCTGAGGAAGAAAACGGGTCATCTATAAACTAAGCTTGGTCAACTTAGACCAATCCTCAAAAAAAATTTACACACAGAAAAGCCAGAAATAAATAAAAAATGCCTTCATCTGAAAACAAAAACAAGCAGAATCTAGAATTGCAAATAACAGCTTTTCTTTATCCCTTAAAAAGGATTGTGCGAATTCCATTTAAGAATTAAAAAAGGCCGTTAAGCTTGGCTCAGTATGATATTTAGGATTTTTTTGGTAAAGTTCATTACAGAAATTTTGGAAAATAGAATCTAAAAAAAAAAAATTAAAGAAAAAAATTACTGATGATCCTCCTACTCTGAACGTTTACTCCTAACAAGAGTAAACAAGATTTTCAGGTAATGGAAGAATTTTAAGAAAAAATATTACAAGAAAATGACTGTCTAGAGCTCCAAACTGTTTATCATTAAAAGTTCTTACACCACTGACGATTTTCTACTTATCCAAACCCACAGATTTTGCTGCTAGCAAGAAGTTTTGTTTTGTTTTAGAAAATAAATTATTCAATGATCCCAGGAAAACAAAAGGAACACAAGCAATGAAACCACTTACCAAGTTTGTAGCAATCTCCAATGCTTCTGTGTGCCTTCCCAGGTGAACCAGACACCGAGCCTGGCCTTCCTGGACATCCCTTTTCATGGCAAAATTCGTAGACGGCAATTTTTCAGAGATACTGGAATACTCCTGAAGTGCTTTCTGCCAATTATTTGTTAAATAAAGGAAATGAAGAGAAGGGATAAAAAGAGACAAATATATAGTAGAGAAAAGGATTCAGTCATAGGTATCATTTTTTTCTTGGCAGAGGCATTATTCTAGCTGACTCCACAATAAACTATGGAAGGCCTGAGTATTTGTCAGTACCATTTTTCTAAAAGGTAGAAAAGAAATGGCTGGAAAATATAACCGCTACTACCATGGAAATTATCACCATATGGTAGGAAGAGCATTTTGGAGCCAAACAGACCGGGGTTTGAATCCTGGTTTTGCCACAAACTTGTTATACAACCTTCCTTCTCTTATCAGCAAAACAACATAAGACTCTTGTGAAGAAGAAATGAAATTTTCTATGTAAAGCAACCTGATATCTACTTGTTCTTCCTTTTGCTTACACATTTCGGGGTGCTCTGCTCCTGTGACTCCATGAGGCATCTGTGCTAGAGGTTCCCGCAGAATAGGGGGAGATATAGAACCTGGGGAAACAGACCTGCAAGGATCCCGGAAAGATCCCTATATTGTACACACAGGAAACAAAATAAGTGATAAAGAGCCATGGAGAAAAGGATAGAAACTGGGGATTCTGAGATTATAAACACTTACCAGAGAAGATTAAATTCACCCTCACAAATAACATGTTCATAACTAATGTGCTGTAACTGATAGCATTGCTTATAACTGATTACCTGTTTAAAACCAATTATCTGTACTGTTTATAACTGATTGCCAGTTTCAAGTAGAGTAAGCTTATATACGCTGAACTCTACCTGATACTCTTGCCGTCTGTAGGCGAGGTCCCCCTTGAATTTCTTCAGTGTTAGAGCTTCAACATCATCACCGCTCTCTGTTTCTTCACAGAACCACTAGAAATTGTGAAAATAGCACATCACAGAGAATTAACTTACACCTTTCCCCCTCATACTCAAGTGGAAGCAATTTCCCATACGTAACTGATGAAATCTCAAACACTGACCTACTTCTTTAGAATGAGACACACAGGAAAACATCCAACAAGAAGAAAGTCAATTTTAGCAGCAATGGCTCAGTTTTCATTAAAGTCATCTCGAGTAATAAACATATCAGTAGTGAGAAACGTCTCAACTGAAAAAGTAACTCAGGCCTATATGGTTCTACACAGAGCATTTCAAGATGGGATCGTGATGTCCGGGAAGCTGGATTTTAACTAGCACAGTTCCCACTGCTCCTTTAGCCTGAGACAGGTCTCCCTGTAGAGACGTTTTCAGAATGGTTAGAACAGGAATTGACAATTCATTATGAAAAGGACAAAGGAAAGAGGAATTACCTTTACTTATTACGCTTTTATGAAAATGTCGCAAAAACAAAAAGTAGAATCTAACCAAAGAGATTGAAATTAAGGCTGAAAGGAGGTTTCCATGCAATCAAATGCCAAAGACTTGTAGAAGAAAAGTTTGGGGCGCCTGGGTGGCTCAGTGGGTTAAAGCCTCTGTCTTAGGCTTAGGTCATGATTCCAGGGTCCTGAGATGGAGCCCCCACCCCTCTGCTCAGCAGGGAGCCTGCTTCCCCACCCCCCTGCCTGCCTCTCTGCCTACTTGTGATCTCTGTCGAATAAATAAAATCTTAAAAAAAAAAAAAAGAAGAAGAAGAAAAGTTTGGGGAAATGCCCATTTGGAATATTTTATTCACTTCTGTACTGATAGAAAGTAAAGTGAGACTGGGATTTCTCGGTTAGTGAGTAAAGAACATTAAGATGAGAAAACAGGTCTAACAAAAAGCAGTCTGTGTGCCAGTTTTTCCAGCCTCAAAGTAGTAGCTCAACCTCCCTTTTACTCACAATAAAACACAGTGAGGCTGACTGTGGTCTGTCCCCAGGTAAATGCTATGAAAACGCCACCGTGTTTGTGGTGGTTCCACAATCGCGTCAAAATTGCTTGGTTCTATTTCTGCAAGTGTTGCCTGGGTATCATTTCCCTCCCATTATCTCAGTAAAATAGTTTCTCTCCTTCATCTGATCCATCACAGCGAAAAAAAGCTGGTAACTACTGTTTTTCTGTTGTCTCTGAAACACCGAGTAAGTCAAAAGTCTACATAATTTTCCTTCGTGCTCTACTGCTTGCCAGTCACAATGCCAGTCCCAACCTGCAGACCAACAACTGCCCAACTGCAAATCTTCATCCAGTTTTCACGATCCCATGGGGAAATGATTAAGAAAAACTGGCTTCCAAATGATTGTTTCTATTCTCCCACGTAACCCGCAGGCACGCAACCATTTAGATGGGGACGGCTCCCAATCCCCCTTTCTGGTAAGAGGAAGGAGGGAAGATGTGAGCACGGGCGGAATGAAGAGGTGAGGGGCTGGATAACGCCGACCTCTGTCCTCCAGAGGATCTAAGCAGGGACCACAGAAATCGTCTAACCCAAGCTCCTGGTTTTACCCTCACGGAAAGCTACGCAATGTGAACAAGGCCTCTTTGAGTTTATGAGCAGCATCACACACCAAACAAATCCTAAAGACAAGTGATTTTTGGATTTTATTTTTTAATGCACAACACATCACACCTGACCAAGTATCTCACCCATTTCACTCCAAAATAACCCCGTGAGCCAGCAAATCTTATTTTTCCCAAATTATACATAAGACTCTGACACTTTGATAAGGCAAGTACTAAAGCGAAGGCTGCAATGCAGGGTCCTCTCTCATAACCATGACTTTTACTGCTGCACCACATGCCTTCCCAGGTCCATTCCTGTTCTCAGTGTACCTGAGCAACCACTACAGGTAACTCTGAAAGACCGTATGTGGAGGAAAGGTAAGTTAAATAAAACAAACATAATTCACCAATTACTGAGCACCTGACATATTTAAGTACCTTTTTTTAAAAAAAATATTTTAGTTATTTATTTGACAGAGAGAGGGCACAAGCAGGGGGAGTGGAAGGCGGAGGGAGAAGCAAGCTCCCCGCTGAGCGGGGAGCTGAGGATCCTGGGATCAGCACCTCAGCGGATGGCAGCTGCCCAACTCACTGAGCCACACAGGCGCCCCCTAAGTACAACGTTTTTAAGGAAAAATAAAGACAGTACAGGTAGAGGAACTAAGCACGGTGCCTGAAACAGGTTAAGTTTCTAATACATAGTGCCGTAGTTCTTATATGTGAGATGAGATTTACATATATGCAGTAAAACCAAGTAATATTCTACCAACTCAAACTATTCACGGAGCTCCTGTTATGAACAAAAACTGCCAGACACCGGAAGACATAAGGTTAAGCCCCCACTCTCCTGTGGTCATTTAGCACTCCGGGTCGAAGAGCTCTGCGTTACTGACAAGAGCTATAATGCAAACTGAATGGAGGGGAGGCACTCAAAGACAAACACATTGGCTTGGAAGGAGGAATCAGAAAAGACTTCCTGGAGGCGGTGCCAGTCAAGCTGCGCTCTAAGAAATGGATATAGTTGAGCGATCTGACCCTGAGAGCGGGGATGACGGGGGCTGGGAGAATTCACTGAGCAAGGGCAGGCCCGTAGGTGGGACGTCGCCTTTTGGGGAGCAGACAAGTGTTGGAAAGTGGGCGGTGGCCGGATTTCTGGGGCCCCTGACCGCCGGCTGCAGACTCAGTGAGGGCGCACGGAGTTACTGAAGATTCCAGGATAGGGAGCCTGAGGGATACCCGCCAAATGCCCTGTGCGAGTTAATGCCCACAGCTCCGGGCCCGGTGGGCCGGCCCACCGCGTGGTGCTCCGGAAACGCCCCCGCCACGTCGGGGAGGGAGTAAACAAGGGAAGGGAAGCCTGCGGGGGCGCAGGGTCGGCCGGGCGAGACGGCGGGCACCCGTACCGCGAAGACTGGGTTCCGTGGGCGGCGGCGCGGGAACAGGGCGTCCGAGGTGCTCCCTGCCCGGGACCCGCGGAGGCCGAGGCCGGGGGATCAGAGACAGGCCACCATGTCCCGCTCTCTCACCTGCGGCTCGCAGCGTTTGGCGCGGTAGGACGCCGGCGGTCCAGGCCGCCGCTCCGGCCTCTGTTCGAACACCGAGTCCTCGAACTCGCCTCCCAGCAACCAGCAACCGGTCTCCATGGCGCGCCCGCCGCCGGGGCACCGGGAGGGGGCGGTGCCTGGAGCAGCGCCCACGTGCCGCCCGACGCGGAAAGGGAGGGGCCGCCACGGCCGGAGCGCGGCATGCTGGGACTTGTAGTTTCGTGCGGGGTGGGGGGCAAACCTGGATTTGGCCAGCTGCTGGCTTGGAGTTGTGGTGTAACTTAGATTTTTATCTGACTCACACCCTTACCGAAGCCAGGGACAGAGTGTTTGTTCCGTTTCAGGAGATGGACAGAGAGATCGTTAACCGCATGCATCAAAAACACTGCCTCCGGGGTAGCTTTTTAAAACTCGTACGTGGCACTGGGTTAAGCACATTTTTTGCACTTTGTATCCTCTCCCTACAATTTATGAAAGGCACAGTGATTCCCTCTTTGCAAAGGAAGCTATTGGGGTTTAGAGAGAGGTTAAGTAACTTGCTTGGGATCAATTTTTACGTGGCTAAGAGCTGGGAAATACAGAAATCAATCATTAGTCCCCTCATCTCCGGAAAAGAGACATCACCACCAATAACAAAGACCAGAGAACTCACACATTTATAGAGCGGAAGACAAAAATTTACTCTGGATGCTCCTCCAAAGACTATTAATTCTACCTGTAGAAAAACACCAAATTCCAGAAATCTAGAACTAACATCTACTAGAGTTCTTATACATTCAAGATATTCTTTGAGACTGGAACATTAAAATTACTGACAAAATACAGGCCAATATTGCACAGCACCGTATTACTGAGACCTATTACACAGCAGATTTTCCCTGGCTTTCCTCCTATTTTTCCTCACTCACCCGTTCCTTTTCCACCGTTTGTCTTACAAGTTTCTTTCTTTAATTCCAATCTTCTATTCCACAAACTCACCCTGGGAGACCCTAATTCAGTCCCCAAGGTTTCAAAATCCATCTCTCTGCTGATCACTCCTCAAATCTAGAACCAACCCATACATCCAACAGGCTTGAGTGGAAGACTTTGCCAGGACAGCCTGCAGACTTTAGCTACTGATGCATTCATCCATAGAAGCCAGCGTTGAGGGGGCAGGAGGGGGAGGGAGGAGGATTAGGGAGGAGGAGGGAGTGGAGAAGGAAAAGGAGAAGGAAAAATTTGTTTTCCAGAGAGGTAATAGTCTTAATAAGGAAAAATTCAGAAATTACAGAAAAATAGGAGAAAAGGAGGTATCCAAAATATCATCATCCAGAAGTAATGGAGTCTAAGGAGGGTAGAGATATTTGCCCTAATCCTAGTATGTCCTGTTCTAGCAGAAAACGCAATTTAGCATAGTGCTGAAAGGACCTTAAGCACCAGATTTGTCTGGGTTCATGACCCTGGTTCAGTTATTCAATAGCCGTGTGACTCACTTTGTGAAATGGGCATTGATTAAAATAATGCACGTAAAGTGCCTGCCAGATAGCAAGTGAGTAATATGTGTTCATTCAAACTTCCTGTTTCAGGTGCAAAGTAAGAACAAGCAAAGGCAAGCAGAGAGAACCTTTTTTCAGTTTTTTTCTTTTTAAAGCCTCTTTAGGAAAAAAAAAAAAAGTCTCCTAGTTTTGGAATGCCCACTCTCTTGGGTCCTGTGCCCCCCACCTCCCACACCCCACCCCACCCCACCCCACCGCAGCCTCTTCCTGGCCCAGCTATCTGAGGCAAGCATTCCACAGCAGTGGTCAAGAAGACACAGAAAGAGGGGCGCCTGGGTGGCTCAGTGGGTTAATAAGCCTCTGCCTTCGGCTCGGGTCGTGGTCTCGGGGTCCTGGGATCGAGTCCCGCATCAGGCTCTCTGCTTGGCGGGGAGCCTGCTTTCTCCTCTCTCTCTCTCTGTCTGCTTCTCTGCCTGCTTGTGATCTCTCTCTGGCAAATAAGTAAAAAAAAAAAAAAAAAAAAAGACAGAAAGACAGCTTATGAGTAAGACAGAGTTCTTTGCCCTTTGAACTCAGGATTCCTGACCTCAGGGGTTTCTAGCCTTTTTACCACTAAGGACCCTTTCAGTTATTTTCCCCCCAAAGTTGTGCAGGATTTGTGCACACAATAAAACTGCATCAATTAACTTATAACTACTTCATTTTCCTTTAAGAAATTGAATCCAAGTCCTGTATAACAGCCAATACAAGCTTCTGCCCAGCCAGAGCCTACCAGCATTGCCTCAGTGTGTGTTTGGGTTTTAGTTGAAAACAAAGAGGTAGCTGTTAGGGACCCCAGGGAGCCTGGGGTAAAGGTTAAACGTGATTAACATCGGGCCTTTGGCAATAATGAAAACAGCTCAAAGGACCTTATCGGTTTTGAGGACCTGGCATTCGGATCCCAAGTTTTATTTTTCTTATTTTTAAAGATTTTATTTATTTATTTGACAGACAGAGATCACAAGTAGGCAGCTAGGCAGGCAGAGAGGAGGAAGCAGGCTCCCCGAAGACAGAGAGCCCGATGTGGGGCTCGATCCCAAGAACCTGGGATCATGACCCGAGCCGAAGGCAGAGGCTTTAACCCATTGAGCCACCCAGGCGCCCCTAGGATCCCAAGTTTTAAATCACTGCCTCATTTGATAGAGAGGCTTTAAGATAATGTCATTTTATTTTTTAAGATTTTATTTATTTATTTGTTAGAGAGAGAGAGCACAAGCAGGGGGAGCTGCGGGCCGAGGGAAAAACAGACTTCCCCATGAGCAGGGAGTGGCCGGACTCAATCCCAGTGAGAGCACGATCTGAGCCAAAGGCAGACACTTAACCTGATGCTTAACCGACTGAGCCACCCAGGCGTCCCGCTAATGTCATTTTTTTAAAAGAGAGGGGCACAGGTGTTCCTGGGGGGCTCAGTAGGTTAAGCGTCTGCCTTCAGCTTGGGTCATGATCCCAGGGTCCTGGGATTGAGCCCCATGTCAGGATCCCTGCTCAGTTGGGAGCCTGCTCCTCCCTCTACCACTCCCCTTGCTCATGTTCCCTCTCTTGCTGTCTCTCTGTCTGCAAATAAATAAATAAATAAAATCTTCAAAAGGTAAATAAAAAGAGGCAAGCAAACCAATAAAAGAGAAGGGTACTTTGTAACTATTAAATGCAACTTACATACTTGGGGAAAACTATATGTTAGGCACTGTTGGGGAGTAAAAGGGAATTTTTTTAAAAGATTTTATTTATTTGAGAGAGAGAGAGAGAGACAAGCAGGGGCAGAGGGAGAGGGAGAAGCAGGCTTCCCAATGAGCAGGGAGACTGATTCGGGGCTCAATCCCGGGATCCTGGGATCATGACCCAAGCTGAAAGCAGACACTTAACGACTGAACTCCCAGGTGCCCTGTAAAAGGGAATTCTTTTTTTTTTTTTAAAGATTTTATTTATTTATTTGGTAGAATACACAGAGAGAGAGGTAACACAAGCAGGGGGGAGTGGGAGAGGGAGAAGCAGGATTCCCACAGAGCAGGAAGCTGATGTGGGGCTCCATCCCAATATACTGGGATCATGACCTGAGCTGAAGGCAGCCACTTAACAACTGAGCCACCCAGGCACCCCTAAAAGGGAATTCTGCAAGTGTTTAAGATTGTGTCAATTTTGATAAAAATCCATTTTTATAGGTTTTTGTTTGTAAGATTCTGATTTTTGAATGAGGGGTGTGATTGAATTCCCCACTGCAAGATATCACCTCCTACAGGCAGCCCTCCTTCCTCTTTCCTCTAATTCTTCCATGTTTTTATCCATTGTGGCATTTATCACACTGTGGACTCTTGGAAATTAGAGATGGTGTCTTTCTCACTCTTGGAAACTCAGCCCTCAGACAGACCTTGACCCAGAGTGGCTCAATCAATGCTTGTTGAATGGACAGAAAGTAGCAGAAGGAGCAGACAGGAGCACTTCTCAATTCTAAGTCACACGTTGAGGTCCTTTCTGAGAAGGAGGGGAGGAACCAGCATTTACTGAGCATCTATTATGTAGTACAGTTGTGCTGTGGACACCCTATTAACTTCATTTTAACTAATTCTCACAATATCTCCTTCCAAATTAGTCATTATTATTTCCATTTTTGCAGAGGAAATAGGATCTGAGAGGTAACTTGCCCAGGGTCCCAGGTAGTGAGTAAAAGAAAACAGACTCAACATCAACTTTATCTGATATCAAAGTCTATGTTCTTAACTATGCCCCAAAACCAAAATGGCAGGGTTTCATGAAGACACGGAGAACAAAACCTGAGGCTGGCTCTCCCTGCCTCATGTTCTGGAAGCTTAGGGGCTCTGATTTCTTCTTTCTGTGTCTCTGCAGGATGGCTTTTTCTGCCTTGCTTGCACAAATTCCAAGATGGCCTCTGACACCCAGGCAATTCAAGCATCCCGAAGAAAATTACAAGCATCACTCTTGTCTCCATTCCAGGTCATTGGCCAAGGGAGTCTACTGGGCAAAGAGTGAGATGCCCTTGCCATTTCAAAGAGCTGAAGGCTGAGGTTCTGGTGGTCTCCTGGTGGCTCAGGGGTGGCTGCGGAACAGGGAGGTGGCAGGAAGCCAAGTAGACATATATATATGATCTATGGAATTTGTAGTCACTGCACCAGACAGATTGCTGGGGTCTTTGCTTTGGCCTTGACTGGGAACCCCTGAGCTAGACCCCAGTCTCCTGGGTACAACATTCCACAGCCCCAGGGGTGCTTCCAGCATACAAGACTGTTCTCACTATCCTTAGAAATTACGTATCTCCACACCCCTCCCAGTCTTGAGACCTGCTCAGTTTCTATTTCTGCCTCTCAAAGATACTCCCTTTCAGAACACCAAAATATCTTTGACCATAGGCTTTAACCAAAGGTGGAAACGCTGGTTGTTTTCAAATTGATTTTGTAATTATCCAGAAATACAGACATTCTATGAAGCAAGAGGAAGTTTTATTCAGCCCTCAAAGATGGATGTCTGAGGTTACTACTTCCCTTCCTGGCCCAAGGAAGAGGCTAGAGGTACTTTGAAAGTCTGATACCTCACTAACTGTACATTCCTCAGTCAGGCATTCAAAGCATTCAAAGCCATCTACAGTCTGTTACCAAACTAGCTCATACTGTCTTATTATTTTTTTTTTGTTTTTTTTTTAGTGTTCTTGTTTTATACCTTCACTGTTATAAATTGACAAGTAACTGTACATACTTAAAACGAATTTTGACATAGGTATATATCTGTGAAACCTCCCTACCCCCACTCAAGATGATGAACATATCCATCATCTCTAAAGGTTTTATCCCTTCCCTACCTCATTTATTTAACTGAATCTTGCTCTGCAGCCAGGCTGATCCTCTCAAGAATGGGCCCCCCAATTGCCCCCACCCCCAACCCCCAAGTCCTTCCTTTATCTTGCAACCTTCCCTGACCTTACCAGGTCCCAGCTCACCATTTCCTTCGTCAGCCCCTCCCAGTGCCCTCTCACCATAACCAAGTGGGATTTATCTTAGGAATACAAGAGTGATTCAACACCAAAAAAATTAATATAATACATCATATTAATAGAATGAAGAGGGGGAACCATACCATTATCTCAACTGAGGCCAGAAAAGGCACTTGACAAAAATCCAGCACCCTTTCATGATGAAACCTGTCAGAACACTAAGACTAGATGGGTGGCTCAGTGGGTTAAGCCTCTGCCTTCGGCTCAGGTCATGATCTCAGGGTCCTGGGACTGTGCCCCGCATCGGGCTCTCTGCTCAGCAGGAAGCCTGCTTCCCCCCGCCCCCTGACTCTCTGCCTGCCTCTCTGCCTATTTGTGATCTATGTCAAATAAATAAGATAAAATCTTTTTTTGTGTGTGATTTTTATTTTTTTAAAGATTTTATTTATTTATTTGACAGGCAGAGATCACAAGTAGGCACAGAGGCAGGCAGAGAGAGAGAGAGAGAGAGAGGGAGGAGGAAGCAGGCTCCCTGCTGAGCAGAGAGCCCGATGCGGGGCTCGATCCCAGGACCCTGGGATCATGACCTGAGCCGAAGGCAGAGGCTTAACCCACTGAGCCACCCAGGCGCCCCCATAAGATAAAATCTTAAAAACAAAACAAAACAAAAAAAAAAACCCACTAAGACTAGAGCTTCCTCAACATGATAAGGGGCATTCATGAAAAACCTATAGAAAATGATCTTTGATAGCAAGACTGAAAGCTTTCTTTTATGATCAGGAACAAGACAAGGATGCCCTCTTTCACCAGTGCCATTCAGCATAGTATTAGAAGTTCTAGCCAGAACAATTAGATGAGAAAAAGAATAATAGGTACCCAGATTGGAAAAGAGTAAAACGACATCTATTTAAGGAGGACACGATCCTACATATAAAAAAAATCCTAAAAAATTTCAAAAGAAAACTACTAGAGCTAACAAATGAATTTGGCAAAACTGCAGGTTACAAAATCAAACAACAAAAATTAGTTGTTTCTATACACCAGCAATAAACAATCTGAAGAACAAATTAAGACAGAATTCCAGTAACAATAGCATCTAAAAGAATATCCATGAGTAAAATATAATCAAGGAGGTCAAAGACTTGTACGCTGAAAACTACAAAACTTGCTGAAAGACATTAAGACCTAAATAAATGAAAAGGCATCTTGTACTCATACATAGGAACACTAAATGTTAAGATGTCAGCACTGCCCAAAGCAATCTAAAGATTCAACATAATTGCTTCCATAGTTCATAATTCAAATTTCCCATAACTTTTTTTTTCAGAAATGGAAAAGCCAATCCTCAAATTTATATAGAACTGCAGGGAACCCCAAGAAAACAAAATAATCTTGAAAAAGAAGTTAAGGACACATACTCCTGATTTGGAAACTTATCATAAACCTAAAATAATCAAAACAGTGTGGTGATGGCAAAAGGATAGATACATAGACCAAAGGAATGGAAGTGAGTCCAGAAGTAAACTTTGACATATATAGCAAACAGATTTTCGACAAGGGCGCTAAGGCTATTTAGTGAGAGAAAGATAGTTGCTTCAACAGATGGTGCTGGGAAAACTGGATCTTCACAAGCGAAAGAATGAAGCTGGACTTCTACCTCACACCATATACAAAAATTTACTCAAAAATGCATTAATGACCTAAATATAAGAACTTTATATAACCATAAAGCTCTTAGAAGAAAATGTAGGGGTAAATCTTCATGATCTCGGATTTGCCAACAGATTTTTTCTTATTAAGTAATCTCTAGGCCCGATATGGAGCTTGAACTCACAACCCAGAGATCAAGGGTCCATGCTCTACCAACTGAGCCAGCCAGGTACCCCCTGGCAATGGATTCTTACATATGACATCAAAAACATGAGTCACAACAACAATAACAAAAATAGATAAATTGAACTTCATCACAACTGAAAATTTTTTTGTGCATTAAATGACAATAGCAAGAAAATGAAGGGGCTCCTGAGTGGTTCAGTCATTAAGTGTCTGCCTTCGGCTCGGGTCATGATCTCAGGGTCCTGGGATTGAGCCCCTTCTCTCTGGCTCCCTGCTCAGCGGGGAGTCTGCTTGTCCCTCTCCCAATCCCCCTGCTTGTGTTCCCTCTCTCGCTGTCTCTCTGTCAAATAAATAAATAAAACCTTAATTTAAAAAAAGAAAATGAAAATACAATATACAAAAGGGAGAAAACATAGTCAATTCTCATTCCCCCCATAGTTATGTTCTATAAAATCACCATGAACACTGAATTAGTGAATACTGAACACATGCTCCTAGGATTAAGATCCTGGGAGCTTTTGATGATAACATTTTCATAAACAGATCAACACATAACCTCTGTTCTATGTGTTTTTGTTTAAAGATACCTTATTTAATATACACTGTTGATTGACTAACATTGAACTCTCAGCCAACAGCACTGTAACTCATGCCTGAAAGAAGATTGTCCAACATGTGTTTTCTCCATAAGGCATCTCACAGCCTTCTTGCATTTACGAACACTAGACAGCACTCCAGCACTACACTTGGGAGTCATATTAAATAGCGAAATCACCAATAAAAGACACAAAAATACTTAAAAAGTGGCACTACCAGACTATAGAAAGGATGCTTTCTAGAATCTGAGAGCTGAAATAAGAGACAAAGCACCACTTTTTTTTTTTTTTTTAACTTCATCTGGGAACATGCAGATTGGCAAGTGAAATGTTTTGCCACCATTCACATGTGCGTGGATGAGCACAGAAGTGCCATGAATATTTATTTGGGGATTACAAATACATTTTAGTGAGAATTCAAATTTCTATAAACAGAATCTGTGGAAGATGAGAAGTGACTGTATTTGCAAATCATATATCTGATAAAGGTGTCATACGAAATATACAAAGAACCCCTAAAACTGAACAACAAAAGGTCACCCAATTACAACTTGGCAAAAGACTTGAACACACACTTAACTTCTCCAAAGAAAATATACAAATGGTCAGTAAGCAGATAAAAGATGCAGAACAGCATAAGTCATTAGGGAAAGGCAAATCAAAACCATGAGATACCATTTCATACCTATTAGGGTAGTTCCAATAACACCTTTTAAAACTGAAAACAAAAGGTGTTGGTGAAGGTACAGAGAAACTGGATAATAGCAAAATGGATTCAGACACTGTGGAAAACATTTTATCACTGTGGAAAAGTTTGATGTTCCTCAAAAAATTAGAAATAGAGTTACTGTTTGATTCAGCAATTCTACTTCTAGATATATATCAGAAAGAACTTAAAACAGAGACTCAAACAGATACTTAGATGCCCATGTTTACTGCAGCATTTTTCCAGCCAAAAGGTAAAAACAACCCAAGTGCCCATCACAGCAGAATAGATAAACAGAAGAATGGATAACAGAAGAATCAACAGAAGGATAAACAAAATGTACAAATGGGGTTGTTTAATCACTATGTTGTATACCTGAAACTACTGTAACACTGTGTGGCAACTACATTCAAACAAAACAAAAAACAAAAACAAAACACAGATACAGTCTGGAATGTTATTCAGCCATAGAAAGGGACAGGGGCACCTGGGTGGCTCAGTTGGTTAAGCATCCAACTCTTGATCTTGGCTCAGGTCTCGATCTCAGGGTTGTGAGTTCAAGGCCCACGCTGGGCCCCACGCTGAGCCCCATGCTGGGCATGAAGCCTACTTAAAAAAAAAAAAAAAAAAAAAAAGAACAAAGTTCTGATATATAGTACAACATGAATGTATCCTGAAAACATGATAAATGTCAGGTATAAAAGGAAAAATAGTGTGTGACTCTACTTGCTTGAAATATCAAGAATAGGCAACTTCATAGAAACAGAAAGTAGATTAAATGTTACCAGGGCAGGAGGGGGAAGGGGAAATGCAGAGTTATTGCTTAATGGCTATGGAGTTTCTATTTGGGATGATGAAAACGTTTTGAAAATAGTGGTGATAGCTGCCCAACATTGTGACCATATTTAATGCCATTGAATCATACACCTAAAAGCAGATATAGTAGCAAATTTTGTTGTGTTTTACCACATTTTTTTAACTCAGTTAATAAAATGGAAAAAAATCACTCAAAACTACTAATTGCTGCTAACTTTTATTCTGTATTCAAGGACATAATCAACTGGGAGAAGAGGAGTTTTGCTCTGTCAAATAAATATATTTAAAAGCTAGCAAACATCAGAGCAGGATGAAGTGCCAAGTTTATAAAAGAGAGAGAGGGGAAAATTATTACTAGTTATTTACGGCTATACAAAGTTGACACACTGCAAGGGAAACATGATATAAATGTATTATTCAAAGGCTGATTTCCAATACTTGACATTTCAGATTTGAAAATATGAAAATTGTCAAACAAAACTCAGACCACATTAGCAATGGTTTAAAAAAGGGAGCAATTTAATCATTATAATACAGAGTGCTTTAAGAAGTTTTTAAATGTGTAAAAGAAAGAACAGTTTAGTGCATTAAATTGTTACAGTCTTTACATTGCTTCTTCTTATAAAAGTTAACAGTAGTATGAAAAAGCCACCCACAAAGCCAGCTGTCTGAGTGAAGAAATCAGCTAAATTGCAGCATTTTGGAATTACTAATAAAGCTATAGTTAAAAAATAAAAAGTTTATAAAAATGAAAGCAGCATGCATATTCAAGGCTTTTTCATAACATTTCATTAGCTGACAAACATTTAGGTAAAAACAAGAGCTTAATATTATTCATTAAATTAGACAAAAGAAACTGGCCAAGCCCACTACATCCGGTCATTCAGAAAAACATTTTAAAATCCAGAGCTAATTAAACCGAACATTTTCTCTATGAAGAAAGCACATTTTGAAAAACAATCCTATAGTCACAAAAAAAGGGTCCTTCTCAACATGAATGAACAGCACCGGTCTTTACAAAGTTTATAAGTTAGTATGAACTTTCAGTCTCCTGATATGGCAAGAGTTAACAGTTAACACTCCCATGATTCATAAGTCAAAAGCTAACCTTTAACTCATTATGATCAGTTCAGAATTTTTTTCCTCTCTTCACTGAAATTGCTACATAAAGTAGAATTTCCCTGAAAGACAATTCTCGAAAATTCTGATCTGATAACTGTACAAACATTTCTGATTTCTATATGATTGTAAGAAAACACTAAGTATATATTTACTATATGGTTCTTCTTCACATTTTTGGTAAAATATTTATTTCAGAGTTTCACCCTATCCAAATTCTTATGCCATTTTCATTTCCTTCTTCAGTATTGATTATCTTTAATTTAATACAAAGCAAATTCGGCCTCTAATGAAAAAAATGAACAGAGTATTACAGAGTAATAGTGGTATCCATGAATGTGTTCAATTAAAGATCCAATCATTAAGGGCCACTGTTATCACAAAATTTTATGTTTCAACATTTGTCAATAGGCTGTTTTTTTGTCACTTACATTGAAATTGTACAAGCCCATGCACAAATTTAAATCTTAGTGCAGGGCCTGATAAATAAGACATAGAAATAAATCAGGTTCTTCTTTTTCCTGTTTCTAACAATTTTTACTCTGTAAAATTTGGTCACTCAAAGCTATAAGCTTAATCACATATCAAAGAATATAGGCAACAAGGCCCATCTCACTAGACATACAGTATTAAGCTGGACAAAATATGAGGACAAGTTCTAGTGGTCTTTAAACCCCCTCAGAAAGTCTAAGAATCAGAACATCTCCATCGTATCAGAATAAAAATGTACTATATTAAAATTCAAATTTTTACAAGTTGTTTAATTAATGTTCTATTTACATTGCAGAACTTCCGCCAAATGCAGTAGTTTAACTTTGGCACAACATTAAGTTCCATTTCTTTTGGGTATTGGATCCTATTTTTTGAGAATGTGTATGCCCCAAAATGTTTTCAGTGTCATCAAAGATTGGGCCCATTCACAGTAAATCAGACATCTTGCGTTGAAGAATTGATTCTCCTCCAACATTTTAGGCAGCTATAAAAGAAAACATAATAAAATACTAAAATTTTAAAGAAAACCATATTTTTAATGTTTACCACTTTCAAAACAAAATTTATACAAATTAGCCATGAAAATACATCCTCTGTATTTGCTTATTAACACTGAAATCACTTGCTATATACATCTTACCTAAAGCACTAGGGTTTGTGTGCAAGTCCTACGTATATGTTCTGCATATAGACATTTTCACCTATATGTAATAATTTATAAAAACAATTATTCATAGGAAGTATCTATTTCACTGTCAGTTTTTGTAATAAACAGACTGAAATCTAAAGGCTTTTGTATTTTATATACAAGTCTGGCTTGTGCAAAAGAAATATATGTATTTCACTTTTTTGCAATAACTATTTCGGAAAAGTTTTGGTTACCTATTTTTGGCAAACTGAACCATATTTAAGTGAAGAAATAACTATTAAGAGGGAACTTACGGTGAATCCTTTTATAAGATGAAACATTTTGTTCAGCCGACAGTAAGTTGCTAATTAATGTGTTTTATAATTTCAGACTTTTAAATATTTTAAAAGGCATGGCTGAATACATGAAGGTGTATGTCTAACATATATGATACAATGTTTTAAAAACTGTGGCTTTATATGATTTTTTTTGTTCATAGTATCCGTAAGAGTATCAGTATAGAACATGAGAATTATCCACACAAACTTAAAGTCAAAAACTGTACCAAAAAGTTCCCGTTATTTTTAGACTGCAGCTCCCTGCAGAATCACTGATGAGGTTACTACAACCACAGGGACAATTCACTACAGCAACACATTTGTTGATTTAATCTTGGCCGAGTGAGAATTCTTGTGTTTAGCAATAAAAAAAAAATGCTTGTTAAAAATATTTTATGCATCTGGGTCAGGAGAAAGCCTGTCCTGAAAATTTCTGACATTAGGAAACAGAGGGCTGTACTTTAGGATAAAGCTGCACAAAACTTTAACTTCCTGTGACTTTCGTTACGCTCCATACCCGCAGTGAGATTTACTCTAAAATAGGTGTATTTTTAGTTTCATCTGTTTTTCTCCTTGAAAAAAAGTGTTAATGAAAAGAAAGTCTGGAAAAGGCATGGAAAGCCTGGAAAACTGCTAGACAATAAGAGAAATGCCTGGTACATATTAAGCTCTCTATAAATAATTGTTTAGCAAAATAAATAAAACCAGTGAGGAAGACATGGGGGAGTTAAGGAAATACTGTGCAGAATAATAGAGCATAAATTAGAAGATAGACAGGGATGCAAACAGCTACGGAAGTAAGTAAATATGCACATATGATCATGAGGATCTATGTTTCGTTTCCTTCTTTACTGTTCTCGAACAGTTTTGATAATTAAATGCTTTTGGACTACTGATAGACGTAGACAAACATTTCATGAGAAGTGCGTTATTCTCAACAGAGTATAGTTTTATTCTAGAACACTCCAAAACAGAGAGTAGAGAAGAATGGAACTATGCTATTAAATTCCAAAAGTATTAAGAATTGAAGTCCTAACTTTAAATAAGGTATCTGACTTGCAGCTACAGGGAAATTTTAATTAATTCAATCTATGAAAGAATTAAAATGTAAGGAACATGCCAAACCTTTCAGATTTAAAGCATATTTACTTGCACTTTTATAGCAAGAGATATATTTTTAACCAAATACAGTGTTTCTGCTGGTAGCAGGTTTGTTTTCTATCAAAGAATGAAAAGACACTTTAGGCAACTGAGTTAATTTAATATCAAATCTGTTATTTACCTTTTGATCTCTAAGACAGAAATAATTTATATCACAGTTTTCAAAAACAGATGCCATCTAAGCAAATATGAATTTACAAAGAGCCTGAAACAGACCTTTGGCTTTCAACAAAAAATTACTGAATAATTTTAACACATAAAGCATTTTAAACTCTAGTTAAAAACCTAATAGTTTGGGGGCAATACAATGAATTAAAAAAGATACCCATTTTTCACCTAGTTTCCTAAAACTGAGCAATCCTCGCCCCTGTGGTAAGTCTGTCCTTCGGTAACTTTTCCCCTTCTTTTTAGTTTTCATTTTTGAATTCTTTCCTTAAATAGGCAAAAAATGAAGCTTTAGTGAAGGAGGGTTGCAAGCAATACATTTTAGTTACCTTTAGTATCCATGAATTCCGCCCCCCCCATCAGTCTCCCTTCTATGAGAATGGGTAACCTTCCCTTAAAACAAAGTGAAAAAACATTTTATTTTAAAAAAGTAAATAATTAAAGCAGCATTAAATTCTACATAACAAATGTAATAGTTATAATAATCAGACCACACATAATAATCATGTCCCGTGGTCACAGTCAAGGTCCCTAGTCTTATTAGCTAAAAGAAAAAAACCATTTTAGAAAAACTGTCAAAAGTGAAGGTGTCAGATACCAGATGACTATTCTAAATGTATGCGGTTGATGAATATACACTCAGATTAAAAACTTACATTTCAGTCATCTGATTTAGAAAGCTTCCGTTTCACATGTCGTGGGGGTTCCCAAGTGTCACTATCATCTGTCTCTTCTTCATCCTCTTCCTGATCATCAATAACTTCATCTTCCTCCTCATTTTCCTCAAATAATTCTATCCCTAACTCTGATCTCCTCTGTCTTTCTGCAAACCACTCTCTGACCTGCTCATAACCCATATGTGATTTGTTCACAAGTTCGTCAAGGTCTTGCTCATTAAGAAATTTGTGCTTCAGGTAATAATCCTTAAGTATTGCAGTTCCAGTTTTAAATTTTATGAGTGATGGCCCCCTGTCCCAGTTGTTCATTCTCTTGCTTCCTCTTGGCCGCCCACGTGGTCTTCCTCTTCCCCTTCCTTTGGGTCTCCCTCTCCCCCTTTTCCGAAGGGAGGACAAACCATTCATACTACTCGAATTGGCGCTTTGATAATAGTAGTACCATTTTAGATTTCCATTTTTCCAAGCATAACGAGTGTCGCCAAACCAACTGACGATGTCTGTTCTAGCAAGCCCGCTTTCTTCAGCCAACTTGTCATACTCTTCCGGTGACGGCCACTGTGTTCGGACAAAAGCACTCTTCAGCATGTGTAACTGCTCGGGTGTTTTTTTACAGATCTTGCCTGTGCTCCCTGGCTTAGGTGCACCAGAGTCATCTCTGGGAGAAGTTTCTCCAGCTTCTTCTTTGGAACTACCTGCATTATTTTCGTCTATTTCTACCTTCTCTTCCTTTAAAGCTTTTGATTTCTTCTTCTCTGTAAACCAAGCATCAATTTCCCTTCTGGTAAGTTTGGTTTGCGCTCTTAACCTATTTAATTCTTCATCGGTGAGTACGGAACTGTTGAGAAAACTCGCCTGAAGGGCACGAAGCTGCTCTGTGGTCTTCTCTTTAAACTTCTGGGGAGTGAAGTCAGGAAAAGGATTCCAGGATTGTTTCGGCTGTGAAGTAACCACAGCGGGGGACTCCGTGGTTTCATCGCTGGAGTCTATAAGAATAGTGGTGGAGGAGTCGTTGTTGAGATGTAAGCACTGATTACTCTTTGAATTTCTCTGGTTGTACCTTGTGTCACTAAACCATTTTTTAATCTCTCCTTTAGTCAGGCCTGTGATTTTCATAAGTCTGATGATTTCTGAATCATGGGGAAACTGGTTTTTAAGGTAGCTGACTTTTAATTCGGCCAGTTGCTCTTTAGTCTTTTTGGCCCGAATGCCAAAGGAATCAGGGTTTGCCGCTGCGGTTTCATGTTTGATGAGCGGAGAAGGTGGGATGGCTGCTGTGGCTGGCTTTGTCTCTGCATTCGGTTGAGCAGCAGGCGCCTGACTTTTTTGTACATTTGTTTGACTTGGAACCCCTGCCACGGTCAAGGCTATAGGTGCTGTTACAGGCAAGGTGTTCGCTCCAGCTACTTGTGTAAGGACCAGACCTGGCTGGCCAACTATTTGGCATGTCTGTAAAATGGATGGTAAACCATTACTCCCCGTGGAAATGTGTGTAGGAATAACAGTTATGGTCTGAGGTACAGTGTGTACTGTTCCATTGAATTGTTTTCTTCTGGCCTCCTCTACCTCCTCGGGAGTCCAGCTGACGCCATGTTTTAGGCGTTGGGCTGAAAACCAGATCTTGATCTGTTCCTCTGTGTATTTTGCTTGAGCGGAAAGAACAGTAATTTCTGACATTGTTGGGTAAGGGAATTTGTTGTAGGTGTTGAGCAAAAGGGGGTTGTTATCCAATGCAGCATTGTAGGTGGGAATGCTATTAACAGGGATTAAGACTTTGGGAATCAGACTGGAATTCTGCTGAGCCGATACCGCAGTTATCACCTGAGCTAGCCCAGGGAGAACTGCTGCGGGGGTCACGAGCGTGCTGGCAGTATTCGGATGTATTCTGCTTACAACGGAAGTACCTGTATTAGATTCAGAAGCCGAAGAACTTGGGTTTTCCACAGTTTCTTCACGGTCTGGTTTGATTTCATTCTCTTTGTCTTCGGGAACGTCCTCAGCTGAGTTGTGGTGAACTGTAACCCGCTTGTTCTCCGCTTTATTTTTCATCATTTTCATGATCGGAGTTTTACTGATAGATATTCCCGAAGACGCAACTTCTGCAGGTTCAGCTTGCTCTGAGTGCTCCTCTTTAACAAAACTACCATCAAAAGTCAGATCATTTATTGTCTGCTCAAAGATCGTCTGGTTATTTCGTTTCACCATAGTCAACTTAAAATTCTCTTCTCCTGGGTGATGTTTCAGATTATGCTCAGAAAGTGCATCATACCTTTTGGTAAGAAAATTGCATTCAACACAGACATAGGATGAATTTAGCACGACGTTGGGATGTTCTGAATCCACATGGAAAGTAAACATATTTAGATCTGGGGTTTGAAAAGTACAATATTTACATTCATAGCCACCTTCAACTTTTTTATTTTGCTGATTGTCGGAGTCCACAGATTCATGAACTTCATCACTTGAGACGCTCTCTGCTCTGGTGCTTTCTACAGGTGTCAGTACAGGAGGGCCTTCATCCAAGTCTGATATCAACTCGAGGTCCGGATCCTGTTCACTGGCAAGGACCATGCAGGGGGTTGTGGATTTTCGCCTGCTTGCCATTCTGATGTTATGAGGAAGATCTCAGCGGTGATTAAAAAGCATTGAGGCTTAAAATTGTTCAGTATTCTTCATTTGAAAACAATGGCTTTTGGTTCTTCAAGTCCATTTTTGTGTTCAACAAGTTTCATTAGCAGCTTTTCCATGGTGCAATCAAGTAAAGAGCTTATTCTTGGCAGATAAGATACTGTTGAACTGCTGAAATGTTTGAAGCCCAACTCCAAACACCTATATTAAAATAAAATTAAAAATGTTTTTAACGCATGATTTTGATCTTGTAAACAAACTGCAGTTATAGTTCACTTACCTGAAGTTGTTGGACAGCTCAGTTATAAAGATCTAGAATAAGACCAGAACCAGGAAAAAAGTCCTCTAGGAGCAAAACACATATCTCCAAGCCAAATCACTGAAGGTCACGTACTGTACTCACAGTCAGCCCCCAGACCTGCTTACCTGGATTTTCAGGCAGCCCTGCATTGACAGGGAAGTGGGAGAAGGGTCGGCTTTGGCAAGCACACTATTATCATTGTGAAACGATAATGTGATAACAAGGGAGGAAACGTAAAACTATAAAAGGCAGTCACAGGTACTCAGAGACTATGGCCATTAAGTGTATATGCCCTCTTCCTCCCGCTCGTCTGTTTTATCATTCCAGTAGCATAGCCGAGTACGACAGGAGCAGCAAAGACGGATATGAATGATCGAAGTTTTAGAAACATTATTCTTAATCATTTTTCATGGTGTTACCAGGATTTATAAGACATATCTGATCCTAAGAGTCTCCTGACTTAAAAGTTTCCCCAGTACTGGAAGAATGAAGCCCAAACTCCTCGAGCCACAAGCAGCTCTTTTCATACCTGCCCTCAACCTCAACTTCCTGCCATCTTTCTCCTGACTCTTATTTCTTATGCTTTGGGCACAGCAGACCCAGTTGTTGTTCCAGGGGCACACAACGGGGCTGTTCCCTGTGCCAGGAGCCTTGTTTGGGCATGCACTATGATGATCTTTGTTTGCCCTATAGATCACCTCCTCCCTTTAATTTGGATCCGACCTCCTCCTCCTCAGTTCATCTTTTATTCTAGTACTTACCGTATTGTGCCAGAGGAGTTATTACATTTCTGTCCCACAGCCTATCCATATTCCTGGTCTCCTTACTATAGGTGAATCTCATTCTTCCAAGGACCTTTGTATCTTCAGTCTAATGCTCTTTTAGCTCAACTATCCTGGCTGACTTCTCATTCATTTCTGTATCCTCTCTGCATACAAAAAGCCTAGAATAAGGGACTCACTAAATATTTATTAACTTGAACTAGAATGAATAGGAAAACAGTCCTATGAAACTCAACATGCCCTGCCAAATTATGGAAAGAGCCCAAATGTCCACCAGCTGATGAATGGATAAAGAAGATGTGTTATATATATATATAATGGGATATTACTCAGCTGTCAAAGAGAATGAAATCTTGCTATCTGCAGCAATGTGGATGGAGCTAGAGCTATTATGCTAAGCGAAATAAGTCAGTCAGAGAAAGACAAATACCATACGATTTCACTCATATATGGAATTTAAGAAACAAAACAGATGAACACAGGGGATGGGGGGAAAAAGAGAGGGAAGCAAACCATAAGAACTCTTTTTTTAAATTTTTAAGATGTTATCTATTTAGGGGCGCCTGGGTGGCTCAGTGGGTTAAGCCGCTGCCTTCAGCTCAGGTCATGATCTCGGGGTCCTGGGATCGAGTCCCGCGTCGGGCTCCCTGCTCAGTGGGGGGCCTGCTTCCCTCTCTCTCTCTCTCTGACTGCCTCCTCTGCCTACTTGTAATCTCTCTGTCAAATAAATAAATAAAATCTTTAAAAAAAAAAAAAGATGTTATCTATTTATTTGACAGAGATCACAAGTAGGCAGAGAAAGAAGGGGTAAGCAGGCTCCCGAGCCCAATGCAGGGCTCGATCCCAGGACCCTGGGACTGTGACCTGAACCAAAGGCAGAGGCTTTAACCCACTGGGCCACCCAGGTGCCCCCAAAACACAAGAACTCCTAACAATACTGAAGGTTGGTGGAAGGAGGTGTGGGGCACATGGGCTGGAATGGGTGATGGGGGATTAAGGAGGGCACTTGTGATGAGCACTGGGTGTTGTATTTAAGTGATGAATCACTACATTCTACCCCTGAAACTAATATTACCATATACATTAACTATTTACATTAAAAAATTGAAATAAAGAAAAGAAACTCAATAAGCCCTGAGAGCATCACAATAGAGAACCATAGCTGAAATTCACAGGAATGACTGTGACTCATCAAGAAAAAGTGAATTATGCTCATATACACACATTTTAATAATTTTGCACCCAAATACTTATGCTACACCAGTGAAAGGTATTGTGCTTCTGAAGTCTAAACCAAAGGAAAATGAATTAAATGAGTTAAGTGGTTTATTCTCTATCACAAATTAGAACTATTTTCATTTATTTGTGTAATCCTTGTCCTAGCTGAACTGAGAAGAAAAAGTTTACTTCAAATATTATAAAGCAAAACCCGGTCTATATGAGATGTACTGACTTTAGGAAAAGGACAAACATTTTTAGGAAACAGAACTGTCCAAAGAGAGAGTGCCCTGCCTTTGAAAGGGGCAAGATCCTCCTCACTGGGATTATTTAAATATATACTATATATCCATTTGATGGATCCAAGCGACAGATGGGAAGTTGGCCTAAATGTCCCCCACTCCCTGATTTCCCATATTATAAAGCAAAATGCATCAGATTAGTAATAAGAGTATCCAATTTTCAAAGAATCCCTATTCTCGAAGGTGTCATTTTCCACCCCCCCACCCTGGAAAAAGCCTTTGATTTCTAAGGGGATATGAAGAAATCACTGATATTTAAAACTGATATTTAAAACTATTTAAAACTAAGGGGATATGAAGAAATCACTGATATTTAAAACTATTTCTTAACTGAGTATTTTACACAAAGCTAATGCCATCTCTCCCATTCAATTCAGTAGGATTTTAACTATTTCGTTCAAGTGCTAGTGCAGCTGTTTGATCATTTCTTTGTCATTACAAACAGGGAATTCCTCAAATAGCTTGAAGTAAGGAAGAGTAACAAATGAGCAGCACCCACATTTTTGGCAGTGAAGGAGAATTGTTGAAAGGCAGGGGAGTAAGCTATTTTATAACTGTTATTCTCCTAGAACCTCAGATTATATTTAATTGGGAGTATACTATAGTTAGAAATCAAAGGTAGAAGGTTTTTCTTTTTTTTCCTGAAACTACCTTTCCTTAGTGATGGTTTTCAAAACTTTTTGTTGTAAGCAGCAGAGCCCCTTCTTCAAACAAAATTCTATGAGAAGCCTTGGGGCAAAACAGATAAAAGAATAGCTGCCTGGCTGGAGAAGGAGAGAGGCTAAACTACTTCCTGATCCCATCCCATGTATCCTACAAACCCTACTTCTACCTTTGAAGGGTTCTGAGATGTGTCTGAAAGCCTGTGCCTTAAAAACTACTTTCAAGACAATGTACCAATGTCACCAAAAATCCTTCTCAGTTTATCACTGAGACATGAAATTTGAAAACTAACCTAAACTGAATTTAATGTGTCCTTCAGGTTGTTTCACTGTAGAAGGCAGGGCTTGGACACCTAGGGGTAGAACAGAGTAGCCAGGACTAATAAGAGATACAGAAGAGAAACTTGAGGAGCTAAGATCCCTTTATTATTTTGGCTGTCCAGGTCTTATGTTAAACTGCTTACTTTTCATTTTGTCTTGCTTAAAAATAGGAATTTGCTAAATTATTATTTTTATTTCTCTTCCTTATAGCTTATTAGCTCAGAAAGGTCAGTTCATAAGAACTTACGCAGATATAAACAAATTTTAAAAGCTTAAATATTTTTTGCTAAAGTCATAAAAATTACAAAATATTCATAGGTTAGTTTACAATCTAATGATGTATATGCACCATTGTGTGTTCTCCTTTGGAAGCACTGGTTTTGGCAATATATACTTAAAACAAGCTACTTAAATGAAACTTTTTAAAAATAAGTCTTCAATAATGCAAAAGACTCAAATCTGATTATCTTGGTATTAAACACAGCCTCAAGCTCAGGTGACTGCTACACTCAAATACACAAAAAACACTCTGTCCACTTTACTCCTGATACTGTTTACATTTACCTAACAAAACCAGAGTCACTGTACTGTCTAACATATTTCTAAAGGGAGACTGAGAATTCCCAAAAGAACCTCAAGGTTTGGGCCAGTGGCTCAGTTCTACTATAATGTATATAGTTCAAAAACAGACCAAAGCACAAATAAAAGCATCTTCAGGGTCCTGATTATATAAATTCATGATCTGGGGGGAAGCAGGGAACTCAGTACAAATACCCGGTTTTTCTGGCAGAAGAAACCAAGGCCCAGAGGAACACATTCACAGAGGCACTGTGATATAGGATCAAACCACAGTTTCTGGAGTCTCCTCTGTCACTCAGTGGTCCAGTGACTGTAAAAGTTACTCAGTATTGACCTCAATTTTCTCACCTATAAAACCGGCATTCTTCAATTCAATAAATTCACACAGCTATTTGGTGACTGTCGACCATGGGCCAGGCACTGTGTTAGGCATTACCCTAAGGCTATGACTGCAACAGATTGCCTCAGGTCTGTCAGGTACTGGCAGTTGAACAAGAAAAACAGGCAGTAAACAATCACTTAAAATAGCTGTGATCAATGCTATGAGAGGAAGCATCAGGAACTCTACCAGCACACTGCAGGAGGTTTCTAGAAAGGAAGCAGAACCAGTTGCCCTGGAGAAAATAAGAAGGGTGCTATCCACCTCAGAGGCTCATCATATAAAAATGCTTCACACACTGTGATACACAGGAGATGCCTAATTAGTGTTATTTTCTAGTCTCTGAAAAATTCTTTTGGGAGATGAAGAAATACCACTTATCTAGTATTATTGTCTCTCTTTCTCTCTTTCTCTCAACTTAATCAGCTGATAAGGCACACAAATTGAATGAAAAAGCAGAAAGGGTAAAAAGAATAAGAATGTCTTTGGTGTAGGTCCAATTTATCTCCTTTTATCATTAAAGTGCAAAGGGGCTGAGATAGGAAAATTTCCATACAGAAATCGTTATTAGCTGACAGGCATCTCATCCTCTACTTGAAGGTCAACTAAAAACAGAGCTCAAAATCAAAAGCTCAAAATTTGGGGAACCTGGCACTACTTACCTATAAAAAGGGGGTAGAGTTCAGCTGCACAGCTGACTAGTTAACTAGCTAGGTGGTTTTGCAATTAAAACACAAAGTGAAGATAGCCAATAAGATAAAAAGTTATGGGGGCGCTTGGGTGGCTCAGCCTGTTAAGTGTCTGCCTTTGGCTTGGGTCATGATCCCAGAGTCCTGGGATCAAGCCTCACATCAGGCTCCTTGCTCAGCAGCGAGCCTGTTTCTCCCCTGCCTGCTGCTCCACCTGCTTGTGCTTGCTCTGTGTCTCTCTAGCTCACTCTATGTCAAATAAAGTCTTTTAAAAAAAAAAAGATTAAAAAATTATGCTCTAAATGCATCCAGCACTGTAAATATAATTATATTTGAAAGCTATTTCAGTTAACTTTTCGGTAGAAAAATGGAAACAAAACAAAACAAAACAAAACAATCCAACCTGATCAACTAACTGTTATATGATCATTAAAAAATGGTAATCAAGAGTAATTAAAGAATATGGAAAAAAATAGCTTCTCAGCCTTTTGGCTAAGATCAAGTGTAGGAATATGAAAAAAATATTTATTCATTTACTGTTAAATTTAAAAAATCAGAACAAAATTTATATATTAATTACAAAATAACTATGGGAAAATATGTAGGTATATGGGAAAAAACTAGATGAGAATATAAAGAAATAAAATTTTCACATGAGATTATGGGTGAAATTTTTAAGAGTGCTATTTACAAATTTTCTTTAATATTATTATAATATTGCTTTATTATAAAATACAATAAACAAATAATTTCAAGGCCTTAAAATTGCAAATAGACTAGAATATTCTTTTTTTTTTTTTTTAGATTTTATTTATTTATTTGACAGAGAGAGAGATCACAATTAAGCAGAGAGGCAGGCAGAGAGAGAGGAGGAAGCAGGCTCCCCGCAGAGCAGAGAGCCCGAAGCGGGGCTGGATCCCAGGACCCTGGGATCACGACCTGAGCCAAAGGCAGAGGCTTTAACCCACTGAGCCACCCAGGCGCCCCTAGACTAGAATATTCTGATGGTCATTTGGAGCTGGAAACAATATTTACTTTCTATTTTTAAGGCAAAAACATGTGCTACAGAAAGGTTTTTTTCAGGGGAAGCAGAAATCCCTGAGTATGTAAAACATTCAAGTGTATTCCACACATTTTTGGGAGCTGCTCCATGGTCTGAGAAGTCAAACTAGTTCTACGAACCCTCAAGAGTACTCAGAATCTGCAGTGTACGGATCTAGGTCAAGCCAATTTCCATAGTTCTCTCTGCATCTTGGCTCTTCTCCTGAGGGTAGGATACCCCTTAAACAATTCATGATTCTTAATTCATCAAAATAATTACAACAAAGTTTCCCTACAGAAAAGCATTTCATGAAAGCAAAATTCGTTTTATCACAATATAAAAATTGGGGACAATTCTAACGCAGTTCTTATGTGAAAGAATGTCTACTTAGCTCTCTACTATAGATCCCCAGTGCCCAACACATGGCCTATCAAGGCCTCATTAATACTTGCAGGAAAAAGAAACCCTTTAAAATTGTGTATTATATTTTACTTCATTAAACACTCATTTATAGAGGAGTTATAAAGAACAACTGTGTTTACTTTATAGTGGATTACTTCCAATGGTAAAATCCTTACTAATAAAATTACCTTAGTCATTAGAATATTAAAACATCTTTATTTATAGAACATTCTATTTATTAAAATATAGCAATGAATATGCAACAAATATTTACCAACATCTATAATTCTGTTGTAACAAATCAGCTTTATGTATGAGTAGTATATGTTTAAATTTGTGGATTGTTTAAGAATGAAACAAGGGAGATAAATTCATTCACAGAATTAGTCCTGCAGTGAAATTCAGGAGAAAACTGTTCCTGTAAAAACAGCAAATGCAAATCTCAACTTAGAATCATTATTTTTCTGTTCCTGGAGAAAACTATACTCTAATGGTGTTCTACATTTTTAAAGAGATTAAAAAATAAGTTCTCAATGTAATACACTATAATAGTACATTGTTTCAAATTCTATACTTAGGGCTACAAAAAGTCTAAAATTTTTTATAGTTAAGTAGAGCTATAACTATACTGAATTTCTATGCCTCTGTTTCTTTGGCTGTCTTATACTTCAAATTAAATGCTTAACAGACAACAATTTGCCTCGTTAGCCACAAAAGCATATTATATTGGTAAGACTTTATGTGAATAAAAACAACTTTCATACCGATTCTTAGTCAAATATGAACACATAAAATAACTATAATTTTTAAGGATTATGTTAGTTTTGAGACGGTACCAGCTAAAAACTGTTCTCAGGGTAGCTAAAACATAAACTGAGAATCCTCTGGCATATGTATTCATACCTATACTGAGAATTCTTAGAACTCTGTATCCTATATAGTTTCACTTCTTATTCTCTGAGTCAGAGTTCTGTTTAACCTGAAAATAACTTATTTTTATATGTTTGTATTCAAACTAAAAGTTACAAATCCACCAAAATCACAGAATGCATGAAATAATAATAGAAATAAAGAATAACAGGGTCAAATTAAAATAAAGAATATTCATCATGTTAAAGAAAAAAGTGTCTAAGAAGACGCTTTCTTTAATGAAAAAAGGCCATTTTCAAAGCCAAAATGTAAAAATACTTAGAAACAATGGTCAAGTTCCTTAGAAAATTAAATGAGAAATGTGACAACCTAAATTTGTACCCACAGCGAATGTTTTTAAGAATTATGGTAGCCTAGAATCATTACCTAAGAGATAAATCTCAAGAAAACTGACAAAATGATCTCAAGACAATCAAAATTTGAGTATGAAGGTGTATATAGACAGGAGTAAATGTGATAAAAATGAAAGCATTGAAGAAACTGTGGCCAAAAATCATCTAATTTCAAAAGATCCTTTTGCTAATGCTAAACTAAGCTTTAAGGGTGTAGAAATTCTATCCTCTACCTGTTTTTTTCCACCTGAGAAAGCCAACCTTAATACTGCTGAAGATTAAGAGAAGAATCCAAGTCGGACAGATTTCTCCTGATAAGCACTGATCCTAGATTTGAGGAGTGAAATGTCTTTTTGAAGTGTCTCTACAACACTAACGTCCTGTTTTTCTGCCTTCTGCTGGCATGTAAGTACGTATGTAAATACTGAGAGTGATACATAAATAAGTACTATAATGAAATCTCCTATCTTTGTTATTAAAGTTTGTAGTATTACCCCAAAGTAATTTTTTGCTGGAAATAGTTTTCCCCTACTTTTCTCAAGGAGGTATGTTAAATCTTTCGTTTAAGACAGTCTTATACGAGAACACTATGCTTGATTACAAGTGAGATTATCATTAAGAGGCTGAAAAATCATTTATCTGTTTGTTACCTTCCCTACTTATAAAATAACTGTTACATGTTTCACTCAAGATATAATCATTCAGTTACTAAAAAATACTTTGAAAGATAATTATGCCAGCTTGTAAGGACTCTAATAATTTTTTAAAAAATGAAAGTTGAACCACCACATTAATAGCTATGGAATCCAGGGCTCCTTGGTAGCTCAGTCCATTAAGCGCCCAGCTGTTGGTTTCGGCTCAGGTCATGATCTCGGAGTGGTGGGATCAAGCCCCGGTTTGGGCTCCACACTCAGCGGGGAGTCTGCTTGAAGATTCTTTCCCTTTGCACCCACCCCCTGCCACTTGTGTGTGCACATGCATGAGAGAGAGTTCTTTCTCTCTTTCTCAAAAATACAAAAATAAACCTTTTAAAAAAAAATCTTTCCTAGTATGTTCTGGAATTAACTAAAATAAAATAACAACTGGACCAGGGATGCCTGGGTGGCTCAGTTGGTTAAGCGTCTGCCTTTGGCTCAAGTCATGATCTCAGGGTCCCGGGATGAATTCCCACACTGGGCTCCTTGCTCTCCGGGAAGTCTGCTTCTCCCTCTGCCTGCTCTGCCTGCTCTGCCTGCTGCTCCCGATGCTTGTGCTCTCTCCCTCTCTGACAAACAGATAAATAAAAAGAAATAAAAATAAAATAACAACTGGACTAAAGTGTGACTATTTCAACACTACAGCATGTGATCTAATGCTTCTTATAAAAGCCAAGTTATGTCAGTTAACTAAAATATAAAATCATATGCTTAACCTAAAACAAGTACTTAATCATCAATATCCTAATTTTTAGAATTATAATGAACTATTATTAGTAGACTATATATTGGAAATATATTTTCAGAAATTGTTCTTTTAAGTCTTGAAGAATTTTTCTGGATACAGGTGAAAAAAAAAAACAGTAAAATTTCTAGATCAATTATCCCACAAAAGTTCTCTGCCTTCATGACCTTCATTTGTCTTATTTACCACTGTTACCACACCACTAGTACAGTGTCTGACACACAGTGTATTTCAGCAAATATTAACTGGAAAATCAATTATTAATATATCCACAGATTTATCATGAATTGTGATGCTGCTTCCTTTGACATTAAAGCAGCCAATACTCCTATATTTTAAAGTTTAAAAGTATATTTCTTAACAAAGCATCAAGACTAAGTGCTGCTTTTTTAAGGAAAGCTTTTAAGACGTTAGCCAAATATAGTATCATGGGATCTAAAGTGAGCATATTCAGAATCTGAGTTTCACCATATCCTATGAAACACATACTTGCCATAGCTTCTTCAGCATTCTGTTCTTTGACATGGAGGGTGTCCCTTCAAATTAGGTGTTTAGCTCAGGCCATCATTACCAACAGGTCTGAAGTACCTATCTGCCATATCCTACAAAAAAAAAAAAAAAATCACTTGAATACACTTGAATATCCTGGATATAATTCAGTCTTAGGACTTTAAAGTTTATGCCTTAGCTTTTTTTTTTTTTTTAAAGATTTTATTTATTTATTTGACAGACAGAGATGACAAGTAGGCAGAGGAACAGGCAGAGAGAGAGGGGGAAGCAGGCTCCCCGCTGAGCAGAGAGCCCGATGTGGGGCTCGATCCCAGGACCCCGGGATCATGACCTGAGCCGAAGGCAGAGGCTTAACCCACTGAGCCACCCAGGCGCCCCTATGCCTTAGCTTTTTAAAAGTAAAGTAATTTTGAAAAAAAAAAAAAAAGTAATTTCCTCATAAAATTATAAAAGAATCATTAAATGCCAGACTCAATATTAATAAAAAACACAAAATTTAAAACTCTCAAAAATTCTATTTATATTATATAAAACAACCAAATCCTATTTTCACTATTGTATTATTTTCAATAAAAATTATCAAAATGTGAATATATGCAGGCTCTAATATAAAAGTTGAGATAAAGAAATTGGGAATTGTAAATATTAAGTACACAAAAGTTATGAAAGACAACTTAGTTAAACTAAGAGGTGGGAGGAAATATATGTTCTGTATGTTTATATATAAACTCATTGATATTTGTATCCTGGTTTACAATGCATTAACTGGAATGGAGTAGATTATTAATGCTGGCAACAAGCCAATTCAACTTAAAGAAACTGGTGGTATTCTACTCCAAAACATGTGGTATCTAATAGAATGACCTGTGTTTATTTCATTTTTGCAAGAAGGCTACTACCAAATGGCATTTCAATTGGTGTGTTGAGAAGCAGAGATTGTACAAACAAACGAAAATCATTCTCCAAAAATTGAGATACAAGTCCAAAAATGTGGCGTATTATTCAGAGTACTTAAACCAATCAGGAAAATTTAATGAAAACTATGATTGCTTCTCTTAGTAAATAACAGTAAATAGTGCATTTGAAGGGTTGAAGCATTTTAGCTGTTGTTCTTTAAGCACTGAAACTGTAAACAAAATGAATAAATATTAAGGAAGATGATTTCTTCCAAATACCTTATCCTGTGATTCTGCCTGTTATTATACACATGCTCATGAAGAGGCTCTTAAGAAATAATGTAAATACCCCAAGCCTTTAGTAAAATACTTCTAGGTTAAGTTAAAGCTTGGGCTGAATGGCCATAGTATTTTCATGAAAAGGAAAAGAGCGTTTTCCCAGTAGGCTCCATGGAGCATCCTGTGATCTGCAGCCTGGGATTCTACAGTTTCATTTCCTGGTATCTCCTTGTTTGGAAACTCCTTTGCTATCCATCTACAGGATGTGGACTAGAAGAGAAGATAAGAAACAGCTGCTAAGGAGGGGAAGTTATTTTCCAAAATGAATTATTAATACTATAGGAAATTGGTAACCTATTTGAATCCATTCTTGAATCACACAGTAATTGCAAGATGTTTTACCGAACGAGAGTCTCTTGAGAAGAGCGGCTGAGACAAGTAAGGGCACAAGGCAACTAGAGGAGCAACAAATGAGCTCCTTGATACTTCTGGATGGAAAGCATACTTGCCTGATGTTATTTCAGCTCCGGATACTGGCATTATTTTAAAATACTTCTCTCTAACTGAAAGTATCTTTTTAAATTTTAAGATTAGAATGAACTTCAAAAATTAAAGAACTCATCTCAGCTATATACATTGCATAATAAAACAGATGAGTTGTTTTGGCAGAAAATGGATTGTAAATAAAGATAAAGAGCTTGGGTTTGGGAACCAGACTGCAGGGATTCAAATCTCAGATCTGTCACTTACTAGCTCTGTGGTCTTTGACAAGTGACTTGCCCTGTCTACGTCTTCGCCCCCTCATCTAAAATGGGGCTCTGCTATGATGTGTTTAAACTAACTCATGTAAAGTGTCTGGAATATTTTCTGGCACTAGTAAGCCCACAGTTAGATTTCCCTGACTTTTATTTAAGGTATTTAAGTTATACAATGAAGGAAGTCTTCACAAAAACTTTGTACAAAAAAAATGTTTTAAAGCTCTGGGCAACAATCAATCAATTTTATTTTTCATTTCATACCTTTGAATATATTAAGAAATGCTAGAACAAGTTGGCTTCAAGAGGTAGACATTAATCAATCATAATTTATACCCCCCACCCCAATATACACATACTTCCTCTGACCTTAGCTTCAAGGAGAATCATTAATGTACAACACATTTGAAAAGGTGTTTCATAGTACTAACGAAGTTCTGACATAAATCATCTTCTTGTAGTCATGAAGAGAAATTGTTCTCTTCTCACCATGCCCTCACTTTCAAATACAGTCCATGCCCAGCAAAGTTTTCTTTCTTTTTTTCTTTTTTTTCAAGATTTTATTCATTTATTTGACAGAGAGAGACAGTGAGAGAGGGAACACAAGCAGGGAGATTGGGAGAGGGAGAAACAGGCTCCCGCTGAGCAGGGAGCCTGATGTGGGGCTCACGTCTTGAGCCACAAGCAGACCTTGAGCCAAAGGCAGACACTTAACTGACTGAGCCACCCAGGCACCCCTGCCCAGCAAAGTTTTAAACAAGCTTCTTTTTGACAATTTTTGAAGGTAAAAGGAACAGACTTAGCATAGAAGAAAAACACAGTTATGAAAGAAGTACTTAGAAATATCAAAATCTGGGGCACCTGCGTGGCTCAGTGGGTTAAGCCTCTTTGTCTTTGACTCTGATCATGATCTCGGGGTCCTGGGATCGAACCCCACATAGGGCTCTCTGCTCAGTGGAGAGCCTCCTTCTCCTACCCCTCTCTCTGCCTGCCTCTCTGCCTACTTGTGATCTCTCTCTCTCTGTCAAATAAATAAATAAAATCTTAAAACAAAATCAAAATCTTTCTATCTCCTTTCATTCCCCATAATAACCAAAAAAAGAGAAAGAAAGACCTTCAGGAAGGGGGGAAAAATGAGTCAGAAATTCTATGGGAAATATGAAATCACTAAAATTTAACAAAAACAAAATTCTTTTATTTAAAATATGTATATGTAAACTAATTTTTGATTTTTTCAGATAGGCTTTGAGAAAACTATGTTTTAAAAATCGAAATCAAAAAACTGAAAACAAAATCCTGCATAAAAATTTTGATGCATTGGGTGCCTGGGTGGTTCAGCTGGTTGAGCGAGACAGACTCTTGGTCTGGGCTCAGGTCTTGATCTCAGGGTTGTGACTTTAAGCCCTGTGTTGGGCTCCACACTTAAGAAAGTCTTCTTTAAAAAAAAAAAAAAGGTAAAAAATGTTGACTGTCTTGAATAAATGTCATTCTTAACCTGTTCATAAAAATTCCTTTTCCAAAGTATATCATCATATTTTTATTTAGATCAAAGGTATAAAAGACCATCTTACTACCTCTTGAGTACATCATAGAATACTGATTGTATAAACTGCAAAGATTAAGTGTCCTTTACGGTCAAAACCTGGCAACTATAGAAACATTTACATAAATATTTACTGTAAAAATTAACTCTATGAAATACAGATCTCCAACATGTAAACTCAAATGTATATCCTGATCAGTAATCTAAATCAGCAGCTTCAGCCATTCAAATTTGGTTACTCACAACCACAAATATATCAGAGCAACAAGGATATAATAATATAAGATCAGTAATATTATGGAAACATTGGCTATTATTCAAAGGATAGCATCACGGTTTATCCCCCCTTCAATTAAATGTAATTTAAATTACTTTTGAGATTACACAGGATGATTTAGAAGGATTTTAAGTTAGAAGAGATTTAGAAGTAAAAGTATGTGTTACAGTAGCTACAGTATAATAGATATTTCCAAACACCTCCCTAAATTAATGAATATGATATTAGATTAAAACCTAGGTTGGGGGGGCGCCTGGGTGGCTCAGTGGGTTGAGGCCTCTGCCTTCGGCTCAGGTCATGATCCCAGGGTCCTGGGATCGAGCCCCACATCGGGCTCTCTGCTCAGCAGGAAGCCTGCTTCCTCCTCTCCTTCTGCCTGCCTCTCCCCCTACTTGTGATCTCTGCCTGTCAAATAAATAAATAAAATCTTAAAAAAAAAACCCCTAGGTTAGGCACTGGAGTTTTAACACTGCTAATATTTAAATAAGTAGAGTCTCTTGAGCCCAAATCCACGATGATGCAATGTACATAAAAAGGTTATTTGCTTAGCTACATTTATAATCATTTTAGTAATTTTAATAGTATTTCCATTTAAATATAAAGCCATGATTTACAGCAAATTAAGTTCCAAATAACCCATTTCTGTGCCCAATTAACATTATAAGAAAGAAAATATAAATGCATAATAACATCACCTTTCAGTCTTAATGTAAAATATAATACAAAAGAGAGAAAATCTCCAACATGAACCACCTCACCTATGCTATTAAGTTCATTAATAAAATAACTGTAAAACTTTATTCACATTTAATGAAAAAAAAAAAACCCTCACAAGTATCACGAGAGGTGAAATAATTGCTACATCATTCACGAACTGTCCTCCCAATCCAGTGAAATAATAAGCTCGCTATAAGCGAAAGACATCTACTATTAATGAGTACAAGCACAGCACAAGCACATTTATGTTTTCAGCCTGAGCATATTTTCAAACCATCTGGCATCAGTGCCACTCTGGTTCATCCAGCCTGATCTGTTCAGAATTGAATACAGAACTAGAGCTACATGCACTTTGGGGAAACCAAAGAATAGCTCATATGTATAATAATACTCCAAATGCGCGGCCCTCAACTAGTTTATACTTGAAATGTGTTTGAGAAGACATTTCCATGAAAGACATGAGAGCTCTTTTTAAAAATACTAGAATGGTTCAAGAAATCTGTATGAATCATAGCTGTCATCAGGTACCCAAGTCTTACTTTCTTTTTTTTTTCTCATTGTAATCCTGATCATTAAATGAAGCATTTGAAGAGGGACTTCTACAAAAAGATTCACTAAGGGAAATGCTATCATTTCTATATTGAAACAACCCAAGAATTTACATTTTATTTTGCATGAAGATTAGTCAGCTTTGCCCTAAAATGCTTAGATTAAGGAGAGACGGATTAAGAGGAAAAAATATTCATGAGGGCCCTTTTCATCTTGTTAGTATTGCTGGCTTTGGCAGCGCCCACATTTCTTAAGCTTGAAATCGGGAGTCAGAATTGTTACTTAAGAAATTTTTAAAAATCTATATCCCTGTCAAAACCAATTCCTGTTCATCCTCACTGATGGAATAAAAACAAACGACTTTGTTTTTGGATAATTTTTCAGAAACGAAGATAATTCATGTAACATCATAAAGCACAAGTTAACGCTTTCAGACAAAGACTGAGATACAATGACCAATACCAACGACTCTAAAGGTGCGCTTAGGTAGGGGGTACACACATACACTGCAAACCCACAAACAGGCACTCTTCTTGGAGGGCAAGCTGCTGCTTCCTCCCTGGGAACCCTGTATCTCCCAGTCCTGTCATTCCTCCCCTTTTCTGTTATCCTCTTAATATCCAAGGCAATTGCTTTTTCAAGTTACGTGGAATCCCAACCTAGTCCCATCACAAATTATCAGCTTTTTCTTTCTTTCTTTTTTTTTTTTTCTTTCCATGTCCCCTACAGAAAGATTAGCTCCTTCTCATGCTTTTCCGATGGGGAGTGATTATAGAGGAGCGCTGTGGAATTCCCACTCTGCCCCACCTCTCCCCTGGATTCCTTCTCGATCCCCCTCTTTCTCCGCTTCCTACTTCCCCTGCCCTGAGTCTCTCATTGAAGCCCGGCCAGAGCTTGCTGCTCCGTTAATCTAAACTAAGGATATCAAGCGGAACGTTTTCTTTCTCTGGGGTTTTGCTCTTTCCTTACTGTTACCTACAGAGGGGAGAGGTGGAGGCAGATGCACGAAACAAAGAATTTCAAGTCCCTTTACCTAGAACTTTGGTGTAAATCCACAGGAAAAGGGCATCCGCCAGGGCGCTTCCTCGCTGCCGGGAGAGCCCGCTCCCTGGGCCGTCACACCTCCTTCCCAGCCCTCCATCCCCGCCACGAGCAGGACAGTGCTCCCGTTAGGCCCCACGGCTCGGAGGAGTCCGCGGTCGGCCTCCCTTGTCTCCCTTCTGGAAGGGACGGACAACGTTTCCATTCTCCTTAATTAACTTCTAAGTCCCAGTCTTCCTCAAAACGCAATACAGTTCTTAAGGACTCAATTCGGAGTCTTGCCCCGAAGTGGGGGAACGGCCTGGCCCCGAAGTGGGTGCTTAGCCTTCTCTGCAGTGGGGTACAGCCCGCCCCCCCCCGAAGGTTTCCCGGGGCTCCAAGCCCAATGCCAATGCGTTCAGCTCTAGCAGGAGGATGTCTCCTTCCCGTCCGGGAGGCAGTCCCCACGAGGCCACGCGCCCCCTCAGGGCAGGCCTTCCGACCTCCTCCAGGACCCTCAGCATCGCTGGGCTCCTCCGTCCTGCGGCACCCCCCCCACCCCCCGGAGGCCCCGTCTTCACTCCCCTCAACAGTCCCAAGTTGCTCAGTGCTCTTCCTAAAGACGGGGGCTGAGATTTTTCCCTCACGGAGTCCACCCCCAGCTCTTTCCACCGCCGCAGACACCCCGAAAGAGCGAAGGAGCCTCAGGGGCCCTCCCTCGGTGGCGACTCCCCGGTGCAGCCAGGCCGGGTCCCTCCCCCTCGGACGCCCCGCGCCGCGGCCGCCTCGCCACCCCGCCGCCGCCGGCGCGCTAAGTCCCCGGGGTCTCTGCCCTGGGGCCGCCCTCCTCCGGCCGGCCCGCGAGCCACTAGCCTGGCCCGGCCGCACGCTCCGTTCGCGGGCTCAGCGCTGCCGGTTCCCCCCCGCAGTCCCCCGGCGTCCCGGCCCACTCGTCCCGGAGCCGGCTCGCGCCGCTACCTGCAGGGGCCGCCGCGCCTCTCAGCGCCCCGCCGCCGCCATCTTGCATTTCAAACCGGCTGCACTTTTCAGGGAGTCAACTCTGACCTGTGAACCCTACACCCGGAACCGCTCGGCGGGCCGGCACACGGCCTCGGCAGCTCCGCGGGGCCCGCGGAGCGTGGAGGGTCGGGGGTGGGGGTGCGAGGCGAGGCGCGCTCCCCAGCGGCCGACCGGGGGCGGGGAGGGAGGGAAGGAGCCGGCCGAGGCGGGGCCCTCCCGCGCGCGCGCCGTCCGCGCGCCCCCACCCCGCTCCGCGCCAGGCTCTCCACTCCCGGACCCCGCTGCTCCCTTGGGGTTCGACCCGGGCCTCTACCCTCTGGATTGGCCCGCGACGAGGTAGGGAGCCGCCCCGCCCCTCTGTCAACAGAAGCCCCGCCCCGGCCCGCGATAGCCCCGCCCTCTATCAGCAGAAGCCCCGCCTTCCCCAGGTCTGGAAGCGGCCCCGCCCGTTGCGGGAGGTAGCTCCAAGAGCAGGCTCTTCTATACTCGGATCAATCCCCGCCTTCTGTCATTTGTGGCCCTGCCCTCTGGGCGCTCCGCCTTGCTAATGTCACCATGGGATCGCAAGAAACGCCCCTTGTCATCCTAAGCCCCACTCTTGGTGGCAGTCCACCCGAGCCCCGCCCCTTCCTCCGAATCCCCGCCCACTGTCAAAAAAAGCCCCGCCTCTCCGAGACCGGTCTGGATTCAAGCCCGAAGCCCCACCTTCTGTCAACCGCCGCCCCGCCTCTTCTCGCTTTCGGGTCTCTACTCCAACCCAAACCGCAGCTCCACCCGCTAACCCCGAAAGTTCAGTTCAGCCTCACTGAGAGCTGCCGTTGAAGATGGAGCCACCCTTTGCTCCCCGAAAGCCCTCCTTTCCCTCCTTGCGAGCCACCCTGCTCAAGGGCTTTCTTTTCAAGCCATGGTCTTCAAATTTGGACAGCTTCCATGGGAACTAGTCCCCCAGAAGGGGCCCGCCAAGGACCCAGGCTTTGGGGAAAACAGAACGGCGTCACCGCCCCTCCTCACCCTCCCCTCACTTTCAAAATTATGAAACTTGCAAACCAAAGCGTAGAGAAACGTCTCTGCACAGATCCTCCAAGCTACTCTGCACAGATTCATGGGCCTGGACGCTGGACCCTCTGTGCTTTGACAGCAATGCTCCCCTGAGCCACGTTAACCCTAAAACGTGCTGTTGCTTAAAGTGAAAGCCTGATTGTTGAAATCCATGTACACCAGCTTCTTTATTTATATGTTTCACTTTAGAATCCTAGAACTTAGGGAAGCAGAAGCAAGCTAAGCTTAACGATCCTATAAAGAGAGGTATTCAACCCTACTATACTAAACATCCCTTATTTACAACACGAATGTAACACCACCACTTTACTCTCCTGGAATTAAATTCACAGTATAAACTACGCAAATAAGTTCAATAAACCAGTGTAACGTTATAAATGCGGAAAAAAGGGAAAGTCGCTTATTCTAAAATACTAATATCAATAAGAATAATAAAATACGTTTTTCACTATGTAACTACTCTGGCCCCAATATGAAAACTACAGAACAAAAACTGCCCCTACCAAATTTCAGGACGCCCCCTAGGGGGCAGTACTGTGCCCACTGAGACACTGCTTAGGACTTTTTCTGAGGAAATGCTTCACATACAGAAATGGATTCTTTTGTTCATGCATTTAACAGCCAGGTTTTGAGCACCACCGTTCGCCAGGCACTTTGGGAAATGCAAAGCTGATTCAGGCAATATTTCTGTCTTCAAGGAGGCTACAGTCGAGTAACCAAGTGAAAAACATGAGCATAAAAACATCAGTCAAGGTGAGAGGGGAGAAGAGATCATGATGGAATCCAGAAAGAAATCCCTTTTAAGGGTATATTCTGATGAATGTAAATCTCACTCTCTCTCTGCCTTTTCCCTCTCCTTCCGTTCGTTTTTTCCTTCTTTAACTCCTCTTCTTCATCTTCTTTAGCACCAGTTAATAGAGTCACCTCCTTCTCACTATAAGCTGTCTGCCTGGTTCACTGCCCAGTGCCGGCAGCCCAGAGTCCTCCCACTTTAGGGCCATGCCCACAGGGCAATTCTGTCCAGGAAAACAACTTCAATAGCACAGTGCTTAGAACAGTGTCCTTGGCTGAGCTGCTGCCAATTATTTGGTATCCTTGTACGAAGCAAGACTGTTATCACCCTTAAAAAAAAAAAAAAAGAAACTGCTTGCAGACCCAAGCAATATGAATATATGTTTAGCATAGCAGATTGTGCTAGCCCACATAAATCTGTTTAGAGATCATGCTCACAGAGTAACTTGTTTTTATTAAAATAAACTCATTTGTAAAAATTGTAAATATGACTGATTTCAACAGCTGTGTGGTTCCAGAAGTAAGTTTTGCGCCATGGATTGGCACAATTAGAAGAGTCTAGATTTTTTATGCATATGTTTTGCAGTTTGTCATACACAGTCTGGTATGGCAAAACTTCAGTGCTGTTAGAGATGAAAAGTTGTCCAGCAGGTTTTTAAAAAGCACAGCACTTTTGCTATTCAGAGTTTCTTCCGTATTTGGAACAGTGAAAAAAAAAATATTTGTAGGAAATGAAGAGCTTTGAATCAAAAGTTCTAAGCTCTGGTGTCCTCTGAAGAGGAATAGGCTTCCAACGGGCCTTTTTTGTAGTAGTTCCTTCTGTTGTTATTTTTCCTTTTTCTACTTTTGGTGACAAAGTCTAAAAAACATGATACTGTGAAAACAGATCAGCCAAAAAGACGTCAAACGAAGACACTTTACACTTTTAATTAAAGGTAGGTGAACTCAAGAATTTAGCCGGAGTGAAATACGCCCACAGTTCTCTCCAATGGCTAGTTCCAAAGGTAAACAAAAACGTTCTGGCTGAAGCTGGTTCAGACTGAACAAACTTTCAAAGTCAGTTTAGGGTCAAGTCATTTCCTATTCCTCTGAATGCTTGCTTTGTGAAAATAGGAATGTTGTTAATAATAACAACAACAGTAAAAACAAGGTAATATTCTTAGTAATGCTCTCCCCAGTCCCCTCCTCCCCTGTTTCTACATCTAACGTAAGATTATACATATAGGACTATGGGATACAGATGCAAAACAAGAAAAACAGGAAAAACTGATTTCCCAGTATTTATTCAAGGAGTAACATGTTGATACACTTTTTTTTAAAATCATAACATCATCTGGGTTGGTTCAATCCTTGCTATGTATTCTATTTTCACCAAAAAGTTAGTGGTTATGTCAGCACTACCTCTGGAAAAAAATGGTGCCAGTATTATCTTTTTTGACCTAAAATCTTAGGACATAAGTAATCCTAGAGGAACACCCAACTAAAAAGCAACTAAAAATGAGAAGATGAAACATTTTACTGTATTTCAACGTCTTAGCAGAGGATTCTAGGGCAGTGGCTCTTAAACGTTAATGTGCGTGAATATTACTGGGAACTTCGTTTAAGATGTAGATTCTCAGACTCTGCTCCTGGAAGAGTCTAATTCAGTAGGTCTGGGATGAGGCCATGAATCTGCCAGGCAGCTGGTGACACTCAGGTAAGTGACCTGTAGGCTTCACTTTGAGAAATCGTGATCTAGAAAAATGCTTATAATTGAGGAAAAGTTATTGCATTCTTGTAGAACTAAAGGTTACAAGCCATCAAAAGTCATTATCTCAGAGACATCCATTCCTACACCTGTCAGGTGGTTGGACATCAACACTGAAAGCGGAATCCCACTTCAGTCCTCAAGAACTTTTAGACCCATTGCAGACGTCCATCTTCCAGGAAAACACACGCGGCACACTAAACCCTGGGCCTTTTAGATATACTATCTCATTTTACCTTCCTGGTGTCTCTGCAAAGTAGTTGCTATTGCTTGAAGATAACATAAAGAGAATGCCAAGGCTTGGAGAGGTTAAGCTGCTGGTCAGTTGCCCAGTTACCTACAAGGTAAGGGGTTTTGAACCCACTGTGACCAATCCTACAATCTAATGAAGATGCTACATGCACTCCTTGTTAGAAGGGGGGGAAGGGGGGCGCCTGGGTGGCTCAGTGGGTTAAGCCTCTGCCTTCCGCTCAGATCATGATCCCAGGGTCCTGGGATGGAGCCCCGCGTCCGGCTCTCTGCTAAGCAGGGAGCCTGCTTCCCTCTCTCTCTCTCTGTCTGCCTCTCTGCCTCCTTGTGATCTCTCTCTGTCGAATAAATAAAATTAAAAAAAAAAAGAAGGGGGGGGAAGGTATTGCCTTAGCCCGGCTACAGTGTGCACAGGATTTGAGAGCATTCCCGGGTGTTGAAGTCAGATAGTGTTCCGTTCAAGTCCCAGATCTTTTACAACAGCAGTTGTCACTTCATCCCAAACCTATAAAACCTTAGTGGCTTGAAAGCTCAAGCAGTTAATTTAGCTCATAAGTCTGCAGGTCAGCTGGGTGGTTCTGCTGATCTGGGCCAGGTTTGGTTGATCTTGGCTGGACTCACTCATGCGCTGTGGTCAGCAGATGGGTCATCCAGAAGCTGCCTGGTCCAGGATAGATTCGTTCGTGTAGCTGGCAGTTGGCTGATGGTCAGTGGCTCTTCTAGGTGCTGGCTCATGTAGGATGGCCTCGGTCATGGGCCACCTGTTTCTCATCTTCCAGTAGAATGTAGCCTGGACTCCTTTGTGTGCACAGCGTTCGAAGCAATTGAGAAACGGTGTTTAAGACTTCTTATGGCTAGTCTCAGAATGGATACACGGTCATTCCTGCCACATTCTACTAGTCATAGCAAGTCACAGGACTTGCCCAGATGCCACCTCTTTTATTATTATGTTTTAATTTTTACTAGTTTATTTGACAGAGAGAGATCACAAGTAGGCAGAGAGGCAGGCAGAGAGAGTGGGGGAAGCAGGCTCCCCGCTGAGCAGAGAGCCTGATGCGGAACTTGATTCCAGAACCCAAGATCATGACCTGAGCTGAAGGCAGAGGCTTAACCCACTGAGACACCCAGGTGCCCCAGATGCCACCTCTTGATGGGAGCAGCTGCAAAGTCACACTTCAAAGGAGGAGGCTACAGGAGGGGTAAACGATTGTGACTGCTTTTTGTAATCGACTTTCCACAATGAACTACATGACTCAAGGCAAGTTTCTTAACTTCTATTTCTACTCATCTTCAAAATGGAGATATTACAATTGTTACCTTAATTTTTCAGAAAATATTGGCCAAGATAATGCTGACACTGCCCTCTAGGGTCTTCCTAACCTGAAAGTCTTATGAATCTGCATGGCAGAGAGAGAGAGAGAGTAGGTGGATTTTTTTGGTGACCTCTTAGGGCAAGACCTTGGCCCTGATTTTCTCTGTTGATTTCATGCTGTTCCACTTAGTACTCATCAAGCTGTGGTACAGAAACCCATTCAAGACAGTTCAATAAAAGAAGCCAAAGCTACTGTTTGTTCCTCCATGTTCACGCCATCCTCTCCTCCCTTGACTCCCCCTTTAAGACTCCTCTAGAACATGCTCCAGCCAAGTGGCCTGAGCCCTGGAGTCTAATATGACTGTTCAGCTTTGTTCATTAGAGCTAAATGGCCTGGTTCTCAGTGTCCCAATTCCAAAATCTAGAGAGAATCTGCTTGGTCCAGCACATCTCCTCTTAAAAGGTCAGGTCAGTCTAATCTGCCATGGCGGGAGGGGTGGGCAGTCTTAGGGGGAAGGGGCAGCTTTATGTGGGCAACAGAGACTGTAAGCAAAAGCAGTTCCTTCAGGAGATGGCTCTGAACCAGCAGACACAATGATTCACATTTCCTGGACCCAGGCAGCCTTCTCTAATATTTTAAATTACCTTCCCATCAAACAGTCGAAGTACACAAGTTCAAGGACTCTATAAAAATCCATCTCTCTCTGAACATCTCTAAATGAAGTGGACGTGGGTGGCTGTTTCTCCCACCCACTCAACAAAAACCCATCACAAGCTTTCGCTGTAAGCCTATGTGTATTCGTTTGCTAGGGCTGCCATCACGAGTACCAGAGACCACAAAGGACACTGTCGTGGCTTACACAACAGAAATATATTTTTCTCACAGTTGCGGAGGCTACAGATCCGGAGGTCAAGGCAAGATTACTTCCTTCTGAGGGTTGTGAGAGAGATCTGCTCCAAGTTTCTCTCTTTGACTTGTGGATGGCTGTCCTCTTCCCGGTTCTTCACATCATCTTCCCTCTGTACTTTTCTGTGTTCACATTCCTCTCTTATAAGGACAACAATCATATAGGACGAGGGGTCCACCTTAATGCCCCCATTTTATCTAATTCCCTCTGCACAGACCCTATCTCCAAATACAGTCACATTCTGACTAGGTTAGAACTTCCAACACATGAGTTCTGAGGAAGACACAGTAATTCAGCCCATTTCAGCCTTTCCATTGCAACATCACTGCATGTATCTATGGTTCTGCTTATCGGAATGCCCTTCAGCCCCTGAGAGCATCCAGTAACTACTGACTGACTCTTTTCATCTGTCCTTTATAAATAAGCCTTCTTTAAAGCTCCAACTCTGTGAAAAAGCAGCCATACAATGTACTTTTTGAAGGTACTTTTGAAAAAATTCTGTTTTCAAACAGCATTTTGCTTATACATTGCCTAAGAAAATGGTTCTCAACCTGGGGTAGACAGTAGAATCATCTGTTGCTTTTAAAAAAATAGCCCCCTTCAACCATTCCTACTTCTAAAGATTCTGGTTATTTGGTTTAGGTTGGGATATAAGCACTGATTTTTTTTTTTTTTTTGAAGCTTACCAAATGATTCTAAAGTAAAGTGAGTGTTGAGAACCAGTGGCTTCAGATAAAACATAGGGGAGGAAAACAACTCTTATAAAAGCACCTCAACCTGCCAGGCCCTGAGCTAAGGTGCTTTGCTATGTAGTTTAATTTTTCAAAACAATCCTGTAAATATTAGTACTATGTCCTCCATTTTCCCACACAAGAAAACTGAGGGCCGAGAAGGTTGCCTTACTCAAGTCCCATGAGCTGTAGAAGCAGAAGGTTTAAATGCTGGGTCGTAGAAGCCTGGCTAGAGCAGGAGGTTGGTCAGGCCTTTTCCATTGCAGAGACCATCAGCACAAAAAAACACAACAATTTTTGGCCATTTAAAAAAAACACACACACAGATCTGGGGTCGCCTGGATGGCTCAGTCAGTATCTGCCTTCAGCCCAAGTCATGATCTCAGGGTCCTGGAATCAAGCCCCGCATGGAGTGGGGGGTGGCCCCTGCTCAGCGGGGAGTCTGCTTCTCCCTCTCCCTCTGCCCCTCCCCCCACTTGTGCACTCTTTCTCTCTCTCTCAAATAAATAAAACATTAAAAAAAAAAACAAACAGATCTGTCTTACTTTCACACTGATTTTTCCATGGCAAGACTCAACCACCATCAAAGGAATATATTCTATTTGTCAGAACAGACAAGACTATGCTGCTGTAACAAATGCATGCAAATCTTGGTTTAACATATCGTGATTTATTTCTCATTCATCAAGTTTCCTTATAGCTCTCAGTACCTCTCTGGATCAGTCCCTACCAAACGGTTACTCGGGGTTTTAGGCTGCTCCCTCTTTCTGGCTATACCTTTTGGAATACTTATCTTCTAGGTTGCTCAGGCAGGAGGTGGGAGAGGGTGGGTAGGAGATTTCTTTTTCTTTTCTTTTTTTTTTTTTTAAAGATTTTATTTATTTATTTGACAGAGATCACAAGTAGGCAGAGAGGCAGGCAGAGAGAGAGGAGGAAGCAGGCTCCCCACTGAGCAGAGATCCCGATGTGGGGCTCGATCCCAGGACCCTGGGATCATGACCTGAGCCGAAGGCAGAGGCTTTAACCCACTGAGCCACCCAGGTAGGAGATTTCTACGAGCTATCAAATATTTCAGTTTACAAGTGACACATGGCCCTTCTGTGTAGAGCTCTTTGATTAGCCCTGATCACAGGAAATTTGGGGGAGCATGTGGACATTTTGGTGAGCAGCAAATGTCTCTGTGATGTTACCTTAACAAAAGGCATCTTTTTTTTGGAGAACATGTTCAAGAAGATTGAAACCCATGTTTGACTCCATAAGCCTTCCTTCTCCATTCCACAGCGCAGCCTACGATCCATTCTTCTGTGAAGGCCTAAATTCTTAACTGAGGTCTGAGGCACTTTAGGCGTGTTAACATGCAATTTTACCTTATTACACATTTCTTAGGGGGCAGAGATCATATCTCATTTTTCTCTCTTCTAATGCACACAGTAGGTCCTCAATAATCGTATGTATGTGCACATATATATAAATTCAGCAAATGTTAATTGGGCAAGACAGACATAGTCTCTGCCTTCATGACTACAATGAAAATATCCTAATAATAACATACTGGTTTTGTGTCTTGTCATGAGTAATGTGCTTTATACCATTATCTCATTTTAATTATGAATGTCATAAATTAAAAATATAGACCAATTAGCTTGGGCTTCTCATTAATTTCTCAGCTGTTTTGTCAGATATTTATTACCTACCTCCATTTCTTTCCTTCCTGTTTCATGCTGGATGAGAGGTATGTCGTTTATAGCCGACAAGGTGATATAATGCTATGCTTATGTTATGCATGTTACACGCCTCTTTTCTGATCATGCAGAGATATGTAGGCTCTTAATAACTTTTTTGAGATATACTTGCCCAAAGACAGTTGAGGGACAATATAAAAATATAAGAAATACATAATTTTTCAGTTTAGATACACAAGGGTTTTTTATTTTTGCCTGCCTTTAGATAGCTTACATTTCATAATTAAGAATTATAGCTTAAAAGCAACTTTAAAATGTTTATATTTTCATTACCAAAGGAATATAATCACTTTCAGAAACTTAAAAAACAAAACAGAGGTAAGAACCCATCTATAGTTCCCCTAACCACTATTAGCATTTTGGTGTATTTCCAGATTAGCTATTTTTAGATGAAAGAAAATACGTTATCTTTGTTTTTTCTCCTGCAAGGTTATTTCATGTAAGAAATTAGAAAACTGTCATTTTGGATAGACATTTTCATTTAGCTTGTATTTTAGTGATTATTATTTCATGCAACAGCTGTGAGGTGAAGGTTCAGAAGAAACCAGGCAATTCATTTGAGTGATGATGGTAAATTACATTTTCTCCCTAGTGGGGTGCGGAAGGAGACTTAGGAAAAATTTGCGGAAGACACAGAAGAGAGACATATGTTGTGGTCCTAAATATAAAACATGTAAATTGAATGAAAAAAATAATTACAGAACATAAGATTGGGGTAACTTATTTTTCTTCCTAAATAATTAAGGCAAAAGCTTGTGTCTTTTTTTAAGACCCTGATTTTCCTCAATGTTCACCATGGTAAATAGCTGCAATTAAGATTCATCACACGTAATCAGTTTCCAAATTATTTCATGAATACATTATCTACAGCAACAGGCCCCTCCTTTTCTCCCCCAAGTCAATCTTTAAGCAAGTTGAAGTTTCACAATGGTCTTTTAAACCAGTATTTGTAGCTCACAATGTCTGCATGTCCAGGGTGCCCATGTTTGGCACTCTTTGATCCAGTAACTGTTTTAGTCGCATATATTTTGGATGTTTAAATCACTTTGATTTGGCACGCGGTCTGAAGGTAGTGGTATTCCAAGAGCCCTCTCACTGCATGTTAAGTGCTGTTCTCTGACTCTCAGCCAGAGCTCGGATGTTGGCAGGGTTGACTGCTCAAATGTAGTGATTTCATTTCCAACCTTTGCATACTAAAATTACATAGCCCAAACATGAAGCTTCCAGATTTTTCCTCTTGAAAACAGAATAGAGACATAATTTAACATTGCTACAAAATAATTAAGACAATCTGTGAAATGGGAATGCATTTGAAAATTGTTAAGATGTCACAATACTGAGGAAATTAATGCTGGTTTGTGAGGTTCGATACTAGCTGAGAAACAAACAAAAAATATTAGGGAATTTCATATTTTTCTACTTTTCTACTTTATAAAGGGAGTGTCATAGATTTAGTTCTCCCTAAGGTAGACCCTGAATAAAGGATGCAAGAGCAAATGCTTATTTGGGATGTGGTGCCAAGAAGTACGGACAGGGGAGAGAAGCAAGACAGGGAAGGAAGCCACTAGTAGAGACTGTGGTTTCAAGATCTAGGGCCCAAGCCCAGTGGAGACTAGCGACAAAGTGTAGGGGCAAGGGAGCTAGGGTGTTATTATTCATCAGTCTCTCTGGTAGCTATTCCCAGGGATGTTGTACTTTCTGTCATCCCCAGCCTACATCCAGCACGGCCCGTGAAGACACTTTCAGGTGGGGTCACAGGTGTTGGCAGGAGGTTACCAATGGCACACACCAGAATGTTGAGTGCCAAGACTGTAGGAATAGGGCACCACAGCATCTGGTTAGGGGAGGTGCTTAAATAGGTTTCAATCACACACGCCTAGTAGGGTCCTGCTTTTGCCACGTGTGTGTGAAATTGAGTAGATTACCTCATCTATCCATTTCATTTGTAAAATAAAAATAATACAGATTTTTACCTCCTAGGGTCTTTGTAAGGATTAAATCAGATACTGGGTATATACTGCATACAACATGAAAGTTCACCGTATGTATCAAAGGATGGACCCAAACACAGATTAGAAATTATGTCAGTAAATTGTGACTTTGTTAACCTGTATGACAGACAACTCTTGGGGGTGCCTTCTGGTTTTGCCCTTCCTTGTAACGGTGATTTTAACAATGTCGGAATCATGTGGCCCTGGCCTCTGGCCATAGCTAGGGGGAATATCAAAACCAATTTAATTCTTTGATGGGGGGCACTTTGAAATCTGAAATGGAATTGGGGCGCCTCGGTGGCTCAGTCAGTGGAGCATCAGACTCCTGATTTTGGCTCAGGTCAGGATCTTGGGGTTATGGGACTGAGCCCCTCCCCCCTTTTCCTGGCTCTGCACTCAGCCGGGAGTCTGCTTCTCCCTCTGCTCCCACCCCTCCCCCTGTTCGTGTTCTCTCCCTTTCTAAAAAATAAGTCCTTAAAAAAATCAAATGGAATCAGTAAGCATGGTGTCTTTGTTGTGTTACATTAATTAATAACGACTATTTTAAGAACTCCTGCAAAGGCTTGGAGCAGCCATGATTCTCTCCACTGACTTTTGGTTGTTCTTACCATCCGTGAGGTAACTTAAAACATTTTAAAAATATGCCTTTTTGCTAAAGTTAGCCAGAGAGAATTTCTGTTGCTTGCAACCAAAACAATCTCAGCCAGTAAAATCCATCTGTTCTTAATTCAAAACTTTGATCCTGCTCTCTCATCAACATTTACATATAAACATAATTTTAAAATACACATGAAACAATTTAATTACATATAAATGATATCTTCTCATGCATGAATATAACTTTTATTAAATATGTAAATATTTTTATATATGTAAATACTCCAGAGCTAGTGAAAAACAAAAAATGAAAAACCCCACAGCCTTCCAGTCGCTCCACAGTCATTGTGCTGATGACCTGGACACTGGTTGCAAAGCTGAGATACAGTCCTTAGATGGGTTTCAGTTTCATGAGAATGCCCGCTCTGTGGACAATGAACTGTTAGCACATTGAAGTGAAAATCTCTTTTCACTTTTTAAGATTTATTTATTCATTTAAGAGGGAGAGAGAGAACATGGGCAAGCGACTGGGGTGGGGGGTGCAGAGAGAGAATGAGAGAGAATCCTCAAGCACACTCCTCACCCAGTGCAGAGCCCATTGCGGGCTTGATCCCATGACCTTGAGATCATGACCTGAGCCAAAACCAGGAGTTGGGTTGCTCAACCAACTGAGCCACTTAGGTGCCCCCAAATCTGTTCTTTTATAGTCCTGGAGCTGTATAAATCTAAGAGAAGCAGCTTCTAAAAATATAATCAAGAAGATTTTGTATCTTTTAAAAACTTAGATGCTGTTAGCTAGACCCTACTTTTTCTGAGGTATGGGGTTCCCTTCACTGTAACCCCCACGGGCCTCCATTTTCTGTCAACTTCAGATCTTCCTATTCTGCTCCTTATCTCCAGATTTCCTTTTCCATCACCCAGGCATTTGGTCAACTCAACTGATATTTATTTAGTGTCAGCTGTGCACATTATGTAAGTGCTGGATCTATGATCATAAAACAAAATAGGGGCGCCTGGTGGTTCAGTCAATTAAGTGTCTGCCTTTGACTTGGGTCATGATCACAGGATCCTGGGATCGAGTCCTGCATCGGGTTCCATTCTCAGTAGGGTGTCTGTTTCTCCCTTTCCCTCTCTGCTGCTGCTGCTCTCTCTCTGTTAAATAAATATTATCTTAAAAAAAATATATATATATATATGTACACACATAAAAAATCATAAAACAAAACAAATAGTTCTTGACTTAAAAAGCCTATAATCTCATGGTGAGACAAATGTTAAGTAAACACTGTAAAATATATAGTTACAAATTGTGAAAAATGTCATGTAGGAATATTGGGGATTAAAAATGGAAGATTAAAATAGGAAATCTCATTTACATTGAAGGGGCATCAGGAAAACTTCTCTAAGATGATGACTTTTATGCTGAGAAATGGAGGATAGGAGTAGGAGTTAGACATGCAGTGGTGGAGGGAAGGGCATTCTAGACAAACGGAATAGCATATGAAAAAGCCCAGAGGTGGGAAAAAATAACTGAAAAAAGGCTAAGGGTGGCTGGAGTATTGTAGACCAAAAGAGTGGGGAGATGAAGCTGAGAGGTAGGCAGGAGCCATAAGGAACTGCGATGGAAAGCCCTAATGAGTAGGAGCAAATGATATCCCAGATCTAAGATCCTTAAAAGAACATTTGGACTACTGAATGGAGAATGGCTGGTAGGGGCAAGAAGGGAAGCAGGGCCAACCAAGAAGCTCTTGCAGTAGCATCGTCACGTGACTGTGAGTTGAGAGAGCTAGTGGAAGAAACAGAGAGAATTGAGAGTTATGTGGGAGGCAGAAAATCAGGACTTGGTGATGGACTGGAAACTGAAGAAGGAAGCTTTAGGTTTCTGGCTTTAGCATTTGGAAGGATGGTAGTGGCATTTTATTGATAATGGGAATTCTGAAGGAACAGTGGATTTCAGGGAAAGATCAAGGTATGTTGTTAGTCTATAGTTCAGGCAAGTGATTATGGACTGGAGATACACACTTGGGAGTTGTTGAAATACAGGTAATATTTAAAGCCTTAAGAGCCAGGAAGGAGTGTAGAGTGAGAAGGGAGCTGAGGACCAAGCTCTGGAGAACAATATGAAGGTCAAGGATAGAGAAGGGCCATCAAAAAGGCAAAAGGCAAAATAAATAAAAAAGCAGTCCTGGAATCTGGAGGGAAAACCATATGAGTGTAGTGTTACAGCAGGCAGGAAAAACAAAAACAAAAACGGTTTCAGGAAAGATGTGCTCTGTGGCATGGGATGGTGCTGAGATGACAAAGAAATCCATATGTGATTCAGTGAAATGGCCATCATTGGTCCCCTCATTTAAGAGTAAAGTATTTTTGCAACCTGTTATGTATGCCCTGTTCCAAACATGCCCTAACCCCTGACCAAAACCCCAAAGAAAGCAGAAACTATTCTTTTTGCTTTGAAACTTATAGCACTCCTCCAAGGCGAGATTGATAAAATTGATTCAGAACCCTTCTTCTTTCCTTCCCCATCTTACTCGCATATGACAAACTTATTTCCTGGGGAAAACTCATCTCAAGGAAATAGGTTGTCACCATCATTCCTTATGGACAATTACATCACCCCTCCAATGCTGAAGGCCAGAAATCCAAAATCAGGACCACCAGGCTCAAATCAGAGTGCTGGCAGGGCTGCATTCCTCTGAAGGAACGACTGGAGAATCTGCTCATTGCTTCTTCCCGCTCCTGGCGGCGACAGGCTGCCAGCATTTTCTTGGCTTGTGGCCGCATGATGCCAGTCTTTGACTTGGTGGTCACATCTTCTAAGATCTTCTAAACTCTCCCTCTGTTCTCCCTTCCATAAAGATACATGATTGCATTTAAGGTTCAACACAAATAATCCAGGACCATCTCCACATCTCAAGATCCTTAATCACATCGAAAGACCCCCTCCTTTTTGTTTCAGAGAAGGAAACATTTACAGATTCCAGGGATTAGGATGAAGAGGTCTTTTGGGTGGCTGCTTTTCACAAAAGTTATGTGACAAGCAGGGACTACAAAGGCTGTATTCCTTTCTGCCTCCTTGGCATCCCTATGTTACCTGAAAACCAAGTTATTTCCTACTGTATTCAACACATCCCTAAAACTGACAGCTATTACTGTCAATATCCTCAAAAAAATTCCCTGGGAGTTCATCTTTACAACTATGGAATTATCTTTAATGTGTGCCGTATTACCCGATAAGGCCTAAGCCTTCTTTTGCCTCTGAGAGCTTCTTTTAGACTCTCTTGCCTCTAGCCTGTCACTTTTCTGGATCGTCTAAGAAAATCTTTCAAGTTCATTTGATCATGCCACCTGTGTACTCAAGGACTCACTGGCTCTATTTTTTTAGCTTTCACTTCCTATGAGCAGCAAGTCCTGAATAAGACCTTTCAAGACCTTAAGCATCGAAAATATCGATGTCCCCAATTCTTTATGTATCCTATATGCCTTTGCTGGCTAAGAATTGCATTCCGTTATCAATAATAGAGACCCACCTAACACCAGTTTAAACAAGAAAGTGTCTTTCAATTAAGAAGTCCAGACAGTTAAGCACTTGAATCACAATCCCCTGAAGTTATTATAAGCCAGGTTCTTTCTTTGTATACTTTTATGAAGTAGGGCATGGGTTCCATCTTTAAGGTCACCTCATAGTCCAAGACAGCTTCTGGAGTTCCAGCCATTTTATACACACACACACACACACACACACGAAATACACACACACACACACACACACACACACACACACTAGGCAGCAGGTAAAAGAAAGCACAGAAAGATGGAAAGTGTTCTCACCCCCTTCCATCTCAGCAGGAAGTGCACACTTCCCTTTGTATCTCCTGTGGTCTCATAGCCACATTTTGCTGCAATGGAAGAAAATCTAATTTTCCAGCAGGACAGGTTGCTGAGGGTATTGCTCTAAGGAATGAGAGAATGGATATTAGGAGGCCAACTGACTATCTTTGCCTCCATGTCCTAATACAGAGTGAATTTTTAGCCCCACAATATCCTTTGGCAAGAAGTGGGACTCAATTGCAAAGAAGTACTGTGTATGTGTGGTTGAGAGGGTAGTGGGGAGAAGACAAGTAAATCTGATATACCCTCAATTAATCCCACAGTGTATACCTATCAGGATCCCTGATAAAATCAGATTTTTAAAAAGGCAGAAGGGGGAGCAGAAAAGCTTCCCCATGCTTATGAGTAGGCTGTGCACAGTGATCTTCCAGAGTATGGTACTGAGAGGGAAGGAAAAGAGATTTTACAGTGGCGAAACCGGAGAAAAACTAGTTCTGCCAGGTGATCAAGGGCAGTCAACAGCCATAAATCACATTGGCAGTATGTGACCTGATAGAACCACTTCAGTTCTGTTGTCTTCCTCCCCCAAACCCAAAATCCCACTCGAATCATGAGAAAAACAGACTAATTTCAACAGAGAGGTGTCTTCCAAATACCTCAAAATTGTTAACTCATCAAAAACAACCCTATTAGTGAGTTACCTTTTGGTTGTTGAGCTTTAATAGTCCTTTGACAGTATTTATAAAAGAGAAAAGAGGGCTTTTCATTTTGATGAAGTCTTATCTACTTTTCCTTTTGTTGCTAGTGGTTTTTTTTTTTTTTTTTTGCCACATTTAGAAATCATTGCCAAATTCAAAGTCAGAAAGATTTGTCCTTGTTTTCTTCTAAAGATTTTATAGTTTTAGCTCTTAAATTTAGGTCTTTGATCCGTTTGTGTTCATTTTTGTACATGGTGTGAGGCAGAGGTCCAACGGCATTCTTTTGTGTGTGGCTAGCCAGCTTTCCCAGCACACCGTTTGTTGAAGACGCTATTCTTCTCCCATTGAATGGTCTTGGACATTATTTTAAAAAATCAATTGACCGTGCTCGCTTCGGCAGCACATATACTAAATAATCAATTGACCATAGATTAATGGATTTATTTCTGGACTCTCAATTCTATTGATCTTGTATCTATCCTCTATGCCAATACAACACTGTTTTATTGATGTAACTTGTGTAACTTTTAGAATTGGGAAGTATGAGTCTACTAACTTTCTCTTCTTTTTCAGGATTGTTTTGGCTATTCAGGGTCCCTTGCAATTCCATTATGATACTGACTTTTCCAAATCTGCAAAAAAAAGCCACTGCTATTTTGATAGGTATTACATTGAATCTGCAGATTGCTTTGGTGGATATTACCATTGGGATAACATTAAGTCTTCTAATACGTGAATACAGGATGTCTTTTCATTTCTTGAGGTCTTAATTTCATTCAGCAACACTTGGTACCATTAGTGTACAAGTCTTAGACTTCCTTGGTTAAATTTACTCTAAGATGTTTTATCATCTTAGATGCTATTGTAAAAGGAATTACTCTCTTAATTTTCTTTTTGTTTATTGCTATTGTACAGAAATACAATGGATTTTTATGCTGATCTTATATCCTGCCACGTTATTGAATTTATTAGTTCTAATAGATATTTTGTGAATTCTTTAGGATTTTGTACACATAAAATCCATTTTTGTACACATAAGATCATGCCACTCATGAATAGCTTTACTTCATTCTTTCCAATTTAGATGCCTCTTATCTCTTTTTCTTGCCTTAAGTACTATAGACTGATTGCACTTTTATGCAAAAAATGTTAAACATTCTCAGCCTGCAATTTCAGCATGATTTTTAAAGTCTACATAGGAAATATATAAATACTACTTCCATGTCTGTAGATAGTACATCATGAAGTACAGGAGCACACTCGTCTTTGTAGCTAATGAACATACACATATGAACATTCCAGTGTCAACAGCATTTTAAACTATGCACAGTAACAAAACAGATTTTGTATTTGTTTTGCACTGGGTTATCTTTGGGATATTTTAAAATAATGAAGAAATAGAAACAAGTTTGAGGGAACCTGGGTGGCTCAGTGGGTTAAGCCACTGCCTTCTGCTCAGGTCGTGATCTCAGGGTCCTGGGATCGAGGCCCGAATCGGGCTTTCTCCTCGGTGGGGAGCCTGCATCCCTCCCTATCTATCTGCCTGCCTCTCTGCCTACTTGTGATGTCTCTGTCAAATAAATTAAAAAATCTTAAAAAAAAAAAAAAAAAGAAACAAGTTTGAGAAGCAATTCTCACTTTTAAAATTTATTACAGAAGCTGTACATACAAAATAAAAGCCTAGTTACAAAAGATGTATCTGGAGTTATAATCTTCAATAAAAATGAGTATGTGTGTATACGTAAGTACAGAAATACACACTTTAAGGTTTTATAGTACTCCATTGCTTTATGCATTATGTAAGAGGATATCTATTAATTAAGGTATCTAAATTACTAGGTTCTATAAGGCTTTAAATACAATATCCAGATAAACAACAAAAGGCAGCTCAACTCTGAAACAGTGTTAGAATCCAGAATCTCTCATATGAGATCGTTATCTCCTATTCCCTTTGAAGGAAGTTTCCAACTATTTTACAAACTAGTATTAGAATATCTCTGTGAAAAAACAAAACAACAGAATATGCATGGCAGTGAATGACTTTATTGCTTTAAGGAAGAAATGTATTTTTGGTATCATTAATACAAAATTTAAAATATTTATATTTATATAATTATATATAAAAGCTATCTATAGAATATAACCTAAACACAAATTTAGAAAGATATAATTTTCAAATATAAAACCTTTGTGCTATTAAAAAGATATTTAACAAAATAGTTATTAATATATTTGCTGCATGTAGAATCACAAAAATAAACCAAAAAATATTTAAAATCTTTATTAACCCAAATTAGAATCATAAAAATTTTTATCTGAATTTTGACATTCAAGTACACAAGTTGTTCAGGGGCCTTCCCACAGATGACTTGAACCCTGGCTTTTAAGTAAATGGGGAGAGAAAGTAAAAGCAAATGGGGAGATGGACACTGAAAAAAAGGACGAAAGGTTGGCAAAGACACAAAGACACGATACTTCAGTCAGTTTTTAGTCTGATACAAGACAATATTTTTAGGAAGGAAAAACCTTAAAAGTGCTTAAAACAAAAAAATGTCAATGTCACTAATTACTCTTAAGTGCCATAAAATATCAGTTAGCAAAATAACTTTTATTAAGAGCTGGCCATACATTTCAACTACCAATACGCTACAGAATTACTATTACTACAGTGCCTTGTTTAATCAAACTTCCAATATTTATCAGCTATAACTGTAATCTATCTTACACATGTACATAAATACCAGGAAAGTTTAAATATTTTTATTTACTATTTTAATCTTTTCCTTAAAGATGCAGGATTTCATCTTCCATCAGTTATACGGACATGACAACGGTGACTTAAATAGCAACTGAATATAAAGAATATTCAATACCAGGACATCATGATCTGGAACAACTGAAGTTTTCTACCTCCTGCTCCATTTTCTGGAGAAAGGGTAAAAAGGAAAAACAGTAACTTTCAGTATGAAAAAAGTTAAAGAAACATTATTCTACTGCTATTTTTTTTTTTTACATCAACAACCTCAAGAATATTAACCCATGTATATATCTGAGAGTTAAAATAGAAATTTAGGTCAGTATTTATGACTATCACATAAACTGGTATCACCAATGGGACTTGATTATTTAAATTCCTTTGAAATAAGTCTGAGATGCATTCATCTTAAGTTCAAATAGTTATAATCAAGGCACTCGTGTTTTTCTAGATACTAATATTTTGTATTTATAGGTGTTAATATTACATACCTATCGTACCATGTAGGTTCTACAGTATACTTAGTAGGTATAATAATTACTATGTATATACTAGTAGGTACATTAGTAGGTACCTACTAATACATTATACTATAGTATCATAGTAAACATATTATAGATAGGTTATGCTACATTGTTACAGACATATTATACTATACTGTTATTATCCAATATCTGTTTTTAAAAATTAGTATTAATGTCCACTACAAAGCAAGATTAAGTAAAGAGACATAGGTCTGTCTTAAGTCTACCCTGAAAGAGGTGTGTGTCTTCATTAACACACACACAAAACAGATCTTTTCATAGTCTACTGATACGATAGTTCCAATGTTTATTGAAGAAACATAACATAGTGAAGTGCTAGATTTTAAAAAGTACAGAACTTAGTTGTATCTAGAAATAATCCATAGTCCATATATTAAAAAATGGTCTTTAAAAATTCTAATAATTTTGTAATTTCTTATATAGATCACCTTACCTGGGTAAGTGTCGTTTTGTCATAGTCCATGCGATGCTGGTAAATACACTGGCTGATAACTGCGTATAAATTTTCCAACTGAAAAATATTGTATTCTTGACTTTTTTTCACAATAGTCTTCAAAAGATTCTAAAAGAAAACATGAGTTTTTACACATGTGAGAGATAAATTCCACGAGATATTTTAATTTTGAAGATTTGGGCAACTTTTAGCATAAACCAGAGAGAGGGCAGACCATTTATTTGATGAGACATGGTGACCTCTGACACTTAGCTGTAGCTAACTCAACCATCATCCTGTGGTCCGGATCTCTGCCCTAGGTAACTCCCACCTAAAGACTATAGCCGAGGAGGTAGCCAATCTCAATTTTAGCCATAAATCTCTAGAGACAAATTAAAATATAAGCTCAAACTAGATTAATAAGAAAAAAAGCAACATTTTTGCAGGGTATTTTATGGCAATGCAATTACATTATAATGTGAAACAAAGGAGGTAGTACATAAATGATGAGCCACCTTATTACTCCTTTTTTTTTTTTTAAGGACTTATTTATCTATTTTAGAGAAAGAGAGAGTGAGAGAGAGTGAATGAGTGAGTGAGGGGCACAAGGGGAGGGAGAGAGACTTAGGTAGACTCGCTGCTGAATGCAGAGCCCAAGGTGGGGCTTGACATGGGGCTCTATCTCAGGACCCGAAGATCATGTCCTAAGCCAAAACTCAGAGTGGACACTTAGCAGACTGTGCCACGCAGGCATCCTGGTTCTTTTTCTTATAAAGAACCATCTTTATAAGAACTTTATAAAACTCCATCTGCTCAGTGTTTAAGGACTGAAATGGACTCACTAGATTTCTGTGATTCCTTAAGTCTGGGCCTACAAGGATATGCCATTACCTCTCAGTTAACAAAAACAAAACAAAACAAAACAAAACAAAAGCCATTATGACTGAGTAAAAACCAGCTAAATCGTCACTGGTGATGGTCAAAAAACAATGCATATGGGCACTTGGGTGGCTCAGTTGGTTGGGCATCTGACTCTGGTTTTGGCTCAGGTCAGGATCTCACAGACTGTGAGAATGAGCCCTGCGACGGGCTCCATGCTCAGTGGGGAGTCTGCCTGAGATTCTCTCCCTCTCCCCACCCACCATGCTCACCCTCTATCTCTAAAGAAATTAATTTAAAAAAATGTACAGGATCAGTAATGCAGATAAGTATGTTAAAAACCAGAATATCAACACATTAGACATCTCCAAACACTGCTTTTATGAAAATGATTCTATACCAAGTTCATCCTTTTATTAAAGATCATTATTTACTGCATGTCAGATTGATAAAACGTTCTATCCCAAATTCATTTTTGGTGGGTTATTAATCTGCATAATGAAAGCATTACAATTTCAATTCACATACTTTTAGTCGTTCATGGTCCACAACAAGTGAGGGTGTAGGCTGGGAAAGAATTGCCAAAGCCTTTTCAACACTGATGAGCTGCTGCTGTTCTACTTGGGAACGTCTGGCTCGAGTCATTCGCAGAACACACATTTCTAGAATGAAAAGTTTAGTAACTATTACATGGTTCACAGACACTGTGTTTAAAGTACACATTAGGCAGGACATATTTGCTAAAACATAATCACCAACTCTGGTTTATTGGCTCTGCTCTAAAAGATGCTACCACTTCTACTCTCAAAAAAAAAAAAAAAAAAAAAAAAAAAGAATTACTTTTCAAATGGAGTATTTCAAAGGATCCTCAGCAGGATCCTTTGCACTAAATTAGTTTGGCACAACAGTCCTAGAATGTAAAAGCTGGAAGGGACCTCAGTAATCTGGGAGTTGCAAACTGCCATGGATAGGCCCAATCTGCCCTACGGGTAAAAAGTCTAATTAGAACACAACCATGCCCACTGTACATGTGTGTCAATGTGGCTTTTCTAACAGGGTTGAGTAGCTGGGACAGAGACTGTTATCACTAAATATTTACCATCTGTCCCTTTACAGAAAAAGTTTGTCTATCTCTGAGCTAGAATAATTTACTCACTGATAGTAAGGAAAATGAAGCCAAGAGAGGTGAAGGAATTTTTTAAAATATCAACGTACCTAATTATTATAAGAGCCAGAACAAGAACCCAAATCTGATATGTAAACAAGTACCTGTCCCCCTTTAGTGTCCTTTAAAAGAAATGATAGAAGAAAAATAAAACAATTCCGAACCCAAACAAAACATACTAACAGCTAGAGGATTAAGATTTAAAATATCCACATTGAGGGGCGCCTGGGTGGCTCAGTGGGTTAAAGCCTCTGCCTTCAGCTCAGGTCATGATCCCAGGGTCCTGGGATCGGGGCCCACATCAGGCTCTCTGCTCCATGGAGAGCCTGCTTCCTCCTCTCTCTCTGCCTGCCTCTCTGCCTACTTGTGATCTCTCTCTGTCAAATAAATAAATAAAATCTTAAAAAAAAAATAAAAAAGTAAAATAAAATATCCACATTGAAAAGGCTATATACTCTATGTCTATTCTGCTATGATTACTCAAACACACTAGAACTCATTTCAAGGAAGTCCTTGAAAAAGAACTGCCCATAATTATTAAGCCACTGAAAAAACACCAATCTCATCATCAATACTTGTTTCTGACCAAAATAAATTTTTTTCTTTTTAAATATTTTATTTATTTGACAGAGAGAGAGATCACAAGTAGGCAGAGAGGCAGGCAGAAAGCAGGCTCCCCACTGAGCAGAGAACCCGACGTGGGGCTCGATCCCAGGACCCTGAGACCACGACCCGAGCCGAAGGCAGAGGCTTCAACCCACTGAGCCACCCAGGCACCCCATCTGACCAAAATAAATTTTTAACTGTTACTCTTCTTTTTGCTTTTTGTTTGACTTTTCCAAAATCCAAACAAATCTACTGCTAAGGATCCAAGAAGATCCAGACAGAAGACAATTCTAAATGAAAACCTTTGGTGGAAGGATCATTAGAATAAATATAAATAATCTTGGACTTAACCTAGAATACAAATAGAGCAATGATGGGGGTGAGTAACATTTGTTCTATATCACTCAGCCAGAACTACAGAAAACTGCTGATTTTGCTTAAAAAGAAGAGGCTATCCTGCCAGTTTTTGAAAACTGTATAGCCAAGCACTTTGCTACATGCTTTAGATGGATTATTTTATTCAAGTTTCAAAATATTTCATTACCTGACCCCTATCTACCCAAATTTTACAGAAGAGAAAACCGATAGTGACTGGTCAAAACCTTGTCCAAGGTCACAAGTTACTAAGTAGAGGACTAGGGCTCAAATCCAGGTCTATTTGATGCCACCTTGTGCTTTTAACGACAGTGATTTACAAGCTCTATAGTTATCAAGTAAGGAAATTGCTATTTTTCCTAATTAACACCTGCATTCTGAAAGACAAGGAAAAATAATAAACTGAGATGGTAATTAGTCATTTAAAAACTTTGAGTGAATTTTTTTTTTTTTAATTTATGTATTTATTTGAGAGAGAGAGGGAGAATATGAGCGGGAGGGGCAGAGGCAGAGAGAATCCCAAGCAGACTGAGCCGAGTGCGGAGCCACCTCACGAACCTGAGATTGCCACCTCGGGCTGAAACCAAGAATCAGACACCCAGCAGACTGTGCCACCCAGGTGCCCCAAAACATGTTTTAAAATTAAAAATAGTAAGTTGCTTAATTGAGAAAGACTTACCTTTTGCTTCATTTTCATCAGAAATATCTATTATCTGAGAACCAGAAGCCTCTCCATTGCAAACAATTTTATTCCTCACTTCTGTGCATGCTGTGGTCTTCCCAGATTCTTCAAGTTCGTTCTCAATACCACAGATACTTGAATTATTATTCCCCAATTCTATTTTGCTTTCAGAGGCATTTTGGTTTTTCTCATTTTCTTCTACAGAGGACTCTCCTGTGTTTCCAGTCTCATTGTGGTCTACACTTGTATCTTGATTTTCCTCTGTATCACTCTCAATTTTGTCGTCTGTGACATTCTGGCTCTCTTCTTTCACCTGTGAAATCCTCCTTCGTTTTGTTATGGTGCCCAAGTACCACTTTGACTTTTTGCGGATTTTTCTCTTCAGCTGAGCTTCAAAGAATTTGAAGAAAAAGGATAAAAGAACATTGGACAATTGGACAAGTTCCTAAGGTGTAAGCAAGTTGGGGGGGGGGGGTGGGAAATACCTCCTGCGATCTAAGAAGGTAGAGAATTTGAGACACTGCCGTAGTTTTTTTATGGTTGGAACACAGCAAGAAGGGTAGCAAGTACTGTGAGAAGGCAGGCGATACCATGCGGCAATACCGTGTCATGCTAAGGAGTGTGGATTTTATCCAGAATAACTTTAAGGAGGGCGATGATACGAACTCTCTGACGTCTCTACTACAACAATCGCTGTGGCGGGAGTGTGAGGAAGGAGCTGGAGGAACGGCAAGACTAAAACTGGCCTACACTTGTGTAGGACCACGTAGTGGGGACCCTTCTAAGCTCTTTATGCAAGTACCGACCCCCTGAAATTTCACCTTCACCTGGTTGGGTTTGCTGCCATTATCAACATTGTTTCACCGATGAAGAAAACGAAGTTGAAACACTCCGCCTGGGCCAGATACAGAGTAACGACACTGTAATATTCCGTTTGGGGGGGTTCACCCACTGTTGCGTGTGCTCGCATTTGAGTCATTCTCACTGTCCTATAATAAATCCGTATTTCCCCATTCTATCGTTGATGAACATTTGGGTTGGTCCCAGTTTGGGGCTATTATAAATACTGGTTCTAAGCACATTCTCATACATGTCTTTCAGCGAACATAATGTATGCAGTCCTGCTGGGTATACAGCTAGGGATGGACTGTTTTAAGGGAGACCATTTCCATGTGCTCAATTTCCATATATATATACTTGCTCAAGGCTGATTTGACCAAGAGTATCTGGTAGTACAGGCCTCTTGCTCCTTTGCCCTTCTCATTCGCCCTTTCTCCGCGGCCAACTCCCATTTTATAAAAGGGCTCACTCTACCAATCTCAAACCACTTATCCCAGGATGGACAAGCATGCAACACGTGATGTTCCAACCCCAGCAACACACACACACACACACACACACACACACACACAGAATTTTAAAAATTCTATTTAAAAGCATCTGAGATCTAACAAGGCACTGAGGAATTATGATACAGAATCTGGAAAAACAAATGAATAACTGAGAGTCTAAGTTGCTGAGGAGAGGTGGGGCATTCACAGGGCTTAAAGAACCGAAACTGGAATTAAGAGCCTGCTAAGGCAGGCAGGCCTTGGGAGAACCCATGGGCTCTGGATTAGTACCCTCTGGAGTTATACCCTAAGAATAAGGAGGAAGAGGAAATAGACTAGAATTGATAGAAATGAAAATCAATTTCAAATCAGTCAATCCGCAGCTAGGTGATGGTGACTGGGACTGCAAATGGCGTATCATATAAACCTGGATTTATTTCAAGACTGCAAAGTTGCCTTAACATTAACGAAATCAAGGTAATTTATTGCATCGATATAAATAGAGGAAACTAAGGAGAAAGTAAATGGCATCAGCAGAAAATAAAGGCTAGTTTCATTAAGGAAACGCTACCCGAGGGCACTTACCAGGAGTACTGCAAGCCACAGGAGTACTGGTTGTCTTGAGTTTTTCATTCTGCTCTGGATCTGATCTTTTATCACCGGCAGAGGTGGAATTTTGCTTTGGCATCACATGATAGTAAGATGGGGCATACTTGGAGGAGCTACAACCTTATAAATAGACATGGAATATCAAGTCAAATGTCCAGATTTCAAAATTATCTGAAGGGTTAATGTAAGGGACTCAATACAGTAGATCAGAAGCATCTTTTTTCTGATGCCACATCATTTTCCTACCTCTCTTCTTCCTAGATTCCTGAATTTCTTCACAAAGCTGCTCAAAGTCTTCATCAAGTTCTTCTTTAATTATTGCATAGGCAGTATCTCTTAAAGCACAGGCTCTATGCCTAATAAGACGATCTGAGAAATGAATAAAGAATTCAACTCTAAAATCACTTTTAATAATTTACCAAAAATAAACTTAACATGTTGAGCTAAGATTAGAGTCACTAAAATTCCTTTTTTACTTTTACCATGAATTGTGTTACTGCAATTGTATCATTCTGTTTTTACTGTTACTCTAATGTTCTGGACATCTGATTCAATATCGCAGACTAAACCTGAACGATTTTATTGCTCTGTCCTATCTAGCTCCCCTTGAAATACCATTAAAAAAAAAAAAAAAAAAAAAACAAACCCAAACAAACAACAATCAATCAACAGCGAGACTATACAACAACATGATGACAACAAAAACAGCAAGGAAGGCTACTGGTGTCATTACTGAGCTAGAGATGTCAAGGAATTTTAGAAGATTGGATGCTACTGCACTGACAGAGAAACTAAACAGACAACGGAACAGCAACCTGACACAGGAAACACTGGGAACGCCACTCTACTCAAGAGCCCAAGCACTGTGAACCGAACATGCTTTGAGGCCGAGGACAGGTAATGGGTGAGTGTAAAATTGCTTGAACAACTGGACCGGCTCCCTCCCAGGGCAGCAGGCTGCACTGTTCTCACCCAGCTTAGCCTGGCAGCAACAGCTGTCACATCAGAAGGATTCTTCAGGGGATTTCGAACATCGCATTTGGGCCTGAAAAAAGGCACAGGCCCTGGTTCCCCAGGTGTGGCAGCATCAGCGTCACGTGGAAACTTGTCAGAAAGGTAAATTCTCACGTTCTACCCTACATCTACAGAATCAGACACAATGGGGATGGGGCCTTGCAAACTGCATCCTAACAGGCCTGTAAGGAGATGCTGACCGCTGCTACAGGCACTCCACTGGTCTCAAGTAATTTTAGATTGTCACACGGACAGGAGATGTGGCAGCAGCATGACTGCCATGATACAGCCTCCAGGATAAATGCTTCCTTCTTTCTACAATTAAGGGGTGTTCGCAGGTTGGTAGCCTGCTCCCCAGCATGAAGCTACAGAACCCTGAACTGTAGGGAAAAGCCTAGGGGAGGTGAGGGCAGGGGCCCTGGAGCAGAACAGTGAGCTTTTCAAGTGTCAAAGAAACTTTCAGTAGGTCCCTATGCTAATTGGTCTAATTTATAAACACTACCAACTAGAAAAACAGAAAGCCAATGTACTCAGGGAGGGAGTTAACACAGCAAACAGGACTATTAAAGAATTATCCACTGAGAGTGTTAAGGACACTATCCATACAACAAAAATAGTAAGCTGGGAAAAAGAAATTTTCTAAGAAATATTTTGGGGCGCCTGGGTGGTTCAGTGGGTTAAAGCCTCTGCCTTCGGCTCAGGTCATGATCCCAGAGTCCTGGGTTCGAGTCCTGCATTGGGCTCTCTGCTTAGCAGGGAGCCTGCTTCCCCCCAGCCCCCGCCTGCCTCTCTACTTGTGATCTCTGTCAAATAAATAAACAAAATCTAAAAAAAAGAAATATTTTAGAAAAATTTAAAATTTATATTATTATATATTAATATAGTTATAATAAGTATAAATACATTCAATATTTACTTATCAATATTTAATATTTTAAGAAATATTTTAAGAAAAATATTTTTTGATATGAATAAGCTTATATCAAATATATAGTTGACTATATCATTATATATATGAACAAATAAATCATTAAAAATCCCTTACTTTAAAAGTTTTATTTTTTTAATAGATTGCATAGGGGAGGACAGAATAGGTATAGGTATAGAAAAGGTCTAAAAAGATATTCCCAAACTTAACAGTGTCCACCTCTGGAGAGAGGAAATGAGGGACTTATGAAGTATAGATGACTTACAATATTATATTAGTTTCAAGTGTACAACACAGTGATTCGACATTTATATACATTATGAAGTGATCACCATAATAAATCTAGAGGGTTTAGTTTTTAAAACATTAGCAAGTTGGGGCATCAGGGTGGCTCAGTGAAGTGTCCAACTTGGTTCTGGCTCAGGTCATGATCTCATGGTCCCGAGACGGAGCCCCACATCAGGCTCCATGCAGCATCTACTTGAGACTCTGCCCTTCTCACTGCTCTCTCTCTCTAAAATAAATCTTAAAAAAAAAAATTAGCAAGTATCCTATATTACTTCTGTAATAAAAATCACAGTGGTCTTAACTAAGAAAATTCTTTTAAACCTTTTTTATTGCAGAGTGTTTATTTTTCACTTGGAGAAAGAGCGCTGATAAACAAAGGAAAGAAGTGAAGTTGTTGTGCAATTTTGTGTCATTAGAAGGTAGGCCACGGAATTGTAAATACGGGTATTCTGTAGTCAAAGAAACCTGCATTCAAATTCTGCCTCTGCCACTTCCTGGCAGTGTGACCCTAAGTTTGTTTGTTTTTTTTTTCTTAAAGATTTCATTTACTTATTTGATAGAGCTCACAAGTAGGCAGAGCAGCAGGCAGAGAGAGAGGAGGAAGCAGGCTTCCTGCTAAGCAGAGAGCCTAATGCGGGGCTCAATCCCAGGACCCTGAGATCATGACCTGAGCCGAAGGCAGAGGCTTTAACCCACTGAGTCACCCAGGTGCCCCCTGAGTAAGTTTTTTAACTTCATTTTCATCAACTGTAAAGTGAGAATAATGTTGTATTGAATGGCACTGTGAATGTAAAATGTTTATGTCACCTCACTACATGTTAGCGGTCCCTGTTCCACCCCCCCAGGGGAAAAAACCCACTAATGCTCACCTCCAGGATCTCTATCTGGATTGTATTCTAAAGCATTACTACAGATTAGATCAATATCACTCAAATAGTCTTTCACAGTCAGATACTTGTGGAGATCAATTTTACTGATTACAGATGAAAGGTCCATTGGTTGCTTTATCACAGTGACATAATCAGGAACCTAAAATTCAAGCAAATGACCAAATCACTAAGTTAACTCTGAACATAAAAAAACATGAGTCTAGTTGCTCTGCCAGGCAATACAGGGGAGAGAGAACAAATACATAAGAAGTAACAATAATGTATTTTAATATGAAACCTTTGACTCTATTTAAAGCTGGTTTTGTCTTGTATTTACTTCTGTTCTTAGGCACTTATATCTCCAGTAATATCTTATTCCTCTTTCCTTATCCAAATGTCACCCATCCTTCAATGTCAACTTAAGACTTCAGCTTCACTCTCTAGCTCACTCCAAACCATGTCACAATAATATTATGTACCATTAAGTCAATCTTAAATCACGTCTAGAACGTTTGGGTTGGCAGACAAAGTTAACTGACTACTCTTTTGAGGAAAGAAAAATGCATTACGCATAGCTTTGAAGCCTCCACGTGGTTAGGACACTACTCAGTATATTCTACATAAAATAAGCTCAGAGAGCAGACAGGGAACCACATAAACAATTAAAATATTCTCTAGTTCATTATAGTTTAGAACACATTCGAGCCAAAGATTAAATCAATACCTCATCAGGGTCAACAGGTTTAGTAAATACTCGGAATCGCTTGTCAATAGCAAGCCTATGTGTAACATTCCTCAAGAAAATCCTCAGTTCTCTAAAGGTATCTTCTTCTTGTTCTTCTAGTCGTTTCACTTCTTCTGCTGTCAGCGGTCTTGGCTCAGGTGGTGGTGCTACAGGGAGTACCTCCAAGGCCTGCAAAACTTCACGCGAATGCAAGATTTTAGTTACTACTCTCCCATCACAACAAGAGTGACAAATGATTCAGTGGCCAGGCTTCAGGGGCTATCCTCCTTACATCTGCCGGGATTTCGAAGATTTGAAATACTCAAGTGCTACCATAATCTCTATCCCTAGCTTCCCTCCAGCAACAACTGGTAATTTGTAATTTTTAATGTTAATTCCTAGGTCATTACCTCTTTTCCACTTTAAGATCATTTAAGAGGCTATTAAAACTTTGAAAATGCATTATTTCCAGCATAAGAAAATTCTATTAAAAAAGCTTTTTACTAGTTAATTTCTGAACTAAGAAAAAATTGTGGTATGTTTCCAATGTAATAAGTTTAATTTTGTTTAAACAGACATGCACTGAATACTCAGGATAAAAGAAGGCATATGAGAGTGCTGCCCCAACAAACTGACAATCTATAAGGGGGTAAGACAATGATCACATCACTAATGTCATATCAGTAGGATGAAAAAAAGTACAATGGGTCATAATGGTAGAAAATTAATTTTGCCTAGCTCTAGTGAAGGAGGAAAAAATGAGTTATAGTAGAAGGACAAGTGGTTCCTTAGGCAGAGATAGGCAAGAAGGATAGAAGCATTGATGGCAGAGAGCAAGCATAAATGAAATTACGAAAAGACAAGAATATGTTGCATGTAGTGTAAAGACAGAGTGTTTTGCGAAGAAAGAGATGGAGGAAGGTGGGGAGAACAAATGTGCCAAAAATGGGCTTGGGAAGACAGGCTGGAGCTTTACTATGAATTCTAGCTCAAATTCTCCATGGACTAGGACTACACTAGGAAAGGCCTTGTACACTTAAATGGGAAGCTTGGAGACATGTAAGCAAACCTAATGACTGAAGTTTTGAGTGTGAGTTATTAGAAGATGATGATGCCATTAATATTTTATTCCCACTTTCTCAAAATTATTATATGTCAAACTTTGATAAACTAACCTGCTTTCTTCTTTGATAAAGGAGGCTTAGCAGCTTGCTTTAGAATTAGATCTTCAAAAAATTTTGTTCGTTCTTCTTTACCAGGTAACTGGACATTGAAAATTTCTCCATAATCACGGATAAACAATTCTTGAACCTTAAAAGAGAAAATATATGCATTACATATGTGTATACACAATACTATGTAAACATCATTCAATGCAACAGTAGGTTATTACACATTTTTTTTTTTAAGATTTTATTTATTTGTTTGATAGATCACAAGTAGGCAGAGAGGCAGGCAGAGAGAAAGGGGGAAGCAGGCTCCCTGCTGACCAGAGAGCCCGATACGGGGCTCGATCCCAGGACCCTGAGATCACGACCTGAGCTGAAGGCAGAGGCTTTAACCCACTGAGCCACCCAGGTGCCCCTATACACATATTTTTAATGACCTGAAATGTGTAAGAAAGAGATGTTTTTAAAACACAGATCTTTTATGTATGCTGGAGTTACATATAAATGACGTATGCAACAGATTAGGAACTAAAATATATGGGATCTTCTTTAAAATTCAAGACTCCAACGTATAATTCATGTGGCAACTGACATGGCAATATTTAATTTGAAGGGCTTTTCTGAATCAGCTGATTCACTTTCACAACCCAAGTGAGATATGCTGGCTGGCTCAGTTGGTAGACCATGCAGCTCTTGATCTCGTGGTTATGAGTTTTGAGCCCTACCATGGGTGTAGAAATTACTAAAAAATGAAATCTTTAAAAAGAAATTAAAAAAAAATAGTAAAGGCTAGAAAATAACAAGTGCTGGTGAGGATGTAGAGAAATTAGAACCCCTGAACTAATGGAATGTTAAAATGGTGCAGCCTCTGTGGAAAACATAGAATTACCATGTAATCCAGTATACAGATATGAAGAGCTAGAAAAAACAAACAAACCAAAAAAACAAACCAAAAAAACCCAAATAACCCACCAAAACCCACCACTCAAACACATACTTGTATACCAATGATCATAGCAGGATTATTCATAGTAGGCAAGAGGCAGAGACAATCCCAATGTTCATCACCAGATGAATATAAAAAATGTGATATATACATAAAATGGAGTATTATTCAACCTTAAGAAGGAGTGGAATTGTAATGCATGCTACAACGTGGATGAATTTTGAAAACATGCTAAGTGAAATAAGCCAGTCACAAAAGGTCAAATACCATATGATTCCACTTATACAAGGTATGTAAAAATTCAGAGAGAAATTTATTATAACAGAGGTTACTAGGGGTTAAAGAAAGGAGGGAATGGGGAGTAACTGGTTAATGGGTATAAAGTTTCTGTTTGGGATGATGAAAAGTTCTGGAAAAGATAGTGGTGATGGCTGCACAACATTGTGAATGTACTCAATGCAATGTATTTGAGGTCACTGAATTATACACTTAAAAATGGTTAAAATGGTAAATTTTATGTTATGCATATTTTACTGCCAAAAGAAAGGCAAAAAAAAAAAATCCCCAAATTCTAAACAACTCTTGACCTTTTCCAGTAGTTTTTACAAAGGTTTTATTTACTTGACAGAGAGAGAAGAGAGAAAGTGCGAGGACACAAGCTGGGGGAGGGACAGGGCGTGAGGGAGAAGCAGGCTCTCTGCCGAGCAGGTAGCCCGATGTGGGGCGATCCCAGGACCCTGAGATCAAGACCAGAGCCAAAAGCAGACACTTAACTGACTGAACAACCCAGGTGCCCCCCCTTTTATTCATTATTACTATTAGAGGAAAATAATGTTTATTTCTTGTGTGATGCTTATGTACTTTGTTTTGGGTATCTCTGACATACAGAAGTTTACATTCATAGCTTTTGCATTACCTCATTTACAGGATCTTCCATGCTCCCGTATAAGAAAATGTTCCTGGTATGTTATATGAAGCTTTTTGTCCTATTATCTCCACATCATTTATGAAATGTCTTTATTTTTGCTAATTCATTTACTCAACTTTTTTGTAAACAAGAGTCTCATGGATTTTATTAGGTTAATTTCTCTAAGCCAGCCCAAATTCCACAATTTTAATTTCTAATTTTGAGGTATGCTTTAGTATTTGGTGGGCCAAGAACCTCATTGCTTTTTCAATATTTTCTTGGAAATTCAAGCACTTTTTTTCCTTCAACACTGAATTTTAGGATCCTAGCTATTTTGCTGGGATATTTATTGGAATTTGTATCTCTTCCCCCTTTCTGGTGGCCTGGATGTTATATGCTCTATTTCTACTCTTTTATTACTCTAAGTTTTAACAGATAAAGTTAAACTTTTTCTAGCAAACTGTAAGGTTAATATCTACATATCACACAAAAATCTGAATGTGCTTTTACTTCCTTATTCTCCTCTACTATGCTCTTCCTGGCATTATCAAATTCCGACTAAGACCAACTTAGTTTCATATTCCTTAAACATTTTTTTCTATCACAATTTTGTGACAGTAACTTTTACTGTTTTCTTTGGTCACTGCTTCTTATTTCTACAAAATAAAGATCCAAGAGAAATTTCTAATCCTTTAATAATTAATTCTTTCAGTCAAGGGTTTATAAGTAATAGATTCCTAGGCATTACATATTCAAAAATGTCTTTTGGGGCATCTGGGTGGCTCAGGTGGTTAGGCATTTGACTCCTGATTTCAGCTCATCTCAGGGTTGTGAGTTTGAGTCCTGCATCAGACTCTGTGCTGGGCACAGAGCCTACTTAGGATTCCCTCTTTCCCTCTCCCCTAGCCTATCTCTCTAAAAATCTTAGTTTTGTTCTCTCTCTCTCAAATGCTAACTTTGTTGAAAAGAAAACTATTTTCCTTCAAAACTATGGAAATAAATATTGCTCACTTGTTTCCTTAGTAGCTAGTGTTACCAATGAGAAGGTAGAAGCAATTTGATTTTCAGTTCTTCCTAGTAATATTTTCTCTCTTGGTAGATTTTTAAATTTTCCTCTGTACTTCTGAAATCCTGAAAGTTTATCTAGATGTGGGCCTTTTAATATCCAGCAGTTAGAACACAGAAACTCTTACATCTGAATTTAAGGTATTCCTTAACTCTATAAAATGTTCTAGTATGTGAATATTTTCTCTTCTACTTTATTTTCTCTTCTCATAATGCCCAATAAAGGGTGTTAGACGCGAACTGACTGCCTTTATTTTAGCTTTTTTTCCTCCCTTTTCAAATCCCTATCCTTTTGTATCATACACCATAAGAATTCCTGGTCCCGTGATGTTCCATTTCAATAACTGATTCTTCATCTGTGTTTGCTCCTTTTCAAAAGCTTCATCGAATTTTTTTTATTTGTGGGGGGGGTTATTTCATGCATAATTATCTGCAATTGGTTCTTTTCTACAACAGTCTGTTGGTGATGCATGGATATGATTATTCATTGAACTGTCTTTCTCAAACACTTATTTATAGCTCATCTTTGCCTTTGAATTCTTAACTACCCATAGATGATGCTTCTGTTTATTCTAGCTTCTACTTCCAGTGATTAGGAAGAAGCCTGTCTATGCTGGAAATAGAATGTACCTGTAATTTGCTTTCTGGGCAACAGGGTCTCCCCATTCTTCCGGATATTGGGAGCCATAGATAGTCCCTACTCTAACATGGTAGTCTCTGGGCCCACCCTCACCGCTCTAGCTAAGGACGAACGACTCTGGTGACTGCTGCTTGGCATGGCAGAAGTGAGGTGGAATGAAAGCAAGTTGGAAAGCCACGTGATGAAAAGGGGAAAGCTCTCCCGGCCCAAGTGTGTGGACTGACTACACGGGGGAGGATAGACCTGAATGTAGTCATCTGCGTATAGTTAAGTGAACGAGAAATAAATTTCTGTTGTATCAATGACACTAAGGAATATACCCTATCACAGAAGAAATGTTTAGTGTGAAGAAGCCTGGGTCAGATTGGGGAGATACAAATAAACAGAGTAATCAAATATACAAAGAGTTTTCATGATGAAAAGAGATTTAACAGGTTCTATATAGTACCCGGAAAACAGACCTTAAGATAAGAAAATCTTTCAGAATCAGCGGATTTTTTTAGAAGTCAGCGCTAACAAACCGAATGGTGAGGAAAGTGTCTCAACAAAGCTAAAACTTCCATACGAAGAAGCCAATCTAAAGGAAGTGTCCAGAATCAGATTAACTAAACTAGCAGCCTTTGAGTCTGTAACATACACATGTTTATTTCCTGGATTATTCAATTTTCAGCCGAATAACTCACAATCACCTATTAGAGAGCGGCAACAGGGACAACATCGTGTCCGCCGATAACCTGAGCCCCTTTCCTTCATTCTGCTCTTCACTCACTGCTCTGGCCACCCTGGTCTTGCTGTTTCTTCCAGCACACCAAGCACACTTCTGCTTCAGGGTCTTTGCACTTCCTTTTCTGCTGCCAGAAACCCTTGTCCCTCAGATGCCCAACTGGGTTACTCACTGCCTTACCTCTTTCAGGTCTTTCTTCAGAAGCCATCCTCTTAGTGAGGTCTTACCTAAGACTGTTTAACATCGTGACCCATCACACTCTTTTGGTATCGCTTAGCTAAATTTTCCTCCATAGCAAGACGTTAATATTAAGTATTTTATTTCTTTTTCTCTCCCCCTACAATTAAAATGTAAGCCCTAGGAAGAGAGAAATTTTTGTCTCTATTTTTCAATGCTATAGTCCCAGTATCTAGAACTATGCCTGACAAAGAATAAGTACTCAATAAATATTTCTTTAATGAAATATATGAATTTATCTTCCTACCCACAGTCTTAAAAAAATGCAAACCAATTTTGTCAAAGGTATGGAAAAACTTATTCACACATAGAAGCCTACAATATGCCTATTATGTACTCTGATAATTGAAAGATGGGGGGGGAGTCTTACTTCATGTATTTTACATTCTGCTAGGAGACAGAAAGGCAAACAAATATTTAATGGCAGGCAGTGACAAAAACAAAGTAGAGTAAGGGAAAAGAGAGTGATAGAAAAAGGAGCTAATCACTATAACTGAGAAACTGATCAGGGAAGGCCTCTCTGAGGTGACACCTGAGAAAAATAAAGGGTCATGCCAGGCAAATATCTAGAAGAGTATTCCAGGCAGAAAAAGCATGAACTTCTGTCACTGGTAGTTGTCTAGATGGGCATAAACTCGAAAGACCGTAATTTGGTGTCATCAAAAATTTTAAATGAGCATACTCTTTACTGAGCTATAATTATTACACTTTTAGGAATGGACACTAGAAAAATACACACAGTAATGTCCATATAAGATAAAACCCAGTAGCCCAGTTGGGCAGTTCAATAGAAAAAAAACTAAAAAACCACAAAAACATCTATGAACAGGAATCTGGATAATTTCTGGTACATCAAGAAAATGGAAAAAGTTATGCAGCTTATCAAGATAATGGAAAAAGCCATGTTGCTTTTAAAAGGAATGAGACTGTGTCCTGAAAAATACATTATATATAGATACACATATAAAGCAAATTGCAAAATAGTATACAACAAATAACTCCTATTTTTGTAAGAGAAAAAAATTTATAATGTAGCCCTACTATACACATACACACACATACATACCATCCTGCCCAACAAGTCTATATACCAGATAGTTAACGTGACATTTCCGATAAAAAAAACTTTTCTATATCCAATTATTCACCTCTGAAAACTTGAAAAAAAATTTTTTTTTTAAAAACTTTATTTATTTGACAGAGAGAGAGAGATCATAAACAGGTAGAGAAGAAGGCAGAGAGAGATGGGAAACAGGCTCCCTGCTGAGCAGAGAGCCCTATGCGGGGCTCGATCCCAGGACCCCGAGATCATGACCTGAGCCGAAGGCAGAGGCTTAACCCACTGAGCCACCCAGGTGCCCCTAAACTTGAAATTTTTACAATAAATTTTTAATAAGTCTCTTTTCAAAGTCTAGTGACATCCCCCCCTCAGATTACCTCTTCCGGCAGAGCAGAATGGGGTTTGTCAGAAGTTGCAAGTAGTAAAACTGGAGCGAATGAAGGAATGTTCTGTAATAATGTAGTGAATGTGGCTTTGAGTGTTGGTCCAACTATTTCCCACCACAAGTGGATATGAGGAACATATACTATACTTGGTGCTGTTCTCTTAGCTTCACGAATCATCTAGTAGAGGGAAAAAAAATTATATTTAGTTAAAGTCAGTATATTAGTAATGCTTGCTTTATCAGTCTGGAGCAATGTTTAACTTCCTAGAATTATCATATAAAACGCTCAAGTTTTTAAAATGCTTCTCTAGTCTCATAATCTTATGTTTAAAATGTTTTGTAAAAGTCTCATTTTTAGGAAAACAGGGTTGCTTCAAGCAATTAGAAAGAAAACATCTCAATCAGTCTAGAAGACTTGTGTTAAATATAAAAATATAAAACTTCTACGTTTAAAAAATTTTAAAAGGAAAATAGCAAAAACAGAAGCAGTGGAAAATCTGAGTACACACCACATAGCAGTTACTGTTTTAAGTACTTTATTCACTTAATTCTCACATCAGCCACACAAGGGTACTATTATTACCTCCAGTTTGTACAAGGGGAAAACAAGGCAGAGATCTAACAGCTTCCCTAAGGTTACACAGACATTAAATGGCGGAAATGTGATTTAAATCCATACGCTTTGATGAGTAGGCCATTACATACAGTTCTTTTTTTTTTTTTTAAAGATTTTATTTATTTGACAGATCACAAGTAAGCAGAGAGGCAGGCAGAGAGAGAGAGGGAATCAGGCTCCCCGCTGAGCAGAGCACGCCTGATGCGGGGCTTGATCTCAGGACCCTAAGACAATGATCCAAGCCGAAGGCAGAAGCTTAACCCACTGAGCCACCCAGGTGCCCCTACAGTTCTATTTCATAAACCTGGAGGCAGAAATAAGAATGACAAGAAAACCCAGTTCAAAAAGGGTAAAGCAATTCTAGATTGTGTCTCTAGAAGACTGTTCTTCCAGGTTATTTGTCTGGGCAACGATGAATTTACCTGAGCACAAGTTTCTTCAGGAGATGTAGCACTGACTCCAAAAAGAACAGGAATGTCTAATGTATATACTGCAAATTTTTCCAAAGCATGGATGACAGCTGGTGCCAAATGAGAACCTTGTCCAAAGCCTGGTTCTCCCACTATCAATATTCTCGGTCGAAAAGACATAGGTTGATAACATGCATTTCTGAAAGAAAGTAGCTGTATTTTAGAAAAAGCAAAAATTTAAATTTTTCCTCCCAAATTACCATTTTTAACTCTCTTAAGGTAAAAATTTTTTGACTATGCAGCTTGTTAATCCATAACAACATGGTTCACATGGTTTCTGGAAAATTAATTAACCTTCACAGATTTAGGATTACTTTATTCAGTGAAATTTCTACTACAGTGACAACTGTAATGATAAAAATGTTTGATATTTTTACTAAGAAAAGGTCAGTTAGTATCTCTTATTCAATCACCATCTTTTAGTTTTAGGGAACTTATACACCAAAAAAAGCTATATACATTGATTTGCAGGGGAAATATACCTATTCAAATGAAGAAAATTAAAATTTTCTTTTGCCTTATTTAAGGATTTTTGAGAAAGGCCATTCTCATATACAGATGGAACTTCATCATCACTGTATGCCAAGTCACTTTCTAGCAGAGGACATGAAATATCTATAAAACAAAAGAATTGTGCATTAGTAACTTTTCTGGATTACAAAGCAAATGTTTATGTAATGCTTTAGTTATTAACAAATCAATATACATGAAATGTATAATAAAATTTTTTAAGAATATAAAATATCTGTATAGACATGAATAATAAATAAATGTAAAAATGCCATTTCAAACTTAAAACAGATTTAATTGAGGGCAATCTGTGAAGTAAATTTCCTTCAACTACCCAGGCAAAACATGACTAAATACCTTTCAAGAGGCTCTTTTTATTATTATTTTTAAAAGATTTATTTACTTATTTTGAGAGGGAGGAAAAAAAGAGAGCATGCGTGTGAGCGGGGGTAGGCGCAGAGGGAGAAACTCATGCTGACTCCGTGCTGAGTGCGCAGAGCCCGACACAGGCCTTGATCCCAAGTCCCACGGCAAGATCGGACCTCAGCTGCAACCAAGAGTCGGACGCTCAACTGACCATGTCATGCAGGCGCCCCGAAGAGGCTCTTTTGTGAAGAAACACTTCAGGTGTATAAAACATTTAGCTTTCCTGATTATGAAAGCTAACTTTAAACGGTCAATCAAGTTGCATACCTGAGTCCAGTGCTTTATTTGCTTTGACTTCTGCATGTGGAAATACTCTGTGCAGAGCTTCTAAGATCTTGTGTACGGTGCTTTGCAGGAGTGGTTTCACAATAGTGGACAGTGCCTGCCCAGGTGACGTCACAGCTCTCTGGGCAGCTGGTATCATCTTCTGCATGGCTACCTCAAAGTCCTTAGCGGAGATGTTAATTGACGAGAGATCCAACTGTAGTTTCTCACTAGTAGTATAGATCTGCGGGTAGCGTCGACGCAGAGCACATAAGGCAGCCTCAGAGCATATTGACTTAATATCTGCACCGCAGTATCCTATCCAAGGCAACCAAAAAAATTTTTAAATGTAAATCATCACCCTATTAGCATGACCATGGTTAAAAGAAGATTAAAACTCCACCTAGCAATATACTAGAAAAATACTTAGAATAAGGCTAACATTTCTCTTTCACCCAGTGAACTTACAAGGGTAGTAATAATTACGTCAACAAATCTAGCAACTTTTGCAAGTGTAATGTACAAACACTAAATACACAAAGCATTCAAGAACAAGTTTTAGAATCAGACAGACTAGGGTGAAATTCCAGTTTATCACTTACTACACGTATGATCTTTGGAGGAACATTTATGCTCTCTCAGCCATTTCTACATCTACATAGGGATAATGCTACCTACTTCACTGGACTGATGTGAGAACGTCTTGAAATAATATACGTAGAATGCCGAACAGAATGACTAGAGAAATGTGACGAGCAAAAGATGGCTGTTGTTATTATTATTATTATTGTCTAACTTGGCTTTCAAATTCTGCAACAGCCAATTCATCAAATATCTCTATTTAATATCCAGGATTTTTTAAGAAGAAAACATGCCACAAATAAGAGATTAGAAACAAACATAACCTGTATTTCTTTAAACATAATGATGCAAGGCTACAACTTGTTTCATCTCTGAAACGCATGCATTTTATCTTTTAATGCGTAAAGCAATGTTTACCAACACAGTTTTCTGCTAGTTCTTCTAGAAATATGTCCAGTGGTTTAGGATTCCAATCTCTTGTGTGAATCTTAAGAATTTCTTTTCGAGCCTACGAAGAAGAACAATTTAACTTTTTAAATAATAAGGTGCTATTCAGATCTGAATAACTTCAGTTTAAAATAATTTTATCTAAAATCGTAAAGAAATCAATACCTATAATAAAAAATATGAAACACTAAAAATGAAAAGAAGATGATGTTATTTGTAAGCATTTAAGGAGTTTATGTTAAATAATATTTCCATTTATAGTGCTCAAGTTCTAGTCACCATAAATGTGTATGAGACAAATTAAATAATGATGGGACTAGTCTTCATTCTGGTACACATTAAAAATTGTGTTTTTTTAAAGATTTACCTATTTATTCCAGAGAGCGAGAGAGCACCCACCTGTGGGGAGAGGGGCAGAGGGAGAGAAGCAGACTCCCCGCTGAGGGCAGAGCCTGATCTCATGACCTGAGCTGAAACAGACTTGGATGCTTAACCAGCCGAGCTACCCAGGTGCCCCGACAATTGTTCTTTAAAGCACTGGCAGCTCTATTCATATTTTCCTGCTTGGTTCTCAAAAGATTAAGCAGCTTTTTTTTTTTTTTTTTAATATTTTTTTTATTTATTTATTTATTTGAGAGAGAGAGAGAGAGAGAGAGAGAGAGAGAGCATGAGAAGAGAGAGGTCAGCGGGAGAAGCAGAGTCCCTGTCTAGCAGGGAGCCCGAGGTGGGACTCAATCCCGGGACTCCAGGATCATGACCTGAGCCAAAGGCAGTCGCTTAACCAACTGAGCCACCCAGGCACCCAAAATATTAAGCAGCTTTAAAATAACTGCGTAGGATCATATGGTAGTACCCATGAAAAAGCCAATGCTAATAAACTGGCTGAGGGCTGACTATTCATTAGGCCACATGTTCTAAAGCAAAATAAAGTTGTATGGTAACAACCAAAGGCCACACTCAAATTGAGAAACTTTTTTGAAAAGACTGATTCATTGATTTGGGAAAGAGTGAGAGCCCCTGAGTAGGGGAAGGGGCAGAGGAAAAGGGGACGGGAGAATCTCAAGCTGACTCTGCCCTGAGCATGAAATGCACTGCAGGGCTCGATCTCACAACCCTGAGATCATGACCTGAGCCGAAATCGAGAGTTAGATGCTTCGCTGACTGAGCCACCCAGGTGCCCCTCAAACTGAGAAAATTTTTTTGGGAAGGCATTATTTTATTAAAAAAAACAAACAAACAAAAAAAGAATTAAAAAAAAATCCAAGTTCTTTTCTTTAAATAAAATAATGCCTTCCTAAAAACACACACATATATATTTGGATGTTAATCACATATGACTTTTGCTTCAGAACATACAAAACTCAATTTTCAAATTTTTACTGTGCCAAAATTTGTCCATGATATGGACAACACATTCTGTCAAAATCTGAATAATGTTAAATTCCTACATCTTTGTCAGGTAGGCTGAAAAGGAATTCTCTGTCAAAGCGACCAGGCCTTCGCAAAGCAGGATCGATGGAATCCAGTCTGTTGGTTGCACCAATGACCACAATTTCCCCTCTGCTGTCCAATCCATCCATAAGTGCTAGCAGGGTGGAAACAATGGAACTAAATATAAAAATAAGAGAGACAAGATTAAACATATGATGCTGAATATGTTATTTCTTCTTTTGCTAAGATTTAATAGATTAAACATGTGAACACATTTTCTCAGAGCATGCCATTACTTCCAATAGATTAAAAACTGTAAAATAACACACTAAATGGCATACAGAGATTACAATCAATGAAAAACATAAATGGCCTTTAGAATGCCACTATGGGTTCTGGAAGACATTTTGTGAAGCATAACTTCACATAGGAATATGAAAGTCGCCCAAAAAGGATACAATATTAAAAAAAAAAAATACTGGACAAACTTCATGTAAAAAATTGTGTATACATTATCAAAGAACACCCAAATAAAATGAAATTTACATAAATCATAAAAATAGAACTTCAATTACATTTTAATTATGGATAGACAATAAAACAACCTCCACATCTTCATCACCCATTTTCTCCCCTCACCCTTTTTTTTAAGATTTTACTTATTTATTTGACAGACAGAGATCACAAGTAGGCAGAGAGGCAGGCAGAGAGAGAGGGGGGTAAGTAGGCTCCCCGCTGAGCAGAGAGCCTGATGTGGGGCTCAATCCCAAGACCCTGGGACCATGACCTGAGCCAAAGGCTGAGGTTTTAACCCACTGAGTCACCCAGGCGCCCCTCCTTTTTTTTTTTTTTTTTGAGTTTATTTAAATCTCTACACCCAACATGGGGCTCGAACTTATGACCCCGAAATCAAGAGTCATGTGCTCTTCCAACTCAGCCAGCCAGGCACCCCTTCCTCACCCACTTTCAACAATTATCAGTGTCCTTTTTTCTGATGTAATCCAGTAGTTCTTTGAGGAAGAAAACCCAAAAACTTCACACACATCATTTAATCCGTACACATTTCATATTAAATAATGTATTTATTTCTGAGATAAGGACTGCAGAACTCCACAGTTACTAGGATACCAATGGAAATGACAATAATCCCTTAACATCACCTAATATTTAATTTTCCTGATCGTTTCAGAATATCTTTTCACATTTGATTTTTTTAAGCCAAGACCCATACACTACACTTGGTCAAATGTCCCTCAAATCAAGAGTTTCCATTGGATCTTCCTTTTTATTCCTTTATGCCATGTATTTGAAGAAATTGGGTCATTTGCCTTTTAAAATTTCCTTCCCATATTCTGGATTGGTCTGCTTGCCTCCTAATAGGGTCATTTAACCTGTTCTCTTTCATATTTTCTATGAACTGGCAATTAGATCTAGAAGCTTAACAGATGCAGGCTGAACTATTTGGGATAGCATATATCATAGGAACATACCATGTACTTGCTATTGTATATGCAGGAGGCACATAATGCCAGTTTTCCCTTTAAGATCAGCGAACTGGGTTTAAGTGAGGTGTTACCAGTTTACTACATTCACCATAAACTTCACTATCAACCTTATTACCTGTTTTTATAGCCGCTGATTGCTTAGATCAGGGTTTCTTAATCTGGGCACATATTAACATTTGGGTTAGGTAACTCTTTGTTGTACAGAGCTGTCCTCTGCACTGCAGGATGTTTAGCAGCGCCTGTGGTCCTTACCCACCTCCTCTAATTTGTGACAATTAAAAATGTCTCCAGACATTTGACCCATGTGGGGGGAAGAGGCAAAATCCACTACCAGCTGAAAACCACAGGCCTAGATCCACTATTTGTGAAAGGGCAATTTTCTATTTCAATAATTTTCCTTGCATTTACAAACTTTGATTTTCCTATAAAGAATAATGTTACTCCATTAATTATTAAATTACTCTGAATCATGGTCTGAATCATAGTTAGAGGATAGGAAAAAGAAATGCTTGATTCATTTTCTTTATCAATTTTCAGAGTAGTGAGTCACTATTTTAAGCATCCTCTGGAGTGATCAATTAGGTTTTTATTTTTAAAAAATCATTAAAAACTGACAGTTTTTATGTATTTGATGCTATTCACTCTGTTTTAGTCATTCTTTTTGATGCTCATATTATCCCATCTTGGTTCATGGAAACTCCTTCAAAATTTTTTGACTATGTCATTCTGATGTGACCCCGGTAGTTTTTGATTGCCTCCTTGCTTCCAGGCATTACATGATATTCCAGGCTTGTCTTATTTCCAGACTTATTTCCATTATCTACCATCCCTCCTAAGAGCTGTAGTATTCAGAAACCACATTTTGGGTATTAGGGGTACGAATTGTTACTGGATTGTAAAAGCTTCTAGGCCTTTAAAAGTGTCCAGAGCTAGAAACTATTTTTTCTTCAAAAAATTCATTGTGAGTTCATACTGATATTCCCAATTCAAAGTAAAGATTTTAAGTTTTTGTTTTTTTTTTTTAAGATTTTATTTATTTATTTGATAGAGAGATCACAAGCAGGCAGAGAGAGAGGAGGAAGCAGGCTCCCTGCTGAGCAGAGAGCCCGATGCGGGGCTCGATCCCAGGACTCTGAGATCATGACCTGAGCCAAAGGCAGTGGCTTAACCCACTGAGCCACCCAGGCGCCCCAAGATTTTAAGGTTTTAATTTAACTTATTTTATATTTAATCCTCCTTTTCTTAGGCTAAAAATCATATATTCTAAGGCATTCACAAGCTTGCTTATTTGCATTATCTGACTGGTATTATTACTAACAAATAAAAAATACAGTTTAATCATGTAACACTTATTTATTTATTTATTTATTGTAAAGATTTTATTTATTGGACACAGAGAGAAAGAGATCACAAGTAGGTAGAGAGGCAGACAGAGAGAGAGGGGGAAGCAGGTTCCCCTCCGAGCAGAGAGCCCGATGTGGGGCTCGATCCCAGGACTGAGAACATGACCTGAGCCCAATGCAGAGGCCCAACCCGCTGAGCCACCCAGGCGCCCCTAATCATATAAACTTTTAAAAATGCTTATTTAACAAAAATGTTTATGCTCAGATTGTTTAAGTCTTCGGTTAAAAAAAAAAACAAAACCAGGTGCCTGGGTAGTTCAGTTGGTTATGTGACTGCTTTTGGCTCAGGTCATGATCCTGGAGTCCTGGGATCATGTCCCACATTGGGCTCCCTGCTCAGTGGGGAGTCTGCTTCTCCATCTGACTCTCCCCTCTCATCCTCTTTCTCAAATAAATAAATAAAATCTTAAAAAACCAAACAAACCCCCCCAAACTTGCACACTAAATTTCCCATAAATAAATTTTATATATATATATATATATATATATAAAACGTAGCCACCAGGTGCCTCATTAGTGCAGTAGGTAGCACTCAGCCTCATAAAACGTAGCCACCTGGTTTTCCCAATACCATTTACGGAAGAGACTGTCTATCCTATAGTCTTACACACAATGTCCCCACTGCATATTCCTGCCTCATTTGTCACAGATTAATTGACCCTATAGCACGGATTTATTTCTGGGCTCTCTATCCTGTTCCTTTCATCTATTTTTGTGCCAGTGCCATACTGTTCCGATTACCATAGCTTTGTAGCGTATTTTGAAATCTGGGACTGTGCTCTATACAAGAGCAAAATCTTTGCTCTTTCTCAGGACTGCTTTGGCAATCTTTGAAATCGGACCACTTTCTTACACCATTCACAAAAATAAACTTAAAATGGAATAAAGACCTAAATATGAGACCAGAAACCATAAAACTCCTTAAAGAAAACATAGGAAGTAATATCTTGGATGTCAGCCTTTGCAACATTTTTCTAGATGTGTCTTCTTAGGCAAAAGAAACCAAAGCAAAGTTAAACTTCTGGGAATACACCAAAATAAAATGCTTTTGCAAAGCAAAGGAAGCTATCAACAAAACAAAAAGGCAACCTACTGAATAGAAGATATTTCCAAATGATATATCCGAAAAGTTGTTAATATCAAAAATATATAAAGAACTTCTACAACACAACACAAAAAATCCCCAAATAATCTGATTAAAAAAATGGGAAGAGCACATTCTTTGAAAGGACATTTTCCCAAAGAAGACATACAGATAGCCACACAGGAAAAGATAGTCAACATCACTAATAATCAGGGAAATGCAAATCAAAACCACAATGAGATATCATTTTATACCTGTCAGAATGGCTAATATCAAAAGACAAGAAATATTAACTGTAGGCAATGATGTGGAGAAAATAAAACCCTTTGGGAATGTAAATTGGTACAGCCACTATGGAAAATAGTACAGAGGTTCCTCAAAAAGTTAAAAAATAAAAATACCAATCCCCCCATTTAATCCAATAATTCCACTATTGGTTACTTACTGCCCCTCCAAAAAACCCCCACTAGTTCAAAAATGTATATGTACCTCTGTTTAATAAAGCATTGTTTACAACAGCCAAGATATGGAAGCAACCTAGCTGTCCATCAATAGATGACGGATAGGTAAAGATGTGCTATATAGGTCTACAAGGGAATATTACTCGGCCACAAAAAATAATGGGATCTTGCCATTTGCAACAACATAGATTGACCAAGGGGATGTTATACTAAGAGAAATGTCAGGTATTTGTCTTAACAAATACCATATGATTTCAGTTATATGTAGAATCTAAAAACAAAACAAACAAAAAACCACAGAAATGAAACCATAAACACAGAACAAACTGGTAATTGCCAGAGGGAAGGGAGCTGGATGATGAGCAAAATGGGTGAAGAAGATCAAATGGCACAAACTTAGTTATAAAATGCGTCACGAAGATGAAAAGTACAGCATGGGGAATATAGTCAATACTGTAATAGTGTTGTATGGTGACAGATGCTAACTACACTTATCCTGGTATGAGCATAGCTTAATGTATAGAATTGTGGAATCACTATGTTTTACACCTTAAACTAACAACATTGTATGTCAACTATCCTTCAATTAAAAAACATATGTATGTACTTGAGATACATGTGATGTATCTCACATCACATGTGCTGTGAGATGGCATGTGAGATGGCATGTGATGAGATGGCATGTGCTTCCCAAACTGCGCTATAATTTTTGTTGCTAAAATTTCTCCAATTCCTTATAGAACTGTTGCAGAACACGGTAAGCACTCAATTAGTTCAACACAATGAATCCAGTATGGCTGATGATGACGACATGTGCCATGTATAAAAAGTCTGTATGATTACTGGTAGGGTATTACAGACACAACAATTTTTATCATAGTATTTAACATTTTAATTTACTGACTGCAACAAATGAAACCGTGTAGCGTCAAGTCAAAGAAGATTATCAGGCTACAGTAAATATTGTTAGGTATTAGAAAAATAAAAACCTATCTATCATTCACATTGCTATGTCTTGCTCCTCTTTATATTATTTACAATAAAATGACAATGCAATACTGGTATATATGAAGGCATGCAAACATTTGCTTTAGGGCATCCCAAATTAATTAAGCAATTACAGATAATACATGAGACCAGCTAAAAAGAAGTTCTGAAAAACTGAAGATGAACTAGGATTAAAAGTAGCTTAGATTCAAGATGAGGCTGGGGCGCTAAGGACAAGTGCCCCACTTGGGCAGTCAGCTTATCACAGGGGAGGTGCAATTTTCCCATCCTAAAAATGAAAAAGTTGACCCAATCTTTGAATCTCCAACTAGTAGTCATGCGCAAAGACATTTTGTTTGGCTAAGACAGTGTCTTAACAAACCTTAATTAGCTGGCAACATTTAAAAGATACTTAACACAAAAATTTGAACTAACATTTAAGAAAGAGAACAAATTAATTTTTCAAGTCTGAGTCAGCTTCTGCACTTCAGTTAACAGGTTGGAGCTAAAAATGACTTATGATTAGACGCTCGGCTACATTCTAAGCCGAGAATGTATTGGTCTGTCTCACTTATTTCCATTTGCTTTACACCTCACTGGCCCATGGGCTTTTACGTTTGTACCATGAATTAAACCTGCATCATGAACTAAATGAATATTTTTATACTGTGCTTGTGAAAACCTTGCCATGCAGAAATGGTCTATTTTATCTTTTTGTACTATATATTAAGTTTCTACCAAAATAAGGAAACTATTGCTTTGTAAAGTATCTTTCACTGTTTAACATTCTATTGCTCATGCAACATCAATATAGCTCAGAAAACAGGAAGGCAGAGGTGTCATCAAGCAAAGTTTACCTGTGAATTTGATCTTGCCTGCTTGATCGTACTGGAGCCAGACCATCGATTTCATCAAAAAAAATAATGGATGGGCGCATCTGATAAGCCTAGAAAACAGGTCCAGTGATTGCATGTTATCATGAATAACTTCAAATATATAGACTTAATATGAGCCATTTTAATACACTTTCATTCCAACTTGCTTATAGAATTTATTTATAATTCATAAATCTAAATGTAAATCCCAGAACCAGATTTTAAGGATCCAAACTAAAATATTATATAATTTAATTTTACTTGCATTCTTAATTGGAGATATTCAAAATACATACTCCCCTGACCACATACCTCAGGTTTCATATAGCTATAGTTATTGGGACACATAAAATTATCTATTCAAGACCAAGTTAAAATAAGACAAAGACCAGAAGACAATGACATAGCCTTCTTCCAGGTCAGGATGGTAAAACATTAAGCAAGATGCCATTGTTGTTTTTTTTTAAAGTCTGCTTCAATAAAGTCGAAGAAACTCCGTGAGCTATATAAAGAGATTTAAGAGCATTTGCAGCAATATGCCTCAGTAGATCAGAATGTATTATCTCACAATGTGCTATCGATACAATCTGGGATATGAAATTGAAAGTCTCTTAGGGCAGAACTAATCTTCAGCTCACATACTGAGACATCTCACTATGCTAAGTATGAGAGTTTCAGTCTCTCTCTAGATATGAGACTTAAGACTCCAAAGAACTTAAGATTCAATCATTTCTTTTTCCTATAGAACTGTTCATCATAGGTCACTATTATCTTGACATACAGAAGAAAATAATCCATAGAGTATATATTTGGTCTAATTCTTCTGAGTTTATTTCTATGAAATATGATGAAATACAAGACTTATCTAATCCTCCCATACTTACATTTACATTGATTATAGGTCTACATAGGTACATAAATTTTAATATCATACCTGATCAAATAATAATCGTAGCTGTCTTTCAGACTCTCCTACCCATTTACTCAGACAATCAGCACCTTTCCTCATGAAGAATGCTACTCTCTTATCCCCTTGACTGCACTCATTGGCAAGTGCTCTAGCAACCAGAGTTTTTCCAGTTCCAGGTGGACCATAAAACAAACAACCTCTATAATAGAATAAGCATTATTTTAGTATTACATTAGAAAGTAGACTATTTAAAGAAAATCAGAAATCAATTTCACAAATGCAGTTAGTGAATAAAAAAGTAAGACAAATGAAATATAGTTTCAATCCATAGAGCACAATTTAAAACCTGAAAATATCAATATTACAAAATTGAAATTAATAACACCCTTTATTTGAAACATGTTTTCTTTTATTCATTCATCATGCTCATCATATTATTTACCTTGCACAGAAGTCAGGCTTAAATAGGCTTGATAGTTTACTTTTGTAACATTATCAGGGGAAAGAATAGCAGATTTCACCTACAACCCTTGGTTTCAGTGCCAGTAACATAGTACCAAAAGTTTTGTATGAAAACATGATGGGAATGAATAGAAAAGAAAGATAAAAGAAGAGAGCTTAAAGAAATAATAGGTGGGGACACCTGGGTGGCTCAGCGGGTTAAGCCTCTGCCTTCGGCTCAGGTCATGATCTCAGGGTCCTGGGATCCAGTCCCACATTGGGCTCCCTGCTGAGCAGGGAGCCTGCTTCCCCTTCTCCCTCTGCTGCTCCCCCTGCTTGTGCGCTCTCTCCTACTTTCACTGTCAAATAAATAAATTCTTTAAAAAAAAAAAAAATAGGTGTTTCAGTGCCAGGGACTAGGACAATGTAAATAATTGGAATCATTCTTGATGATATCACTGTAATGGGGTAATCTATAATTTTTCACATATTTCCAAAGTTATTCATTGCTCTTTGGATAGATTCCCCCCAAAATGGATTGTACTCATAATTCTTATTAGAAATGTAAAAAGGATATAGAAATAGAACATGTCAGGGATTAAGTGCTACTAAAGTAACATGAAATAAATCAATTTCAGATCATCATATAATTGCTCCTGAAAAATAACATTAAGGAAGATTCCAGAAAAGCAAAAATGACAAAATAAGAATTGTGGGGGAAAATTCACACGTAATAGATGAAATCTATTAAAAGAGTAATATATAAAAAAAAAATAAGAAATGGACATGATCAAATGCAGATAGAAAAAAATAAAACTTAAAAAACACACCATATGGGGGGCGCCTGGGTGGCTCAGTGGGTTAAAGCCTCTGCCTTCGGCTTAGGTCATGATCCCAGAGTCCTGGGATCAAGTACCGTATTGGGATCTCTGCTCAGTGGGGAGCCTGCTTCCCCCTCTCTCTCTGCCTGCCTCTCTGCCTACTTGTGATCTCTGTCAAATAAATAAATAAAATCTTTAAAAAAAAAAAACAACACACCATATGAAAACAGTAGGTTAACAAAATTATATATTTGATATTATAAGGGGAAATATATGTTACAAGGACAGGGAAGTGAGAAAAAATTAGAAGAGATGTTTCTTTATAATTTGCTAATTACTTTTTTTTTTTTACAGTATTGCAGTATTTTATTCTGTCCATTAATAACTAAAATTTGAGAACATTTATAATATTAATGGAACTTTAAGAGAAGTTCAACTTTTTTTTTTTTTTTAAAGATTTTATTTATTTATTTGACAGAGAGAGAGAGATCAGAAGTAGGCAGAGAGGCAGGCAGAGACAAGGGGAAGCAGGTTCCCCGCTGAGCAGAGAGCCCAACTCAGGGCTTGATCCCAGGATCCTGAGACCATGACCTGAGCCGAAGGCAGAGGCCTAATCCACTGAGCCACCCAGGCACCCCAGTTCAATTTTTTTTTTACACTTCAATATTGGGTATTGTAAATGAGTAAAAATACAGGGCTGTCTTGGTGGCACAGTTGGTTGAGTGTTTTGGCTCATGTTTTGGTCTCAGGGTTGTAAGACTGAGCCCTGTGTCAGGCTCCATGCTCAGGGTGGAGTCTGCTTAAGACTCTCCCTCCCTCTGCCCCTCCCTCCTGCTCTCACTCTCTCTCCCTCAAATAAATAAATTTCTAAAAAACAAAAACAAGGGGTGCCTGGGTGGCTCAGTCAGTTGGGCATCTGCCTTCGGCTCAGGTTATGATCCCAGCATCCTGGGATTGAGCCCCACATCAGACTCTGCTCCCAGGAAGCCTGCTTCTCCCTCTGCCTGTCACTCCACCTGCTTGTGCTCTCTCTCTCCAATGAATAAACAGAATCTTTAAAACAAACATACAAACAAAAACAAAATGTGGCCAAATTACATCAAAAACTTATAACAAATGCTTGGTACTAGTCTACATACTATTCAGTTTTTGGCATAAAGTTCTTCGGCTGCAAGGAAGAACATCTGGTTTACTTCACTAATAGGAATAGCTCTGTTTAATGCTGGAAAGGCCTCTTCTTGGTATTTCTTCTGCTGTTGTTTTTAGCATAATTACCTGTGATTGTATGAATGGACTTGAGTGGACAGAGGTACTCGTTACCTTTATTCCAAATAAAGGTAAATAACCAGTCACTACAGTAATGAGGAGACAGACAGGGAATGCAACTGCCCTATATTTTTAAGGCCAATAGGGTTAGCCTAAGGAGGTTAGCCAAGATTCAGGGAGTATGAAATGTAGTATGAAGCCAGACTGGGAGCTTAAGAAAAGAACAAAGCCATAAATTGCTCTCTGTGGCAATGGAACAGTAAATTTTCCACCATTTTCCTTTGGCTTTAGACAGTTTTGGGTCCTTGAAATGCCCACTCATGCTCCTCCTGACAGCTCTGCCCCCTCAGTGGCAAAACACAGTAGGGGCAGAGAGGGAAAACTGAGGGAAAGGCTGGGTCATAATGGGTCTCCCCTCCTCAGACCCAATTTACTAAATTAACTAGGTACTTCCAATACTTCTTATAAGCAGCAAGTGCTGTTATTTAATATTAATATCTAATTGAAAACAGGTTTAATTCACCAATGTTTAACTGTGTATGGTACATAACTTTTATAATGGGAAAGGGGAAAAAAGCTTACTAATTTAAAAAAGTTTACTTAAATCAATGTTTCCATACAGGATGATTCAGGAAGAAAAGTTTCATAAGGAAAAAAGAATCAGGGGCTAGGGTTTAAAAATGGGTTAATAATGTATAAAAACTAGAAGAAAAAGGAAAAAGACTAAGTGTGGTGATATGAAAACTAAAATAAAGTAGCTCCCAATAAGAAAGCTAATTTGTGGGGTGCCTGGGTGTCTCAGTCAGTTAAGCATCTATCTGACTCTTGATTTTGGCTCAGGTCATGATCTCAGGATAGTGAGAATGATGGTGTTGGGCTCCATGCTAGGCAAGGAGACTGCTTAAGATTCTCTTCCTCTCCCTCTGTATTGCAACTTCCATAGCCCTCCCTCTCTTTTAAAAAAACAAACAAACAGGGCACCTGAGTGGCCCAGTGGGTTAAAGCCTCTACCTTTGGCTCAGGTCATGATCCCAGGGTCCTGGGATCGAGCCCAGCATCAGGCTCTCTGCTCAGCAGGGAGCCTGCTTCCTCCTCTCTCTCTGCCTGCCTCTCTGCCTACTTGTGATCTTTGTCTGTCAAATAAATAAATAAATAAATAAATAAATAAAAATCTAAAAGAAAACAAACAAACAAACAAAACAACAAAAAAATTAATTTGCAAAACACCTCTTGAAATTTAGAGGTAATATTATCTCCAGGCAGGAGAGAAGGGTTGGGCTGAAGTTTGAGAAGGATGGAATAAGACATTATTATTAAAAAACGGTGAGACCCCACCCCCCTTTCTTTTACTACTCTGTGCAGGCAAATTGCTTGGCTAATTTACTTGCCCGTACGAGAAAAGATGAGATGCTGCAGAAAGTAAGTTAAGAACTCCATGCTGAACAGTGTAGACTACTAATCCTTTCCCAGGCCTACTGCTAAAATGCTGGCAGCCAGACTCATAAGTTTCAAACAGAAAACTGCAAGATTTGTCCCTGGTGGGGGAAAAACATGCCTAGATACTGACTTTGAGGACTTCTGGTAAAAGAATCACCACCCAGGGGCGCCTGGGTGGCTCAGTGGGTTAAGCCTCTGCTTTCGGCTCAGGTCATGGTCTCAGGGTCCTGGGATCTAGCCCCGCATCGGGCTCTCTGCTCGTCAGGGAGCCTGCATCTCCCTCTCTCTCTCTGCCTCTCCGCCTACTTGTGATCTCTGTCTGTCAAATAAATAAATAAAATCTTAAAAAAAAAAAAAAAAAAAAAAAAGAATCACCACCCAACCATCATCCTAAGGTGAGGCCTAGAAATTAACAAGCTCTACAAGTGAGCTTTTAAAAACATGCTCCATTCTGAGGGTGCCTGAGTGGCTCAGTCATTTGAGAGACAGACTCTTGATTTCTGCTCAGGTCATCGTCTCAGGATTGTAAGATTAAGCTCCATGGGGGTGCTCAGCAGTCTGCTGGAGATCCTCTCCCTCTGTCCCTATACATGCTGGCATATGCACTTTTGGTCTCAAATAAATAAATCTTAAAAAAAAAATCTTCACCCTTAAATATTAACAAAGAGCCAAGGATCACTATACACTTAAAAGGAAATCCCCACTAGACACTTAAGGAAAAAGGATCAAAAGAGAGGGAAACAAGAAAAAAAGCAGATTAACCTAGAAAGTCCAACACTCAGTTGACATGAATTGAGGGAAAAGAAAAAATGGCGTGGAAAAATTAATGAAGAAGTGATACAAAAAAACTTGCCTAGAAATCAAAGGACACTTTTCCGTACTGTAGAGGCACAGCACAATGAAAGCAGGAGGGGAAAAAAGACACATCAACAGACTGTGGTTTCAAGACCATTCTCAAAAAGAAAATAAAAATAACCTCTCTTCAATTCTTTTTTTCACGATATTGCTGGAATGTACCCCACCAAAACACAGCTGTAAAAAACGGCCTTAGGGGCACCTCGCTGGCTCAGTCAGTGGAGGGCGAGACTCTTCATCTTGGGGCTGTCGGTTCAAGCCCCATGTTAGGGGTGAAGATTACTTAAAAATTAAGAAAAAAAAAAAAAAATCTTAAAAAAAAAAAAAAAGGTCTTAGTTGATTCCAGGAAGCAGGGAATCCTGAAAGATAAAGGAAATCCCACTGATTGTGACGAGAAGTCCCAAAGCTTAGCTGTGCTTCAAGACTAAGAATAACCAGTCTGGATGGAATCAAGAGAACAAAGCTCCAAGATGTGTCTAGAAAAATGAGGAGTCAATAAATTATTTGTTATGTTTAACTGTACCGAAGAGTTTTATCACTAGCATGAACTGAAAAGTACATATAAAACTAATTACAAAAACCCTAAAGAACAACAACAAAAAAACCCCACCCACAGGCAAACAATATTAAAGCTGATGGGAAAGAGCAGAGTTGGAAAAGAGAGAAAATGTAGTCATAATATACTATATATGGTTCAGCTGTAAGAAATATTTACATAATCATAAAGAACACACTTAAAATTGACTCAACAATTTTACATGTGCATAAAGAAGCTACCAGGAGCATATGAGGACGGGAAAAAATGTATATGTATGGAGATAAGGGAAACCAAAAGAGCCTGTTCATGTTACAAGTCAATAGATTCTAAAACAGACCAAAAATTACAGTATAAGCATATTATTTAAATATGTACTTAAACAGATAAACAGGAATGAAAGTAGTTGGCTCTGGAAAGTGGGAGGAGGAAGAGTAGAGAAGGAACTACTATCATTTTTTCCTCTGTAAGACTTATAGTGCAATGTGACTTTTAAAATTATGTATATGTATTATTTTGGTATAAATCTAAAACTAAAGTATAAAAGTGAAAGAAAAAAGTAAAGAATACGTATGGGAAGAATTTCACTAAATGTATGAAAAGCCTTGAAAACTATTTTTCTTTTAATAGAGAATCAATTTTGAAACCATTTTTTGAGTTAAACTTTAAGAAAGTAAAAATATTCAAAGTATCCAGGAAAGCATAATAGATTACTATAGGCCTAAAAGAATTCAACAGACAAGTGCTTTCTTTCTGGACAATAGTAGCATAGCCCAGAATTTGGCTAAAATAAAATGTACAATTAAAATTACCTTGGAGGTTGAATTTTGAATTTTTCAAAGACTTCTGGATAAAGTAATGGAAACACCACCATCTCTTTCAGAGCTGCAATATGATTAGACAGGCCCCCGATGCTATCAAATCGTACCTGACAATGGAAGGGAAACACGGACATTCTCAGATTTGGAGTTACAGTTAAAATGCCATTCCATCCCTAAACTGTACTCAACCCATACACAGTCAAATGAGTAACAGCATTTTAGCTGTAGCCCGAAGATTTGAAAAAAAGAAAAAATGTAAAGTTTCTGATTTAAAGAAAATTGGTTTATTTAACTTTAAAACTAAACTGAAGCAAACAGTATGTGTGTTCAAGCATACAATTCAAGGTAGTATAACTCACTGAAGAATCCAGTTGCATTGGATCAACATCTGCAAGACTTGCTCCAATTTTCATTCTATCTTTATAAATTCCTTTTAATTCATCTTTCCGAAAATTCAGCGGGAGGCACCTATTTAGAAAAGATTAAAAAAACCCCACCCCATTAGTTCACTTTTCTCCGCCGAATTCCATGTTAAAATATGGACATTTTCCTCAAAATCTTTTAAAAAAGGTTAAATTTCAATCACAACCATTGTGAAACTATGTATTTCAACTTCCTCATTTTCTTTATATAGGGTGAGAACTTCAATGTTAGAAATATTTGTCCCTGGGGCGCCTGGGTGGCTCAGTGGGTTAAGCCGCTGCCTTCGGCTCAGGTCATGATCTCAGGGTCCTGGGATCGAGTCCCAAATCGGGCTCTTTGCTCAGCAGGGAGCCTGCTTCCCTCTCTCTCTCTTGGCCTGCCTCTCCGTCTACTTGTGATCTCTCTCTGTCAAATAAATAGATAAAATCTTAAAAAGAAAAAAAAAAGAAAGAAATATTTGTCCCTGAAGTTTTATCATTAAAGATATATAGTCAAGGGGCGCCTGGGTGGCTCAGTGGGTTAAAGCCTCTGCCTTCGGCTCAGGTCATGATCCCAGGGTCCTGGGATCGAGCCCCATATCGGCTCTCTGCTCAGCAGGGAGCCTGCTTCCTCCTCTCTCTCTCTCTGCCTGCCTCTCTGCCTACTTGTGATCTCTGTCTGTCAAATAAATAAATAAACAAGATCTTAAAAAAAAAAAAAAAAAAAAAAGAAATACAGTCAAATGAAATACCAGTGTTCAAGACGCCACAGCAGCATAAAGTAATTCGTGTTTGTATCAATATACTTCATATTGACTAGGCTTAACATATACAAAGTATTTACTATTTTCCAGGCTGTTTTAGGCGGCTTTACATGTAATAATTCATTAAGTCCTCACAACGGTCTTATGGAGTAGGCATTATTATTTCCCCTATTTTAAAAGAAAACTGAGGCATAGAAAGGTTAACTAAAATGCTCAAAGTCACACAAAGTGGCAGATCCAGGACTCAAACCAAAGCAGTGGGCCTCTAGTCCTGCAACAATTCTGCTACAATACCTCTCAGCGAACACTTAGGTTGGAGCACCTAAGCAAAGAAAAGATGCTGTGGCTGAACATTCGTGAAAGCACTCCAGCCCCACCTCGAGTGCCAGCTCCTGCTTAGCAGAGAGCCCGATGCGGGGCTCCATCCCAGGACCCTGAGAGCATGACCTGAGCCAAAGGCAGCTGCTTAACACACTGAGCCTCCCAGGCACCCCTTAAAAGGTATTTCTTAAACAATCCTTAACAGTAGTGTAACTGCATGCTATAAAATCCACAGGATTCAATGCACATTTCTAGGAATGAAGCCAAAGAAAACTTCAAGTAGTCTAAATAATACAGGTTGTGGATGATTTAGTTCACTACTGCCAACGGAAATGAAAAACAAGTAAAAATGTAATTTAAAATTTTGTTTTACACACACTAAACAAAAAAGTAAAACTAATTTTAACAATATATTTTATTTATCTAAAACATACCATTTCAATGTGCAAAATAAATATTTACAAAATTGGGATATTTTACATTCTTTCTTGTACTAAGTCTTTGAAATCCAAGAGTATATTTTTTGCAAAAATTTATAGTATTTCTCAATTCAGATCAGCTACATCTCAAGTGCTGAAATAGCCACATGTAACCAGTGACTACCACATTAGGGCAGATCTAATGTTACAAAAGAACAGAGCTTACGATACAAAGAATGGTTGGTCTGCATATCCCTTCAATTATTATGTTCTAATTGTTTCATCAAACACTGTTTTCTACTCTATAAAAATATTATTTTAGGGCGCCTGGGTGGCTCAGTGGGTTAAGCCTCTGCCTTCGGCTCAGGTCATGATCTCAGGGTCCTAGGATCAAGTCCCGCATCAGGCTCTCTGCTCAGCGGGGAGCCTGCTTCCTCCTCTCTCTCTCTGCCTGCCTCTCTGCCCACTTGTGATCTCTGTCTGTCAAATAAATAAATAAAATCTTTAAAAAATATATATATTATTTTATTAGGATACAAACACTGCATATATCTGTAAAATGGGAATAATCCTTGCTATGAACTTACAAATGCACTTACACTATAAAGAGTTACGAATAAAATAAAATGAAATAAAATAAAATAAAATAAAAAGTTTATTTCCTCAAATCAGTGCGTACCAAGCACCATTTTGAGTTATACCCTGGTTGTGTAAGAAAACATATGTTCTAATCTATTACTAGTTTCAAATACAGATATTTAAAAAAAAGATGGCATTTTGTTTTATACATTTACCTCTTATGTAATTCTTAAATTTGGTCAAGCTGTATATATTCCCAAATTATTCAGCCTTCTCACCACTTAAGAAAAAATAGCTTGTAATTTTAAAAGGCATCAGTATGACACTTACCTGTTGATAGCTCTATTACGGCTCCTTTTTCTTCGCCTCTCGAAGTGCTGTTCATCTTCAGAAGAGGAAGATGAAGTAGAGTCACTACTGTGGATTGCATGCCTTCGCCTAAAGTAAAGAGGAAAACTGAAATCATGACGAAGGGGAGCAGGAAAAACAGAGGAGTAAGATGCAAACATCAGAAATACCTAATGACCCAAAAACATTTATCCTAAAACTAATACATTTGCTGAACCAATTAAGTAGGCTTTGTTGGTCAAATCTTTTGAGAATAGAAGTCCTGGAAAACTGAGAGGAAGGGGAAAAAAAAGATAGGCAGGAGGCTGGGGTAGAGCTGATAATCAAATGTTCATTATGATAGGAATGGTTCAGGCAGAATGACTTCTTAAGTCTTGATATAAATCAGTTATCCTCAAAGAGAAAGGTGGGAAAAAGAGGGTATTAGACTCTTTGGGACTAATTTCAGAAAGTATTTTCAATATTATACTATATATAATTTTGCATTTGGAAGGGAATTTTAAAATGTCAACCTCAAAAGGAGAACACGAGAGTTTTCATGTAAACCAGAAAGGATCAAGTTAAAAATACTAGGAAACAGTGAGAAATACAATGTCCTTTATCTACAGCTATCACCAACTGTAAATTCACAATAGCCACTTAACAGCTGTTAAGTGTAAAATGTGGATGAGCTACCTAACCCATATAAGCCTTAATTTTCTCACTTTCAAAAAAGGGATAAGAATATAATCAATTGATTACATTAAAATTCTTAGGCTAGTTGGTAGGATTAAATAAGATTCTAAGCGCTACAAATATTGAAAAAAATTTTAAATCACTTCTACCTTTGCATTGTTGCAAAGGACCCATAGGAAAGACAAAGAATCTAGCTGGGAAAACCTTTAATAATCATTCTTTTGGTCAGAGTTTAGAGCTTTTCCTGAGTTAGAGTACCATCACAGTAAGTAGGTATTTCCAAAAATATAAAACGTTCACAATCTATTTATCTGCATAATGGAGGGTCCAGAATCTTGTACTCGGAAAACAAGTTTTTCCACTATTCCCGTACCAGAATCTGACATGTCACAAAGGCAATTCACAGTCACTATTTGTCCCACTTACTATGATTATTCATATGTTCTGCTATAGAACACATGTGACTAGGCATTACTGGCCCAGACAGTCCTAGAGATGTTAATGTTGCACATTACCTTTGTGACTCCCCATCCTTCCCTCCATCCTGAATTCTGAAACACAAATGGCCCTTAGGACTTTGGATAGGGGTTATGGAAAAACAGATATAAATGAGAAAGTGATCCTCCACTCACCTCCCAAACATGCCCAAGACTATTTTTGTGATGAGCCTGAAACTAAAACTATCAAGCACAAGTCTGCAATTTTATATGAAAGACAAACTTGTTTAATATTCCCATTAATATTATGAAAAGATTAACTTGTAAACATATAATTCACATAACTGTGTGTGAATTCAGTATGTATTCACATAATTAAGACCAACTTCACAATTAATAAAAAGGACTAACAATTATTAAGTGCTCCTTGTACCAGACCAGTTAGTAGACATATTATCTCATTTAATCTTAAACTTAAACTTTGGACAAGTACATATGGCATGCTCATTTAGAGTGGGGCCAATGTGGCTGGCTCACAACTTAAACAATTTGCTCAAAATGTAAGAATAAGATAATCATGGCATCAGAATTCAAACCACTGTCTTTCTATTCTAAAAATCCACATTATATATACACTGGTGATTCCCAGTTGTTGATTTCATGAGCCAAAAGCGTTATAAGCAAACAATAAAACCTGTGGACTGACATAAATTTTCCATTTGAGTTGCAAAGTAGGATTTTTAAGCAACAAAATACAGCCAAGATAACAAAAGCATACAGCACTCAACATAAGCCTGATAGTATCTTAAATGCTTTACATGCATTAACTCATCTAATTTTCACAATACTGTGAGATAAATAATACTGTCCTTTTCATTCTATGGGTCAGAAAACTGACACAAGAGAGGGTAAGTAACTTGTTGAAGGTCACTAATAAATGGAAAAGCTGGGCTTGCAACCTGGGCAGTCCTATCATGGGCCCAGGTTCTTTGTAATTACACTGTAGAAAGGCCATTATTTCACTTTTAAAAGGATTCTAAACACACATGTCCACATTCACTTATTTTTTCCCCAATTTGCTTTTTAAAAACAGCTGAACTTTTGGCACGGATAAGCACTGGATCAGCACTGTGAATCTAACCAGTGTCTAGAGCTGACAGTTCTAGCACCTTGACAACAGGTATGGGATACTCTGGAATACTGGTGAAGCAACTGTACTCTTATGTTACCTTTGCGTTCAAAGGACTAGGCGTGTTCCAGAAACTGCAGATTGAAGCTAAAGAATAAAGCTTAAGTGAGTAGAGGTTTGTAATCATAAGAAAGAAAATCCTGCTTACAGGCAGCAGTCCTAAAGCTCAGCTCTAAGCATGCCAAAGACCCCTGCAAGATCCTGTCCTGTGGGTGCAAGGTTTCTGGACCATTTGCCATACTAAGAGCAACGTTCAGACAATTCTCTGAATGGGTGCTTTGTTTCCATGCCTAGGTAGGTGAAGTAGGACATGAACTACAAACAGAAGCTGGTCTCTTCAAGAAAAAGTAAAAAAGGTTGAGCAAAATCACCATTAAGGTTGTTAAAAGGGAAGAGATGTTTACACAGCCTTGGCTAGTGTTATCAAAAAAAGAAAAAAAAAAAAAGAAAAAAAGAAAAGAAAAAAAAGGCTTAAAGGGCTCTATTCAAAAGGTCAGGTAATAGTAAGGGTTAGTTAAGATGTCAAGAAATTGGAACTCTCATACATTATTTGTGGGAATGTAAAATAAAGCAGCCATTCTGGAAAATCATCTGACAACTCTTGAAACAGTAAATAGAGTCAGCATTTGATTTAGCAATTCCACTCCTAGGTACATACTTAAGAGAAGTGAAAACACAAGTTCACACAAAAAGTTGTTCACAAATGTTCATGGTAGTATTCACAGGAGCCAAAAAAGTAGAAACAACCCAAATGTCCATCAACTGATAAATGGATAAACAAAACATGGTATATTTATACAATGGAATCTTACTTGGTAATAAAAAGAATGAAGTACTGGTACATGCTAAACATGGATGAACCTTGAAAATGTACCAAGTGAAAGAAGCCACTCACAGAAGAGTGCACATAAACGAAATACCCAGAATAGGCAAATCTAGAGAGACAGAAAATAGATTACTGGTTGCTTAGGGCTGAGGGGGTGGGGGATGCAGGAATTGGAGAGAACTAAAGAGGACAGGGTTTCTTTCTGAGACAAGAAAAATGTTCTAAAATTGTGGTGATAGCTGCACAACTGTGAAAATACTGAAAGTCCTTGTACACTTTAAATGGGTGAACTATATGGTATGTGAATTATATCTCGATAAAACTTATCAAAAAGTAAAAATCTTTACAAGGCTATCAGAACCAAAATCAAAATCATTAAGTCAAATAATGTGACTTGGGTACAATTTAAATCTCATAGTTCATACTTTAATTTAAATGGGTCAGAATGTATAAACAAACATAAAGCAAATCAGACCTACACAGAGAACTGATGGTTGCCAGACAGGGGGTTGTGAGGGGGGAATGGGCAAAATGGGTGACCAGGAGTGGGAGATACAGGCTTCCAATGATGGAAATGATTAAATTACAGGAATTAAAGGTACAGCGTAGGGAATATTGTCAATAGTATTTCAATAGCGTTGTTATAGTGACAGATGGTAGCTATACTTATGGTGACCATTGCATAATATACAGCTGCTGAATCACTATGCTGCATAATTGAAACTCATGTAACATCATGTGTCAACTACACTCAAATAATAAATTAAATATATAAATAAAAAATAAATGTCAGAATCTTCCACTAGTCAACGCGACCTAAGGGCCGGAATCATGGCTTAGCCATTTTTATATCCATAGTGCTTAGCACGTGGTAGAACTCAAAACATTTGTTAATAATTGTAGCGGAAAAAAAAAAATCCCCTACCCAAAGAGCTATGAGACACTTTCCATAAAGGGTAGATTCTGCAAACCAGATATGAGAAACTTGAGCACCAAACAGGCAAAAAAAAAAAAAAAAAAAAAAAAATCCCACCTGCTCTAGAGTAACATTGTAGGTGGCGACTATAGAGGCAGTCAATAATTAAGTGGGTTACTTCCAGAAACATATATCCATTAAGAGTGAGAAAAGAAACTAAATCTCAAAGTAAGTGCCAGCCTTTCACTTCTGTTGGATCTAATAGAGGTTTGTCCTTTGAGTCAGGCAACCAAGACAGCTGCCCTGGGTCTTATGATTGGTGGCGATTCCAGGAAACACCACACCTTATGCTGCTTTTCTGTAGATCATTAGATTTCACCACCAAAATATAGGTCTTTAACAATATTCTGTTGTGTGGCCTCCTTTCAAGTGCAATTGATCATGGGCAACCCTGACAGTTTACCCTCCATCCTTCTGGGCTCTGGTTTTATGTAAAGGGATGACGAAACAGGAAATCTAGATATATACTTGTGATTTTTGACACTCAGAAAATGAAATTAAAAGACCCAGGGACACAAGTCGTATTTCATATTTTTCCTAGAAGAATGTGTCAACAAAATTTGTCAACAAAAGTGTTGCTTTCTGTGATCAGATACTCTGTTTCAATGAGCAGACTTCCAAGAACTGTTTGAATAGTTGAGTCTTATAGGATTTAAGTCTTACCTCTGAGCAAATTTATATTAGGAAAAAGTAGTACCATATCACATCAATGTCCTTTTTTGGGGAGGGGAGCTTTTTTAATCTTTACTAACTAGCTCTTTCATTCATGAACTACTATAATGTTACTATTACCCAAAAAATTCTAATGAATCAGAAAACCTTTTATTACTTGGGAGAATGAGAAAATAAAAAGAATTACCCTTTTGGACTTAAAAATGACAATCAACAAATGTTAGGATGTAGAAGGGGAAAAAACCTACAAATAATTTGAATGGTCAAAGAAAATCAATGCTTCCTACTATATGAGAGAAACGAATTTTTAAGAAGTGCAAGTAAAACTTGGAAAAAAACCCAGATCTATAAAAGGATAGTATCACGAAAAGTCTAGAAAGTTATGTAATCTAGAATGTCATAGTGAGAAAATAGGTCTGTGATACCATGTGAAGACAAGAGTACACCTACACTTGAACAATGTGAGGATTAAGTAAAACAGTCTATGTAAGATGCTTAACACAAGCCAGGAATACAGTAAACACTGAAGCAAAGGTAGCCTCTATTATTAAAGTGTGGAACAATGGAGTAAACTACCTTACCATGGTAGTTATTAAGAATTCCTATTAATGCAAGCAAAAGCAAAAACCAGTCAGTGGTAGTAAGGGTAAGAGCACTCTGGGCATAGAATCAACTCTCCCAAATATGTGTGATTCTAGAGTTCTATTTGGATACAAGCAATCCTAAGACTCTAGAATCCTACCCTAACACAGCCATAATTATATTGTCATAAATCAATCACTACTTCAGAACCAAACCTGTTCATTCGTTTACAATAAGGACTTCTTGGTCCAGTAGAAGATAGTCTATATCTTGGTCTTGCAGGAGAAGCTGGGCCACTATAAAATATGTTGGGCTTTCTCTGGTGACGAGGTTCTAAAAAGAAGAATTATAGGTATGTGATATAGAAATATGTATGAAGATAATCTTGCTCTTCATCTAAATACTCACAAAGATGCTGCCTTCCGTGAAAATACTAGTACATATCTACTATAGACTGCTTTACTGTTCACGTTTTAAACCATTTACATCTGCAGCGTTGCTGCTGAAAATATGTATAGCACAAGACACCAACCAACCAAAACATACACTGGCCATAAACAACCATTATGATTATACTGATGCATAACAGCTGGTGATCAGCCCTGCATATATACGCTCACAAGTCCTGAGGCAGAACTTTAACATAAATTGAAGAACAGTCCTATTTACACAAAGTGGCAAAATAAACTAAGAAAGCTGTGAAATCTAAATAAATAAATACCTCTAAAATAATTACAGACAGACATGAAATTTCAAAATAGCCCAATTATTTGCTTTGGTCAAGGCTAACATCTAACTTTCTTGAAGAAATGACTTCTTGTGCATTTAACATCGTTTATGAAAGACAACAGCCATGAGTATTCTGTACAATGAAAACATGAAAAATAAGAATGATAGAGAAAAGGCAGTAAAGATAAGTGTAATCTAATTACAGCTTCTCCTGGAAAAATATACATAAGCACTTACTTTCCAGTGGAGCCTGGTAGTACACAGTAGCTTTTCTCTGTCGAAGATAATATCGTTTCTGATTATCTTCTTCCCCATCCTCTTCATCTTCATCCTCATCCTCATCATCTTCATCATCATCTTCATCTTCATCTTCACCATCATCTTCATCTTCTTGGTCTTCACCCTCTTCAGATGATTCTACAGTTAAGAAACATTTACTTTCAAGACAGTCACCAAAATGTTAGCGATTTTTAACACAGTGGAATTGAAATTTTTAGACAAGGGTCTAAAAATTTAGACTTAAAATTTTTTTTACTTCTAGATTGTTCATAAAAATGATCTAAGAGTCTTTTGCAGCATTAAATGAAGATTTTTAAAAATGAAGTAAAATGCAGAATTAAAAATAACCAGAGGAAGGAAAAAAGGAAGTAGGAAAAGAAGTTTAAAGGCTACCGTCATTAGTACTAAGCTAAAGTTTACGGTACTGCTGCTTATTTTATTAATATAAGTGACTATACTTAGGTTTCCAAGTTAATTTAACATGTTGACAAATTAGAGAATCCCCTTATCTAGCTTTTGCCTTTCATACTTAAGTTTTAAATTCCATCCAGCCCTTCTGGCTGTCACTGAGTTACATAGAGCGTAACTCAAATAATCTACTTATGAAAATGTGAAATACCCTCACCAAATATTTAAAATGCATTCGAGAAAACCGGTTGTCACTCAAGAGAAGTTCTAATAAATTACAGTAGCAACTTCTAAATAGAAGAGCAAAACTTAATTTTAATCACCTTTTAACAGGTAGAGATGTGTTGTCTGCAGATGTATTATATATGCAGACCAGGTTTGTTTGCTTTAGATTTGTTGATTTCAAGTACTTTCCCAAATATGACCTCTTATCTTTTAAAACACTCCCCTGCCCTCACTTTTCAATTATGACTAATCCTTTGACCTCTCACAAACTACCAGAAATGTCAGAACTTCTGAATAAAAAAGCTATGTCTTACTAAATAAAAAGTGCTGAAATTCAAACCCAGAAGTAGAACAAAAGACTAACCCACACTGCCTTCTTGATTGTCAGTCGTTTCCTCATCAGTTCTTTGAATACCTTTTTGTTTTCCTCTTGTGTACATATTAAGATTCCCCTAAAAATGTTTAAACAAAAGCCATTAACATTCAGTGTATTAAAAAAATTCAGTAGGATCTTCCTATCCTGCTTAAAATGAAGGTATTTATATCTACAAACTCTTACAACTACAGCAATTAACTAGTGACTGATCAAACAAATGCTGGACAGTTTAAAAATGTTGAAAATAATGAATAATTTAACCAAAAAATGGACAGGTATCATAGGAAAAAGGTTAAACTGGAGGTCATTAAATCATCCCCTAAATGGAAGGAGATATATATATATATATACATATTCTTTTTTATTGCAGTATAGTTGACACACAATGTTACACTAGTTTCAGGGCTGAGGAAGGATAGATTTACTTCTTCTGTTTCATTAAACACTCCCAAGTCTTCAAGTTCCCTCATTCGCTGTCTACGCATCTTCTTCATGTCATCCATTTTCTGAAGTACAGCTTCGGCAGTGCTTTAAGAAAATTGACATAATATAAGCTAAAACTGTTAAAGAGTAGTACATTTTAAAAAACTTTATTTGTCTTCCATTGTATTTTTTGAGTGCTGGGATTTTAAATATCTTTATACGAGGCACAAATTTACCTGCGTAAAAATATTATAAAATTTCCTTCCGAGAATTTAAATACATATATAGAACTACTACAAAGCCCTCTAATAATCAGTCTCCCTTATGCTTTACACGGCTGAATATGCAAGCTAGTTAAAATTTAAATTTATGACCCCTCCCCAACAGAAAGTTTTTCCAGCTAAATGATCTTGATCTAAATAATTTTTACTTACTTCGTTATAAGTTTGTCAAACAGCACAGACTGGTTCACACTACTATAGCGGCTCCTAATCCTGCAACTGCGGCGAACTTCAACATCACCATTCTCTTCGTGCAAGTGTTCTTTAGTTTGAACAACGTTTCTAGTCCTCAGTGACCGAGTAACTGGAATCACTTTGTCTTCAAGATGTGTACATAAAATGGGAAGATTTTAAGTAATGGCATTTATAAACTGATTCTAAAATCAACAACTGAATAGCTACACTTTCATATAACAAATCACAAGACCTTGAACTTACTTTTCTTAAAAATAATAGAAAACAAAAATAAAGTCACAACATACACCTACCTTATGATCCAGCGTTCTGCTTTCCAGAGGAAAGGAAAGATAATGTAATACAAAAATTTGTACACAAATGTTCAAATGTGATAGGCCCAAACGGGAAACAACTCAATGTCTACCAAAAGAGGAATAAACTAATTACGGGAAAAAAATCCAAGTGTTCCTCAATGGATGAATGGATAAAGAAGACGTAAAATATACACTTTATACAACAGACTACCATTCAGCCACGAGAAAGAAGAATCCTGCCATTTACAATAACATGGATGGACCTTGAGGGCAGGATGCTAAATTAAAGAAGTCAGAGAAAGACAAATACTGTGTAACATCATTTAAATGTGGAATCTAAAAAAAGCCAAACTCACAGAAACAGAGACTAAATCTCAGTTACCAAGGACTGGCAAGTGAGGGAGAAGGAGAGATGTTGGTCAGAATATAAATTTCCACCTATAAGACAAGTTGCTAAGAGAGTAGATCTTAAATGTTGTCACCACAAAAAAGAAATGGTAATTATGCAACATGATGCTAGTGTTAGCTAAAGCTATGATAGTAATCATTTTGCAAGATATAAATGTACCAAAAGTCAACATTTACTGTATACCTTAAACATGCACAATGTTATATGTCAATATATCACAATATATATTGTGATTGGGGGGAACCAAACTGTGGTATATCCATATAATGGAATACTTGGCAAGAAAATGCTACAATGTGGATGATACTCAAAGCAATTATGCTAAGAGAAAGAAAGCCAGACAAAAAGAATGCAACTGCATAATTTCATTTACATGCAAATGAAAATGAAAATGAAAACTAAATTACAGTGATAGAGAGCAGACTGGTGATTGCTCAGGAATCTTGGTGTGTGGAAGGCCTGGACAGGAGTTGGGGGAGTGATTATAAAGAGGCCTGAGGAAGTTTTTGGCAATGACAGTTCACTCCACTATCTTATTGTGGTGGTGGCTTCACGGCATACACTTTTAACAAACCCACAAACCACACACTTTAAATATGTACAGTTTATTTTATGTACCTCAATGTATCTGTAAACAAAATATGACTTACATGTTTTCAATCTGAAATGCCTTTAACATTACTTACCTTCTTTGCACTCTTCTTTTTTCTTATCAGCCTGCTGTCTGGCCAACTGCCTATATGAAAAAAAATATTAAATAATTAAAAATAATTGACATAATTTTAAATCTTATATTTCATAATACTACAAAGTAGGGTAAAAAGGTATATCAGCTTAGAGAGTAAATACTCCTAGATACCTAAAAGCCTAAAAAAACACCAAAAGTTAAAAAGCTTTAGAGTATCTATGCTTATGTCAGTTAGGGCTAAACAAAATCTGAGAACCCTGTTGTGAAATGCAATGATATATATATTAATTCTTAAACAGAATTAATCAAATCAAAGTATCCAACTTAAAAAAAGAAATTATATCCTTAGCCTAAATAGGTTTAATTGAACTGTAAGTATTGAGCAAAAACAAGACAATGTATTTTATACCACAGGGATATAGTGATCCCACATCCTTGAGATATTTATAACTATAAACAGAATTAATATCCCTTAAAAATATGTTAATTTTCTTCTAAAAACATTTGCTGGCTACAATCTCTATATGACATGCATTATCTTTCATACGCAGAAACAATCCCATTTGTGAATCAAGAGATCTCACTTACAAACTGGCAGACAGTATCTACTGAAATAGGAAAGAAAACTATCCAAGGTTTTAAAAAAACAATTATCTTCTCCTCATCTTTTTTCCAAAACCCATTGAGCAAACAAAACCGTTTATCTCATTAATTTATTTTTAGGGATTCAATTATCCATATTTGGATAGCTACATCTATTAAACAACCCATGTGTCAAGCTATTTCAAAGTGGGCTCATTATACACATGTGATTTCAAATGTGACACTTTAAAATAAAATGGAACCATCTTACCCAGAAGAGTTAAATCATATATTTACAGCAATGTAAGTCATCACTAATTCTCTCTTTTGGTAAGAACTAAGAACAAAATAAAAACATGTGAGCAATCCATCCACAGGTCAAGGCCTCGTCTGTTCATGGGCTCATAGACATTTCTCATAAAGGAGCCCCCTCCCTCCATACCATGTAGTTCTACACTTCTATAAACAAGACCCCTATTAAATGCTAGGAACACAATGATTAAAGCAATGTTTGTTCTTTTTTTCTCTCGCTCCCTCTCTGCCCTTCTTTACTTCCTTCCCTTCCTCTCTTTCTTTCCTTCTTGCCTTTAGGGGAACAGGAGCACCATTCCCCTTAAACAGCTGGATAGTAAATATTTAGGTTTGTGAGTCATACAGTCTCTTGTCATACAACTTTGACACTGAAGCAGGAAAACAGCCTTAGAACGAATGGGTATGGCTGTGTCCCAGTGAAACTGTTCATAGAAACAGGTGCCTGGACTTTTGTTAACCTCTGTAAATCTGATAAAAGCTACAGATCTTTTCTACCTCGAAAACTATATACACACATACAAATTTATACATTATTTCAGAGGTTTCATCATGTGCCCCCTGAAAACTACAATTACTGGACCCTAGTTAGGAACTCCAGAACCAAAGAAATATAGATCCTGCCCTCAGGTACAGTTACTCAAATCTTTCTATATTATTCTAACAGTTTTGGTCTCCTGGTCTTTGAGCTTCAGACAGAAAACAAAACAGATGGAGGGACACAGAAAGGAAGTAAGTAGAGAGATTACTACAGTCAGGCAAACTAGCAACAGCAAAAAGGGTCACCCTAATAAGCAGCAGGAAACTACATAAACCAAAATTCAACACTGAGGGCCAGTTTATCTAAGTCTTATACAAACAGAGCCTAATGTTATCACTATGTAAAATAACAGTCTTTGTAATAAAGATCTGAATACACAGATTATTTTTTAAAATAGAAGTTCTTCTCCACAGAAGACATATAAATAGCCAATAAGCACATGAAAAGATATCCAATGCTACTAACCATCAAGGAAATGTAAATCAACACCACAAAGATACTTTTACACTCACTAAAAATGGCTAGAGCCAAAGACTATGACAAGTGTTGATGAGGACTGGAGAAATTGGAACCCTCATTTGCTGCTAATGGGGATGGAAAATGGTACAGCTGCTTTAGCCAACTACTCAGCAGTTCCTCAATGTTAAAACAGTTGCCATTTGACCCAGCAATTCACTTCCAGGTATATACCTCCAATCAATCAAAACCCTATGTCCACACAAAATTTGAACACCAATGTTCAGAATATCATTCAAAACAGCCACAAAGTAGAAACAATCCAAATGTTCATCAATTAATGAGTGGATAAACAAAACATGATGTATTTATGCAATGGAATCTTACTCAGCAAAAAAAGAATGAAGTGCTGAGAGGTACTACAGTAAAATAAACCTTCAAAACATCATACTGAGGGAAAGAAGCCAGACACAAAAGGCCATGAATATGATTCCACTTACACAAAATGTCCAGAATAGGCAAATTCATAAAGACAGAAAGTAGATTAGTGGCTTCCAAGGGGCCAGTGGGGAGGAGGGAGATGGGGGTGGGAGATACAGGGTTTCTTTCCAGGGTGATGAAAATGTTGAGAAACTGGACAGCAGTGATGACAGCACAATACTGTGAATCTTACAGTATGTCAATTACATCTCCATTAAGTTGTTATTCAAAAACAATTTTAGAGGTGCCTGGTTGGATCAATTGGTTAAGCATCCAACTACTGATTTCAGTTCAGGTCATGATCTCAGGGGTTATGAGACTGAGCCCTGGGTCAGGCTCCTCACTGGATGTGAAGTCTGCTTAAGATCCTCTTTCTCCCCTTCCCTCTTCTCTTCCCTCTCTAATAAAAATAAAAATAAAAAAATTTTAAAAGACAGCAATTCAATATATTTTAAAAGGAATCAAATTCCAAAATACCAAGTCACTCATCTTTAAATCTAGATTGAAAAAGCACTTATTTTAACACTCCTCTAATAATAGCTTTTGAGCATAAAGGCCAGGACAATGTTTCATAAACTTGAGTAAGGTACAGAAACTTTTAAAAGTAAAGACTTTTAAGGACTTCCAACATTAAATTTTTAACATTCTTTTTTTTAAAAGATTGATTTACTTAAAAAAAAGTTGACTTATTTATTTGAGAGAGACAGTGCATGTGAGAGTGAGCAAGGGGAAGGGCAGAGGGAGAGAACCCTTAAGGAGACTCTCTGCTGATTGCAGAGCCTGACACTGTGCTTAGATGCCAGAACCCCAGATCCTGACCTGAGCTGAAATCAAGAGTCTGATGCTTAACCGAATGAGCCACCAGGTATCCCCCCACATTAAATTTTTTATGACTATATACAAGCCAAACTAAAGAGAAATTCATTTATATCTTATACAAATAAAACCAATAAAACCACTAACAAAAATATTAACATATGAGGTTTTGCCGAAATAAAATAGCCCTTTGTTGTGTGAATGGGGTACAGACACACTGTAACTGTGGTACAGTTTCTCTTGAGTTCTCATGATGTATGTTGTACATCATGTTTGTTGTGTATCATGACTCAATTCATCCACTTCTCTTTATTTCAAGTGCTCCAAAATCTCATCTGAACAGCATGTCATGACATCAAATCCATGGCTTCCTCTTCAAAGTATCACTTATGTATCAAGGTCAGACTCCATTTTTACCTCATGAACCTGCGCTAACTCAAGCAGTACTAGGTGGTGCCTACTTAGTTGTAAACACCAACGTAGGGCCTGAAATTTTGACTATTCTCTAGAAGGTAGCAATTTAGATGACCCAGAATGTTTATTTTTTCTTCAGATCATGAAATAAAGTTTAAAATTCTCACAGAGAATCCATGGCCCACTTTCCTGACCCCCAAAAGACTTCAAGTTTCAGAAATACAGGGTAGCTTAAATTGTATTTCACCAGTTCTGTAAATCGTACATTTCCCTCCATTTTTAACATCTCTGAAATTAGGATGTGTCTTAAAATTGATGGAATATCTTATTTTAACTTTCAGAGTTTTCTTCTTTTTTACTGTCTCATAAAACAATGAGTGTTTCAATTCTGCTATCTTGGATCCTGTGAAATACAGTAGTAAACACACCATAAATAATGGATGAAATGGGGGCACCTGGGTGGCTCACTGGGTTAAGCTTCTGCCTTTGGCTCAGGTCATGATCTCAGGGTCCTGGAATCAAGCCCCGCATCGGGCTCTCTGCTGAGCGGGGAGCCTGCCTCCCTCTCTCTCTCTGCCTGCCTCTCTGCCTACTTGTGATCTCTCTCTCTGTCAAGTAAAAAAAAAATTTTTAAATCTTAAAAAAAATAAAATAAATGGATGAAATGATGCAAATTTATATAACGAGAGACTATGTAAATAATACTAACAAAAAGCAAAAGGCACGATGTCACTTATCTGGAAAATGTTACACAAAATAATCAAGGTTTTAATTAAGAATAGGAGCACCCTACGGGTGCTCGGCTGGCTTGGACAGTGGAGCGTGTGACTCTTGATCTCAGAGTCATAAGCTTGAGTCCCACATTGGGTGTAGAAGATTATTTAATAAGTCTTTAAAAAAAAAAAGTAGGAGGGTTCCAGTCTTGTGAGTTACTATGAAAAATTTCTTTATGAGAAGAATTAATGTATAAAGCAATTATTTCATCAAAGAAATTTTATTCTAATTGGCACCCCTCACATTTATATCAGGCCCACCAAAGTGGGAGGAAAAGTGAAGGTTTTTAGCTAATTAGATTTAAATCTGTCCCAAACCAAACAAATCCAAGTTCCCTGGATTACCTAACTACCTAATTCACTGAAAATAATTTCTTGAATATTAAAGTGGAATTTAGGCCATCTAGCTCAGGGTTCTTGAGAAATGAAATTTACTTATGTATAAATCATCTAGTCCCCTTAGACGAGTTAAAAAAAAAAAAAGTTCCACTTCCTACGTGAAGACTGCTTTTAGAAGTGCACCAACACACAAATTCATAAATGACTCAGAACTGATGAAATACTTGATAGCAAATGATGAGAAAAATAACTACTATTTTAAGTAAAGACTTTGTATTAAGTATGAAGCAGAACCACATATCATAAGCAAGTTGAAATCACAAAGTCACAGATACTCAAGTAATTATCAAGCAACTTTGTCAGCTGTGCTCACACATATCGCAAATATCGTCTTTGAACAAGAATATAAAAATAGTATATATTAAAATTTTAACTCAGTAATATTCATCTGTGGCAATTTCATTTTAAAATACATTTTACAACCCTGGAATCTTGATGATGGGGCAAGAATACACTTAAAAATTAATGCAAATCCTAAATTATTTTAAAACTGTTTTGAAGTAGCATTCAACCATCTTGTTTTACCTTGTAAAATGCCTTCCATTAGCATGTTTCTCTGTTATTTCCAAATTCTTATCAAAACTAGAATCTGAAGAATTCTGGGCATTTTTTCTCAAAGATCTCAAAGCACGTGTCCGGTGGTAGGTCCCAACTTCTTTAACTGAAGACGCATCCTTCAAGAAAAATTAAGAAAGGGATCTAAGTTTTTCTTCAGTCAAAATCCCCAAGTTCATCTCCTTCTGAGAGTTTTCTTTGATTACAAGTTTGTAACAACAGCTTCTGGGGCAGCATCATTCTGCATCTCCCCAAGAAACTACAACCGTATTTAAACTAAATAATCATTTTTATGATAAACACGTATCGGCAATGTCTATGAAACGGCTAACAGAAGATTTATTGATGGCTTATAGTTCTGTTTCATAGCAAGCAGTCTAAAAAGGTTTTCCCCAACTGACAAAAAGTTGTAACGGCTCAGGACACTAAATATGCCTTTATTTTAAGGCTACAGAAATTAGAAAGATACACAAACCATTGCCTGCCATGCAACCCACTGGCAGCAACCTTCAACTAGACCAGCAGAATTGTTAATTTGGCCTTGGATGATAAAAAGGAGTTACGACCATCTATTTCAGTTTCATCCAGATGATGCAACATCTGAATTCAAAGACTGTTTATGTATGGTTCATCTGCTGTAAAAACCACAGTGCTCTATGTAACTTTATTATTGTTCAATAGACTAGAGTTTCTCTTAGTGACTACTTTATGAGCTACAGAGGTTCTGTCAGAAAGTATCCAAAAGTTCACACACATCTCTCTGAAATCATATAAAGGCTACTTTCTTTTTCTAAAGATTTATTTATTTATTTGTCAGAGACAGAGCATGAACAGGGGAAGCATCAGGCAGAGGAAGAAGCAGGTTCCCTGCTGAGCAAGGAGCCCAACGTGGGACTTGATTCCAGGACCCTGGGATCATGACCTGAGCCAAAGGCTGAATCAACCGACAGAGGCACCCAGGCAAGTGTCCCCATATAAATGTGACTTTCACATAAGAAGAGAAGATAAAAGTACCTAACAACACTGATTACATGCTGTACTACTCTGAAAATTGATAATTTTAGAAAAACAGGCAGTATTTTAAAAAACCTTCAATATTAGTATTACCACCCCCCCTTTAGGCTGGCTTTACATAGTCATTTCATTTTGTTTTGAGCAGAATATCTCACTGGTTCACAAGTAAAATAAGGATATTTAATCCACAAGGATTTGTGTTGATTAGACAGGTATTGGGGCACCTGGGTGGCTCAGTGGGTTAAGCCTCCGCCTTCGGCTCAGGTCATGATCTCAGGATCCTGGGATTGAGCCCCCCACATCGGGCTCTGCTCAGTAGGGAGCCTACTTCCCCCTCTCTCTGCCTGCTTCTCTGCCTACTTGTGATCTCTCTTTCTCTGTCAAATAAATAAAATCTTAAAAAAAAATTAAACAGGTATTTCATAAAATATTAATGATATGTATGGGTTTGTTACTTTTATCAGTGTACCTATATATAAAGATGTTTGAAAAAATATGTAAGGATGTTTTAAGTAGGTGTATTATTTTTAAAATGAACACCTACATCTTAGATGTAATATAACAAGACTTTCTAAGAAAAATTTTATGGGAATCTACTTCCAGATTCTTAACTTCTCTATGTACTTTTTCTTAAAACTGATCTGCCCGAGAAGGCATCTTCTTTCATTTACCTTTCTTCTCACTTTACAAAAGAAAGTCACCTCACTCACTCATTCTGAATCTTACTATGATGGACTGCCTCAAGGCTCTAAAAATCTTCCTAAAGCCAAACAATGAAAAACACTAGTGTTAGGTGTTAAGAAACTGAATGACAGAGATCTGCAACAAAGCCTTTCCTTTGTGAGGCAGTTTCTCATTCTCTGCTTTCAACAAAATTGAAAAGAGACCTAATCAAGCTAAAAGACCATAAAAAATAATTTTGGCAAGTGTTTTTGGTATATAAGCCAGAAAAACTGAGTGGCACTACTAAACTCCTTTCATTACTGCCTACTTATTTATATGAACAATGTTTCCCGGTGCTTACACTTATAAGAACAATGGAACTGATGCCAAACACTGGCTTCAGCAGTAGGATTCCTCCAAAGACATATGAACTAACTGCTGGGACTTCAATCACATGAAATCCCAACGAAATCTCACTTTCTGTTTCATCATTTTTAATCAAAGTAAGTATGCTTTTGTTGTTTGCATCAATTGAATATTATAAGCTGTATTTTCTTAGAGACTTGTGATCACAGAAAAGTATTAAAAAGTTTAAATTTTGTTTTACAAGTATGAAAGGATACTTAATAAATTAGTTTTAAGTATAAAAATATATCAAGATAAAATGCTGTGGCTTCCATGAATTAGAAATACAAATTAAAGGAGGAAAAAAAAGAATCAAGATAACATTTCTGATGGCTAAAGAAGCATGCTTATGTATTATGTTTTTAATGTTCCAAGACAGGTATCAGATAACTATGGTTTTCAAATTTCAGTAGATAAAAAGACTGGTATAATAGTTTCATTTTTTAATGTCAACACTAAACAATGACTGAAATGATCTCCTTTCTAACTATTTAAACCAATGGGAATCGGGAACACCTTAGATAGCAAAAGCATTTTAAAGGAAACTTTAAAAATGTACAAGAGAGGGGTGCCTGGGTGGCTCCAGTGGGTTAAAGCCTCCGCCTTCGGGTCAGGTCATGATCTCAGGGTCTTGGGATAGAGCCCCACATCGGGCTCTCCACTCAGTGGGGAGCCTGCTTCCCTCCCTGCCTCTCTGCCTACTTGTCATCTCTGTCAAATAAATAAATAAAAATCTTTAAAAAAAATGTACAAGGGAATACGGAGCTAAAAATTTAGACATTCTTAGAAGAAAACACGGGAAAACTTTCATTACATTGGATTTGGCAAAGATTTCTTAGATGTGATACTGAAAGCACAGATAAGAAAAAAATAGATAAGCTAGACTTCATCAAAATTACAAACTTCTGTGCCAAGGACACTATCTACAGAATGAAATGGAAACCCATGGACTAGAACATATTTACAAATCATGTATCTGACAAAGGATTGATATCCATAATATATAAAGAACTCCTATATTTAAACAGCAACAACAATAAAAAACAAAAAATAGGCAGAAGACTTGAATTTCCCCAAGAAATTCATTTCCCCAAGAATATACACAAATGGCCAATAAACACATGAAAAGATGCCCAACATAACCAGTCATAGACAAATACAAAATCAAACCCACAAATGAGATGTCACTTCACATTTGTTAGGATGCCTATTATTAAAAAGAGAAAATAAGTGTTGGCAAGGATGTGGAGAAACTGGAACCCTTGTACATTGCTGGTGGGAATGCAAAATAGTGCAGCCACTATGGAAAATGATATGACAATTCCTCAAAAATTTAAACACAGAATTACCACGTGATCCAGGAATCCTACTTCTAGGTATGCTCAAAACAAATGAGAGCAGACATTTGTGTACTCCTATTCATAGCAGCATTATTTGCAATGGCCAAAGGTAGATGCGATCTAAATGTTCATTGATAGATGAATGGATTAAAAAATTGTGGTACTTACAGTAAAATATTACTGAGCCTTAAAAAGGAAGTAAATGTTAACATACTGATACAATAAGTATGAACCTGAAGACATTATGCTAAGGAAATAAGTCAGTTACAAAAGGACAAATACTGTATGTTTCCTCTAGGGTCCAGGGTAGTCAAATTCATAAAGACAGAAAGAAAGGAGGAAGGAAGAATGGGAGTTATTAAATGGGTACAGAGTTTTAGTTTGGAACATAACAATTCTGGAGGTGGACAGCGATGACGGTTGCAGAATGAATGAGTGTACTTAATGCTACCGAACTGTACACTTAAAAATGGTTACAATGGCACATTTTATATTATCTACAATTATTATAATAAAAAAAAGAAAGTAAATGTCACTCTATTCCTGGGAATAATAAAAAAGGTTTGTTTCCATAGGCAAAAAGGGGGGTGCTAACTACTGGGAAAAAAGATTCCCTGAAAAACTTGGAAGATTTAATTTTATAAGTGGTATAAGAGAATCTTTGACTTACATAGTGAGTGGCTTCATTCATACTCTCCAAACAAGTACTAGGCATCAAGAAAGGCTTTCCTTAACAGCATAAAAAAACAAAACAGGCTCCTGGGGAATCACCTATATAGATGTACACACTGGGAAATTTTAAAATAATAACTTTCAAAAATATTTCTTAAAAAAGCAGTATAAAAATAAAAGCAAAACATGCCCATTATAATTGGGAAAAAAAGAAGAAAAGCACAAAGATGAAAATGTCACTCTTAACTCTAGCTACCCATGATCATCACTGTTAATCTTCTGGTACAGAAGAACTATTCTCTTCCTACGCAATCATATTCACATGACTTTTAAATTGGGATATTATTTATGTTTTGTAACTTTTTTCTAGTAATACAAAACATTTCCTCATGCCATCAAATATTATTCTAAAAATCTTTTTTAAATGAATGACTAGGAGTGTCTGGGTGACTCTGTTAAGTGGCTGACTCTTGTTTTAGGCTCAGGTCATGATCTCAGGGTTGTGGGATCAAACCCCGCTCCCAACTATGCACTCAGCAGGGAGTCTTCTGGGGACTCTCTCCCCCACTTTGCCCCTCACCCTGCTCATTCTCTCTCTCTCAAAATAAGGAAACAAATCTTAAAAAATAAAATAAAATGGATGACTAGTATTCCAGCTATTACATGAATCAATTTAACAAACTGCTTAATGTATATCTAAACTCTGCAATTTTTTTTGTGTTATAAATACCTCTAGATGAGCTATCCTGTACACATCTGATTTCCTTAGGAAAATAGCACAGTTATTAAACCAAAGTCACATTTTAATATGGCTTTTCCAAAATAATTCTCAAGAGGGAAGTTAAATATCAACCGGTGACAGTAATTAACACTGGATGACAGAAATGAGGACTTTCACTTTCTATTTTTAACATTTTCACAACTTGCATTACTAGAAAGAATTATCCTACGAAGTAAAAAGCAAAAAGAAAACATACCTAATCTGAAAACTAAAGCTGCAGCTGTAGTGTCCTCATTGTTTTTGCTAAAATCTACTTAAACACTGAGAGCACTGATAGTTCTTCCAAAGTGGAGTTTTAAAGGGGAAAAAATATATTTTATTAGCTTTTTAAGTCTCTTATAATCTTGCAGAATCAGTAAGTTAGTAGACAAGAAGCAACTACAGTAACAAAATCTTTTCCCCAAAGTAGACACAATTGTAGAATAGAAATATACTAAGTAATATGTTGTTTTCCCAAACAAGACCACACTTATCCAAGCTTTAATTCATAACAAAAAATATATGGGTTAGTTGGCTGAATCAATTCAAATATCAACCCAACAAATGAGGTATAAACATAATGTTTTAAATCACAGTTAAATAAGCATGCAGACATAGGGCTCCTTGGAAACTTCATCAGAATATTCTAACAGAGTATAGCTGTGATATCCCTCCTTAGCTTCATCTTTAAACATAGACATGGTCAAGTCTTTACCACGGATCCATTCCAAAAGCTCCTGCAATTTGATTTCTACCTCTACAGCTCTTACAACAGCCCCAAAACGATCACCCGAAAGTTAAATCCAATGGCCTCCGCTCTACCTCACTGATTTCTACGCAGCCGATCACTCCCTTCTTTAAATGCTTTGACCCTGTGGTTCATATGATACTCTCTTAAAAAAAATTCATCCTTTCCTCATCCTTAAAATAGAGCCATTACTTCAGATCTTCTTAAATATATTTGTGTTTTCTATTCACCTTTAAGAACTCAACTACCAGTTTTATGTAGGTGACTCCCAAAGATATATAGTCTTAACCTTTTAAAAATTTTTTTTAAAGATTTTATTTATTTGACAGACAGAGATCACAAGTAGGCAGGAGAGGCAGGTGTGTGTGGGGGCAACAGGTTCCCCGATGAGCAGAGAGTCCGATGCGGGGCTCAATCCCAGAACCCTGAGATCATGACCTGAGCTGAAGGCAGGGGCTTTAATCCACTGAGCCACCCAGGCACCCCTATTGCTCACCTATTTAGAAACAACACTGCCTTCCCTATTTGTATCTAAACTCTCTGACCCCTTGCAGTATTATTTAGCATTTTTTTCTGTTCCTTCTAGTATCACCTTAATTTAGCTTCTAGTTTTCTATTCTTTGGGCTATTGTGACAATAATCTATCAATTAAGAGCCCAAACTCTTAATGACAGACTGCCTTGGATTGATCCTTGGGATGTCACTTAGAACTGTACAATTTTGTCCAAGTTACATAAGGTCTCTGTGTCTTGACTTCCATATTTGCAATGGAGATAATAATAATAGTTACTTAATAAGGCAAATGTATGTGTGTATCTTAGGTACCATGCGTGGTACACAGAGACTACTATGTAACTGATAGCTATTAATATTATAATCTTTTAATTGGTCTTCCAAACTCCGTATTTGTTCACTATAATCCATCTTTTTTTTTTTTTTTAAAGATTTTATTTATTTGACAGAGAGATAGCGAGAGCACAAGTAGGCAGAGGACAGGCAGAGGGAGAGGTGGAAGCAGGCTCTCTACTGTGCAGGGAGCCCAATGCGGGTCTCGATTCCAGGACCCCGGGGAACACGACCTGACCCAAAGGCAGCCACTTAACTGACTGAGCCACCCAGGCACCCCTCAGTATAATCCATCTTGAACAGTATTTCATCAGATCCCTGTTCTAAAAGTTGTAACTTTTTTTTTTTTTAAGATTATTTATTTGACAGAGAGAGAGAGAGCAAGTGCGCGAGAGCGAGCGCGCGAGAGCGAGCACACTCACAAGCAGGGGGAGCAGGAGAGGGAGACACAGGCTCCCCACCAAGCAGGGAGCTTGATGCAGGGCTTGATCCCAGGACTCTGGGATCATGACCTGAGCCAAAGGCAGATGCCCAACCGACTGAGCCACCCAGGTGCCCCTAAAAATTGCAACTTCTAAGCATAGAATCAATGGCCAGTCTTTAATACAAACTGACAAAAATGGACTGCCTATCACTACATCAAACAAGTACATACTCTTGAATTCAGAGAGCCATGTCACTCAACTTCAGGATGCAACAGTCATAGCAACATGTCAAAATATTCCTATTTACGCTTTGTGATAATTCACTAAACTGTACACTTTTCATTTTTCTGTGTTGTGTAATATACCAAGTGGTTTTTTTTTAATTTTTAAAAAGATTTTATTTATATATTTGACAGAGAGAGAGATCACAAGTAGGCAGAGAGGCAGGCAGAGAGAGGGAGGAAGCAGGCTCCCCGCTGAGCAGAGAGCCCGCCGAGGGGCCCGATCCCACATCCCTGAGATCACGACCCCAGCCAAAGGCAGGCAGAGGCCCAACCCACTGAGCCACCCAGGCGCCCCTATATACCACGTTTTAAAGAATCTTCCATATGTTGTACATATGTGTCATTCATAGTACTTTTCAAACTTTTAAAATAGACAACTTAAAAACTTCTACATACCACAGCACATTTTATTTTACCGAACATACAGAATAAAAAATGTACGTAAATACAACCTAATAAAAAATGTACGTAAATGCAACCTAAAAGTAATGCACTACTATTCCTTATGTATCCCCTACTATTACATGAGAACCCTAAATTTAATATGAATCAAAGAACCTCAGACCCGTGAAAGCACAGACATAGGCAATGCCTAGTCTGACTATGGTAGAAAAAGAAACCACAGAAGGGGCGTCTGAATGGATGAAAATGCTAGATCTCATGATCCAATTAGGATGAAAATAAAAGTTTAAGAAAGAAAAAATTTTAAACAAAACTTCAGGGAAACCATACAAGTAAAGACGAAAAAAAACCCCAAAACAAGCAAATCCTTAAGCCCACCTGATTAAGATCATATTCAAACTATAAAGGTAGAAAAAGGTTAATAAACAGGTGATTATAAGTACCTTCAGAAATTGAATATAAGGTCACCTTCTGAACTGAGATAAAGGAAAATCCAAGTTAACAAATACGAATAAATTTAATCATCTTTAAAAGTAACTTAACCTAAAATTTGATCTGTCAATAGATAAGTAGCTTCGCAGATAAGAATACCTAAACACAATCAGGGTGATCAGGAGTTAAGTTTCTGAAATGCATGACTGATATAAAAAGCAAGCTGTAATTAACTCAAATGAATTGAATGTAAGACCCCAAATTAGAAAATATTCCAATCACAAAGGTATGTTTCATTTTTGGTATTGGTAGGCTTTGACAGCATGAATACATTATCGATCAGGGCTAACCATTTCTTTTGATCCAATCCCACGCTAAGTAACCCTTTAATTATAATTTGGTCTATGGAGAATTTATAAAAGATAGAAGTACTATGTCTCAAAAAGGTATAATCCCTAATGGAAATTCTAGCCTGGGGGTAAATAAATCCCTTTCACCCTACAAAATCCATCTGAGTGCTAACTGCTCAGCCACCACATACCATTGATATGGCAAGAATGGCAAACAGTCTCTGTATATTGATGTGTTAATTCTACTCTGCTAGACTAGCTCCTTTAGACCAAGGATAGTTAACAACAAATATTTATTATGCCTCTACTACACTCTAGGTTGTGTCCTAGGTCCTAGAAATATAATACTGAACAAAAGGTCAAACTCCAGAACTGTACAGTTACATTCTGACTTAGGGAGAGAGAAAATATTTTAAAAAGTAGGAAGTTAATAGAACATGTAAGAAGATGATAAGTAATAAGGAAACATAAAGCAGAGTAAAGAGGCATGTCAATGAGAGTGATCTGTAATTGTAAATAACATGGTTAGGGTAAGCACCACTGAAAAGGTAAAGTTTTAGCAAAACTTGAAAGAGACAGATTCCTAGGTTCTCCTAGGTAGATCCTGGAGCTCTATCACTTAATATAAAAGTAAATTCGCGCACGTTATTTAGGTCTCTGTGTCTTGGTTCTCTCACCTGCATAACAAAGATGATCATATCTATCTCACAAGGGTAGGAGGACTGAGTTCTTGGAAAATGTTAAGTACTATGACTTCTGAGACTTTTTTTTTTTTAATTAAAAATAAAAGGAGAGCCTAGGTGGCTTAGTTCTTAAGTGTCAGCCTTTGGCTCAAATCATAATCCCAGGGTCCTGGGATCCAGTCCTGCATTGGGCTCCCTATTCAGCAGGAAGCCTGTTTCTCCCTCTCCTGCTCCCCTTGCTTGTGTTCCCTCTCTCGCTGTCTCTCTCTCTCTCTGTCAAATAAATAAATAAAATCTTTAAAAAAAATTAAAAATGTAGAAGGTAAATTAGGAACGAATCATGCAGATATTCAGGAGAAGAGTATTCTCAACACAGGGGAGAACAAGTACAAAGGCCCTGGTATTCAAGAAGCAGCTAGACCAATACAACGGGAATAGACTAGGTTTTGCAAAAGGCAAAAATGGAAGAGGATGTCATCATGAAGAGAAAGGGGTGTAGGGCTACTCCCAAACTTTTCAACTTTCACTCTTAGAGATTTTTGAGCAGAGGAACGATCAACTTTCTAACTTTTATAAAGATCACTCTGGGGGCGCCTGGGTGGCTCAGTGGGTTAAAGCCTCTGCCTTTGGCTCAGGTCCTGGTCTCAGGGTCCTGGGATCGAGCCCAGCATCGGTCTGTCCTGCTCGGCTGGGAGCCAGCTCCCCCTGCACCCGCCCCGCGTCTCTACCTACATGTGATCTCTGTCAGTCAAATAAATAAATAATTTTTTAAAATCTTAAAAAAAAAAAAAAATCACTCTGTAAGCTATACTGAGAACTGACAGTTGTGGAAGGCGATCATTATATACAAGGGTGGAAAACCAGGAAGCCAGTCAAAAATCCCTTTTAAGAACCTAGGGAAGAGATAATGGCTTGGACCAACATGGCAACAACAGAGGATCTGAGAAGTGGTCAGATTCCATATATACTTTGAAAGTAGAACCAAAAGAATTTGTTAATATGAAATGAGAGCTGGGTCAGGACAAATCTCAGGTTTTTGGCCCGAAGAACTAGAAAGATGGGCTTGGGCATTCAAATTAACAGTGGTCTTAGTTGCTGACAATGACTGAGTCCTAACTATATGTCAACTGTTCAGGTAATCTCCTTACATGCATGATCACATTTACTCCTCACTAGAAATGTTGTATCACCTTTTTTTATCAAGTGGAGATTATTGGTAAGCTGAGATTCAAAACAGTTGTTTTAAGCGTCTATATTACTTACTGCTCAATACATCATTACAGTTATAGGATCTAGCACTGTACAGAAGATAATATTCAATAAATATTTATTGAAATAATCAGATTTTCTGAACACACATTAGTAAGTCAAGGGACCCCAGTACATGCAGAAGTGTCTGGCCTCCTCAGATCTCAATCTCAACATGTGATCGAGAAATGACCCTGAAAGTCAGGAAAAAATTTTTTTTTTCAATTCAGCATGACAACTGCAGAGATGAAACATACTTTTCCACTCCCTTCAGGAGAGGAGCAACCAGTACAGCTTGTCTTCAGAGGATACTGACAACTAATTTCATATAGTGATCACTCTCTTAACTATGTTTTGTAGTGCTCTCTCTCCCTTGGCCTCTCATTCTGACTTGCCACTTCCTAACCCTCTCTCCGGTCCTGTTTTTCTCAGCCCTTTGCCTACCCTCCCTCAAAGAGAACTAGACTACTTCCTGCTGCCTTAACTTTTCTAGTGCTGCTTCCTCAACTTCTCCAGCCTTTTGTTAACGGGGTCTCCTCCACCTGCGTCTCTTTGAGCAGCTGCCACAGGGAGGTGGAGGGACGGACTCTCCCTCCAGGCCTTACCTCTGCAATCAAAGGTCCAATCTGTACTGCAGACCTAGAAAGAGAAGCAACTCTTTCAAGACTTCACTGCTCCACCCCCTTGGAAACATCCCCTATAGACATTGTTTATAACTGCAGCATGATATAATAGAGAAAGGTTTTGGAGGCAGAGGATCTAAGTTCCAATTTTAGATCTACCCGTCACTAGCTACTTTGAGTCCATTTTTTCGCCTGTAACATAGATATCATAACTATCCATTCTTATGGAGCTGTTTAACGAGGCTTAAGTGAAGAAGCTGTACGTGAAATGTTGGTCTCCATCGCTCCACATTATGCAACCTGGTACTATTCACGGCTATCTTATATCCGAACCTCTCTGGATCGCAAATGAAGATCAGGAAACCTCAATTACAATCTTTCTAATCCCGTGGCCCCTAAAACATCTATCCTGCATCCGGCAGGGGAGTCAGTAAACGTGTGCTGCGCTTAACAGATGCGAACCTAGGGCAAGGGCCCGGGCGCTAGGTTAGGGAGGTGTGTGAGATGGGGGTGGGGCAGCCCCACAAACCAAGATTCCGGAGGGCTTCGGTTTCCTCTTGCGTGAAATGAGGTAGTGACGAACTGCCTAGCCCTGTTCGGACTGCCCGATCTCTTGCCCTGACCCACACCCCTTGGGGCTCCGATGTTCGGAAGCCTTCCATTTTACTTGTCCTCGACAACACTCCTCCCAGCCCCCTCCCCCCACCAACTGCCACCCGGACCGCGCCGCCCACCCCCAGGCCCCACCCGGCCAACCGGCCGCAGGCAGTCCTACAGGCCCTGCCCGAGGGGCCCGCCCCAGGCCGGTACTCGGGCCCGCCCCAGGCCGGTACTCACGCCCGCGGCGGCCGCGGTGACCGCGGACTGTTCAGCGGCTCGGGCCGAACGGAGCCGCCTCCGACCGATCTGCTCCAGGCTGAGGAACTCGTTGGACAGGTCCAGAGGGTCCGTGGCCGAAGAGGCGGAGTGGCTGTGCAGCTCCAGGCTGCTGCGGAGGACCACCATCTTCCCTGTCTCCTCGCCCGGCGTCCTCGGCGGGAGAAGGATTCCAGTCTGACCGGCAGCCGCTCAGGCTCTTCCGCGCTCCGAATTCTGGCGCCACTAGCTCCGCGCCAGCGGCCGCAGCGCGCGCACCCGGAATCCCTCCGCCGCCTGTCCCGCCCACGCCGCGTCCCTGCAACGGCCGGCTCGAAACTTTTCGCCCTTCTGCCGGGCGAAGGACTTCGGGTTGAAGTTGAGGAGGGCCTGCACCGACAGTGACCAGGACCTGAGCGGACAGTGGCGGGAGAACGCTGACTTCTTTTTCTTATATAGTTCCGGCTCGCTGAACTCGGCGGAGGGAGATGACGGGTAGCTGAGAGAGGTCCCGTTTGGAATTTTGGCGCGTGGCTGTCGGGGGGTGGGGGGGGGCGGGGAGGCTCCTGCCTGCTCTGATTGGCTAGCGAGGGCTTGGCGGCCCCGCCCAGCCCCGCCCTCCACCTAACGTCAGCTTCCCGCCACGCAGGTTTCAAAAGCAAAATGCTGAGTCTTTGACTGTAGCGGCATAAAGCACTGGGCGTTAGGCAGGTTTTGACAGAGATCCTTAAGAACTTTTTACGGATAGCTTAACTCAAACAATTTACCTATCAAAAGAAAACAGAAAGAGACCTGAAAATGACCCTGCAGAATACTGTAGTTAAGGGCGCAGGTTCTGTACCCATCAATGCCCTATCCGTGTGTATGATCTTGAGCAAATTACTCGCCTTTCCCCGTCTTAATTTCCTCAGCTGTAAATTAACTGTAATAATAGTAATAATAATCCGAATACCAACGATTCTAAGATATAATACCTTAGAACCGTGTCTGCACCTAGTAAGAGCTCAGTAAATGTTTGCTACTGTTAAAGAATTACAGAAAACAGCTTCTCTAAGATACAGCAGTTACTCGACTACTTTGAAATAGACAGCATGCTGAATGATCAGAATGTGAGAGGAGTTCTCCTGAAACTGAAATAAGTTTTATTGATTTGGATAACTACATTTCCTTAATTTGACATTTATTAAATATTTATTGAGCATCTATTATGTGCCAGGTAGTATTCTCAACACTGGGGATACAGCAGTGAATAAGTACAAAAGTGCCCTTATGGAACTTCAATTCTTGCCGAAGGCAAGAGAAAATAAATGAAATAAATGTTTATTATCATAAGTGCTGAAGAGAATAATATAAAGCAGGGAGGGGGAGAGGGAAGCCTTCAATTTTAGAGAGGATGATTAGGGAAGGTTTCTCAGGTAAGTGTAAGCAAAGACCTAAAGAAGTTAGGTATATTTCGGATAAGAAAGATGCAAGCAGAGGAAAAGGGAGGACAGGGAGGCTAATGAGACGAAAAAGGAAAGAGCCTCCAGGAGCAGATCTTGCAGGGCTGTGGGCCCTAGCTTTAAGGTTTTCTGTTTAAATTTTTTTTTAATTCAATTAATTAACATATAATGTACTATTAGTTTCAGAGGTAGAGTTTATTGAGTCATTAGTTACAAATCACACCCAGTGCTCATTAATTGCCTTCCTGAATGCCCATTATCCAGTTACCCCATCCCCCCATCCGCCTCCCCTCCAGCAACCCTGTTTCCTATAGTTAAGTTTCTGATGGTTTGTCTCCATCTCTGACTTCATCTTATTTTTTCTTTCCCTTCCCTTATGATCCTCTGTTTTGTTTCTTAAATTCCACATGTGAGTGAAATTATATGATAACTGTCTTTCTCTGATTTACTTATTTCACTTAGCATAATCCCTTCTAGTTCCATCCAGGCTATTGCAAATGGTTAAGATTTCCTTCTTTTTGATGGGTGAATAATATTCCATTATTCATTTATGTATATATACCTATATATGGACATCAGGACTCATGACATATTTTGGCTATTGTGGACACTCCTGCTATAATATAAACATTGGGGTGCAGGTGCCACTTCAAATTACTGTTTGTATCCTTTGGGTAAATACCTAGTAGTGCATTTATTGGGTCATAGGGTAGATCTATTTTTAACTTTTTGAGGAACCACCATACTGTTTTTCAGAGGGGATGTACCAGCTTCCATTTTCACCAGCAGTGCAATAGGGTTCCCCTTTGTCTTCATCCACATCTGTTGTTTCCTGACTTGTTAATTTCAGCCATTCTACTTTTTATTACAACTGAGATGAAAAGACATTACAGCGTTTTGAATACAGGATTGACTTTTTCTGACTTCTTCAAAAAATCCCTCTGGCTGCTGCATGGAGAACACAATATTTGGGTTTCTATATACACTAAAAAATATCTTTTTATCTGAACTTCAATTTTACTGGGTATCTTGTATTTTTATTTGCTAAATTTGGCGTCCCTAGTTAGGAAGCCACTGCAGTTGTTCAGGCAAGAGATGATGGTGACATGGGCCAGGGTTAGATCAGGGGAGGAAATAAATGGTTGAATTCTGGATGTGTTTGGAAGAAAGAGCCAAGTGAATTTGCTGATTAATTGGATTTAGGTGTGAGAGAAAGCGAGGCATCAAGGATGACTCTAATTTATTTTATTTTTTGGCTTCAGCAAATGGAAATGGACACTACCCTTAACTGGGATGGAAAAGGTTATGGCTACAGCAAATTTGGAGAGAATGTCAGGAATTCTCTTGATGCACATTTAAGACACACAAGTTTTTGTATATATGTTCTGTACTTGAAATTTGGCCTTTTAAGAAGTTTCAAACATGTTATGCAGCATAATACTTACCGCAGTGTTATTTATAATATCAAAAAAACTGAAAACAGGGGAGCCTGGGTGGCTCAGTGGGTTAAGCCTCTGCCTTCAGCTTGGGTCATGATCTCAGGGTCCTGGAATCGAGCTCCGCATCAGGCTCTCTGCTCAATGGGGAGCCTACTTCCCCCCTCTCTCTGCCTGCCTCTCTGCCTACTTGTGATCTGTCAAATAAATAAATAAAACCTTAAAAAAAAACAAACTGCAAACAACTTGAATGTCCCTGAGTAAGACTTCACTTAAGAAGGATACTATATAGGGGTGCCTGGCTGGCACATCGACAGAGCATGCAACTCTTGATCTCAGTTTGAGTCCCATGTTGGGTGTAGAGATTACTTTAAAAAATAAACTCTTAAAAGAAGGATGCTATACAGTCATTAAAAATTATGATGTAACTGTGTTAAGTATATTACAAAATGGGCACAATGCATGGTAACTTGTTAAACTACAAAGAAGTAAGTATCATACCGTTCCATCTTTGTTTTGAAAAAGTACATGTGTATACTTGCGTTGGAAAAAAAACCAGAATAAACTATAACAAAATGTTAATGGTTAATTTCTGGATTGTAATACTATAGTTGTGTCATTTCTTTGTACTTCTCTCAATTTTTCTGATTTTTTTGCACTAAATATGTGTCATGTTTACAAGAGGAAAAAAAAAAGCTTTAAAGTGATTGTTTACCTAATATAAGTGGAAGAGGAAAGAACAATATGTAGGGTAGCATAGTCTACCCTTATGATATGTGCACATTTCTTTATGCATGTTATACTTCAAAAAAGTTATAAAAAGAACTTCTACCCAGAAAATGCATATGCATTTGAGATTTTGTTAGATATTACCAGATTGACCTCCACAGAAGTGGTAGTAGTCGTTTTAGTTCTTTTAAAATAAGACATAGAAATTTTAGAACACCAAGAGACAGAGTCAGCCAAAGGGTTTTCTTTGTCCCTTTATTTTCTCTCCAACAATATTAAGAATAAACACACTGACTTCAGCTTTTGGTTGGTATAATGGGTTGAATTGTGTACCCCGAAGGGATATGTTCAAGTCCCAAACTCTGACACCTGAAATGACCTTATTTGGAAACAGGGTCTTTGCAGGTATAATTAAGGACTTTAAATCATCCTGGATTTATGGTAGATCCTAAACACAATGACTGGCGTCCATATAAGAGAAAGGAGGGGGTGTTTGACACATAAAGAGATACAGAGAAGAAGGGAATGTGAAGATGAAGGCAGAAATTGGAATGATGCATCTGTAAGCCAATGAACTTGGCAACTTCTAGAAGCTAGGAGAGAGATACAGAACAGACTCACTCAGAGCCTCTAGAAGGAACCAACCCTGCTGACACCTTGATTTCAGACTTCAGACTTCTGAAATTTATTCTGAGAATAAATTCCTGGGTTTTCTTTCTCTCTCTTTTTTATTTTTAAAGTCACTTAGTTTGCAATAATTTTTATAGCAGCCTTAGGAAACTTACGGGTTGGTGTGGAATTGATCTTTAGCAGGTATTTCTTTCCTTTTAGTTTTAGCTATCGTAGATACGAATTACTCGATTTAGGATAAAAGGGGTAGTGGAAACTGAGGTTCTTTCCCATTGCCCCAGACTGCTTACAGAGAGGATCAAGTGCTTTTACCTCACATGTGACAGAAAAGAGGGCTGAGGTTAAGAGCTAAGCATAATTCCATTACCTCATTTGAAATGAGGTTATAGGTGGGTCCCCGTCTGTTCTTTGGTAACAAGGTTAGAAAGTAAACATCAACTTGGACAGGGATTTCTTTCAGGAATGTTGTAAATGTAACCTGAAATACCATAGCGAATCTCATTGATTTCTGTCCATAGGAAAAAACCATCTGTCACATGGAAGTTGGAGAGGTCATAGTTGCCATTTGCCATTTGTTAATTACTCTGAATTTAAACAGACATGTCTCCTATTTGAGAGATTTTCTTTTTGACTGGGTTTGGTTTAGGCAGGGTCCTACCTCCTTTGATGGAAATCCTGTAGGGACAGACTTCATTTCCCTGTTAACCTGGTAACCGGGGCTCAGGCCCATGACCTCCGCTTCGTCAGTGGACGAAGTCATTGCCCCTGAAGGAGTGACCCAAAGACACAGGTGCAGATTATTCATGGAGGCAGCAGCAGACGGTATACAGGGGTGGTGACATTAATGGTGGCATTCTAGCCAGCTGATTTTTGGAATCTGGAGAATTAGATCAGTGGGACTAGGCTGTGCTTCCTTCCTCTCCTCCAAGCCCTGTCCAAACTTCCTATCCTTCCAGTAAATTTGATTTCCTGGTTAAGTTAGCCAGAGATGGTTTCAGTTGTTCGCAACCAGGTAGAATTCTGCCCGGTATAGAGGCTTCAGGTCAGAGGGAAAGTGTTACCGGAGGTTTCCTAGAATGGACATTGACAAAAAGAACATCAGGAGGCCATGTGAGACAGATACCCCTTTCAGATCAGGACGGAGGGTTGGGAGAGAGGGTATGTGGGCACAGGAAGTGAGCTGGGAAGAGATGCCATCATTTTGTGATGTGGTTTTCAGACATTCCCTCTTTATCAGCCTCCCCTGAATTTACTTCAATTCCTCAGTTTTCCCATGTAAGGTATGGTACACAGCCCCCAGTCTAACACCACAGATAAGGGCTGGCCCACACAGAGGGCCCTGGGACTACTGCCTCCCTCCCACCCCATTCAAAGTAAGATGACTGATAACATTATTATATTCCAACCCAGCCCAGCTCCTCACCTATAATGGCAAGGTGCTCCCCCACCACCCCCACCTCTGCCAGCTCCCATTGTATATTGCTATCTTAGTACTTTATATAGAAATTATCCCTTTAGGTGTGCCTGGGTGGCTCAGTTGAGTGTCTGACTCTTGATTTCAACTCTGGTCATGACCTTAGGGGCCCCACTTTGGGCTCCAGGCTCCCTCTGCCCTTCCCCCACACTCACATGTGCGCGCGCTCTCCCTCTCTCTCTCAAATAAATAAATAAATAAATCTTAAAAAAAAAAGTTATCCCTTTAACACAGGGAAGTAATGATCAGGTAAATGCAACTCAAAATAATAATGGGAATGCTAGGGTTTTTTTTTTTTTTTGCCTGTTTGTTTTTTAATAAGAATACTCTATGTGATATTGAGGTATAGTCCCATTTCTTTTTTTTTTTTAAATAATGTATTTATTTATTTGACAGAGATCACAAGTAGGCAGAGAGGCAGACAGAGAGAGGAGAAAGCAGGCTCCCCACAGAGCAGAGAGCCCAATGTGGGGCTCAATCCCAGGACCCTGGGACCATGACCTGAGCAGAAGGCAGAGGCTTTAACCCACTGAGCCATCCAGGTGCCCCGGTATAGTCTCATTTCTTAAAAGCAATATAGCAATATGTATCAAGAGACCTGGAAAATATTTAAAACCATTGGCCCAGGAATTCCACTTCTAGGACTCCACCCTAACATAATAATCAGTGGCATGGGCCAAGATTTACATACAAAAATGTTAATCGCAGCTTTATTTATAACAGTAGGATCTGAAAACCAAATCTACAAAAGTAGGGGAAAAGTTAAGGGAACCAGAGTCTGTTCATGCAGTTCTTTATAGTAATGTTGATAAATCTGATTTTTAAGAATTTTTTTTTATTAAAAAAAATTTATTAGAAAGTAATACAGTTAACCCTTGAATAACATGGAGCTTAGGGGCACTAAGATCCATGCTGTGAAAAACCTGCATATAACTTTTGACTCCCCCAAAATATAACTATTAAAGTTTTTTTTTTTTTTTAAGATTTTTATTTGTTTGACAGAGAGAGACACAGTGAGAGGGAACACAAGCAGGGGGGGGGGAGAGTGGAAGGGAGAAGCAGACTTCCCGCTGAGCAGGGAGCCCCATGCGGGGCTCGATCCCAGGACCTTGGGATCATGACCTGACCGAAGGCAGACACTTAATGACTGAGCCCCCCAGGCGCCCCTCCAAAAACATAACTATTAATAGCCTAGTATAGACCGGACTCTTTAATGATAAAATAAATAGTCAATTAACACATATTTTGTATGTTATATGTCTTATATACCATATTCTTACAATAAAATAAGGTAGAGAAAAGAAAATGTTAAGAAAATTGTAAGAGAAAATAGATTTACAATACTATACTGTAAAGACTGTGTGTAAGTGGACCGGCGCAGTTCAAACCTATGCTGTTCAAGGGTCCACCGTATATGTAAAAAAGTCAGGCAGTACAGAAACGTAAAAAAGTAAAGGTACAAGTTGCTCTGTGAGATTGCTATGAGGAAAAGGGAGTTTTCTCTTTCCACTGGGGTTGCCAAGCCTGGAAACTATGAATATGGGGCTGCCGGCAGCCGTCTTCCCCATAGCAGGAAGTGAAGTCACCTGGGGATGAAGCCAAGCACTGAGAAGCAGTCGGAGAGCTGGGGAAAAAGAAGGTGGGGAAGAGGGCTCTGCTTCCGGTCCCTTGAGACCGCGGTATCTGCAGCTCGTCTTTTGACTCTGAGAGCCACTTCAGCGTCCTTCCCATTAAAGGAGCTAATAAACAGCCTTTCTGCCTTGACTTCTAACTGAATGAGTCATGACTAATACTGGGCCAGCTGCTTTGTCGGAATCAAATTATAGTGCTTGTGCTATAATTCTATTCTAATGATCAATTAATTCTTCCAACAACATGAAATGAGGTCCATGCAGCATGAAATGAGTTTGGTAAACCACTAAAGGCCCCTAAATATTCCCCTTTCTTCACGGTCACAAATCATCCTGGGAATAGGCATCCGGTTCACAGAATACAGCGTCTGGAACACTTATTTTTCCTTTTTATGAAACTTAGGACAGCAAGTATTCGTATTTAGTCTTATGTCATCTCCTCCAACAGACTTTCTCCAAGATCCAGAGTTAAAGGCTTTGGGGTCATAATCTACAGTACTTTCAATATGTTGGGATAGAACTCATCTGGGCCTGAAGATTTTTAACCCGTTTAAGGCAAATTGGTGCTTTCTTCTGCTGCACCTATCTTGGCTTTAATTTGCTCTCACTGCTGTTTCCCTTATTCTTTACAGCCTGAGGATCATTTTCTTTGATAGAGAAAAGAGAAAACACCATCAAAATAGACATTGGGCATTTGTTTCTTTCAGTTATATGGTCCCTTACGACATATCAGCTGGTCCCAAGCGACAGGATTATTTTTTCTTTTTCCTTCTGGCTTTTAATATTGAGCGTTAAAAATACCTCTTCCCCCAATTAAAAAAAAAAAACAACCCTTTTGTGGTTAAACCTCAGTGTATTATGTGCTGCCTACTTCTTGATCTCCCCTTTCACATCTGTGGTCCTCTTATACTTTCCTTTGTTCTGTGACCTTTCTATAAACCCCAACCCTTTAACATCCTGATTTCACTGGGATTGGGGTTCTTTGAGTGTACTCTTATTTCTTCTTCAACCAGCTCTTTGGAGTTTATAGGTCAGAATCTGTTTCTAAGCATTAGAACTTTATTCTTCTGAAACCATATACCTTTTTATAGTCTCTACTATGAAATCACATGCATATAAAAACACAATATTTTTTTTTGTTAAAAAATTCCTACTTATGAGAAAGTTTGAAGCATAAAGAAAGTATGTTATGGCAGAGATTGCTGGCTCTTCTCCACCCCCATCTCTGTTGTTTGCCCAGCAACTTCAGAACACCTCCAGACTAGGTAAACCAGTGAACTCTGAAATCAGGTAGGCAACCCATGCCTACTCCAAGCGGGTGCAAACTTTCAAATTTGTCCTTGAGTACTTGTCCTTAGCCCTAGGTACCATATAGAGTTTCCTTATTTCTTTGGTTATACTTTTATCAGAGTTAATTTTTTTTTAAAGATTTTACTTGAGAGAGAGAATGAGATGAAGAGAGCACGAGAGGGGCACCTGGGTGGCTCAGTGGGTCAAGCCTCTGCCTTCCCCTCAGGTCACGATCTCAGGGTCCTGGGATTGAGCCCTACATCGGGCTCTGCTCAGTGGGGAGCCTGCTTCCCCCACCCCCCTGCCTGCCTCTCTGCCTACTTGTGATCTCTGTCAAATAAATAAATAAAATCTTAAAAAAAAAAAAAAAGAGAGAGCATGAGAGGAGAGAGGTCAGAGGGAGAAGCAAACTCTCCACTAAGCGGGGAGCCTGATGCAGGACTTGATCCTGTGACTCCAAGATCATGACCTGAGTGGAAGGCAGTTGCCCAACCAAGTGGGCCATGCAGGCACCCCTACTGGAGTTAATTCTTGGCATTCTACTTCCCTTTAGCAAGGTAGAGAAGGGGGCAAAGGAGAGCAATCACCAACAGTGGCATGGGGATGCCTTAGGAGCCTGGGAGCCAGCTGGAGTAGAAGGCTCTCAGAATGCCTAGACGGGAATGGTGGGGTTGAGAGAGGAAGGGGAGGCTTGGTGAGGGAATGACTGCTCAGTGTATGACTCTGGGGGCCACAGATAACTGTGCACAGGCCATTGAAGGTCCTGTCAAAGAAGTGTGGGCAGGTGGCTGCCTGCCGGCCTCACAGGACTCTGGTTTCTGGGTTACGAGGGCTGCAGGAAGCTTATTGCCAAACCAAAACTGTGCGGTCACAGAGGAATCGGGTTTGAGCCTGTGACTGGGGCAGACCCCAATGGCTGTTCTCAGGACCACACTCCCAACTTTTGCACTGCCCAGAAATTGCAGGAAGCTTCTTCTTCCAGCACAGTTTACTGAGAAAGCTTAATTTGGTGCCCACTTTGAAGGAGAAATGCATAAAGGATTTCTGTTATTTATCACAGAGCCTATATTGAAGTGTGTGTCAGAGCTGAGAGGCAAGAATTGATAATGCATTGACGACACAAGGACTTATGCTTGAAGTCTTTAGGATTTGAAGAGGTGCTTTCAAACCCCGGATTGCAGATGGCCTATAAACCAACTAAGAATTTCAGTTTTTATAATGGGAAGTACCCTGATCAGTTATGTATGTTCATTACAAATATAAAGCAGTTCAGAAGGCTAATAAGTATGAAGTGAAAGTCCTTCATACCATTCATTCGTCAGAGATAAAGTTTTAATTATTTGGTTCCTTCCTTCCAGACTGCTGGCAAATAAATACATGACTAACACAAAATGGATGCCTTGCGGATTCTTCTTGAACTTTTAAAAACTTACTCTACCAAGGAATCACTCTATCTTTCTGAGTCGACACACACAAATCTATAAGACATGTTACAACACGGTGAGATTTGGGGTTGCTATCCCTCTCTAAAACCGCCCCATGCCCCCTTTCCCCCTGGGTTCCCGCGGGCTCGAGGATAAAACTGCTAAAAGCTTCGTTTTTCACATACAAGAGTCTCTCATTTCACTTGCACAAGTCGAGTCTTCCGCGTCCCGTCTGGGTCCTCCACAGCCAGCAACCCCTAGCCCGGCTTTGAAGAGGGTCTCAGGCGCCTCCCTCCGGGAGACTACCGAAGCGCCGTTCAGGGTCGAGCGGTCTACCAACCCCAAGCGCTCCCAAGCCTCCTTCAAGCCCCCTGTGGGCGACCTCTGACCTCCGCACTCTGACCCCATCCACGCTGTCACGGCCACCCTGAGCATGCCCGGGCCCCGCCCCAGCACACCCGAGCTCCGGGGCACGGCCCCGTACTGGCTCCACCCACCTGTCCGGGCCCCGCCTACCCGGAATCATTCAAGCTCCCTGTCCCAGGCTCCGCCCACTGGGAGTACTCAAGGCTCACCGCTACCCCCCCACCCCCGGGATCCGCCCACTTCGCCCTGGCTCCACCCTCCCGGAACAGGCTCCGCGCTTCCCGCCCCGGCTCCGCCCACCGGAATCTGCAAAACCCGCGCAGCCTTTGGCTCCATCCACCCGGAACTTGCGCCTCCCCCGCCGGGCTCTGCGCGCCCGGAACCTGCGTCGCTCGCTCCCCCCAGACTCCGCCTACCCCGTCCTTGGCTTCACCACCCGGGAACTGCACCAGCTGCCCCGGGCTCCGCCCCGAGGATCTGTGCCGCCCGCCGAGCGCCGGCTCCTCCCCCGAAGCTTGCCCGCGGGACTGGTCCAGTCGCTTCGCCTCAGGCCCCTGCCCTGGCCCAAGCGAGCCCGCCATGGAGGGGGATGTGCCCGCCGCTGCAGCCGCCCGCTACCAGCCGGCCAGCCCCCCGCGGGACGCCTGTGTCTACAACAGCTGCTACTGGTGAGGGGGCGCGGGTGCAGCCCCCCGCATCTCCCTGGCGCACTAGGTCTTAGCGTCGCTGCCGGGCCCCGCCTCCTCTCGGCCCCTCCCTGGGGGCGCTTTGGGCCTCGACTGGCGGGTTTTCCCGCTTGGGGGATGAGGGAGCGGGAATGGCAGGCCTGGTCTCTGGAGTGGAGTGTAGGCATTTGGAGAAGGGGGAGGTGCGGAATTCCCACGAATGGTAGGGTCGGTGCTGCATTACTGATGCCCAGCGTTTTTCGCTTGGACATTTCTCAGCAGATCTCAGTGCTTGGGGGCCAGGAAGGGGAGGCAGAGGGTGGAACGCGGTGAAGCTTTGCAGATTACTTTGCTGAAGCCTTTGTGGTTTCACACTGGTGGGAAGGTCGTTTTAATTTTGGAAGAGAATGGAGGAACGGAGATTTTGCAGTAACTTTCCCAAGGTCATCAGCTAACAGCGACCAGGAATCCAGTTCAGGCCTTCTGGTACCAGAAACCATGATCTGAACCACCATGTTGTTATTATCATACCCATTACATTTACGTAGAACTTGCTGTATGCCAAACATTGTTCTGATTCTCTCGTGTAAGCTAATTCATTTGAGCCCCACAGTAACCCTACCAGGTAGGTACTTTTGTTATCCCCGTTTTTAAAGATGAGAACACTGAAGCACAGAGGGGTGCAACTAATTTGCCTCAGGCCACATATCTTGTGAATGAAGAAATGGGGATTTACTTGTAGAGTTGACTCTGGAGTCCACACACTCTACTCCTGTAGCAGGCCACCTGTGTGGCTGAATCACCCCTCCTACCTTAGTCTTTTTCACTCCCACACCTGAGTAATGACTTCTTCCCCAACCTCCCGTTGCAAAAGAAACATCAGGCCCGTCTAAAACTACCTTTTCCTCCTTTAGCTGGTCATCAAACCAGTGTCACCAAGAAGTTAACATTTGTTCAGCTCTGACTGACTACAGGTCAGTGTTTCATCCATGACTGGGAGATAGGTTCTATCATTAACCTCATTTTTCTAATGAAAAGAGGGAACCAGGGAGAGGCTGTGTCCCAAGATCAAACACCTAGCAAGAGGTGATGCACTATGGAACTTCCATAATGCAGGAGTCTATGTTCTTAATGATTACCCTTTATTTCTGCCTTACCTCTCACCTAAATTCCTTTAGTTCTCGTCTATAGTGTCCATTCATTGTTTTGTTTATTTATTTATTCATTAGATAAATGTTTATGAGGCACTTGGACTGTGATGCACAGCTGTAGGGATTTTGGGATATAGGGCAGGGTAGACAAATTTCCTAGTAAGATCTCATGGTTCATATGTTTTGGTTCAGGGAAAGCAGGCAAAACCAAGTAAACCATGTTTGGTGTTAAGTACTATGAGAAAATAAAGCAAGGTAAAGGATGGTGACTCACTATTTCATCATGGATATTTAAGGAAGGCATTGTTGATAAAGTGGTATTTGCGCAGAGATCTGAAGAAAAAAAGGGTGGGAGCTTTGTGGATGTTGGAGGAAAATCATTCTAGATAGGGGAGCAGTGGTGCAAAGACTCAGAAGGAAGCGTGCAGGAGTTCCAGGAACAAGGTTGCTGGTATAGCTAGAGTGCAGTCATCTGGTGGAAGAATGGTAGAGAATGGACGTCTCTTCAATAGATGGTCTCCTTTAAGTTCCTTCAGCCATGGGCCAGGCCCTCCTTGGCTGGCAGGGGCCTGTTCTAGTCCTTCCTTAGATGCCTCTGCCCCGGTCTCTCCTATCCCCTTGGGTCCTGAACCTTAGCTGGCTTCACACTGTTGAAAGCTGTTCTAAATTCTGATGAGCCTTAGAATCACCTGGGGGCTTATACAGCCAGCAGATCTTAGGGTTCCACTCCAGAGAGTCTGGAGGTGTGGATGGTACCGTGGAGGAGTCTTAGGCTCGTCCATTGATCACACTTTCAAGAATGTAGTCAAGGAGTCAGGAATACAGTCGTAGACCATAAAGTCTGTCTCCTGAGCATAGCAAGTCATTTCAGATCTGGTCACCGTGTGTTTTTCCAGTCTCATTTCGAACCTGCCTTCTACGCTGTAACCCAGGGTTTCTCAGCTGTAGATCTTTATTGACATTTTAAGCATGCTAATGTGGTGGGGGGTCTCCCGGGTATTGTAGGGAATGTAGCGGCATCCCTGCCCCCTACTCAACTAGATGCCTGTAGCATCCTCACCCAATTTGTGACAACCAAAAATGTCACCAGATAGCGCCAAATGTTCCCTGGGGGACAAAGTCGCCTTTAGTTGAGAACCAGTATTCTGCCCTGTCCTAACCTATCAGGCAGGCACACCTTACTGTGCTTGCCCTCATAGCTTCATATGATGTGAAATAAATGCCTCCTGTCTGCTGCTTTCAGCTTCTGTCAGTTGTTACCTGTTCAGAACCAGCTGAATGATAATAGCAGTAACCAGTATTTCTGTGTGGCATAGGTGGTTTGCAGGGCACGTCTGATTCTGTTGTAATTGTTTTGTACTCTTCTGATGTTGGTTGAGCACCCGCTGTGTGTCAGGGATCCTTCCCTTCTGCATGCTTCTCTGACCTCAGCCCATCAGCAGGAACCCTTGCACAATCTTGACCTGAATGCTGCTTTGTTAGTCTTTCTGCTACAAAATAATCAACCAGTAGGTTGGAACATAATTATTATAATCTACCCCCACCCTCATTTTAAAGAGGTTCTAGAACTCACACCAAATCTGGGTTCTTTTTATTCCCAGCAGTAACTCCCTGCATTTCTAAGAATAAACCCCTTATCTTCTTTTTAGGCATGGAGCCCAGCATAGGGCTTGAACTCTGGATCCTGAGATCAAGACCTACGCTGGGATCAAGAGTTGCATGCTTAACTAGTCACCCCGGAGCCCCAAGGCTCCCTTTTTAAAACATCAAATGTTTCTTGAGATCCTTCTACATGATATTAATTGTACTCTTGAAAAAAAATTGATAAAGGACTACAGATTCAGTAACTCCTATATTTAAATTTTTTTTTCTCTTTGTAACATTCATACACACTTGAAAAATAATAGACAAACTTTGTCCATTCACATATGTATTCAGCTTGCCACAGTACTTGTGGTACACACGGATTCTCAGACTGTTCTTGTTAACTCTTTGCTCATCCTTGGGACTGGGGGAGTGGGAACAAACCAGGAGAAACCACTGACCTCTACCTCCTCTATCTTCCCATGTCTCTCAAAATTAATGACTCTCTCTTCTATGCATCTTTTATGACCTTCTATGATGCTTGTATTTATGGATCTATGTGTCTCCTCTCATTGTCTGTGAGTGCTCATTTATCATTACATCCTTCAAGCACTTAGCATAGTGCTTTTATATCACAGGCTCTTGAAGATGTCTGTGATCAACTCCAGAATGTCTACAGGCTGGACAGACAAGTGTCTTCTGATAACTTGGTCTTAGAACATCCAGATTTTGGGGCGCCTGAGTGACTCAGTCAGTTAAGTGTCTGCCTTCGGCTCAGGTCATGATCTCCAGGTCCTGGAATCTAGCCCTGCATCCAGCCTGCTTCTCCCTCTCTCTTTGCCTGCAGCTTTCCCTGCTTGTGCTCTCTCTCTCTCTCAAATAAATAAATCTTTTAAAAAAAAGAACATCTAGGTTTAAAAAAAATTTAGCTAACACATATTTTATATCATAATGAAACAGTTCCTTTTTGTTACTCCCTACTGCATATCCGATGGAAGTAGTCAGTCGCAGTCTTCTGTTAGTACCTCTACCGCTACTTTTTCTGTAAGATTTCTTAGGCATTTTAGAGATCACAGGAAAAAAATATACTTCACTTTGTACTTTAAGTGTACTCATATGAAACATTTAGGCAGGTAGACAAGGTCAAAACCCTGCATTGAAAGTGTGTCTCCATAAACTGGTGGTAGTTCTTAGTGCCAGATGCACCTTACTTCATCTTCAGGTAACGTGGTTTAGATGTTTGGAAGTTAGGCTTTGGCAGATTGAGTCGAGTATGAGCCTCAGAGTGTTGCTGCGGCTCATTTTGAACGAAGGTTCAGTGGTGGCTCATCAGAAAAAGATAAGAATCCCGAGGCTGAGCTGTGAATATTCGCTGCCAGCAATGACTGTGCCTGTGTGGGAGTGTGCCTGTGGCCTCCAGCGTGGCTGGGTTTGATGCACTGGGCATTGCTTTACTTAGGTGGTTCTGTCTACTGCTTTACATATCTAAAGGCCTGTCATAGAGGAAAGGAGATTGATCTGGGGCAGAAGTATAGGAAGATGGATTTCAGTTCAGTCTGAGAAAGGACTTCCTAAAAATCAGGACCTCTTGTATCAGAGGGATGCAGGGAATCCTACTCACAGAGTCTTCCTCCGAAAGAATTCCTTGGCATATCATGTAACTGTGCCCCGGTCCTTTCCAGCCAGAAGCCCTCCTCCCCAACACACTCATCTTGCCCCTTTGCTAAGGGGAGCAGTGAACCGATATTAACTAAGATTTATCAAGTTTTTATAATATGGTATGATTATATCCATTTTACATATGAGAAAAGCAGATACGCACTTCAAGATGTTCAAAGCTTCTTACCTCATAAGTGGCTGAGTTGGAATTCCAGCTGTATCTCAAGTCCCTGGATCCAAAGCTTGTGGAGTATTGATGTAGCATATTATCAGCTATAAAATGCCTCCCTTTGCGAGCACTGCTGGGGCAGGTAGCGAGCACTCTGGAGAAAGGTTGGCACACGGTATAAATTGGGTCACACCTTGTTGGGGGATGTTTTAGAGGAGGGTCATACATCCATCAGTTATTGCATGAGGTGGTGTTTAAAGTCTCTTCCAACTTTTTTATGTCTTCGTCAGTCTTCTGTTTAAGTTTGAAAGACCCATTGCTTAATTGTATTGATTAAACTGTTATTCTATTTCAGTGAAGAAAATATTTGGAAGCTCTGTGAATACATCAAAAATCATGACCAGTATCCTTTAGAAGAGTGTTATGCTGTCTTCATATCTAATGAGAGGAAGATGGTAAGTGGTGAGTGATTGTAGAAAGAAAACAAGAGATTTAGGGTGACAATAGGAACTAAATATAGTATGGGTCACACTGCCCCAAAATGTGCTTTATAAAATACAGGAACATTTTAAAATTTATTTCTGAATGAGATTTTTTTTTTTTTTTTTTTTTTTTTACCCCTTTCAGGGCATGGTTGAGTTAGAAAAGTTTAGTCCCTTATTTGCAGGTCAAGAAATAGATGATGGTCTGCACAAATTAAGTCCCTTCTCTTTAGGTATGAAGTTAGAGCTTTTTAAATTGCTTAGGCTAGAGCCACATTCTTTCAGGTTTGAAGTAAAGATGTTTTTGTCTCTGAAGTTTAAATAGAATTATGGTAAACTGACATGAAGTATTAAAAAAGCAAGCCCTTAGAAAAAGTAAGCCCTTAATATTTTATAAAGCACTTAAAAATATTTAAAGATTTATATTTTTAAGTAATCCTTACACTCATTGCGGGGCTTGAACTCACAACCCTGAGATCAAGAATTACACATGCCTACCAAAGGAACCATCCTGGTACCCCCCTGTGAAGCACTTTTGTACACATCATCTCATTTGATGCTAATGGAAACACAGTAAAGTAGGCAGGGTTCAGACAACTATCTCCATTTTATAGATGAGGAAATAGAGGCTCAGGGAGGTCCCACGAATAATGTGGGAAAGCAAGACTTGAACCTGCCAGGCCTTCTGATTCCCTTTTGAGGTCTCTTTCTACTCTCCAAAGAACATCAGATAATTAATTTTTGCATTTTCATTGTTACGAATACTTGGAAGGATTTAGATTTCTTCTTCATTCACCTTGATAGTTGGTTGCTTAGAAATATTTTATATTTACCTATTACTTTAAAGAATTTAGTAGTGGTGTAACTGAAGTCTTGACTTATGAAATTGATTGTATTTTGTAGATACCTATCTGGAAACAACAGGCAAGACCTGGAGATGGACCTGTGATCTGGGTAAGATGAGCAATACAGAGAACTTCTGGTGCGTTAGTTAGTAATTCCCAAGCAGTCTCTGTGTTTCGGTAAAGCAGAAATGATGGCGCAGTAGAGAAAGGCTGTGATAATTATTGATAATTGACCTCTTGGGAATAGATTTTATTTTATCTAAGGTAGTACTTACAGATATGTTTTTATTTAATTTTATTATTCTAGGAAAGACTTTATTTTTTTAATTATTATTTTTTTTTCTTTTAGTGAGCTCTATGCCCAATGTGGGTCTTGAACTCACGACCCAGAATCAAGAGTTACATGCTCTACAGACTGATCCAGCCAGGCACCCCATTTAGGAAATATTTTAAATAGCTGATGTGGCAGATGTGTTTGTGATCTAGGCTGTTACCCATATAACCTACTGGAAGGAACTTTGGCCATATCTGGTCCAGCTGCACATTCGATTATCTGGATATCATGTTAAAAGTATAGGTTTCTGACTTAGTTGATATAGAGAAGGGTTCAGGAGTTAGTGTTCTTTGCAGACTCCTGAGTCACCATGACTAACATTTGAAAAACCCAGATCTACTCCAGCTTTCCTGTTTTTTAGGTGAAGAAACAAGCCCATGGGGGCCTGGGTGGCTCAGTGGGTTAAGCCTCTGCCTTTGGCTCAGGTCATGATCTTAGGGTCCTGGGATTGAGCCCCGCATCGGGCTCTCTGCTCAGCAGGGAGCCTGCTTCCCCCTTTCTCTCTCTGCCTGCCTCTCTGCCTACCTGTGATCTCTGTCAAATAAATAAATAAATAAAATCTTAAAAAACAAAACAAAACAAAAAAACAAGCCCAGAAGACAGAGTGAGAAGCTCAAAGTTATCTAGCTGATCCTTTCCAGTACACATCTATATGTCGCCTTAACCTGTCCCTCTGAAGAATTGTTTATGCTAATAACATGAAGATAAAGTAAATGAAAACTCCATTTGTGATAATGTAGCAAGCATCTTATTTCTGAAACTTATTTAAAATAAGTTATCATTTGAATTGGTTTCATTCATTTATTTAACCTATATTTATATAGACTAAAATCCCTGGTCTCACAGAGCACACGTTCTTGCTTCCTTTACCAGCAGGTGTTTTGTTGTGCTAATATTAAAGCCCAAATCCAGTTTTGGGGTTAAGTCCCAGTGGTGGCCCTATGAACTGGACATGTTATTTACCTTCTTTCTTCAGTGTCCTCCTCTGGCCAGTAGTGTTGCGAGTCTTTTTTAAAATTTTTTATTTTTTAAGATTTTATTTATTTATTTGATGGACAGAGATCACAAGTAGGCAGAGGCAGGCGGAGAGAGAGGGGGAAGCAGGCTCCCTGTTGAGTAGAGACCCCCCCCAATTTGGGGCTTGACCCCAGGACCCTGGGATCATGACCTGAGCCAAAGGCAGAGGCTTTAACCCACTGAGCCACCCAGGTGCACCTGGTATTTCGAGTCTTAAGTGAGATAACGTGTGAGAGACATTGTCCTGGTACCCGGTACTGTGTCCGGTTCTGGTGCTCAAGCCTTTCTTCTTAGCAACAATAGCTACATAACCATTGTTGCAGACTGTCCACGTGCCCTGGAAGACATCCCCGTGGCCGAGCCACTCAGCTGACTTTGAGTCATGGTCTGTCTTCTTGGTTTAGAGAAACTTGCAGGGAAAGGACCTGTGGTTATGTCCCTCTTACACAGCGTCTCATGGCAGCCCAGAATAACTCCTGTTATGGTAAGGCCTCCCATACCTGCCGGCAAATGTATCTTTGCCTTGCTGCTGTCCTGTTATAGGAAATGGTACCCTGAGTGGAGAGAGACACCCAGTCCCAAGAAGCTGATCGCCTTCTAGGTGGGTTTCCCTCCCCCAGCCCAGCTTGGTAGATTCTGAACCCCACTCCCGAGAGTGAGGCTGCTTCTGGGTCTGTATTCCTTGACTACCCATCTGTGCTATTAAGGCCACTTGGAGTTGAGGCCTGCTTTCCCTTTCCTTAATGGTCCCAGCAACAGTCTGTGGTAACCAACACTATGCTTATCTCCGGTTTATAAAAGAGGAAGCTCAGGCTGGAAGGGGTGGGCTGGAGGTTTGACCTGAGGGCCCTCACCTGAAGCCTCCTGCTCTTTGCCACGGTCCCACTGCGTTTGACAGTTTCCCCCTTTCTGCTCCTCGAGCTCCTGGAGGGTCAGGACTTTCCTTTCTCATCTTTGCATCTTTATTTCAGTTACACAGTTTCTCACAAACAATAGAGAGTGTGCACTTCAAAGCCACTGGAATAGGAGTAGAGGATGTCAAGCGGAAACAGATTTTGGATAAGGCAGGGACTGGCCGTGGTAGGAAGTGGGATGCTCCTGGAGAGAGAGCCAGCCCGCAGGGGATGGCAGTGGGGAGAGAGGAGGAAAGCTTGCTTCGGAAGGACAGGACTAGTACGGACACAGCCAGTGGAAGGGGGGCCGCTCGTCCATTATTTATCTGGAGGGTAGCGTGCATTAAGGGGAGTGCAGGGCGTAAGCATCCATTTCTGAGGCTGTTGCTGCCCTATAAAGACAGCATTGGAACCAGTGCAGGCTCTTTTGGCTTTGATGGCAGAGCATTTCCAGTCTTAATTAATCACCTTCCCCTCATCATAGGGTCGATGAACAACGTCCGAGAAAGTGCTCTGTAAGCCCTGAAGTCCTGGAAATAGAAGGTGGTGGTACTAATGGCACACTCATGTGATTGAGCCTTTCATCTCCCAGTCCTGTTCTCTGGGAGGCGCCTTCATAAATAACCCCCTGCCCCCACCGGCCCTTCCAGCCGGTAGCTGGTGCTGGGCTGTGCCCAGCGTCGGGGGCTCAGTGATGCCTTACCACCGAGCTGCACAGGAGAAGTTGTCTTCATCTTTCCTCCTTAATGGCTACAGATGGGGGTTGGCCGATTTAACAACAACATTTTAAAGTTCTTTCACATTCCAGGCTAGCCCAAGCAATCCCCTTGGTTAATACTTTGGAGGATATCCTTGCACAGCTTTTCCTTTGTATTCATATGCATGCGTGTGTACTTTGGAATGCACGGGTGTCTTTATACACACATAGCTTTTTAAAGTTTTTATTTTTATTTATTTTTTTAAACAATTTCCTTCTGTTTTTATTTATTTTTTAAAGATTTTATTCATTTATTTGACAGAGATCAGAAGTAGGCAGAGAGGGGGAAGCAGGCTCCCCACCAAGCAGGGAGCCCGATGGAGGGCTCGATCCCAGGACCCTGGAATCAATCATGACCTAAGCCGAAGGCAGAGGCTTAACCCACTGAGCCACCCAGGTGCCCCCACACATAGCTTTTAAAAAAATAATACATAGGGGTGCCTGTATATGTATATGTATATATAGACCTTTACATGTGTATGGCCATTTTTTTTCTGTAGGATGGGTTCCTAGAGGTAAAATTGTTAGGTCAAAGAGTATATAGTTAGTGTATATGAATATTTCCACTACCTACTTAAGTGTTCCCTGTGACTGGACATTTAGTCCTTTTTTAGGGTTTTTGTGTTTGCTTTGTTTTATTTTGCTGTTTTAGGAAGTGTTGTACTGGTCTTGTATTCATTGTTAATGATTATATATGCATTATTGCTATGACCTTGGAATTCACCATCATGAAGTAACTTGGTTAACTTCAGCAACTTTTACTTCTAGGATTACCATGTTGTCCTGCTTCATGTTTCAAGTGGAGGACAGAGCTTCATTTATGATCTTGACACTGTGCTGCCATTTCCCTGTCCTTTTGACACTTATGTGGAAGATGCCTTTAAGTCTGATGAGGACATCCACCCACAGTTCAGAAGGTGAGGAGATTCAGGATGGGTTTACCTTCTTTCTGAAGTTAGACCTTGACAGTTGTACGGAGAGTTTGTGTGAGTGTGTATGTATGTGATTTTCTGGGTTTTTTTGGCATTTGTTTTGCAAAGATCACTTGATTTGGCATCACCATTGAGTTGATATTTGAAAATGATGTGTGCTGTACAAAAGATTCAAAACGTTTTGAAGTTTTAAAAGTTGTCCAGCATAGGGATGCCTGGGTGGCTCAGTGGGTTAAGCCTCTGCCTTCGGCTCAGGTCATGATCCCAGGGTCCTGTTATCGAGCCCCGCATTGGGCTCTCTGCTCAGCAGGGAGCCTGCTTTCCCCTCCCTCTCTGCCTGCCTCTCTGCCTACTTGTGATCTGTCAAATAAATAAATAAAATCTTAAAAAAAAAAAAAGAAAGAAACAAATACATATTTAAAAGTTGTCCAACATATAAAAGGTTGGCATTCTTTAAAAAATGGGTGTGATGAGATCCCAAACATTTTCTGAAAGCCATTTCAGGGATTTCTCTCATCCACGTGTATGTGGGTGGGTGAGTGGGTGTGTGGGGTGTAGCCTTAATGATGAGAAAATTGAGAGGTCTGTGACGGCAGCACCTGAACTAATGTTGCCCTTTACTCCTGATACACAATCGAGTAAATCAAGGCCCCTGGACATATTTCTGTGCCTGTGTAGTTTTGGATTTCAGCTGATCCTTTCTCATGGCTCCTTTAACACGTGATAAAACTACATAGGTATTTGTGTATTACTGATCGTACAGAAATGCCTGGCTACTTCTGTGTGTGTCCTAGATAATGAATCTGTATAAAAATCGACTGGGAATTTCGCTGTGAAACCGTCCTAATGTATACGAACGTTGCTTTATCTGCAGGAAATTTAGAGTGATCCGTGCAGATTCATATTTGAAGAACTTCGCTTCTGACCGATCTCACATGAAAGATTCCAGTGGGAACTGGAGGGAACCTCCTCCTTCGTACCCCTGCATTGAAACTGGAGGTGAGCCAGAGGTGCCTTCTCCGGGAGGTTTCTGACCACCGTGCAGATCAGCATTGCCCCTTAACCAGGGACAAAAATTGTGTGTTATTCTTTGTACGACACTCCCTGAGTTGTAAGAAGGTCAGAGGGGGCGCAGATGTGTGTGTTTATTAGGTTCAGGAGTTGAGGCCCAGAGAGCAGGACTGGAAAGTGTATGAGCTCGCGGAGAGGGGAGGCGCTCAGGAGCAGAACCACGAGACTTGCACACCGCTAGCGTGCTGGGTGTGCCTACTGCCGGGACACTGGGCTTCAGGAGGTCTGCGTGCTTGGGTCATTTAACAGTGGGACAAGTAGCATCTTGCCGTGGTGGGGTTTCACGTTAAGGCGAAAGTCCGTAGGCATCCTTGCGTGATGTGAAATGTCATTTTCCTGGCTCTGTGATAAAATCTGCATTAGAAGAAAGTGAGAGCTGGCAGGTTTTATTGTACCACTCATCACATTTATGTGCTTTTAGGCAGCCGTCCAATTAATAATTTTCTGAGAGTTAAGTAGATAAAGAGTTCTTCGCCCTATTACTATTGTTTGCCATTCACAGGAGCTTGAAACGTTATTGATGTTTATACGTAATTTGCAACATTTGCCATTTCTGGGTGGGGTTATCCCGTCCCAGGGATGAGACCTTCTGCGTGCAGGTTGCTCTCTAAGCTATACAACACACCAGAAAAATAGGACAGTGGCATCCGGAGTTGAGCAAGGAAGAAAGTAAATCTGTTTGGTGTATTCGAACACTGAAAGAGGATTCAAATGGATTTTTGAGGCTCTCTGTGAAAAGCTCTCTCTCATGATTTTAAACGTTTATACTGGAATTGCTTTTGGGTCTGCCAACCTGCTTGCTGGCCTCAGCGTTAGAACTGGGACAGCTCCTAGGTTAGGAGGGAGTGTCATAGATCTTACTTTTAGTCTCAGGCAAGCTGCCGTATATGGTGTGGCCTGGGACAGCGTGCCTTCTGCCACCGCCCCCCCCCCCATTTTCTCTTCAGACGTGAGCCCCCAAGGCAGAGCCTAGCACGTAGCAAGCACTCAGTAAACACCAGCCTGTCAGCCCGGATCCTCTCTGAGTCACTCCTTTCAGTTTTGATGACTACTGTCCAGCAGATGCTATTTTGTGTCAGGCTTTGGTGCTGGCTGCTTTACATAGTCGTTTAATAGAATTTTCCCCACAGCTCAGGCAGGCTTTATTTTCCACATTTGGTGGATGCCTAAAGTGAGGGGCGTGGAGATTACGCCCTTTGTCTCGGGTGCACAGCCAGGCAGGATGAGCGGGCAGCCGGTGCAGGCGGTTTCTGCCTTGTGTGTGCTTAGTTCATCAGGGACCTCCTGAACTTGAGATTGAAACTGAAAGGAATCTGCTCTGAAGTGTGAGGCGAACATATAGGTTTCCCACATCCGAATGTGACCACACTGTAACATCCTCTCATGTGGGGAACTCAGTACTTCAAATCCTGTGTTTGTCAAAGGATTATATTTGAAGTTAGGATAAGGGAGAATTACTTTTAGCTAATTAGTAGTGTTTTATTAAAAAAATGAAGGTTAAAAAAGAAAAAAATGGTTCAAGGAAAATATTGAACCTTAATGCCTGTTTCAAGTACTTTAATAGCACTTCCCTGCGTCCCCCACACTCTGTGGTGGGATTGACTCTTAGGGCTTGAATTGAGTGTATTTGGTATGTTGACTGTTAGGATTATATGATTAATAATTTTGGTGGCCATATGTCTGCAAGACCACTCTTCGGTTCAGCATTTAGTGCCCCCCCCACCCTCCCCCCGGGGGCCATGGGAAGGAAACCGAAATTTATAATCGTATCACCTTGTCCTGAAGAGTTAGTTCCAGCACTGGTCACTGATGGCTCAGTTTTCAAAGACATTTCCTAAGTCTTGGGCTGAACTGTAGAGCACACCAAATTTCCCCCTCTCTTTTCTGAGTCCTTTCCTGCCTTTTGTCTGCATATACCTCCCATCCTCTTGCTTCCTAATGTATAGCAACAGTGGTTTATTTGAACCAAGCTGGAGGACCAGTAGTGTTAGGTGAACAGAAATGTTACAGTCCCCCGTGGGCGAGGTTAGAAGAGACAGATATTTATTTGTTATACCTTGATCTCTCTAAAATAATTTTTATTTATATTTTGTTTTTAATACATTGATCTTTTTACATGATGAATGACTGCAGATAGTAATCATTTTTTATTTAGTTATGTTAAGTCTTAGAAAACAAAAGAGAAAAGGGGGGATGCCTTAGAAAACAAATGCTATATTTCAAAAGTTGAGATTTCTTTTTAAAGGCATTTGTTAAAAATTTTCACAAGCCTGCTGGCCTCTGTGGAGTCTGGCACCTAGCCAGGTCAGCGGGAACTCCCACCCCATCTTTACTGGTAGGTGCCTGTCTTCCCTTTATTTCTAGTTAGATGGGGATCTGGCATTCCCAGCTCTCTGATGACTTCAATAAAAGTTCTGTGTCTGCTGAGTATCTAGCTTTTGTGTTAGAAGGGTGTTAGCAACTCTGTTTCTGGTTTTCTGCATCCTCAGTGCTTATGTTCATTTTCGAAAGATACAGTTGTGGGGTCGCATGTGCTAGTCCTACATGTTTTTGCTTTCAGTTGTTTAAAGCAATCTCTCTCTTGTTTTCTGCTTGCCTGGGCTCTGATCTTGTTTTGTTATGCTGAGTGTTTTCCCCTCTCAGTATTTTTAAAGTTTTTTTTTTTCTTTGTCACTAGTTTTTAGCATTTTTTTTTAAAAGATTTTATTTATTTATTTGACAGACAGAGATTACAAGTAGGCAGAGAAGCAGTCAGAGAGAGGAGGAAGCAGGCTCCCTGCCGAGCAGAGAGCCCGATGCGGGGCTCGATCCCAGGACCCCGGGATCATGACCTGAGCCGAAAGCAGAGGCTTTAACCCACTGAGCCACCCAGGCGCCACCAGTTTTTAGCATTTTGATTATGATGGACTGTCGTGTAGTTTCCTTTAAGTTTACTCCACTCAAGGTTGTTACGATCCCGAGATTGGTGGATTTATAGCATTCATCCAATTTGAAAACTATGGCTGTTATTTCCTTGCACATTTTTTCTTTTCTTTTCTTTCTTTTTTTTTAAGATTCTATTTATTTATTTGAGGTGGAATGAGAGTGGGAGAGAGCGAGCATAAGCACGGGGAGTGGCAGGCAAAGAAAGAAGCAGACTTCCTGCAGAGCTGGGAGCCCATTGCAGGGTTTGATCCCAGGACTCCGGGATCATGATCTGAGCTGAAGGCAGATGCTTAACTGACTGAGCCACCCAGACGCACCTGCTTGCACATTTTTTTCTGAACCACCCACCCTCCTTTAAATTCTTTTTTTTTTTTTTTTTTTTAATTTTTTAAAAATTTATTTGCCAGAGAGAGATCGCAAGTAGGCAGAGAGGCAGGCAGAGAGAGAGGGGGAAGCAGTTCCCTGCTGAGCAGAGAGCCTGATGTGGGGCTCGATCCCAGGACCCTGGGATCATGACCTGAGCTGAAGGCAGAGGCTTTAACCCGCTGAGCCATGCAGGCGCCCCCCTCCTTTAAATTCTTGTTCTTCAGCTACACATGTGTTAGATGGCTTGGTATTTTTCCTGTAGGTCAGTGATGTTCTCTTTTTTCTTCGGACTTTTTCTCTACATGCTTCGTTTGGAATAATTCCTCTATTTTGGCTCTAAATTCATTGCTCTTGTCTTCTGCATTCATGAATTTGTTGTTAATCTCATACAGCACACTTTTTTTTTCATTTTACATATTTTTTTATGTCTAGAAATTCCATTTTGGATTGATTTAATATCTTTCGTTTCTCTCTCTTTTCATCATGCTCATGTTTTTCTTTACCCTTTTTGAACATATGGGGCATGTTTATAATAGCTGCTCCTTGTCTGCTGGTTCCATTATTTCTGTCATTTTGGTCCATTCCTGTTGATTGATTTCTCCCCTGGTTTTGGGTCATATTTTCCTGTTACTTTGTGTGATTTGTAAAATTTGATTGGAGGCTGGACTTTGAATTCATGCTGTCAGTTGCTGGGTCTTGAGGTCTTTTTTAAAAACAGTGTTGGCATGCAGTTACGATACTGGGAGTCAGCTGGGTCCTTTCCACGCTTGTTTTTAAGCTTTTTTAGCGCTGGTCCAGAGCAGCCTTTCATCTAGTGCTAATTTAGCCCCAGGGCTCTGGTGCCGCCCTTCTAAGGACTCTACAAATGCTCTGTGCCTTACAAGTTCTCTCTCCCCAGGTTGGTGGGGACTGTGGAAGTTCTGCCAGTTATTAGATAGATTACATTCTGGTGCTTCTTTCCTGGCCCTGGGAGGTCAGTCCCAGCCAAAGACTTGGGTGTGTGTCATGGTCAGGGTGGGTGGGGAGTAGTGGCGGGGGCGGGGAGGGTCTGCTCTGCACCTCCCTCTCCTGGACCCCCTGTGTCCAGCTGCCCAGGATGTCAGTCTTCTCACCTCAGGGAGATTGCCATGCTGGGTGTGTTCCCCTCTGTGTGCCGGGGTCTGGAAACTGCCCCTGAGGTCCACTGGAAGAATCCCAGGGCTCCCCTTACTTGTTTCTACTTCCTTAGGAATCCTAGGTGTGTGCTGCCTGTTGTCCCACCATCTGGAAAAAGTTGCTAAATATATTTGCATGGTTTTCTGTAGGTTTATGGTGGAAGAGTAGTTTCTGTAACAATTTTTTGCTGGGCAGAAACAGCAATATGTACACACTTAAACATTTTCTTCAGTGTAGAGAATTTAAATCATATACCGAACTGGACTAAATAGTGTGTCAGATTTTCAACAGTTACTAGCTCATGGCCAGTCAATTCCCATCCACTTGCCGCCTTCTCATATTATTTTGAAGCCAGTCTCAGATACTGTGTCATTTCAACTCTAAATGTTTCAGAATGGATCTCTAAAATAGAAGGCTTTCTTTAAAAAAAAAAAAAAAAAAAGACCATTGTACCATTATTTTAGCTAAAAAACTTAACAGTAATTCTTTAAAATCATCATCTAGCTATCTAGCCAGTGTTCACATTCACAGTTATAAAGTCATAAAGTCATCATTTAAAAAAAATTTTTTGATTATTTATTTATTTATTTGACAGAGAGGGAGATCACAAGTAGGCAGGCAGAGGGAGAGCGGGGGAGCAGGCTCCCCGCTGAGCAGGAAGCCCGACGTTGGGCTCGATCCCAGGACCTGAGATCATGACCTGAGCTTAACCCACTGAGCCACCCAGGCGCCCCATCTTTTTTTTCTTTTAAAGATTTTATTTTTAAATAATCTCTACATCCAGAATGGGACTTGAACTGACTACCCTGCGATCAAGAGCTGTATGCTCTACCAACTGAGCCAGCCAGGCGCCCCCATATCCTCTTTTTTTATACAGTTTGTTTATTTGAATCAATGTCCTAATGAGATCCCTACATTGTATTTGGTTATGTCTCCTAAGAGTTTTTTTAAATATATAGATTCCTTGCCCAGCTCTTTTTTTCTTATAATTTATTTGTTGAAGAAACTGGGTCCAAGAGAAGCAGTCTAGATATTGCTGATTTTATCTCTTTTGTAGCCTCTGAATTTCCTATAATTTGGCAGTTGAATCCAATAAACTGGTAATTTGGTTATTCATGCATTTTGCAGAGGGTTAACCCACTGAACCACCCAGGTACCCCTTCATTTAAATTTTTGTTTTGAAATAATTTTAGACTTTTGGGGCGCCTGGATGGCTCAGTTGGTTAAGTGTCTGCCTTTGGCTCAGGTCATGATCTCAGGGTCCTGGGATCGAGCCCCGAGTCGGGCACCCTGCTCAGCGGAGAGCCTGCTTCTCCATCTCTCTCTGACCCTCTTCCCTCCTTGTTCATTTTCTCTCTCTCTCTCAAAATAAAATAAAAATAATTTTAGACTTCTGAAAAATTTGCTTAAGCACTAGAGCATTCCCATACCCCTTTACTCTGATTTCGCTAATGTTGAATTTTATATAACCATAATGTAATAACTGAAACTAAGAAAATGATGTCCTTGACATAGAAGTATTGGTCTAGTCCTGTTGACTTGCAGACCTTACCTAAGTTTTGCAGGTTTTCCCACTAATTTCTTTTCTCTGGTTCAGAATCTGCCCCGTGATGCTACATTTAGTTGTCCTGTCTCCTCAGTCCCCTGCAGTCTCTGACAGTTTTTTTTTTCCTTTCCTTTTATAACTTTTACAGTTTTGAAGAGTACTGGTCAGTTATTTTATAGCATGTCCCTCAATTTGGGTTTGTTTGATGTTTCTTCATGATTAGATTGAGTTAAGCGTTCAAGAACCCTTCTCCATTTGAATACTTTCCCCTACCTTTGGTCTTCTGGGTTGCTTTATTGTGTTTTCAATGGACATTTCTTTCATGAATTTTTTAGATTCCAAAATGAACCTGAATGATTTTATCAGTATGGATCCCGAGGTAGGATGGGGAGCTGTCTACTCCCTGTCTGAATTCGTACATCGGTTTGGCAGTCAGAACTACTGAACTTGACATCTGGATGTAGAACCATGGAGAAATTCTAGGACATGATCAGTCCATCCCTTCATTGGGGACAGCAAACACTATGGTACCTTTGGCTTGGATTATATTTTCCTCTTTTAATTCAGTTGAGTTGAAACATGGGTGAACAAAAAAGAAAATTAAAAAAACATTTTTTTGGATATGTTAGGTGAAACTTGATGTAGTGTATATTTGCTAAGATATTCCAACACTCATTTGTTAAAACATGTGATAACTTATGCCAGTAATTGCTTTTGTTATGATAGATGTGTGGACTTTGTGTTTGTTTTGGATGTTTCATTTCTCTCCAGCTACACTGTACGCTCCTTGAGGGCAAGGCTGTGGCTCATTGCTCTGTGACTCCCTCCAGTCCCTCCAAGGTGCCCAGAAAATGTTTGCTGGTGATTGTGCTGCTGCTTGAAGAGGGCTGGTACTGTGAGCTGAATCAGCAATAAGTAGTAGTCTTTTTGGACTATTATGTTCTTAAGAAAAGATTGAAGCCCTCTCAGGCTTGAGTGTTATTTGGTCTATTTATATATGTTTTTAAATAAAATTGATTTAAAAGTAATTTTGTTTTGAAGATTTTGTGTCACCCTTGATGATCTGAGATACCCAAGAATATCTCACTTGTAGATGGGAACCGTTGCTTCAAAATAAGTGTATCAATCTTCCTTCTTGAAGATGTTTTAGAAATTGACTTTCATCATATAATTCCAAATAAAAGATATTTGGCATTAAACCGGCATATACAGCGTTAACTCTTACGCATGTCTTGACATGATTCTCCTGTAGTAGTGAACAGTTTCTGAAAGCAAGGATGTCCAGGCTTTTGATCTTAGATGAGTTTTCTGCTTATTGAAAAACTTTCATTTAATGTAGATCCTCTGCCTTGTGCTATGGCAGGATACCTGCAGTCGTTACTCAAGAATCAGTCAAAGGAAATGTCCTATATCTGTTTGGGTCAGCTGACCAGGAGGATTCTGGGAGAAAGTGAGTGAACCTTTGGTAAGAGGAACACAAACACAATCTCTTAAGTTATTTTATAATTTAGAACTAATTATAGATCTCATACTTGCATATCTTTGTTGGCTTTTAGATGGTCATTTAAAAAGCATGCGGCTAAAATGAGGAAGATAAATTTTGGCAGGCTGTACTACGGAAATGCTTTCTCTTGAGCAGAGAGTTTCAGAGGGGCCAAAAGATTGTAATCTGTTTTACAAACTGGATTTTTAGAGGGTCTTTTTTTTTTTTTTTTTTTTTTGCCATTTTATGAGCAGGTTTCCAATCTGGTATTCATAACTGTGTCTAGTACAGATGAATCAGGCCGTGCGTGTGTGTGTAAGTTTGAACTTGGCAGCCAACTTGTCTTGAAGTTGAAACCCCTTATATCTTGCCAGTATAGGGAGTGAGTTTTAAGCCTGTTAAAGTGTCCAGTGGTCACAATCTGGAGTTAGAAGCAAAAGAGGATATTTGTTGTTTCTTTTCTACCTACCACCCCCCTCCTACAGCTCCTTCTAAGAAAGACCTGTCACAGAGTCCTCTGGATTTGCTGTATTAACATTCAAGGATTAAAAAAAAAAAAAAAAATCTCTCCTTGAGGAATGCTAAACTAGGGGCCTGGGAGTTTGGGGCTCGTGGTGGGCATTCTGACTGTCGCAGACGGGCCGAGGCAGAATGCAGCCTGGCAGAGCTGAGAGCAAAGCGAAAACCCAGAAGGCCTTTGTGAGTTCCTGGATCTTTCTGTCGCTTCAAGCCAGCGGCCACTTTGGAAATTCCCAGTTACATAAACCAGTGGATTCCATTTTCTCTTCAGCTTATGTGACAGGAACTGCTGTCAGTTTTAACTTAAAGGTAGGTTCCCTTGTGAGATTTTTCTTTGAAAGTTGTTTATCAGAAACTGTACTTTTGTCTTTTGATGCTTAATTTTTCCCTGAGGTCAGAGTTGCTTCTCTTTACACTCATCATGTGTGAGAGAATTGAATAAATACTGACAAATGCTGTCTGTTTGGAAAGAGGAACTTTCAAGAAAAGCAGGGGACTAAAATAGAATTTGTGAGTTGACTAAAAAAATAAGAAGAATGAGGTATTTCTGAGAATCTGACATATGACGGAGCAGGGAAGCAGATTCCACAAGGTAAACCGGCTCCTAGGTCAGAGGAATGGACTCTGATGGGAGAGATTACCAGGGTTTATAAGAAGGATTATTATGTATTTCATAAGCAGGGTTGGTTAGCAGTGGAAGTAGAGGGGAACTGTTTTGTGTATGTGGTTTTCTGAGCTTATTTTTAATTAATTATTTTAAAAATAGGTGGTGCCTGCACATGATACGAATTCAAAATATATACAAGTATATGGTAAAAAGTCCTCCGTCCTTCCACTTTTTGATTTCTCTGTCCAGAAACAACCTGTCTTCAGTTTCTTTTATGTTCTTCCAGGAATTTATTTTTTTATTATTTTTTTATTATTATTTTTTAAAGATTTTATTTATTTATTTGAGAGAGAATGAGTGAGAGAGAGCATGAGAGAGGAGAAGGTCAGAGGGAGAAGCAGACTCCCCAAAGAGCTGGGAACCTGATGCGGGACTCGATCCTGGAAGTCCGGGATCATGACCTGAGCCGAAGGCAGTCGCCCAACCAACTGAGCCACCCAGGTGCCCCAGGAATTTTTTTTTAAAGATTTAATTTATTTATTTGACAGACAGAGTAGGCAGAGAGGCAGGCAGAGAGAGAGAGGAAGAGAAGCAGGCCTCTTGCTGAGCAGAGAGCCCCGATGCGGGGCTCGATCCCAGAACTCTGGGATCATGACCTGAGCTGAAAGCAGAGGCTTTTAACCCACTGAGCCACCCAGTTGCCCCTCTTCCAGGAATTTTTATGCCCATATTAGCATATAGGTATTATAGATTAAGTTTGTTTCCCCCTCCCCACACAAGCGGTAACATTCTAAACATTGTTCTGCATTTTACTTTTCAAAGTTAAAATACTTGGATATTTTCTAATCAGTACATGTTGAACTTCCTCATTCTTTTTAAAGGTTACATTGTATTCTGTGGTGTGCATGGTCCATAATTTCACAGTCCTTTTTAAGTTGTTTTTAGTTTTTTGGTATGACAGAACCGCTTGAAGGAATATTTTTGTCTATGTGTCTTTCTGACAGTTTCCGAGATAAATTTTGAAAGTGTTGACTGCTAGTTTCCCGCCGAGTGCATGCTTTTTTCTTTTCCTGAAAAAGGAAATAGCAAATGTTTTCTGTAAAGGGCTAGATAGTAAATACTTTAGGCTTTGCATGCCATAAGGTCTTTGCTATAACTGTTCAACTCTGCATGAATGTATGGCTGTGCTCCAGTAAAACTTGGCTTATCAAATCCGGGGACTCGAGGATTTGACTTTGGGCTATAATTTGCTGTTCCTTGTTCTAGAGTAAGAGCTGTAGCTGTCATGTGGCTGTTTGGCCAGGGACTACAGTTCCCAGCCTCCTTTGCAGTGAGGTGTGGTCATGTGACAGGTTCTCCCCATTGGAATGTAAGGGGCTGATGGTGAAACACTGCCTACCCAGTCCTTTACACCTTTTCCCCCTTGCCTACTGATGAACGGTTGGGGACTAGAATGACTTCGGAAGCTGCCAGTTGAAGATAGCAGAGCCACCATCAGCCTGGACCCCTGAATGGCCCTAAGGAGCCGTCCTACACCTACTTGAAAAGTATGATGCGGAACTGATCCTCAAAGACAAAACCTGTGTATTTCTTTGGAAGTCACAGAATTATTGGGTGAGTCTTGATCTAGCAGTTTAGCCCTCCCTAAATAATACAGTGGCCATTCAGGCCCTTGTGACAGGATATGTTTTTGACTGGGTCACAAATTGTGATGTTCCTTGTGGAGTCAGTGCCTCTGTGTGCTTGTTCCAGCCAGCCCCTCGGTGTCCTGCAGTGTTGGTGGAATTACTGCCCTTCACAGAATATTCAGGAACACTGAAAAACAGATGCCCGTTAATACCTCTTGCTTTGCGTGAGGTTAGAAGCCTTGTGGGAAAGATGCCAAATGAGCCCTGTTTCCATTTACGGTTCAGACATGCTCACGCCTGTCAGGTGACCTAGAAGTCCTAAAAGCAGTCCTTGCTAGAGGAGAGGAAAACAGGTTCCTAAAAGAAGAATGACACCTGAGCTGGGGAAACATGTGGCCGAGTGGCTCAGACTGAACGATGACAGGAGGTTAGAGGGACCACGGGTGGCAGTTACAGTGTGAGGTGTGCCTCCCCGTTGCTCCCCCTTCTTGGTGCACTCTGACCCTAACTCCTCCATCTTTAAGAAAGCCCTGTCTTCTGGGAATGAAAAGAGGGGACTGTCAGTTGGCCCACTCTGTGGGTCTGTGGGAACCTTGGAGGGAGCTGGTCTTGGGCGGGAGGAGGAGATCAGCATTCTGACAAAGGTTGGCGTTTCGGTGGTTGAGTGGTCAGTTCAGAGCCAAGGAGCAGGAACATGACGAAGCCTGAAGGCTGTGGCTCTGATTCTGGACCCGTTTCATCACAACCTTGAAGTAGAAAATGACCTTATATGGGACTCGCAAGCTGGTGGGAGCTTGTGTACATTCAGCTTGTAATAGCGAGCGACCCTGGTGCTTGCGGGAGACTTTAGGTGGAGAATGCTTTCCTAAAAAGTTGGGCTTGGTGAAGGTGTGCTTAATCAAGAATTGGGGTTACTATAAATGTGATAGGTTTGTACTTACTAGTGGTTGGAAGCCTGGGACATACCAGAAACATACCATTAAGGGAAGAGGAAGTCATACTCATTTGCCTTGAATAAATTTTGGAGAACAAAGGTAGAAGTTACAAGGAGATAATTTTCCTACGTCTGCCTCTCCCTCCTTTTCTCCATCTTCCCTTCCTCCATCCACCCATCCCTCCATCAACCCCATGTCTACTGCATGCCTACCACTTGCAAACTTAGGTCACAGTGAGCAAGGCAGAACTGTCCAAAAGAAGATAGATGCAGTGCTCTATCTATGATAGAGTGCACTATGATAGTGCTCAGGGTCAAGGGACAGTGGGCTGCCACAGCACTCTCAGTAGCAAGTAAGCAGAAAGCTAGCCTTTGCAGAGTCTGTGCTACAGAAATCTTTTGATAAAAACTTGGTGCCTAAAAGATTACACTTTGTTTTTATAAATTTTTTATTTTTTATTAACACATAAAGTATTATTAGCCCCAGGGGTACAGATCTGTGAATCACCAGGTTTACAGACTTCATAGCACATACCGTCCCCAATGTCCATAACCCCACCTCCCTCTCCCTACCCGCCTCCCCCGGGCAACCCTCAGTTTGTTTTGTGAGATTAAGAGTCTTTTATGGTTTGTCTCCCTCCAGATCCCATCTTGTTTCATTTATTCCTTTCCTACCTCCCAAAACCCCCCATGTTGCCTCTCAACTTCCTCATATCAGGGAGATCATATGATAATTGTCTTTCTCTGATTGACTTATTTCGCTGAGCATAATACCCTCTAGTTCCATCCATGTCGTTGCAAATGGCAAGATTTCATTCCTTTTGATGGCTGCATAGTATTCCATTGTGTATATATACCACATCTTCTTTATCCATTCATCTGTTGATGGACATCTAGGTTCTTTCCATAGTTTGGCTATTGTGGACATTGCTGCTATAAACATTCGGGTGCATGTGCCCCTTCGGATCACTACGTTTGTATCTTTAGAGTAAATACCCAGTAGTGCAATTGCTGGGTCGTAGGGTAGCTCTATTTTCAACCTTTTGAGGACCCTCCATGCTGTTTTCCAGAGTGGCTACACCAGCTTGCATTCCCACCAGCAGTGTAGGAGGGTTTCCCTTTCTCCGCGTCCTCACCAGCTAAAAGATTACACTTTGAACAAACATGTGAGCCCAACTGAAGATCTGTCCTGTCATTACTTAAATGGGCCTTGGAGGAAGGAAGTGACTGTTGTAGCACAGAAGGTGTAGAACCAGAAAATGTGGAAATATGTGAAGATCCCTAGGACCAGGAAGGAAAGTCCAGCCTGAGCCAGAATTACTCACTTAGCTCTCCTTTTGAGGGCTGACCAGCAGCTCTCTGGTGAGAGAGACTCGTTGGAGAGAGACTCGCTCTGGGACCTACTGCTTCTGTGTGTTGGGTGCACGTGTACCTGTTGAGTAGAGAGAACACATTCTGGAGATGAGTGACAGTCTCTGCAAGCAAGTCCTTCTGGCACCTTCCCAGAACACTGAGGTAATGAGGCTGTCTAGTTATAACGCAGTGAGTATCCGGGCCGAGTGCTGCAGCAAGTACAGTCCAGCATCTGACACTCAATGGGGACAAGGGGCTAAGTCGCCCCCTGTAAGACAGTCTCTTGCAGTGTGAGGCACATGGTGGCTGCTTAGTAAACATTTGCAGAGGGAACGAATCTATGTTTATGAGGATCTTTCCATGCGTTTCTGTTAGCGGTGTTGTTATAAAATCAATGAAATGGTGTGTGGTTGTACCCCTAAGGCAGCTGTAACCAGCTGATGAGATTGAATTTGGTTGTGGGACACAACCGACACGGCCAGAGTCATTTTGCTCTTGATGAAGAAATGACAAGAGTGCTCTCTGGGAGGGCTTCTCTCTGGGTCTTCTTTTGCCCTTTGTCTCACTGGGCTCCCTCCCAGTCTTGCTGACACATTGTCTGTGTCAGTTCCGAGAACGTTCACAAGTATCTCCAGCTAGTAAGAACATTCTGTCCGGAGATCTACTCCGTGTGTGCCATGGCTGAAGATGCCAGACGGAGGGGACAATATCCCTGTATTTCCACAGGGTAAGTTTGGGGTGCTATGGTCTGAATGCTTGTGTCCCTCTCCCTGTCCCAAATCCAGATGTTGAAATCCTACCCCACAGGGGTGATGGTATTAGGAAGTGGGGGCCTTTGGCAGGGGATTAGTTCTTGAGGGCGGAGCCTTGTGACTGGGGTTAGCGCTGTCATGAAAGAGATCCTGTTACCCCAACCCCTTCCCACGTGAGGATGCAACGGTAAGTGTGCAGCCCACGACCTCACTGCCCTGTGGGCGCTCTGACTGGACTTCCAGCATCGAGAACTGTGAGCAGTAACTTCCTGTTGTTTGGAAGCCACTCAGTCTGTGGTGTTTTGTTAGGGCGTCCTAAAAGGGTCGAGACAAGAATTCCTAACCTGCAAGTCCCAGCACACACTGTGTGTGGTGATAGGAGCACATGTTTCTGGAGAGCGGACCCATAGCTTGTATTATCTGTTTGTTTATTTAAAAATATTTTTACTTACGTAGGGGCTACTCTGTGCCAGCTCCAGGTTAGATGCTGGTAACTGAAACCAGAGTAGCACGTGCCCTCCTGTTGGTGACGGGCTGACGGTAGGGACTGCTGTCCATCAAAGAATCATGCAAATGACCACACAATGGCCCCTGTGCCCCGTGCTATTAAGGAGAGGTAACAGCTACATGCGGTGGGAGAAGTAATCCGGTTAAAGGGGTGGGGAGGCTTCCTGGAGGAGGTGTCGCATCCATTCAACAGATAGCTCCTACTCAGTGCCAAGCAGTGTTCCTGCCCCGGTGACTGAGCAGCGGAGAAAAAGCCCATGTGCTCATAGAGCCTACATTCTGGTGGAGAGGACAGACCGTGAACATGTACGGCGTGTGAAAAGATGGTAGCCATTTATTGAGTTGGGGAAAGATTGTTGGGGGAGCCTTTTGGGAGAGTAAGATCAGGAGTTTCATTTTGGATGTTAAACCTGAGATGCCAGTTGGATGTCTTTGAGGAGATGTCAGATAGGAGTTGGGTAGAGGAGTCTGGGATTCAGGGATGAGGTTCAGGGTGCGAATGTACAATTGGGATGCTTGGATAATATTTGAAGGCACAGGACTCTAGGAGATAGTGGAGATGCTGGGTGTAGATGGGGAAGATGTCTGGGGACCTAGTCTTGGGGGCTTTTACATTTAGGGGTCTGGAGAGGAGAAGGTGCCAGAAAGGGACAGAGAGGATGGGCAGTGGCAGGAGTGGGAGTTAGAGAATAAGGAGAAGACCAGGGAAGCTCAGGGGAGAAGTGATTTCAGAGAGAGAGGGATCAGATCAGATGTCTTTGGTCAGTGGAGTCAGCTGAGGACTGAGGTGACTGTTGGCTTTGGCAACATGGAGCTTCTTCAGAGCAATTTGAGTGGAGCGATGGGGATGGAAGTGGTTGGATAGCTTCAGGAGAGAATGGGAGGAAGGAGGCAGAGTACTTGGTAAAGGGAGCAGAGAAATGGGCCACTGCTGAGGGGAAAGGGGTCAGGGAGAGACTTCTGTGTCCCTGGCCCTCATGCAATTCCTCCTTTACAAACAGATTAATTCTACCCCTCCAAAGACCTGTCCTCCAGGCCTGCTGTCCTCGTACACAGGGCTGACACCACTCAGCTCTTGCTCTGGGGGTGGGGGGCGGTGTTAATTCCCTACGACTAGATCAGTCCCAAGTGAGCAGTCCCTTCTCTTTTCTTCTCTTCTTCCTTCCTTTCAAGATTTTATTTGAGAGAAATAGAGAGCAAGAGCAGGGGTGAGGGACAGAGAGAGAAGCAGACACCCTGCTGAGCAGGGAGCCTGATGCAGGGCTCGATCCCAGGACTCTGAGATCATGACCTGAACTCAAGGCAGATGCCTAACCCACTGAGCCACCCAGGCGCCCGACAATGTCTTGAGCATCGAAGTGGAGGAAAGAATGCTGGATGGCCTGTGGGGATATTTCATCCTTGGGCACTAGCCCTATAGGACTCCATGCTTTTTTTCTGTCTCCTCCCCACCTTGCAGTCTGTATCTCCATGAAGCAGCCAGAGCAGTCTTTAAAAATACAGACTAGAGCACCTCACTCCCCTGCTTTAAAAACAACCACAAACCACCACCACTCCTACTCTATGGTGGCTTCAACATGAACTTAAGACAAAACCCACTGTCTTTTCAGAGACCCTTGAGGCCCCGTGTGGTCTGGACTGTGGCTGCCCCTGAGGCTCTAGCTCCACGAGTCCCGGTGCGCTCCCGGTCCTGGCACCCCCACGAAGATTCTGTTGTGAACCAGGCCAAGTGCATTCCTTCTGGAGGGACCTCGCATGCTACTTGCTCTGATTTGCCCCTTCTTTTCTGTGTCTTCTCTGGGCCCACCACTCCCTGACATTTAGGTCATAGCTCCAAGTCCACGAATCCAAGCTGCCAGACCAGGCAAGGGCACATCACTTCATCACTTCTTTCCTTCATAGCAGTTGTCACTAATGGAAACGAGCTTGTGTTTATGTTTATTTACAAGCCTGTTTTCTGTGTCCCCCCACCAGGCGGGGGGGGGGGGCTGGCTCCACCTTACTCAGGCCAGCGACATCCGTCTGGCCCTGTAGGTGCTCTGCAAGCATTCCTTGACTGTTTCACCAAGGATCGAGCCTCCCAGCCACTGGATCTCTGGATAATGCCAGGGAAAAGCTGCTCAGTTCTTGCCCGTTGGATTCCTACCTCCAACTAGGTTCTGTTCCTTTCCAGATCATACTGTCCTCATCCATGCAGCTTCCTTTGACAGACCCTCTGGCCTCTATCCTTTCACTTCTCCGTCTGGAGAACACATCACAGGTGGCTTCTGCAGGTGGCCAAGATCTCACGATGTGGTTTATTAGTGTCCCCCACACTCTCACTGGGCTCCTCACCCCACAAATGTACCTGGATAACACCTTGTCCTGTGTCTGACTGTGACAGTGGGGCTCACGGGATGTCCCCCTTTCCTCTGAGCTGACCGCGCAGGCTGGCACTGGAACAGACCATCTCTTTCACCCTCCCAGCCATGGAGAGTGTGGCTTTGGCCGTGAGCTACAGCAGGCATCTGCTGGGCCCATGCTTTTAATAACATCCATTTGTTATCAAGTGAGCAGTCAGAACTGAATTTCGCTTCGTGTCAACAGGCAGGCTTTCCTGAGGTTTCCATGGGGACCCGGAGTTTTAGAGCAATTTCTGGGAAGAACGTTGGAAAGAAATTGAGAGGCAAAATGTTAATCCAGTCACACTGTTCTGGCACACACCGTTTCTAGAACCATGGGTGATGGATGCGTCACTTCCCACTCAAGGCCCGCAGGGTGCGGTGCTGTTGTGATCTCCAAGTCCAGGTGCGGAGGAGGCCTAGTTCCCGCACTCAGAATACCAGAAAAATCAGGTTGCAGTCTGTAGTCCCCATTACACGTGGGCTTTTTGCTCACCACATGCTGTGTTATCTTGGGGGAAATTCCTTAACCTCTCTGGGCCTTGGTTGCTTCACTTAAGGTTATTTTGAGATTGTGTGTGTGTGTGTGTGTTTAAGAGAGAAGCTTTCATACTCTGGAAGGTAAAGTGTTTTAAATTGCTAACACTCATTTCATATGTACTGTGTGCCCTATCTTTCTTTAAATGTCATTTTAAAGTGATCCTTTTGCTTTCCCATCCTCTTAGTTCTATCCCTCAGATGACTTTGTCACCCATTGGACTTGGACTTCTAGGCATCTTGGAAACTTAAATCAGTTTGGACCCACCTCTATGGAAGGTAACCCGGATATTTATCTTTAGAAATGACTTATAAAAATACTCTTTAACTTAGTAGTCATTCCCCACGTAGGAATTTGTCTTCTGGATTTACTGCTCATATGTAAGATATGGATGAACAAGTTATTCACTGTAGCATGGGGGTAACCACACGAGATTGGAAACCACCTATGGGCCTGTTCCCTGGGGCCCGATGGGATGAGCTGTAACCCACCAGGAGAGGAAATAGTATGAAGCTGTGAAAATAAATGAGCAAGTTTGCTCCTTAAGCTAGTGGTGACGTTTTTATTCTTTTGTGTTAACTTACATTATATTCTTCTGTACCAGTTAGAGATTTAGTAAAGTTTAAAAAGCAAGGGAAACAAGCTGTATTAAAAGAGAAAAATATGTATGTGTTTGCTTGTATTCGGACAGAACATCTAAAAGAACATCCAGTATCCAGCAGAAACGGGTAATTTTGGTGGCCTCTGGAGACGAGAACCAGGTGGCTGGGGTCGGGAAGGGAGGGAAAGTTCATTGTGTACCCTTTTCTGTTTTTTAAGAGTTGTGATCTCTGTGAATATATTACTTGTTAGAAATAGATTTAAAATAATAAAAAAAAAACAAATAAACCACACTTTCCATCACTTACACATTTATCCACATAACTTTTTTTTTTTTTTTTTTTTTTTTTTTTTAAACACACACATAGCTTCTAACAGGCCAGCTTCAGGTGTGCTCTGTTGTGACAGTCGCTTTGACCAACAGCGGGACCAGTCAGGGTGTGTGAGGCGCACTTCACTGGACTTGGAAGTGATGTTTGTGTGATGAGAGCCTGAGGAATGGGGAAACAACCCCCACCTGGTTTTCCATTGTATGCTCTCGGTTCAGTAGCTCTAACCGGTGGTTTTGCTGCGGGGAGTGAAGGTGGGACCTCCGAGGAGCAGAGGGGCGATTTGCGTGCTGGCGAAGGACGGGTTTCTGGGCTGCATAGGGCCTGTAGCTGCGCTTTGTGTGCAGAAAGGCTCAGGAGGCCCATGAACTTGTGCAAAGAAAGTAACCCTTCTCAGTAGATTCCTTTTGTAAGAATCTTAACACCTCGAGGGAACCCATAACGATAGCTCACATTCACTGGCTACTCATTTTGTACCAGGTGTTGCTTAAAGCTACTTTCTGTGTATAAAATTACTATCCTTGCAACAGCCCGATGAGGTTGGAATTAGTATTATCCCCAGTTTTCAGATGAGGAAACAAGAATGGGCATCTTAGCAAAAGGAGCACAGTTAATACACAGAGGAACGTGATTCGAACCTGGGTCTGGCTCCAGAATTACTACTGCCTCACAAAATGAAGGTGCAGGCACGTTGGAATAAACCCAAAGGCAACATTAGGGCATGGTTCTCCGAGAAGCAGGGTGGATTCTAGAAGTGAAGACCTGCAGAAGGAACGGGGTAGCCTGTCTCAAACCACAGGATGAGATTTAGGGCTTCATGTTGGAGAAAAGGGGCCATGGTGGCAAGCTCTTGAACAGCAGAGGGCTGTGGGGAGACTAGCACTTTGCAGAGTGTTCTTTGACTGGGGTGGTTGGCAGGATGGTGTTGGCAGAGGTGGGAGTGGGGAGACCGGTTGGGGGGAAGGGCCTCCACATGCAAACTGATGGGGTCAGGACTGGGGAGGGTGCCATGGACCTGGAAGGATGGATCTGGGCAATTTCTCCCCAAGGATTTGGTAGGGTTTGTACTAGTTGAAGGCTGAAAAGGAAGCAAGTAGAGGATAACAGGATCAGTGTACTCTGTCATGTAGGGATGGGTCCTTTTTTTTTTTTTTTTTTAAAGATTTTATTTATTTATTTGACAGAGATTACAAGTAGGCAGAGAGTCAGGCTGGGGTGGGGGGGGAAGCAGGCTCCCCAATGAGCAGAGAGCCTGATGTGGGGCTCGATCCCAGGACCCTGAGATTATGACCTGAGCTGAAGGCAGAGGCTTAACCCACTGAGCCACCCAGGCGCCCAGGGACAGGTCCTTGAGGCGGTATTTCATCCTGCTGTACATTCTGGTGCATTTAGTGCTTCTGCCGACTACTCTGCTCCAGGCCTTCGTGCTCTATCACTTGTCTGCCAAAACAGTTCTCCCAGAGGACACAGCAGATGCTGTCGATCCCCACCTCCCTGATAGTTCCCACCTCCCCTTCCTCTTCCTTACCTAAGTGAAGCACCTGTGTGTCCATGGGAGGCTTTCCCTTGTTCTAACATGCTTGGCTGGACGTGTGGCAGAGCGAATCCGCCCCGGAGCTACCTTCAGCAGCTGACGCTCAGGAACTGGAGGGGGAATGCTTCAGCTTTCCTGTTCCTCAGAGGGTACAACTCTTGAGGGAGGAGCTTCAGGTCTCCTGGGGTCCCAAGCGAGGTCGGTCCCCAGCTGCGCATGGGGCGCACCTGCTTTGCACCTGCTCAGTAACTCACTTTCTTGCCTCTCCTGACTCACCCCCTTACTCCTTGCTCCTGCTTCCCAGGACCCCCTTTCAGGTAAACTACCTGTACTCCAGTCCCTGTCTCAAGGTCGACTTTGGGGGAACCCAACCTAAGGCAGTTTACAGATGATACTATCTAGGCCCAGAGAGGTGATTTTGCTTGTTCAAGCTTACAAATCCAGTCTGTAGCAAATCTAGGATTTTAATCCAGGTCACCTGAGCCCATTGGGTTCCTGATGTTGTTTTCTGCTAGACCATAGTATCTCTTATGATGCCTCCCGGGGACTTTTTACATGTATGGTTTTCCTGCAAGAGTCTAACTCTAATATAAACTCATAAAAGGCAGGAACAATGGTCTTAATAATTTTGTACCCAAGACCAGTAAGAACTGTGTCTTTCAGAGAATAGATGCTCCGTGAGGATTTGTTGAAAGAAGACATAGAGTGAGAGGAAGAGGGAGGAAGGAGGAAGAGTGGGCAGTTGGTTGCATGACCTTGGGGAGCAAGAAAGTGATTCTTCAGGCATCTTGACATGGACATGAGAGTGACTTGCCTTGGAGGAAGCCATGATGAAAGTGTCAAAGACGGAAGGACCCAGAGGAGGCGTAATGGTGAGCAGAAAAATCGGCAGAGAACTTAAAATGTCCATTTTCTTGGAAATCATTTATGAGGAAAGATCACTAGCGAAATAGTCCTTTTGAGTGCATGTATCCCTGAAAGGGAGTTTAAAAAAAATTGTTTCTTGTTTTCGGTATAATATTAGTAAGCGTAGCTTTATAGGCAAAAAAATTGGATGGATTCTCACCAAAGATTAAAGTCTATAAATCAGATTTTTTTCAAACTATGCCCTACAAGACAGGACTTCCAAGGAAGTCTCTTGGAAGCCTCCTCAAGAAGAGGTTAATCGATCATAACAATGATTAGTATATACTGGACTCTAACTCTGAACTGGTGGGCCACGCCCTAGACTATGTCTTGGTCTGCATTATCTCCCTTAGTCCTCCCAGTTACCCTTTGGTAATAAGTGCTCTTATCATCCCTTCTTCACACACTAGGAAGCTGATGCTCCCAGAGGTCATTCAGCGAGCAAGTGGACAAAGTAGGATTCATTCTCAGGACTATTGGAGTCTAGAGCCCATGCCCTTCACAGACAAGACTATAGGTACCCTCCTACCCACCCCTTTACTGACTATGCCTTCCCTCCACCAGGACTGAAACTCCCAATTTTGACACCCTGGAGAGCAAACCAGGGCCGAGGAACTACACTGTTGGTTGCAGGTCGGGAGAGAGTAGACTAAAATGGGCCATCCTTTGACTGCCTTCTCTAAGTCTTAGGGTCTTGCTTCCCCATGGCACAGAGGAGGCTTAAAGTGCATTTTAATGAATGCATTCTGCTCTCTTGGTACACAAGGGGGAGCATTTAGCACAGGAATGGGAATAAGATCGCTGCAGAAAGTATCCTTGCTCTTTGTAGGAAAAAGAGTTCTCTCTCTTTCTCTCTCTCTCTCTCACTCACGATTGTTTTCTGAACCCTTTGAAAGCAAGTTGCAGATATCAGGAGACTGCCTATAAATACTACGGCAGGATTTCCTAAGAACAAAGTCATTTTTCTGTATAATCACAATGTTATTTTCATGTCTAGGAGATTTAACATTGAGGCAATGATATAATACCCATTCTATATTCAAATTTTTCCAAATATTCCCAAGATGGCCTTTAGTGCTTCCCCCACCTCCCAGTCCCAAATTAACATTGTATCTTCTCAGTATTAGAACATGGTCATTTTTCCAGAATATTTTGATGCAAAATGTTTGCAATTTTTACTGGCTATTTAATATTCCATGGAGCTGATTTGCCATGATTTATTAATAAATATCTCTTTGGTTATTCCTATGGTGTTAACTGGGGCTTTTCCTTTTTCACTTTGACTCAGGCACCTATTCGATAGTTATCAGATCCCACAGTAAGAGTGAGGCTGACCATCATACATGGAGTTCACCAAGTGTCCAAGGTCAGGTTCCCCAGGAAAGACTGTGATGGAGATTCTCGCATAGGAGGTTCACAGGGCAGTGCTTGAGGATCAACACCTGTGGGGGAATAGAAGAAGCAGGACTGGGCAGAGTCAGGGCAAAGGCCTCAGCTGCCCTTCCACTAGCTCCGAAGCTGAGATGGTCTTGTAGAGGTGTTCCCCGTTGAAGCAAGGAGGCCAGCCAGCTCTTTAAGCCTCTATGTGGACCAGTCATTGAGTACAGGTTGCCCCTGGGAAGGGGACATGACCTTGGGTGAGATAGCTGTCTTCAACTTAGGGCTGTTTTCAGAGAGACTCAAGGTGGGAATAAGGGCCTCACTCCTGAGAGGAGGTCTGGGCAGAGATGAGAGCATCCAGTGTAGGGGAATTCTCACGAAGCTGTGGGCCAAGTCCTTGACCGCTGCAGCCAGACTGAATATGCAAGCAGTCAGCTTAGTGAGGGGGCATGTGTTGCTGGGACTCTTTCCTAACTCCCCAGGGGAAAGGCCTTCTTCGAAAGTCTATGATGGGGGCTTCCTTAGAACCACATAGAGCTTGAAATGTATTTTCTACAGTTGAGGACAAGGAGAACCCAGAGGGCAAGGTTTGGTCCTGCCCTCCCAGGCTCTGTTGGGGCAAAGCATGAGAGAACGTTTCCTGGGGCTCAAAGATGGGCCCCCTGGGAAGAGAAAACTGGGCCAGAGCCATTTAAAAGAAATTATTTAAGATTCATAAGTTGCAAAAATAGAGTTCCCATGTGCCCTTCACCCTGCTTTCCCCAGTGATACCATCTTACATAACCATAGTACATTTTCAAAATTAGGGAACTGACGTTGACATTGGTATGATACTGTGAACTAAGTTACAGACTTTATTTGGGTTTCATTAATGTTTATATGCGCTTGTGTGTGGGTTACTACGTAATTTTATCACATGTGTAGATGTGTGGATTTGTGTACTCACCATTGCAATCGGGTGCATAAGGGCTCCATCACTATACAGAAACTCCCTAATGCTACAGCCACCCAACCCCCCGACCCCCAGCCTGCAGCTCCTGATCTATTACTCACCATCGCTGTAATCTTACCATTTCAAGGGTGTTATATGATGCCATCGGGCACTATGTAGCTTTTTGAGATTGGCTTTTTCCACTGGGCATAACATCCTTGAGTTCCATCCTCGTTGTGGCACGAATTAGTAGTTCATTCTCTTTTGTGTCTTGGTAGTATGCCCTTGAATATCCACACACAGTTTCTTTATCCATCATTTAATGGAGTCTCTCAAGTCCTGGCCGGGAGGACCCCGTGGGAGGGTGAGGACGTCCCAACGATGAAGTCCAAGTGGAGAGGAGTGCCAGGGACCAGGGCAGAGGAGGCAGTGGCTGCTGGGATGGACTGCTTCTCCCTTGTTCTGAGAACTCAAATTGGAGGGGTCCCCAGGGATGGGGCTCTCCACAGATCCCATGAGGAGTGCCACAAGTGTGAGAGCTGCAAAGCCCACGGAGCACAAAGTCCGCTCACAACAGGACCCATCACAAGCCAGCTGGGGTATTTGCAGACATAACCACTTACCTCTTTGCCTTCCACCCATTTCGAAGAGGCAATCAAAACAGCAGCAGCCAGTGAGTGGGGGAGGAGATGTGAAAGGGTGCTGGGAGAGAGAAGCTGACTGCATACGAGCCCCCACTTTCCCGTGCTGCTCTCACTGAACCGGATGGCTCTAGCTGAGAAGTGGGAGAATCTTTGGAATGAAACCGGAATTGTTGCTTGATATAATGCACGTCATGACACATCAAATTACTCTATGAAGACCACGTCTGTGACTTGATGTGACCATTAGAGTGTCATTACTGGAACGTGATCAGAGCAGGCAGGATCCTGCGATAATTCTCCTCTGGAATCAAAGACAACCTCCTTTCTTCTTCCTGATACTCCCCTGCCTCCCACACTGAATACATTTTAAAGGGATGGTGGGAGAAAAATGACAGTGTGTTTTGATAATGTCCGCACAGTGGTACAGAAATAACTTGGAAATAAACATGTATACATAAGCCTTTTTTTTCCCTCTTTTATATTGTGATTTCTTTAGAGCAAATTCCTGGCAATGGGGTTAATAGGTTGAAGGCAAGGATATTTTTATGGTTTTCAAAACATATCGCCAAATTGCTTTTCTTTTCTTTTTTTAAGATTTTATTTATTTATCTGAGAGAGGGAGAGAGATGTTGTGAGCACAAGCGGGGACAAGGAACAGAGGGAGAGGGAGAAGCAGGCTCCCAGATGATCAGAGGGCCAGAAGTGGGGCTCAATCCCAGGACCCTGAGATCATGACCTGAGCTGAAGGCAGACACTTAACTGACTGAGCCACCCAGGCACCCGGCCAATTGGCTTTTCTCAAGGTTCATACCAATTTATATTCCCACCAGATACTGTATGAAACTTTTATCATATATTCAGTGGTACAGGATAGTATCATAAGATTGTTTGCTAATGTAATGAGGTTTAAATTCTACCTGACGTTTGGAATAATTTTTAGAGTGCTTTTATAATATGAAAATTTTTGCATTCGATGTTTTATCAATCTCTTTGAACTTGGCACTAATATCTTGAGTATAGAATATTGCTAAGGGTCCATCTTTATAAATTAATCACTGGCTATTCATATGCAGCTTCTAAGGGCTTTCTCAGACCACTTAGAAGAAGAACAAATTCTGTAGGATTTGCAGGCAAAGAAGAAAGGGAGAGAGATTGGTGAAGGCCAGAGGAACAGTGAATACAAGGGACAGGTTCAGGGCTGCGAGAGGTGACATGTGAAGCAAGGGACTGGGAACAAGGAGGTGGCCATGAGGTCAGGAGATGAGGTGAGAAAAGACCTTGGGAGAGACAAAGATTCTGGAATGGCCTCCAAACAAAGCAGTAGGGTAGGAAATATGCCTCTTCTCCTGCCAGGTATCAATGAATTAAAAAATTAATTGAAAAGTTATGTATGCATGTGTTTTATGTAACACAAAATTTATTATCTTAACCAGTTTTAAGTATATGATTCCATGGTGTGAAGTATATTTACATTGATTGAAACAGATCTGCAGACCTTTTTTATCCTCCAAAACGGAAATGCTTTACCCGTTGAAGAACAATACTTCCCTCCCACTCCTGACCTTTGGTGACCATCATTTTACTAATTGTTCCTGAGTTTGACTACTTTAGATACCTCATATAAAGGCAAGTGTGTAGTATTTGTGTTTTTTGTGATTGGCTTATTTCATGTAGCATGGTGTCTTTGATGTTCATCTGTACTGTGTAGCACTTGACAGGCGTTCCTTCCTTTTTCAAGGCCGAGTAATATTCCATTGTATGTACTAGCACACTTTGATTACCCATTCATCTGTTGGTGTGTATTTGGGTTGCTTTGCTCTCTTGGCTATTGTGAACAGTGCTGCTATGAGACCCTGACTCTTTGAGACCCTGATTTCGATTCTTCTGCATATATATCCAGAAGTAGGATTTCTGGGTTGTGTGATATTTCTATTTTTCACTTTTCAGGAACCTCCATACCATTTTCCTTAGTGGTTATGCCATTTTACAATCCCACCAGCGCCATACTAGAGTTCCAGGTTTTCCACATTCTTACCAACACTTGTATTTTTATGTTTTATTTTTTGTTTGTTTGTTTAAACAGTTTTTTTAGTGTTGGCAATCCTAATGGATGTGAGGTGATATCTCAGTGTGGTTTTGTCTTACGTTTCCTGGATTATTAGTGATTTGAATATCTTTTCATATGCTTGTTGCCGTTGGTATATCATCTTTGGACATCAGTCTATTCAAGTCCTTTGTCCATTTTATTTATTTATATTTTATTTATTTTTCTTTTTTCTTTCTTTTTTCCTCTTTGCTCTCTGAAGACTTTCAGCACTGACTTTTGTCCATTTTAAAATCAGGATATTGGAGGGGGCGTCTGGGTGGCTCATTGTGTGAAGCCTCTGCCTTTGCCTCGGGTCATGATCTCAGGATCCTGGGATTGAGCCCCTCATCGGGCTCTCTGCTCCACGGGGAAACTGCTTACGCCTCCCCCCTCCGCCTGCCTCTCTGCCTCCTTGTGATCTCTCTCTCTCTCTGTCAAATAATAAATTAAATCTTTAAAAAAAATAAAATCAGGTTATTTGATTTTTTTCATTGTTGAATTGTTAGAGTTCTTTATATATTCTAGATATTAACTCCTTAAAGGATCACATAAATGATTTGTAGATCTTTTCTCCTGTTCCATGGATTGCATTTCACTCTGTTGATTGTGACTTTGATGCACAAACATTTTTAAGCTTGATGTAGTCCCATTTGTCTATTTTTGCTTTTTGTGGCCTGTGCTTTTAGTGTTGTGTCCAAAAAGTCATTGCTAAGTTTTCCCCCTGTGTTTTCTTCTAGGAGTTCTAGAGTTTTAGGTCTTATATTTAAATCTTTATTCCTTTTTGAGTTATTTTTTTTATATTGTATAAGATAAGGGTCCAACTTCATTCTTATGCTTGTAGATATCCAGCACCAACTCTAACACCATTTGTGAAGAGACTGTTCCTTTCCCATTAAGTGGTATTGGCGACCTTGTCAAAGATCATCAAATATTATTATTTTTTATAGATAGAAAAATGGTGAAGTTACAGACATTCTTTGTAAGGCAGACTTGGGGGCATAGCATGAGTTTTGAATGAGATAGAGAGATCAAAGTAAAAATACAAAAATGTCAATAAAATCTTGAGACTATTGGATGGGGACCTAGTAACACTTTTTCTTAAGATGTCATCAGTGCCTGGGGGTAGCTGTTGATGACAAGCTCCTTCACCACGCCAGGGATTACTGAGGGCCTACTGTGGCTGCACTAACCAGGCCCGGGGAATCCAGGTGTGTGTTAGAGACAAGTCCCTGCTGTGTATATTTCTGCGAAGGATCTCATTACCTTTTAGCAGCATCAACAAAACGATGTATGCCTGCCCTCGCTCTGCTAGGAGTTTGGAGAGGCATAAGCGACTGTGAGATGTTTTCCATGCCCTCCCTCAAGGGCCCATGTGAACTTACTCCTACCAGGACCCCCAGGGACCCTCTGTGTCCACTGCTCTTTGCTGTGGGCTAATACCTGGTGTGATGGACACATCATCTCATGAAAGGAAGGAGAACTTAAAGATTGGGAGTTATGTCCAGGTGTCTGCAGGAGTCCGTGGTCCATCTGGAGCTGCTCTCTGGGGGGCTGTTTCTTAGCACCTACCCAGGGGCATTCCACTTTGGTGGAAACCAAAGGTTTTGTCATTTCAGTAACCTAAGTGCTCCACTCCAGAAATACAGAAAATAGGGTCAAAAGAGATACTGCTTTTGCAAGCCACTGAGACATTCAATAGCACCTTCTTTTGGGTGGAACAATGGCAATTGTGTAGGAGTTAAGGTAATGCTTTGTTCTGCAGTTTCTTGGTTGGGTGTTTTATTTCTTCCCAATGGAGGGGGTATGCACGTGTGACTGGAGTATCTTTTGCATCAACTCCTCTCAGCACAACCTCTCCCAGCTCTGTTTGAAGGGTTTTTAATATCCTTGGAGAGGCATATCAAATTTATATAAGGAACCCGGTTCCTTGTCGTAAACAAATTATGTATGCTTAAATGAATTGTCCCTTGACCTGCATATAGTTCTCACTCCATAACGTGGGGCTAATCACTTTTTGGAATAAAGTTTTATTACATTTATTTATTTATTGCTTTTGTAATATTTTGGATTTACAGAAAAGTTGTAGGGTTCCTAGATACTCCTTACCCACGTTTAATTTCCCCTGATGTTAACATCTTATATTATCATGGTACTTTTGTCAAAACTAAGAAACCAAAGCAAAACAAACAAAAACAAAACAAAACAAAAAACCAAAACCCAAACTCAGGAAACCAACATTGGTACATTACCATTAACTAAGCTCTAGACTTTATTTGGATTTCACCAGTTTTTCTCCACCAATGTCCTTTGTCTTTTCTACAGTTCAATTTAGGATACCACTGTGCATTCAGTTGTCATGTCTCTAGTCTCCTCTGGTCTGTGACAATTTCTCAGTCTGTCTTTGTTTTTCATGACCTTGATAATTTTGAGGAGAATTGGGCATGTATTTTGCAGAATGTTGGGTTCAGTAATTTTTAGTGCATAATTTTGTGGTCTTCCTAGAACCTAGAGTTAAGACACTTCTTCAGTTGTTGTCAAAGGTAGTTTTCTGGGTTGGATGGACTTGAACAAACCCTTGCAGTTCATAAACTAGTTAATTATTGTAGTTAAGAATCCAGTGTCCAAGAAGGGACAACTCCAATTTTGAATTGCCCTTAGAGTTTAGCCTTGGTCAGGTTTATATGGCTTTGGTTTTGTAACATGGTCACTGTGTTAGTCAGGGTCTTGGAAGGAAATCTAAGGCATATTTACCTGGGGTTTTGAAGAGGACTTAATGAAGGGATCATATACCCAGGTGGGATAGTATTTTAGCTTGAGCAGCTAGAAAACAAGTACTATAGCATGGTGGCTTAAACAATAGACATTTATTTCTCACTGTCCTGGGGGCTGCAAAGTCCAAGATCAAGGTGTCAGCCAACTGGTTCTTGATGAGTTGATGAACTGCCTTCTCTCTTTGTCCCCATATGGAGAGAGATAACTCTAGCCTCTCTTCTTCAACGGGCACTCATCCCACCAAGGGGACCCCACCCTTGTGACCTCATCTACACCTATAATCCTCTCAAGTGCCTACCTCCGAACTCCATCACATGGTGGGTTAGAGTTTCACCATAGGAATTATCGGGGGATACAAACATGCATTCCGTAGTCGGCAGGGATAGAGAGAACCAAGAGGGATGTTGAGGCTCTCAGGGACCGGCAGCAGAGGGAAGCTCTTTCACTAGAAGGAGGAAAATGTGTCATGGAGCTCAGGGAGAGCTGAAGATGTCTGGGGAGAGTGGGTAGCGGTGCCCAACGGGAACTGTAGTGGTAGAGCGATGAAGACATTGCCAGAACACTGAGGCAGAGAGAGAGCAAAAATCTCTAACCTTTTGTCTTCTACCCTCAAATTCCCAGTTGTTGTCTCTCATTGGCCAAACCCAACTAGCAACTAAGGACAAGGGACCCTGGATACTGCAGTCCTTGGGAGTCAGCCCTGCAGACCGCAGAGAAGGGTAGAAAATGGAGAAGGGTATATGTAAATAGAGAATAACCACCACAGACGCTTGCAAGGGTACCTGTAGTATCTGCATATATCATAAGGTAAACTTTTGGAGAGCAGTTTTGTCAAAACTTAGCCTCGTTAAAGCAATTATCTATGCTTCCCAGGCCTGCAAAACAAAGCCCCACAAACTGGCTCAAAACGACAGAGGTGCCTCCATGGCTCAGTCAGTTAAATGACTGCCTCTTGATTTCAGTTCAAATCATGATCTCAGGGTCCTGGGTTCAAACCCTGTGTCGAGCCCTGCGTCAGGCTCCGTGCCCAGTGGAGAGTCTGCTTAAGATTCTCTCTCTCTCTCTCTCCCTCTAACTCAGCAACCCCTCACCCCTTGGCTTGTGCACTCTCTCTCTCTGTTTTCTTTTTTTAAATTAAATTTTATTTTTTTTAGATTTATTTATTTATTTGACAGACAAGAGATCACAAGTAGGCAGAGAGGCGGGGGGCGGGTTGCACGGGGAAGCAGGCTCCCCACTGAGCAGAGAGCCCGATGCGGGGCTTGATCCCAGGACCCTGCGATCATAACGTGAGCCAAAGGCAGAGGCTTTAACCCACTGAGCCACCCAGGCGCCCCGTCTCTTTCTAAAATAAACAAATACATCTTAAAGATAAAAATGTATTCTCGCAGTTCTGGAAGCAAGAATTCTGAAATCATATCATCGGGCCATGCTCTCTGAAACTGGTGGGAAGGAATCCTTTCTTGCCTTTTCTGGGTTCTGGTGTTTACATTCCTTGGCTTGTAGATGTATCAGTCCAGTCTCTGTCCCCACTGTCACATCATTTTCCTCTCCCTGTGTGTTTCTGCCTCTTCTTTGTATAAGGACAATGCTCATTGGGTTAAGGGCCTACCATACTCTGGTGTGATCCCATCGTAAATTAGTTAATCATATCTGCAATGACCCTAATTCCAGATAAGGTCACGTTCTGAGGTACTGGAGAGATTAGGGCTTCAACCCATCTTTTTGGGGAGTACAATTCCATAACAGGGACTTCATATCCAGAGACTAGTTTTTTAGCTGATGAGATAGAAGGATCAGTTTGAATCTGTATGCACTGCTCTGTAGTGTTATCGTTTGATTGGGGTCTTACCTCACTCCCACGCCTGGAATGGATAGCGGCGGAGGCTGTTTTCCAGAATTTGAGAGTTCCTGGTAGCTGGGCAGTGACTCAGAGTAGTTGTGGGTAGGGAAAAGGCAGGGAGGGTGCCAACTAGAGCTAAAATATCTAAAGCTGAGAAACAGTGTAATCAAGCCTGACCTTCCTCCTCCTCCCTCCTGACTAAAGCAGAGCTGTGATGTGGCTCAAAGATGATTAATTGCCCTCTGCTAGCCCCTTTATATCCTTGCCTTCTGTATTGCTTACTCTGTGACTTTCCTAGGGCTGCCAGAGCAAACGATCACAAACGCGATGGCTTAAAACCACAGAAGTTATTCTCTCACAGTTCTGGAAGCTGGATGTCGGAAATCAAGGGCCATCTTTCCTCTGAAGACTCCAGGGAAAAATCCTTCCTTGCCTCTTCCTAGCTGTTGGTGGTTTCTGGTGATCCTTGGTGTCTTTCCCTTGGCTCGCCATTGGATCACTAGGATCTCTTTCTCTGTTTTCACACTTCTCTCCGTTTCTCTGTGTGTCTTGTCTTCTTATTAGGACACCAGTCATTGGAGTTAGGGCCCTCCCTAAACCAGTATGACTTTATAATTTATTAACGTCTGCAGAGACCCTGTTTCCCAACAAGGTCACATTCTAAAGTTGTGAGTGGATGTGAATTTGGGGGCGTACACTCTTCAACCCACTACACAATTAAACTCATTTTTTTCAGTGGAGGAGAAAGAGTCAGAAAGGTGAAGTTACCCAGGTCACTGTTAGAAAGTTGTAGAGCTGAGGGTACATGCGTATTCTTAACCATTAACTAACCAAAATGTCTTCCTTCTTCCCATCTGCCTGCCCCTCTCTGCCCCTACCTTTGTGCTTTCGTTATTTGCTCATTCAAGGATACTTTGGAGTTAGTTTATCTTAATTTCAGTGGACGAAAATGACTGGGATGGTTGGCTGTTAAGCGTGGGGGGGTGGGAAGATATTACTGTGATATTTGCTTATTGATGATTTTCTATGTCCTTCGCGCCTTCTATATTTATTAATTGTAATTTCTCTGTCAGGAAGAGTTGTTCCTTCTCCCTCATTAACATATTTATATTAGGATGGGCTTATGCATATTTATCTTATTTTATGGGTTATGGTTTCATACTATCATTATTTATTTTGTTGCTCAAATTGTCCCTGCTTTGCCCATTAGGAGCTTAATTACGTTGGGTCCTGTATCTTTCAACGTGCTCCGTCATTCATGAGTACCTCTTACTTTTTGGCACTTCCCTTTTCCCCCTCAGCTCATCTTCTATTTTCCTTGCCCCAGCCTTGTGATCAAACTTTCCTTCGGAAAAGTGTTCGTTCCTTTTATCGGAGTATCGATTTTGAAACCAAGATCTTGGTAGTGGGTGTGCTCGTTGCTTCTTGGTCCTTTTAGTGGACAGAGCTGGGACTTATTTTTATATGTACTAACACACACACATCGACATTTAAACATGTGTCTGTCCCAACGTTAAAGCCGTGGTGAATACGATCCTTCTCAAGTAAATGCATGAGTGTCTATAAGGCAGGCTTGTATCTGCCTCCCAGTGATAAAGAGAACAACAGGCCCATTACAGCATTGCAGAGTCAACAGTTCTATTTACTTCCAGTTTTATGTTATAATTCAGATAGCTGAGGCTGTCAGGGAAGAGGCCTAACCTTATGTAATTCTGAAACCAGAAAGAATCACAGAGGTGTCCAATGCATGTTTCCTAAACTATTCCATGGCATAGTGTTTGGGGAGGTGTTAAAAGGCTTATGATAAAAGGGCTTTGTAGGCCAGTAAATTTGGGAGACTTGTCATGGTAGATTCCCCACACTTGTGTAACGCTGCCCAGGGATTATTACAGGAGTGGTTTTTTTTTAATGCATTTTCCAGAAAAAAATATATTTTCAGAACAAAACATTTGTCAGACAACTTTATGAAAGGGGAAGAGATAAGAAGAAGAAAAGGTTAGCATGTGAAATATGTATGGCTTAGAGCGCCTGGGTGGCTCAGCGGGTTAAAGCCTTTGCCTTCGGCTCAGGTCATGATCCCAGGGTCGTGGGATCGAGCCCTGCATTGGGGGGGGGGGGATCTCTGCTCAGTGGGGAACCTGCTTCCTCCTCTCTCTCTGCCTGCCTCTCTGCCTACTTGTGATCTCTGTCTGTCAAATAAATAAATAAAATCTTAAAAAAAATATGTATGGCTTTTCTGTTGCACAAATTGATTTGGGACAAAATGTTGGTCTCTGCAATAACCTGGAAATTTCAAATTGTGACCGTATTCCTTGTTAAGAGAAGCTGCCATAAGTTCATTTTCAAATGGCTTTTCAAACCTAGAGGGAAAATGGCATTCACTTTACTGAGGAGCAGATATATTCTGTAGAAAAAAGCGGTGTTCTGTACTCCTGCCATTGAAATACAGCATCACAGAATTTAGGGGTAAGCTGACACCAAAGACAAGAAGTCCCGTTTCAGAGTAGTCATTTTGTGGATGAAGGTAGAAACCTACAATCTTTCCTCCACCACAGCATTTCATATTTAAACCTTCTATTTTTAACGTGGTGGTGGGATTCATGGCTAATGCTTATGAGATCTGTGTCTAGACAGTTGAGAAAAACAGGAAATGAGTTACATTGTCGTAGCTTAAGAGAATTTAACCTTTTGATTTCTAGCTCCAAGCTGTGCCTGCGTTAAAAAAAAAAACATTCCTTCTCTTCTGAGAATTTCAGGGCATTCAAGGGACTGGAATAATTCAGGGCCTCTTCAGGGAGCAGAGATAGCTATTTCGGGGAAAGAGGAAATGAGAACATGGGTTTACTGTGCTTTGCACCATAAAATGAACGCAGCCCCTTGGAGGAACACATTGACGGTCTTCTCCCTAATTCTAAGTATGCGCTTGCAGCTGTCTCTGATTGTGTGCAGCCAAAGGGCAGGAGCTCAGCCTGGACCATTCGTTTTCTCCCTGGGCTGGATGCGGAGTTGGGTGCTGTAGGCCGAGCAAGCCAAGAAGAAGCAGCAGCAGCATCTGGCACTTATGGAGCGCCTGCTGTGTGCCAGACACCAAGCAAAGCACATCACAGACACGATCTCATTTACTCCTCTCGACAATGCTAAAATGTGGTAACGACTGTTACCCCCATTTCGCCCATGAAGAAATGGAAGCACAGAGATGTTAAGGAACTTCACAAGAGTAGCGGAGCTGGCATTTGAACCCACATCAGTATGATTCTAGAATCTTGTACTTTGTCGGAATGCTGTAGCATCATGGGGCTTTTGTGAACGTTAACGAGGTGATGCGTGTAACAGATGTATCACTGTTCCCGGCCCAGAATAAGGATCCTAATGAATTTCTGCTGTTGTTCGCACATATAAGGGACATAATGCTGTTCTTCAGTATTAAGTAGGTGATGCTGCTCATTTCTTGATGTAAGACACACTCAGTGTTCTTAGGTAGCTAGTGGATCGAATAATGGCGGCAAGGATTTCTACTCAGTGCCTGTAGGACATGCAGTGTTGTAGTGGGGCTGGAGACACAGTGATGGTAACAGCTGGTCAGGTTGGAGGGTTGGTAAACAAGCGAAGGGAACTGGCCCACACTGCCATAAAGCCTGCAGTCTTGGCCTGATTACCCATTGCCTCCTAGAGTCTAAGAAATGGCCGCATACCACATCCAACAAATACGACATTATGGGCCTGCTTCCTCAGACTCAATGGCTGTAGGGAGAGTATATTAGATAAGACATAAGCCTTCTGCTCGTGGAATTTACAATCTAGTAGGGAATACATTAAAACTCAAAGAAACAAATGGAATCATTACAAATTGTAGTAAGTGTCACCAAAGAAATAATCAGAGGGTTGAGACAGAGAAGAATGGAAGTGAGACAGGAAAGGGGAGGTCAGATCCTACTTTGCGTGGAGTAGGAAAGGAAGGCTTCCTTGAGTAGGTGGCATTTAAGACTTGATGTTAAGAACCAAGGAAGGGGAACAATACAGACAAAGGCTTTGAGGAAGGAAAGAGCTTGACAAGTTCGAAGAGCTCAAAGAGAATGGGTGAGGCTGGAGCCTAACAGGGAGGAGGGCCTGAGATGGGACCAGGAGGATAGGCAGGAGTAGACCGTGGAGGGTCTTATCTGCTCTTAGTAAGAAAATGGGCTTTATTTGGTGTGTCATGGAAACCCACCAAGGGGTCCTAAATAGATGAGTGATATAATCTGATTTGCTGCTGTTAGTGAGACAGGATAGATATTCTGTTGAGATGGACTGGACCAAAGACTGTGCTGGCTGGAACCAAGCAGTCCTTGTAAGACAGGCTGGATGGTCAGAGACCATAGAATGATGGAAGCAGAGGTTGGAGGGGGCCACGAGCCAAGGAACGTGGGCAGTCCCTAGACCCTGGAAAAGGCAAAGAAACGGATTCTCCCCTAAGGCCTCCAGAAGGAGCACAACCCTGCCAACCCATTTTAAACTCCTGACTTACAAAACCATAACATAATAAGTGTTGCTTTAAGCCACTAGGTTGGTGGTAGGTAATTACAGCAGTGATAGGAAAACTTCGCAGCCCCTAAGCCTAAAGGAGTGAGGAGAGGGAGGGCATGACCAGACCCAGGGAGAAAGCCACAGGATAGGGTCCACTGAGAGCTGCTGTGGCCTGGCAGGGAGGTGTCAGCGGGAACAAGTGCTCTCCCCTCACCCTCTCTCACCGCCCCACTCTGTCTTTCTGCCATTGGCCTCATCGAACCAGAGCTACAGGCAGGGGACCCACAGAAGCAGTTCCCATGTGTCAGCCTCTCAGGCGCCAAAGAGGATGGAGAAGGGTGGAGAGCAGATCCAGAGCAGCACATGGAAAATATCCAGGCCCATGTCGGTGGAGTGGTTTGCCCCTTATCTGGAGCTTGAAGTGGTTCCCTCACTTATCTGGGCCTTCTCTTTTGTGAGTTCTTTCTCTCAGAGCCTTCTAACTACTTTGGGTTTTTCTCGTATTTTTATGTGCAGATATATGACATCAAGGCACTTGTTTCTAATGTCTAATTCACTCCTCAGGGTGAGGCAGCAAGTGCTCAAAGCAAATGATCTGTTAAAGTTAACCCATAATTTACTGTAAATATAAGACCAAAACACAGGTTGACATCAAAGTATCATGAATGAATTGACCTAAACTTTTTCCTGTTTTTCCCTAAAACTGGGGTCCCAAAACTTCCGTCCTTAGACTGACTACACCAGCATTTTCAGGGATGTTTTAAGATTTTATGATTTGGGGATTCTGTCCTCAGAGATTCTTATTCAGTGAAATTCTCATTCAGTGAGGACCGTGAATCTGTTTTTGCCTGGGTGGCTCAGTGGGTTAAGCCTCTGCCTTCAGCTCAGGTCATGATCTCAGGGTCCTGGAATCGAGTCCCGCATCGGGCTCTCTGCTCGGCAGGGAACCTGCTTCCTCCTCTCTCTCTCTCTGCTTGCCTCTCTGCCTACTTGTGATTTCTCTCTGTCAAAAAAATAAAATCTTTAAAAAAATAAAATAAAATGTGTCCCCAGAGGGGCCCTTGGGCTAAGCACCCAACTCAGGTCCTGATCTCATGGGTGGTAGGATCGAGCTTTGTGTTGGGCTCTGCGCTCAGCAGGTGTCTGCTTGGAAATTCTCTCCCTCTGCCCTCATCCCCTTCAATAAGTAAATAAATCTTTTTTTAAAAAGTGCCCCAGAGAATATTATGAGCAACAGGTGCCTGAGTCCTAGACTATTTTTTCAGGCAAAACGACTAAAGGTTTAGTTATATATTGTGTGAAAGCAGACTTCTTTTTTCTTTTTTTAGTTTAAAATTACCTTCTTCAAAAGCTTACTCAGTCCTACTTCCAGTCAGCTGGATTGAGATTGGAATTAAATTCACCAAACACAGTTTTGTGAACAGAAAATCCATTTCATTAGTGATGGTCACATTGAATGTATGTGATAAACCATCAAGAGGGGCAGCCACCGGATCAGGCTCTCCAGACACAAAGATGAAGGGATTCTAATAGGGATTTTCAGGGCTTTAATCTGTTGGGAGGGAGGGCTCTGCAGACAAGTAATTATAATACAGTGACATCGGTGTGGTGGGACCATGAGCATAGGCCCTCAGGAATTGGGAGGCGATGTTCAGAGGATTCTCTGTGGAACTGGTGACATTTGGGCTGGGCCTTGTAGGGAGAGAAGGAGTTTACAAGGCAGGGAAGGGCGTTCCAGACAGCAAGAACAGTGCACGCAACAGAGGCGTGAAGCTGGCGGCTAGTTCCAGGAGCCGCGAGTGGCTTGGAGTTGCTGGAACAGAGGATGGATGAAGCTCTTATTGAGGCTTTGGGGGGGCCAAGGGCTTTGTGTTTGCCATGACAGTGAACTTCAGTGTTGGACCAGTGATTTATTTATTTATTTTTTTATTAACATATAATGTAGTATTAGCCCCAGGGGTACAGGTCTGTGAATTGTCAGGCTTACACACGTCACAGCACTCAACCTTGAAGTGATTTGAAAGATTATTATAAAAATGACAAAAGCAACTCTTGCCAAACTTTCAAACAACCCAGAGTAATTTTACAGTTAAAGAGTGAAAGTCCCCTTTCATGGAGCTCTCCTCTGTGTCCATCCAAATCAGCTCCCCACCCACCAGAGAGGTAGCCTTTGTTAATAGTCTGGGGTATCGTCACTGATTTGTTACACATTTTATTATGTATATTTTCCTTTTTTCTTTTTCTTTTTAAGTAGGCTCCACGCCCAGCTTGGAGCCAAACATGGAGCTTGAAGTCAGGACCCTAAGATTAAGACTCAGATGCTCAAACTGATGGAGCCACCCCTGTTACGTATATTTTCAGACCTACTGCTGTGGACTGAATTGTGTCCCCTTGAAATTCATATGTTGATGCCTTAATCCCCATTGTGACTGCATTTGTTTTTGTTTTTTTTTCTTAAGATTTTATTTATTTATTTGACACAGAGAGAACAATCACAAGTAGGCAGAGAG